>NC_059416.1:9170947-10401572 GCF_905220565.1 Melitaea cinxia
CGCATTATTAGATATAACTCGAAAAATACTTGTTAGATCTCAAATAAATTTAAATAGGAACAAATGACACGCACCACCTTTCGATTATTATTATTATTATTTATTTTTTATCGAAATCGGCCCACTCTGTCAAAATTTCTGAAGTACATACATAAAAAAAAATACTATCGAAATGAGAACCTCCTCCTTTTTTGGAAGTCAGTTAAAAATACTTTATATCTGTACTAATAAATGGAGAGTCGTTTTTTTGTTTGGTTATACTGCGAAAACTACGTCACTGATCGAAATAATACTTATACCATAAGGTACGGCGTTTCGGAGAAGGTTTTTAGTATATGACATGTTGGTGATTACTTATCATGGAAAAAAATACAGATGGACAGAGGTCGCTTGTATTCAATAAATAGAGTGGTAATAAAGGAGTCAATGAAAAACGTAGTAAAGAGTGGTTATAATCTCGATACAATAGGAAATGTAGTTAATAATATATTTTCTACATACCAGAGAAATAAATTTGGGAATTTATTAAAACAAAAGTACCTACAACTATATGTTAACTTTACTATCATAATATAAGCGAATCTCATAGAGACAATAATACACTTACTTCAGGAAAAAAGTGCTGAGGGAATTTAGCCTTTTCCTTCGTCGTGACCTTCTCAATATTCCCACTGTTGATCTCCTTGCCCACGACGTCCACGTACGACTTCAGTTCGAAGTCCCATATCTTGAGATCCGTTAGACTGGAATGCGCGAAGTACATGTTGCCTAATGCCTACAATGCAAACAAATAAGTTACATTAAAACATGCAAAAGTTAAGTGACTGATCTTAGTCGACCATACAAATTATGATTTTTAATTACAAAAAAATTATGTGGTGTCATGGGACACCAGGTAGGAACGAAGTTCCTTCGGATAGTATAGAAGTTCTACGAGGGGCGGCTGAAAAGTTCTGAGCCTAGGGCATTAAGAGTCTAGATAAAAATCTAAATAAAATTCATTTTTCAATATAGTCCCCCTGGACTTCAATGCACCTTTGACATCTTTTATAGAGGGCTTGTATCCCTGATAAAAAGTAACCCGCGTCTTTGGCTAGAAAATGTTCATTAACGGCCACCTTCATCTCTTCATCATCCCTAAATCTTCGTCCCCGTAATTATTTTTTCAAATTTTTAAATAAAAAATAATTGCTAGGTGCCAGATCTGGACTATAGGGAGGGTGATTTACTTCATCGAAGCCAGTTTCTCGCAAGGCTTGCCTCGCAATACGCGCCGTGTGAACCGGCGCGTTGTCTTGCAAAAACAAAATTCCTTTGCTGATTTTACCTCTTCTTTTTTCGACAATGACTTCGCGAACTTTTTTTAAAAGCCGAGCATAATACTCTGCATTCATTGTAGTTTTTTTCGGAAGGTAATCTATGAGCAAAACTCCTTCGCAATCCCAAAAAATGGTGGCCATGAGTTTGGAAGCCGATATTTCCACCTTGAACTTCTTCGGCGGTCTTTCCCCCTTCTCTATCCACTGCATTGACTCCTGTTTTGATTCTGGGTCATATTGTCGGATCCACGTTTCATCAACGGTGACAATACGAGTGCAAATTTCTTCCAAATTATCCTTGCACAAGTCTAAAAACTCTTCAGAAGTTTCAACGCGCTGCTGCTTGTCAAGTGGCGTGAGCATTTTTAGCACCCAACGCGCACTGACTTTATTCATATGCAAATGATTGTGCATAATATCTCCAACTCGTTCCTTACTAAAGCCAAGCTCTTCTGCTATCTGCCACAATTTTATTCGGCGATCGTCCAGTACATGTTTTGTTCTTTTTCAATGTTTTCATCGTTGACTGCGGTGTTCGGTCGACCCGAGCGGGGGTCATCTTCCAGAGTCTCTCTGCCTTGTTGGATTAGGCGTGTCCATCGTTTAACCGTGGCTGACGACGGTCCAGATTCTCCGTATACACTAGAAGTTTCTTCAAAAATTTCTTTTGCTGTTTTCCCCTTTTTAACGAGGAATTTGATGACGGCGCGATGCTCAAACTTCATTAAGTGCAGTGATGACTCAGACATGGTGATGTTTACGGTTCAATCACTCAAAGCGTAATGAAGCTAATGACGTGAAACTTCGCTTATATAGTGGGTAGATGTCGTTCAAATAGTGGCCCACCGGATAAGTAAATAGTACGACTGCAAGTACCCTAGGCTCAGAACTTTTCAGCCGCCCCTCGTAGTTCTTGATTTTTTTAATTTTGTTGGTTGTTTTTTAATTAAGTACATAAAAGTATTTAGGAAATTTAGTATTTTAGAAAGTAACAAATACCGTAAAATAAAATAAATCAAACAAAATAATAATAATAATATTTTAGTTTTACAAACGTCATATTATACAGTCGTGTGACTGCTATGACGTCACTTCCGTTATACATTTTTCTTACGGTTTTAGTATCACAATTTTGACAGTTCGGTCGCCCAGCCAAATGTCAGGCTTGCCGTAAGGAACTTCGTTCCAAATATTGGTGAAATGATCTGAAGAAATTGTAGACGACTTGCCAGAAAGGTTTCGAGTGATACTTGAAGAGCACAAAATGTAACAATAGTACGTTTCAGATTTGTAGAAAATATTCTTGTGACAAAAATATACGGTCTACTTCAAAAATATTCCAAAGAGAGAGAGAGAAATGGACCTTATATTGCACATTGAATATCAAACTCGTTTACCAAATGTAAAAGATATGACGATATTTATAATAATAAGGTTGACAATCTTGTGGAAAGTTCAGAAAAAGTCAGCTATAATATATGCTTCAGCCTGTAATATCCCACTATAGGACTCTTTCCCCGTGTAGGAGAAGGATCAGAGCTTAATCCACCACGCTGCTCCAATGCGGGTTGGCGGATATATACCCTACTATGAGTAACGATCGCTATCAGTTGTACATGATAACAACCGGGACCGACGGCTTCACGTGCTCTCCGAGGGACGGTGGGGCGACCCACAAGGACTGCACAAACACCCAGAGCACGGCAAACACCTGTATGGCCAATAGAAATGTTTGTCCTGTGCAGGGATCGAAACCGCAACCGCCAGCGCAACAGGTACAATCCATGGCTGTGACCGTTGCGCCAACGCGTCGTCGCGGCTATAATATATGACGACATGTATATTGACGATTGATTGTTAAAAGCAGACTACAGTTTAAAAGTCATCATATATATTAATATGCTAGCTAAGGTTAAGATGTTTGCCTCCCTTTTTAGAAAAAAAACCTCACAATCACTCCACATAAATTATATATCACTAGCTGTGCCCGCGAATTCGTCCGCGTGGATGTTAACAAAAAAGTTATTGTTCAGTTCACGGAGTTATAAAATAAATAAATCTCTAGAATAAAAGTAGCCTAAGTTACTCTTTTCACTACATTGCCAGTGAAGTCCCGTCGAAATCGGCCTAGCCGTTTCAGAGATTAGCCGGAACAAACAGACAGACAGACAGACAAAAATTGTAAAAAATGTTATTTTGGTATATGTACCGTGTATACATCCATATGCATTTAGTAAAAAGCGGTTATTTTATTATTTCAAACAGACACTCCAATTTCATTTATTTGTATATATTTTTTAGATAATTGGTTGCTCTACCGGCATCCACAACTAAAAAAATATTATTGCTTTTGTTTTTGTAAATTCATTAATTATATACACATAACGGCTTAAATTTTGAAATAACGTAAACATGATTGACGGCCGGTAAATTTTTTGCTCAATTTCAGGCGATTTTTTCCTTAAATCAACGCGGGTAAAATCGCAGTGCCCAGCTAGTAAAAACAATAATTACGATCTTCTTGAAAAAAGATTTTTTTTTTTGATAAATATATAAAGAACCAAAGTATAACATACCAAAATAAATTTAAACGATTAACGAATAGAATAATAATATTTATTGAGATTATCTTATAACAACATCCTTCTAACGCAGTGATAATAAAATTATTTTTAGCGATGACAGTTATCGGTTGCTTTAGGGATATTAATTTATAGGCATAAATATTTTTGTTTATATGTAATAGTCTGTGATTTATCATTTACGATCTTTCCGAAGTTATTTAAAGAATGAAAAGAATATTCCCGATGATTATCTATATACGAGTAAATAAAAATAAATAGCTAGAACGAAAACTGAGAATGAACTGGGGTAGAGCAGAGCAGGAAATTTCCTGTTCAAAATAGAACCTAGAAGATCCCGACTGGGGTAGTATCTCGACCTAACAGAAGATCACAGCTAAATAATACTGATTTCAAGCGGTGTTGTGTTCCTGTTGGTTTGTAAGGTGACTAGAGCTCCTGGGGGGATTGGGGATAGGGTCGGCAACGCGTTTGCGATGCTTCTGGTGTTGCAGACGCGTATAAGCTACGGTAATCGCTTACCATTAGGTGAGCCGTAAGCTTCTTTGCCGACCTAGTTATATTAAAAAAAAATACTGATGTTTATCGTGGTCTTAAAAAAAATAGAATATATATGCATGTACCGCCCATTACTTATTAACAACTGCAACAATTTTTTTTTGTGTGATCGTTATTTTCTGAACAAGGTTTGTATAAAAGAAGGTTTAAAAAATCATAAAAAATATGGCCGCACGATGTTCGGCGTTTGAAATCTTAGTACTTAAGCTAATTCTAGTTCTAGCCTGGAGAACTTGCTTTAAAGTTGCAACGTATAAAAATCAATAACTTGACTCGAGTGGGAACAAGAAACAGAGAGCTGAAAAAATTTATAATGTTAGAAGTTTAAAAACAGTTAAACTTTAGGAACACTTCGCAACATCTCTAACTAAACGGAGACGGAACATTTTTGGAATGATCGAGTTTTTATTGGCGCGTTAAGCGTGGATAAATCGTGATAGTCATTATTTATTTGTACCATTCAATTTATTATAAAATAATGAATATTATATAATTTTATTTTAATGTCTAAGCGTTAAAAGGATATCTCTCTTATTTTTTGAAGCCAGTTAAAATTAATTTAAAAAAAAGCAAAAACAATAATTATTCCTATACTTCGAGTTATTTTTATTTTCATTTTTTAAAAGTAAATTTAAAATATCTCTCATTCAAAAACAAAAAGAAAAACACACGAAACATCTAATTATTGTTGACCTATTTTAACATGGAGCTTAATTGTGGCTATTTTTGTCATGAAAGTGATCTCTAAACCACTATTTTTGGACGCCATTATCAACATGTCGGTCAACATGAATGACAAGGCTAAGCAACACAGCGCAATGTCTAAAATAAGTCGTTGAAATCTATAGCTATTAAATTTAGCAATGTGAAAAAAACACTTAAAATTAATATTTCAGACACAATACATAAACAACTAAATTGTTTGTTAATTTGTCGTAGGTAACTAATTAGTTAGTGTGTAGTTTAGTATTTTTAATTTGGTATTTCCCCCTTTTTTACAACGTATTTGTATGTGTTTTTATAGATGTAAGTGATGTACAAGTATCTTATATTATATCACTTCAGCCTATGGCAGTCCACAGCTGGACATAGGCCTCCCTAAATTCACGCCAAAAAACGGCGTGAACTCGTGTGTTTCGCCCATAGTCACCTCGCTAGGCAGGCGCACTGTGGAATATTTGGGTGCTTTTCGGATCAAAAGTCTATAACTTCTTAAATATTATAGATAGAGCTATCAAATTTTGTTTTAAAATAAAGTAATATATACAGATTCACATCAATCAAGTTTTATTGTTCTGGGTTCACGCGTTCTTTTTTTTTTAAGTAAATATAAAAGTCACAATCTGTTAAAATGGTATATATTTAGTTAAATGTGTTTTTATTTCAATACATTTCGTATAATATTTCTTTAACAACAATAAAGATTACTAATCCTTACTAATATAATAAATGTGAAAGTAACTCTGTCTCTCTGTCTGTCTGTCTGTCGCGCTTTCACGCCAAAACTACTGAACCGATTTAAATGAAATTTGGTACACCAATAGTCTAGAGCCTGAGAAAGGACATAGGCTACTTTTTAATGTGAAAAAAGTGGCGTAAGGGGTTGAAAATGGGGATGAAAATTTGTATGAAAGTATCGTTATTTTTAGAGCTAGAAATTTCAGACTTATTTTTTAGGCTGTTGAGTCGATATAAACAAATATGAATTTGCATATTTATTCGTGATTTCAATGGTTGAAGAAGGTGGATAGCATTTTTCATATCTTGTATTTTGTACTACGGTGGAAAGATAAAACAGTTTCTTTCATCTGTAACATTCTTGAGATAGACATATTGTGCTTTAGTCAGATCTATGTCGATGAAAACACTTAACGCTTCTTCGTCTGTCGGAACTGTTTCATTAAAACAGTTTTATTTTTTCAGCATCAGCCAACTTTAATTCTTCGACAAGTTTTGCCTCCAAATCCTCCCCTATCGAACGCAATCCTTGTAGATATGCATCCAGAATATGATCTATGCCATATTCATTTAGCAAAATAGAATTTTTCCTTTTTTTGCTTGATTCTGAAGAGTACTCATATAACACACACGGCCTCCCTCGTTTTCTAGTAGAAGATGAATATGTAAAGTCAGTTGGCACGTTTTCTGATCTCGGTATGGTCACGGAATATTCGGAATCCAACCAACTGGCATTATTTTTTAAAAATCGTTCCTTGACGCGCTGTGCTTCTTTCCAGCGTTTATAAAAGGAATATATATTATTCCTTTGAATATTGCCAATAATAAAACATACGTTGTCTTCAGAAACTTGTTTGTCTTTTAAAAATGTTGCTAGTGCCGCAGTTGTTTTTCCACCTTCTATGTATGATAATATCACGTTTAGAACGATTAAAAGTAGACATTTTAAACGATAAAATTGTCGTTAAGTACTTGACGAAACTACAACTGAATCCGTATTGGAGAAATATATTGTTACAGCGCTTTTTATACTGTTTTAAAACGTGGGATTCTTTTTAATATCTATTTTCCCACAGAAAATGATAAGAATAATAAAATGTTTTATGAGTAAAGTTATAAAAGTAAAATACAATTAGTTGATAAGTATACCACAACGTACTGATCAAAATAAAATTGGGAAACCGTAATTGATATTGATTTCCGTTCCCAGACTCGTGTTACAGTTTTTCATATATCTTCGTTAATAAGTGCAGCTAATTTTTTTATATGTTTTTCAAGAGTATCTAAGCTATAAATAAACATTAATTTCAAAGCATCGGGAAACGTCGATAAGTATTAAAAGCTTCGACGAAGTTCAGATATTTATGTTTTTCCTCCATGTGTTGTTTCATCGTAAACATATACATAATCCATCAAAAATATACATATTATAATATTTTTTACAAATCTTCTAAAAATGAGCTTTTCAAAAATATATAATCTTCAAGATTTTTAACTATATCTTTTTAAAAATTGTAAACAAAGAAGTTAAATTTTCTCATTAGTAAAACGGTTAACATTACTTCATGTAAAACAATTTATTTACGCCAAAAACATACTTAATTCTTACATAATATTAAAGTCTGACTATCGAACTATTAATGAAAATTACTAAAGTAGGCTATTTCCAACATTGGTAAAACTGATTTATGATATGCCTTTGTTCAGCCATATTCCACAGTGAGGCGGTTGGATGACCGACGGGCTGGCTTTATCGCACCGAAGACGCTGCTGTCCGTTTTCGGCCTGTGTATTTCAAAGCCAGAAGTCGGATGGTTATCCCGCCATCGGTCGGCTTTTTTTTTTTTAAGTTCCAAGGTGATAGTGGAACTGTGTTATCCCTTAGTTGCCTCTTACGACACCCACGGGGAGAGAGGGGGTGGCTATATTCATTACTGCCGTAATCACACAGCACTTATATAGTAAAAAATATATTGTTGCCGTAAATTAATTAATGAAATACGTCATAGGAGGCTATTTTTAATTTTATCAACGGTATGGCGTCAGAATTTTGTTAATAAGCGCTCGAATAAAGATTGAGAGCGTATATGTAAGCTAGTATCAGCTTATATTGATCAGATACGATATCAGAGTAATCCTTTAGTTGTTCCCTAAGTTTACGCACGATTTATATATTATATTTTTACATTGATGTTGCCGTGTTGTATATTATGTACTTCTGGAGATAGTAAATAATGTTATATATACTAATAAGGCGTTTATTATAGCAATAGGGAAGTAAATGAGAAAACGCTCCGCTTGATGATAAGTGCCATAGCCTATGAACACCTGCAACACTATGAGAATCATAAATTCGTTGCCGACTCTACTTCGGATCCTGCCAAGGAGCTCTACCTACACTGCTTGAGTACTATTTGTTTGTGATCTTCTGTAAGTTTCAGGTACTTTTCCCAGTCTGGCCATTCCAAATTTTATGCAAGATATTTTCTGCTTTACACTAACTCTTTAAAATGTATTGGCTTTTTATGCTATTTTTTCTCTAACATGAGTTGTAATGGTATTAGACGAGTCATCTTACTTCTTTGTGGTGTAATCTACATGAAAATTGCATTAAGTAATTATATCTAATGGCGAAATTATATTTGAAATATTAATAACGCTATAGAATTTTTTATAGCTTATCGATTATAAACAAATACTTTTTTACGTGTACGATCGTATAATCTATGCTGTCGAGACAACTCTGGTGACAATGATTCAAATAGTGTTTTCAACCACTGAAGTCTAATATGTGAAGTTAAATCTTTTTTTGGCATTAAGTCGAATTCTTTCATTTATCGACGGCGACTTGTATCGTAAATGTCATTAGGTACATACATACATGATTACATTTACAGAATGTTGGACTCCTAACTTCGTTCGTTTAAATGGTTCTGTAGGTGTAATAGATCTCGCTACACATGAAAAAAAAATCCTAGCCCATATTTCAATTTGACTTAATTGAAATAGACGAGCTACTGTGATAGATTCGTTCCGCATGGTACCTTTCGTGAGTGCGTAAACACGGCTATAATTTACAATGAAAAATATTCTACGAGTTAGTTAGAATTAATATTTCAATTCATCGATGTTTTTAGGGATAAGAAAAATAATACTGGACGGTTGTGCGTAAGTACGTACCGTACGTACAAGTAGCGCGTATATTAAGACAAAGAAAAATTTAAAAAAGAGCTTCTTGTCATGTGGAACGTAATCAATACACCTGCGGAACCCGCTATTTGAAGGAACGCAGTTACGAGTCGAACATCGAGTTTTGTTAGAATAAAAGTAAAAATAATTGTGTTTGCTGCTAGCAAACGAAAAAAAAACGACTTCAATTACATCGACAAGTAATACAACGTAAGTAGACGAAAAAAATTAACATACGCGCTATATACGGTCGAATTGAGTAACCGCATCCTTTTTTGAATTCAGTTAAAAAAGCTTAACATCCAACGGCTATTGAAGAGTAGGACTTGAACCCCGTATTGATCTGGAAGCCCACATCTTAAATGCTAGACCACGACAAATTGTATTTCTAAATCTGTATGGCGGCCATATAGATTTTTTTTTTATATGCGGGAACCCACACATAACCTGACATAAGTCAATTTGTGTGACTTATCCGCCAACACATGATCAAAGGTTTATTAATAATCTATTCCAAATATTTATCTATGTAATATATAGAAAAAAATGTGATGTTTCTAGTTTTATCAATTTCGGCAATACGTTGTGAATGAATCTATATTAGAGTAAAACACGCTTTAGTCAAAGGGGATACGTAATTAGCACATATACTTGAAATTGTTTCGCATTTTTAGAGGTCTGGTTGACAGAAACAAGCGAACTGTTCACCTGATGGTAAGCGTTACCGTAGCCTATAAACTCCTGCAACACCGCAAGAAGCATCGCAAGCGCGTTGCCGACCTCACCTCCCAATCCGCTCAGGAACTCTGGTCGCCATTCTCAAAACAGAAACACAACCCTGCTTGAAAGCAGTATTATTTAATTCTGATCTTCTGTAAGGTCGAAGTAGTACCCAAGTCGGCCTGCTCCAGATTTTGAGCAGGATATTTCCTGCTGTGACCTACCTCAGTTATATCATAATGGCGATGTTACATAAACAGGAAGTACGCTATGCTGTACACTTTGATGTCCCCATGGTTCGCACCTTGGTTAACCTAGATAATATTCCCCTATGGATCTATAATAACGTAATATGGATTTTTAAGTAATGCAAAATTCTTTTATCAAATTTATATGCCCAACACAACTCCCATGAATTGCTGCTAAGGTTTTCTAATTTTAGTATAAAAAGGGTGAACCGGCGAACGTCGTGCCATCATTTAGTAATCGTCGTAGATTAGAAACACGTCGTGAACCAAACAGATATTAACTCTGGGCCCCATGGGTCCAAAAAGTACAACATGGTACTTTGGATAAGCTGGCTCTAAGGGACGGTACCAAATATAAATTATTGGTACAATTTACAAGTAGTTCATATCTCTTATTTTACTATATCTCTAGCCTAGTAAAGTTACCGTAATTCAGTAAGTGTTCATATGAACTGAAACTTTAATTTTTTAGGTCCATTTTTCAAATATTAAAAATTATTGGGACCAAATTTTATAATAAAATATAGGATATTGCAGGTTTATTTAGTTATATCATACATTTATTTTTAATCTAGTACTTTTCTCTTTTTATTAATGAATAAATTGTATATTTTATATGAGATACCAAAGCGAGTGTTATACAAACAACAATAAATGCTAAATATATGCGGGATCTTCCGCGAAACGTACGCAAATTAAAATTACCGTTCAAGACAAGTCATAAATCATACATTTATATGTATATCACATAAATCATCATACGTCAATGCAATAAAAAATAAACTTTATTATCATCGTGTTAAGGAAGCTTTCACAATCGAACAATCGTTTGATTGTTATTTACGATGCAACCTTTAAAATTAACACAATTCCTTTAAAGTTCTGTACGTTCAATGGTTTTACGTCATTCGGCCATATTGGTTTTGGTCCTTCGAGCCGCATTCCTTACTACATTCCGTTTAGTACGTAATATATCCGTATACAGTCACATTTACGTCCTAGACCAGTGTGCAAATTTATATGACGCGGGAAACTGGTGCATCTTAAAAGAAAGTTAAAGTTCTCAAGCGATATTTTTAATACAGACAGATAAAATGATGATTTCAAAATTAAAATGCAGCAGAACTAATATACGGTATTATGGTATTGTTATAGGAAAAAAGTCGTTGTTACAAATAGGTATAAAAAATGTTATTTTCTTTGTTACTTAAATTTTTTTTTTTTGATTTTGTCTATGTATTTGTCTGGAATACAAGTTGGAAAATTGATATTCTTGTTAGTACTAAGTCAGTCTAGGTAAATTTTCATTGCATTTGTATAAATTTGGACATTTTCTTAATTTGTTTTTACCCATAGCATCGCGCGAACACAGCTTTATTTGCAATTTAAAAAAGAAATAAAACTATTTTGTGGATTTAGTAACTTTTCAGTGAATTGACAACTTTAACTAACGCAAAAATAACGTCGGTCCCGCGATGTTTTATGTCCATTTATTTTCAATGGCAGTCAGATTAATTTATTGTCTTACTAGCTGTGCCCGCGACTTTGTCCGCGTGGAAAGTAACAAATAATTTATTGTTCATTTCGCAGTAATAAAATAAATAAATTTCTAAAATAAAAGTGACCTAAGTTACTCCTTACTATATCAGCTATCTGCCAGTGAAAGTCCCGTCAAAATCGGTTATTTTAATATTACAAACAGACACTCCAATTTTATTTATTTGTATGTATAGATAAATTTTCGTCCATAATCTTTTACAAACAAAATAATTTAGTAACTATATAAACTAAGTACTTTTTTGTTATATTAGATACATTAAATATGGTTTATACTGTTTACGCCTATTAATAACGAAAAGTTTGTTTTATATAATATGTAGATAAATGTAATTTAGTACGTAGACGTTTTAGCATTATATCTACTTCCGTGATAATACAAGATATAGTTTAAAAAAATCTTCAATCGATTTTCTATTCTTTTGTGCGTATTTTATTGAGTTGTGATGGCAGAGTGGATATTAAACCATGGGTTGGTATTGGGTGGAATATGACAAATATTCAAAATCCTTTAAATAAAATTATACTAAAATTACCAAAAAATATGCTTTTCTAATGTTTACGCGAATTTCACTCATTATAATGAAACAACTTTTTCGATTTTATCGCGGTTTATTAAGTTTTTACATGCCCCACGTTTCATTCAACAATTTTCAATGGCAACTTTTTAGGGCCAATCCTTTTCATTCAATAAGCATAAGGTACAGCAGTGGGACATAAAAATACTCTCACTGCGACGATATACGACGAGATTTAATATATTTATGAATTTACATACTTTAGAAGGTTTTGGATAGCGAGAGGAACGTGGTGTGAAGAATCACGTCCGCCATCGAAAAGGGAGGATCCTCCGACCAGACGGGTGTTGGTGTCTGGCGGGCTAACGCCCCCACGGTTGTTGTCGGGAACTTGTATATATACTTAATCACTTTGAAAACTCTGATAGCGCGATGTAGCATACGTCAGTTTTCTCTAATTACGTAGTTTGTAGTCGTTCGTATTTCGCACGATAGATGTCGCCACATCACTCCCCTCCGAGACCGGAGGTCGATAGCAGGTTAAGTCGTCCATTTATCTTGTGATGCTTGCCGGGCCAGTGAAATGTTCCAGTGAGTCGGAACCAGATGCCGCATAGTTCACGGTGAGTCGGCACTGTCTGCGGTGATGCTGCATATGCTCCAGTGAGTCGGAGTGGTGCAGTACTGCGTAGTGGCTGCTGCTGCGTCGACCAGGAGAGAAGTGCGTCTCTGCTTGCTGACCGGCCGAAGTGCAGTGTGCTGTGCCAAAGTCGCTGAGAAGGCTGTGGGTGATGACCAGGAATGCGCGTCCGCTGCATGCTGGTGGTCAGGATACCCGTAGTAGCCGTAGATGCTGGCTGGCTGAAGCCGTAGATATTGGATGCTACTCGCTGCTCGAAAGCTTGAGGAAGTGATGATGATAATGAAGGTTGCGCTGATGTTCATGCTCGGGGTCAAGTGATGATGACGTCATGATGTCGTAGCTTGCAAAGGCTGCGCTGATGTTCATGCTCGGGGTCACCAGTTTGTAGTGTGGTGAAAAGGGAGGATCCTCCGGCCAGACGGGTGTTGTGTCTGGCGGGCTAACGGCCCCCAACGGTTGTTGTCGGGATCTTGTATATATACTTAATCACTTTGAAAACTCTGATAGCGCGATGTAGCATACGTCAGTTTTCTCTAATTACGTAGTTTCGTAGTCGTTCGTATTTCGCGTGATAGATGTCGCCACAAGGTATTAAGAAAACACTGCACATTTTACATTTTAAACCTTACATCCACAAACTTCAGAATAAAGATAGGTATTACGACTCTATCCTGTTTTATGTTTACAAAATTTTCCTAAAAGTACTAAATTGAATTTATATATCGAAACGGACGAACAGGACTTTATAAAAACAAAAGATTCCGCATTAACTACTACACATTTGAAAAGGGTCTGACAGCTAGAGAGTTCGGTCGAAATAGTTATGACTATATAGTCTTCTAATGAAGAAAATTACATATACCTATATTATAATGATTCGTATTTTTGTATTTTTGAATATTTATAAAAGGCTACATTCGAAAAATACGATTTTAAAAAGATTTTGCAGAGAATGCTATGTTATTATTGAGTGACATATTAGGCTTTATTACAAGGGAAGAAAACGAAACCGCCAAAATCGAATAATCCACACAGGCGAACACTATATCACCGATTTATAGTTGTAAACTTTACTGCATAAATAAAATAATCCACGAAGTAAGTTCTTATCCAATGATATCTTTGACACTTTGTACGTTAGGCTAATATACACCACAGTATCCCATTTTTTAGAAGTCAAAACAGGATTTACTCAAAACTAATATTATTTATTTATAAAAAAAAGTTATAAGCAGCTATAAATATACTTTTTTTGTTATTTTAATAGCTTAAGTATATTAGTTTGTTACGAAAGGCGTGAATCAGCTTCTGTCTTCAGTTCTTATCCAATTTTATAATAATTGTAATCCAATATGAAGACATTTTCTTGAATAACATCTTGTCAAAGAAACGTGACGTAGGAAGGCTTAGATTTTTTTTTACTGTATATTTTTCTAAACCAATTCAGCCTGTAAACTAAACACTGGGCAAAGTCCTCTTTCTTCGATCTAAAGACCGATCGGTAAGGGTTTAATCGAATATGACTCTCCATTTCAGGTTGGCGAATAAATTTCCCTACCACGAACAACTATTATTATCTAGTTTGTGTATAATAAACACGAGAACGAAGGCATCGCGTGCCTTTCAGGTCACGGTGGGGAAAAAGAAACATATTATTTTAGGTAAATAACGTGCATATATTTTCCGAAAACGTTATCTGTAATAAGAATACATAAGCATACACGCAGTTAGCGGGCTTTTCATAATTTTGTTTGTCACACCCACGTATATACTAAACCACGTCGTTTAATTTAATCAGCCAATAAATCTTTAATGAGGTTTTACTTATAACTAATAACATATTCGTAACTACTTTCTTTGAAATAATTTAAGTACACTGGACCGCAAAGAAAAAGAGTCGGTTAGAAAATCTTCAATATCTTCAAAAGTACGTGACCTAGCTTTATAAATAAAGACTGAAAGAATATTTAATGCCACGTAAAATAATATATATAAGCTTTTTATTTATTTTCGATAATTGTATAAAAAACTGAAAATGTAAATAATGATCGTTTTTGAATATAGAACCAAAAAATTCAAATCAATAGTTATGCATTTGTTTTAGTTATGCAATAAAAAGTTATAAATATGGTGTCTCTGCCTTATTTATTATTCTGAAGTCATTGTGCCCTTAACCCAATAACCCAGCATGTACCAGGATCCTGACAATGCTCGAAGATGGGCACAATCAGCGAAATACAGCGAGATCTGTAAGTGTGAGCCTTTCTACAGTGCAGCGAGTGTTCTAGCGTTTATAGCTATACTTATAATAGCGTCCAGTTTATATACGCCATAACATTATTTCATCACATAATATACAAAAAGGCGATAACACTGCTTTTCATGCTAGACATATGATTTTTACCGATCGATGATAAATATAATCTCGCACATAATCTTTGATAGACTTTATCGGCAGGAGCTAAAACATGCTTAAAGAAACTGTTTAAATTCAACTTATAGACTAAAGCATTAGTTCCACAGGTTGCGAATAGAAATATCTGATAGACAAAATGGATTTAGATATTAAAATAGATTTAGAAATCATAGACGTTTATCTGTTTGATACCGTTATACATCAGCTAAATTTATCAACAGCTCGTGAAACAATCTATATATATATAAATATATATATGTAATGTATGTATGTGCCATTTTATTCAATAACTTGCCACCATCTCATAGGTAGTGACAGGATTCTCTTGCTGTAGTAATTTTGGGACTTTTCATCGAAAAACCGCGGCAAGTAATTTTGAAGGTCCTCTCTTGATGTTAACTATACACTACTTTACTATAATTCTATATATATAGTCTCTACTATAATTTAAAAGCAGTTTTGCAATGCTTTAAGTGATTGTAATCTTAAAAATGACTACGCCGCGTATTACCCTCAGGTTTGTACCCTTTATAAGGGTCCCAATTTTATTTCAATCTATTTACTGCCCTTCCAATAGCGGTAGTAGTTTTACATCAACATAATTACACAATAACAAATCAAAGCCTCTTTTTAGTATATTTAAATAAACTAAACTTGTATTAATGTGGACACAATAAAATTAATGTATTTGTGTTTTGATCCGTTATCCGGTTTCAAATATCAGCTGTGACGTCATATCTATGTTGGTAAACTGTTTAGGCGTTTCCGTTTTAATTTAAACAAACATTGTGTTATTAACGAGTTGTGTTTTATTTATCCTACGATAGGAAATGAAATTTGAGCTCGGTTGAGATTATTGTAATTGCATTTACAGATAAATCGTTTGTAAATATATGTTTATAAAGCAGTTAATATAATTAATACATTTGGATTTAATTATGAATTACACTTACTAGTTTACATCCTTTTTTTTTTGTACACATTATATTACATGAAAGGAAAATATTAATATAAAAAGGCGGTAACAGTAATTTCTTACAGTCAACTCATGTCTATAAAGATAGTTGTGTTAGCTTTTCTAGGCAGTCTGCGGATTGCTGGCTGGATTGTGGCAATGTAATAAATAACCGCTCGCGCAAAAGCAGTAAAAAGCGCTAAATGTTTTAAAAAAATGTACGGGCAACATAACTATGAACCCGTGAGTGTTGCAAAATAAAATAAAAGATAACTGTGTTTGTTCTGAACCAAAAACTACCGACTTATATTTACATCGACAAGTAATGAAAAGTGAACTTCGTCAGCGTAGTCAAAGTCAAATAATACGAGATACTAGGGATAAATATAGATAGGGGGGGGGAGTACCCGCGCACACGCGTGTGATCGGACGTGTATCCTGTGTTTGCTTACTAATTTATAAATAACAATTTAATATACGGAACAAACTACAAAACATTTTATAAAATATTGAATCCTAAGCCCCAGGCGTATTACAGCGGTTTCAGTGATAAGATATCGTTGTTGATGACTGCTTTTGTGCGTTGATGTTATTTTTCTGTGTTTTTGCCATCTTGTTTGTGGAGAAGAAAGTCTTGAATATTATACCAAACTTATTAAAATACAACATTAAATAAAAATATTGAGTCCCAGGTGTTTTATATCAGTGCTCATAACAGTGCATCATTTTTGAGAAGTGATAATGTGTTAAACATAATCGTATGAGTGTTCGAGTTTGCAAACTTACCCACCATCACACAACTGTACATATCCACCTTTGTACCTACGATACGATACATACGATCCTAAGCGACTATACTGTTGGACTTTTTCATCAACATTCACAGTGGCTGTTTGGTGTAACGGCGAGTGCTTGGAACGCGCATCGCGTTGTATCGACGTTTCCAAGTTCAAACCCGCGCTATTCGTAGAATTTTTGATTTTAAATTTTCAATATTTTTCAATAAACGAGCGGTAGGATGTCTAAATTAAATTGGAACTGCTGTGAAGATAAAAATGACGGGGAATTATATTTGTCGTGTACAAATTGTAAAATGGCATATCATACTAATTGTCTGCTGGCGACTGGATATTCTCAAGTACCCGACAACATCGATCCCTCAAAAGTGTGGTACTGTCCTACCTGCACACCGAAGCGGTCAAAGGGAAACAATGAGAATATACCTGTAAATACCAAGCCGGTCAATTCGGACGCGAAACTCAATAAGCGATCAACAAGAAAAAGGATGGCACTTTCCTCACCGCCTACTCCGACTTCGAGCGATGCAATATCGCATCTTGAATACCGCGACATGCTCAGAGAAATTGTTAAGGATGAAATCAATGTAATGCTTGAAAGTGTTAAAGTTACTATTAAGTCTGCTATAAACGATGAACTAAGACTTATTAGGGACGAGCTAAACGAAATGAAAACATCGATTAACTTCATTAATAACCAATATGATGACTTTATTAGGGAACACAAGGATAATATTAATATTATTAAAGAAGTGAAAGAGGAAAATGTCAAGGCTCAAACGGACATTAAGGAATTGAAAACTCGCATCAATGATCTCGAACAGCGTGCCAGAGAAAAGAACTTGGAGATCCAATGCGTTCCAGAACATAATAATGAAAACCTACTAGCGATTATGAAACAATTGGGTAGTGTCGTTGGCTCGGAACTACATGACGATAAAATTTTAAATTGTACAAGAGTAGCTAAAGTCAATCGCCAAAGCCATCGACCCCGATCTATTGTTGTCCAGTTCAGCTCCCCTTATGCGCGAGACAGTTTCTTGGCCTCAGTAATCAAATATAACAAGAATCATTCTAACGATAAACTGAATACAACGCATATAGGCATAGGAGGCATAAAAAAATCTATTTACGTGATGGAACATTTATCCCCAGCAAACAAAGCTCTTCATGCCGCTACAAGAATCAAAGCAAAAGAAAAGGGCTACAAATACGTGTGGGTAAGAAACGGCCGCATTTTTGTCCGAAAAGATGACAGCTCTGACCTTAAAATAATTAAGGACATGGAGTTTCTCAGTTCCTTAAAGTAACCGTAACTATCCGAAGTCAGAATTCATGATTATAACTTGTGTTTGTGTATAAATTCTCGTCTCTAAATATCTTTTACCAAAATGTTCGTGGCCTGAGAACTAAGACCCATGATGTGTACCGTAATGTAAGTTCTAACAATTTCGATATTCTCATTCTTACTGAAACGTGGTTGAATTGTTCAATATTTAGCAGTGAGCTATTTGACAGTAGATATAATGTTTATAGAAGAGATAGAAATACCTGTAGGCTTGGCAATAAAACGGATGGTGGAGGAGTTCTAATTGCTGTAAAAAAAAATTTAATAGCTAATAGAAAATATGAATGGGAAAGTGAAAATGAGGATATTTGGATAACTATAAATACTCCAAACCTGAAAGAGATCCATTCGATTGCTTTCTGTGCAGTGTATCTTCCACCACCCGTTAAAAAGCTAACTCTTGATGGTTTCCTTAGCAATTGTAATCGTGTATCAGAGCTTCATAATATGTATACATGCATAATAGGTGACTTTAATTTAAGCTGTATTGATTGGAATGTAAATCTGAATAATTGTGTTAAATTGTACCCACCTGCTGCACAACTATTGTTGGATTTTATTTCTGAATGTGGCTTGCAGCAAATAAATTCAGTTTTTAATAACAGAAATAAAATTCTAGATCTGGTTCTCGCTAGTCCGCCGAAGTGTCGCGTCGAGCTATCTAGTGTTTCTGTTTGTAATATTGACCCCCAGCACCCCCCGTTAAATGTATTTATTTCTCGCATTGAATTGGATAGACTTAAAGTTGACTCGATTCAAAAACCATGTTTTTATAAAGCTGATTTTGACTCAATTGCTGAATGTTTAGAGGAATTAGACTGGAATAAAATACTAAGATCTTGTACAGACGTCAACGAAATGGTAAGCACTCTATATAATACCCTGCGAAATCTAATAACTAAATATGTTCCTCTTCAAAGGATAAAAAATGATTCCTACCCCCGGTGGATTAATCATGAACTTAAAAAAAGGCTGAAAGAAAAACGCAAATTACTGAAACGTGTAAAAAAATATAAAAACCCTATGGATGAATTGTCTCTCGTATTACTTAGCAAACGATGTAAAAAACTTATCCGTGACGCATACAACACCTATAATACTAATTTAGAAGATGAGATCCAGGGTAATCCTAAAAAGTTTTGGTCTTACTTAAAGAGCAAACGAAACAATAAAGGCACGATCCCTGGGTCTATGAGTGACGGCTCAAAGACAGCTGCGGCTGGGGGGGAAATTTGTGACTTATTTTCAAAATATTTTAGCACTCTTTATGAGGCGTCGATAGGTGTATCAAAATTGAATCCGGAGTATATCTCAAAATATCTACTACCAATAACAGGTTACAGCGACAGCTTTAACTTTGCGGAGATTGATGCTACAACTATTCTTAAGAAACTCGTAACCTTGGACACCTCTAAAGGCGTTGGCCCTGATAACATACCACCAATCTTAATTAGAAACTGCGCTTCTGGTCTGGTGACCCCTTTACACATCATATACAATTTCTCACTTCGAACTGGGAAATTTCCTGATGAATGGAAGCATGCTCGTATAGTACCAATACACAAGGATGGGAAGGAGTCTCTGGTCCAGAATTATAGACCAATATCCATATTGTCCACGTTCGCTAAGATCTTCGAGTCATTAGTGTGTCATCATATTATAGCATATTTGAAACGCTTTATATCCGAGCATCAACATGGATTTATTTCAGGTAGATCATGTAGCACTAACCTCGTTTCTTTCACAGAGTGCTTGAGACAGTCTATCGACTCACATCAACAGGTTGATGCCATATATACGGATTTTCAGAAGGCCTTCGACAGAGTACCTCACAGTGTTCTAATCCAGAAATTGGAAATTTACGGATTTATGGGCCCTTCGCTAAGGTGGCTTGCATCATACCTGAGTGACCGAAGTTTTCATGTTGCCATTAATGGATACGCGTCGAAAAGATACCCGATATCAGCCGGTGTCCCCCAGGGTTCCCACCTGGGGCCAATATTATTTAACATGTACATTAATGACATAGTAAAATGTTTTAACCACTCAATACCCTATTTATATGCAGATGACCTTAAGTTTACTAGAACTATTGGTTCACTCAATGACTCTCTCCTCCTGCAGGGTGATCTGGACCGAGTTATAAGCTGGTGTGAGATAAATGGCATGAAACTAAACACAGAAAAGTGCTTACATATAAAATTCACTCGCAAACATAACGTTTTTCAGACACAATATCACCTAGGTCAGAATAACCTATCAGAAGTTGCTCAAGTTAAAGATCTGGGAATTATTTTGGACCAAAAATTAACATTTGGAATGCACATCGAGAATGTTATGACAAAGGCTACTGGGATGCTTGGTTTTGTTATAAGAAACTGCAGGACTTTTAAACAAGCAAAAACCAAAATCCTCTTATACAATTGCTTTGTGCGGAGCAATCTGGAATACTGCAGTATGGTCTGGAGGCCGCATTATGCTACTCACTACCTAAGGCTAGAGCGCATACAAAAGCGTTTTGTATGGCACCTATCATACACAGAGGGTATCGCCAAAAGACTGGCTTCTTATGCAAGTAGACTCGAATATTTTAACATGATGACTCTGGAAAACAGAAGAAATTTACTGGACTTGATGTTTTTATATAAACTCCTTCATAACAAAATTGACTGTTCCAGCTTACTTTGTAAATTTAACTTTAGAGCTCCATCTAGATACCCACGTAGTGTAATGAAACTTCTGTCTCAACCACGGCGGAAGACACTTTTTGGTAGCCAATCTGCAGTTCCTAGAATGTCGAATCTGCTAAACAAGTACTGTGACACAATAGACATAAACGCGGTAGCCTACGCGAGGTTTCGGCGGCTAGTTATAGACAAAATTATGAGTGCCTAATTTTGTTGTGTGAATTGTTGTGTATCTTGTGGTTCAAAGATGTATCTTAATTGTAACAATTTAATATTGTTTTTATGATTATTATTATTATTATTTTATTTTTTTAGATAATTATTGTAAATTTGTAATTTTGTCACGTTTAACCTGAGTGATTGTAACATGATTTGACTAAATTTAATGCACGTATCTATTTTTATCTTGACTTAATTTGCCCTGATTTTAATTGACTTAGTTTTCTATTGAATTTGTTGTTGTTTGTTTTAATAATTAAATTTTAACTTGACATTATTTAATCTATTATACCTTAACTGTAATTGTTATTATTACTATTATTTTTGATAATTATTGTGATTCTGTAATTGTGTAACTTGACATTGTTTAATCTAATGTATCTTAATTGTAACTATTTTATTATTGTTTCTATTATTATTGTCATTATTATTTTATTTTTTTTAGGTAATTATTGTGATGTTGTAATTTTGTCACTTAATTGTAAATAATATGACTAAGAATTGATGAACTTATGATTTGATAATGATGGTTGCTTGTGTATGTGTGTATGTATATGTGTGTGTGTGTGTGTGTCTATGTATGTTTTGAATAATAATTATAATAATGTATCTTAACGGGATAACTTTGCATGTCGTGTTTGCTTTAATATGGTTGTACGTTTATAAATGTGGTCTATTGTAAAATTAATATTGTCAAGTGTAATAAATGTAACAACTGCTAGCAAACCAATTTAAATAAAATAAAAAATAAAAAATAAAATAAATCTTAAACTGAAAACAATTAGAATACAGAACCTCCTCTTTTTTATGTAGGTTTTAGATAAACGATTAAATACATTAAAATATAAATGTAAAATTAAAATATTTTTTATTACTAGAAACAAATCGTGATATCTTTTGATTTGCATTTTCTAAATTTAGCTTGGGAATCCCCCCATCTATCAAAATTATTTGATAAACAACGATACTATCTTATCATTTTATTTATAGCTTTCAATAGTAACAAAGTCGTTTGGAAGATTGCGATAATGTCTACGTGACATGACGTTCCACCAATGTTTCGTACGGCGGGGAAAACAATGTTGATATACGGTAGAGCAAGTTATATATATGGTTTCCTTTATGTTCATTTACTTAATATGTGATAGAAAGGGACATTCACTGGCAACGAGTTAGAAAACAATAACTCCCATAGTTAGGAATATAGAAGTGTCGAAGCTTAATCCATCACGCTGTTCCATTACAGGTTGGCGGATATATTCCCTACTTTTTAGCTTAATGTCATATTTTATATTAGTATATAATATCGTGTGTACTTTAGTTTTATTACTATGAGTGCTGATCGCTATCAGGTATCTATGACAACAAAAAAGACTGACAGCTTTACTGTCTCTCCGAGGCATGGTCTAGAGACAAGGACAGATACTCAGATCGGAAAGAAGTACCAAATAATAAAACAAATTATAAAAATTACTAGGAAAATTTTTTTTTCTTCAAAAGATTTTAACAGTAAAAAAAAAAAACTGATAAAATGTATACTGATAACTTATAAAATGAAAATTGGAGAAAATTAATAAAATAAGACAAAATCGTTCTTCGTTTCACTTGTTACCAATCAAAACATAAACACACTTTGTTACTGTAATTGAAGCCAATATAAATTGTGAAGCACAAACTTATTTAATTAACATTAAAAAGTAAAAAAAAAACACTTATGAATTTATTAAATATATATGCAAAGTATGTGCTTTATAAATACTGAAACACAAAAGCGAAGATTAAAATATGCCTAATATTATATTCAAGTAGCATAAATGTGTATATATAAACTTTCTTCTCTTTAATATTTAAAGAGCAATAAAGCCGGAGTGCTTTTTGAAGAGACGTTTAAATCTCTTTGTACTACCCAAGCGTTAACTTGAGACCTGCTTTTTACGATCGTTTTATGAACTATGTTTTTTATTTCACATTTATAGGACGATATTTATAGTTCTATTAAAATTGAGTTCGTTAACACTCACTAATTAATTTTTTTATATTATTAGTAAACTAGTCTTTTCATAGCAGAATTAATTAAAATTTAAGTCGTCAACGCCTTCCATTCGAACTCTAAACGAATACAAATATTATTTACGCAATAATTATAACTACCATTTTGATACTATATTTTGAAGACAGGCTAGAATATAAAATTATAATTGTTTGCTCGCAAACGAAAAAAAAAACGACTTTAATTACGTCGACAAGTAGTATCTACAACGTAAGTAGACGAAAAAAAATTAACAAACGCACTGGTCGTCACTACGATTTTCGAGGGTTTCCCTCGATTTCTCTGGGATTTCATCATCAGATCCTGGTTTCCTTATCATAGTACCACACTTGGATTATCTCCTTTCAAACAAAAAAAAAAAAATAATGATCAAAATCGGTTCATAAGCGACGAAGTTAGTGAATACGGTCGAATTGAGTAACCTCCTTCTTTTTTTAAGACGGTTAAAAAGATCGCTTTTGCTTTTTCTTTCTTGTTAATATTTTTATTTCAAGTTTTATATGTGTGCAATAAAAATATTTATTAATGCTACTCTCAAATAAACTTAAGTCCCACAAAATTTTAATTTTAGTTTTTTTTGGTATTGTGTTCAAATACTTTTTTAGATTATATATCTCTAGATGAAGTCATTATCAATTAATTAAAATTACATTTATCTAAATGCAATTTTAAACTTAAAAAAAAGAATAGTTGACAGCACTTAAAAACTCAACAGTGTTGATTTGTTCCAATTTTCATTAAAAATACTAAAGTATTCTAAATTAATGAAATAAAATGTCTTACCGTGAATTTCTCTGGAGAGCTGAAGTCTTCATCCAGGTATATCCTGATCTTGTCGAATAATCTCAGCTCAGGACAATCACATAGTCTTTGGACGAAATCCTTCACATATTGCATCGATTTCTCATAAGCCTTCCCGCCAACTTCTTGCAAATGTAGAGCTATGAACTTGGGATCCATGCGAGAAACTGCTTGGAGAAATTCCGACGTCCATATCGGAAGCATGACGAACGGCTGCGAAATAATCACAATATGTTTAACACAATGCTGTGTGGTTACGGCATCAAAGAATATAGCCATCCCCTCTCTTCCCGTGGGTGTCGTAAGAGGCGACTATGGGATAACGGATGGAACTTAAAAAGCCGACCGATGGCGGGATAACCATCCAATTGCTGGCTTTGAAATACACAGACCGAAGACGGGCAGCAGCGTCTTCGGTGCGACAAAGCTAGCCCTGCGGTTACCAACCCGCCTGCCCAGCGTGGTGACTATGGGCAAAATACATGAGTTCACGCCATTTTTGGCGTGAACTTGTGTAGGCCTATGTCCAGTAGTGGACTGCGAAAGGCTGCTGTGATGATGATGATGATGATGATGATGTGATGTTTAACACAAATGACGACAGACACAAATAACGAATTGACGACAACGGTCACAGCACTGGTTTGTGGTTGTTGCGCTGGCGGTTGCGGGTTTGATCCGCACATGGCAAACAATTGTATTGGCCATACGGATGTTTGCCGTGGTCTGGGCGTTTATGCTTGTGTATTGTGTGTTTTTCCGGACCCCCGACACAAGAGATAATCCTACTGCGGGCCGTTGAGTGTGAAGCGTTTATTTATTTATTTACTAATTTGGTCAAAAATGTTTAATAGTGTAACTGACTGAAGTAGGGCACAGTAGGAAATTTTGTGCACAAAATATGGAGTGTGACCGTGGTGGACCGACCGTGGTAGTACCTCGACTTCACAGAAGATCACAGCTAAACAATACTGTTTTCAAGCAGTGTTGTGTTCCTGTTGGTGAGTAAGTGACCAGAGCTCCTGGGGGGGGGGGTGTATAGGTTCGGCAACGCGCTTGCGATGCTTCTGGTGTTGTAGACGTCTATAAGCTACGGTAATCACTTACCATCAGGTGAGCCTTACACTTGTGCCGACCTAGTTATATAAAAAAAACCTGAGCGCGACAGCACGAGTGTAGGGACTAAAACATATCAGACATGGATAGATTATTTAAAGACAGCTTTGATAGTACATTAAAATAATTATTACAATATTCGATTTTAATCCCTACAACAAACCATACACTTAATTGTCGAAAAAGTCATCGAAAATTCTGCATTTGAGATTTATAATATTTGAATACCTAACAAAAGTTACACCAGAAAAGATATTTCTAAAAACGTTGCTAAAAAGTAGAACAATGTTATTCTATTTTTTGAGACTATCACGACACGACAAAATATAAGCCTCTAAGTGCTTTATTCGATTTCAGCTTGCCTTATACTTTATAAAATAAACTCTACAGTCGAGGGGCAAGGACCTTAGCAATATATGTATGTGTGGAAGAATATGATCGTTTTAACTTGGTTTTTGCAGCTATGTTCACGTACGTTACTACGTTTTTAAGGAGTATTTCGGCTATAAAACTTCACGCTAAGATTTAAATATTAATTACTATTGGGTAGTAGCATTGATAAACATGGATGATGTTGTTACACAAGCACGGACACATGCTCACACAAACTTGAGCCTCCATCCAAACACACGCACACACAAAACCCACTTACACACACCCATTATAATCATATATGTAGCTAAAATATTATACAAATTAATCTGCATTAAAATTTCATAACAACCCAAATAACGGAACATCATAAATAGCTGATAATAGGAACTCAAAGATTCAATTATAGATAGAACTTCTGATGCCTGAC
Source organism: Melitaea cinxia (assembly GCF_905220565.1). NCBI lineage: Eukaryota > Metazoa > Arthropoda > Insecta > Lepidoptera > Nymphalidae > Melitaea > Melitaea cinxia. The sequence continues at coordinate 9,196,931 of NC_059416.1, forward strand.
TTTGAATATAAATACATCATAATAAAGACACACATTTAACACTAATAGTATTATATTATATAAGCTGTTATTATTATTCATTGTTTTTTTTTTATGAAATGAAAATTTAATTATTTGTTGTTTAAGTATTAAATAATATTATTTACTACACTTCACATGTAGATAACCATTCTAACAGGAGTTATTTTCATTTCTATTCATAAAATAATTTTTAAAAAACTTTCAAAACTAAACTAATAAAAAAATTGTTTATGCTTAAGTAAAAATATTACTGTGCTCAAGGATTTTTGTAAAAGAAACAAATAAATTTGAGTGTGTTATTTCCTAAAAATAAAGTAAATAATACATTATATGCATATAAAAAATAAACAAATTAAAATAAAGAATGCATTAAAAAAATCTATAGAAAACAAAACAGTAAAAAGTATTAAATTTAAGAAATTATTGTAATAATATTAAATCAAAGTTATAATAAATAAAAAAAAATAGGTGATATTTTGAAAAAGGAAATATGCAAATATATAAAAAAAAAAAAACAGAATCTAAAAAATATTTTAGCAACTAAGCAATTATCAACATTTTTCCTGTTGACGTGATCCTCATTAAGTGAGCTTGATTTACCGTTGATAACGCAAGAACAAAAACATTTATTGTTTTAAATACATTTCCTAGTTCAGTATTTTATATACAACTAAAAAAAAAAAAAAAAATTGTAACTAGCACCACTGTAGACAATTTTAGGAGACATATTTAGGAAAAACAATTTACATGGCTCTTTACCAGAGCCATGAGATCTTGCCAGAGCTACCTATAGCTATATTTATTTACACTAGAGGGTTCTCGGTAAGATTTTCTCAGTTGTGGGAAGCCTAGAAACACACAATATGTAAGCATAAATACCCAGATTACGAAAAACCGTCTAATATAGCCCCACACAAGTTCAAACAGTTATGTAGTCTGTGTAAAAGTTTGACAGTAATGTAACCGCCAACCGCTTTGGTATAGTGTGCGTGTGTCATGTATGCCTAACAACCGGATGTTTGCGAGTTCAATTCCTGCTCGGGATGAATATTTGTATTTCTGCAAATATTTCTTTCTGGTCTGGGTGTCTATCTTTGTGGGTCTTCTTACCGTGCCTCAAAAAGCAGCTTAAGCTATCAGTCCCATTTGCTAACAGGCACATGATAGCAATTGCTACTCATAGAAGGGAAATATATATGGTAACCAGTAGTGGAGCAGAGTGGTGGATCAAACTACGAACCTTCTCGGAAATAAAAAAAAATAATATATAATATATGAGAGATTGTCGCTTAGTGACAAGACCTCATATTGTACATAGGTCTTTTATAGCATCGCTTCAGCCTGTAATATCCCACTACTGGGCATAGGCCTCTTTCCCTGTGTAGGAGAAGGATCAGAGCTTAATCCACCACGCTGCTCCAATGCGGGTTGGCGGATATATTCCCTACTATGAGTAACAATCGCTATCAGGTGTACATGATAACAACCAGGACCGACGGCTTAATGTGCTCTTCGAGGCACAGTGGGGAGACCCACAAGGACTGCACAAACACCCAGACCACAGCAAACACCTGTATGGCCAATACAAATGTTTGTCATGTGCGGGGATCGAACCCGCAACCGCCAGCGCAACAGGTACAATCCATGACTGTGACTGTTGCTCGTCGTAGTCATATATATCAACTTCAGGAAAAATATTCACCTACATTGCATTTTTTAAAACCTTTAAGAATGCATTACTAAATAATTTCATAAAAATACCTTTACAGTTAATTACGAGTAAATATATATATGGTTCTTACAAAGCAGTTAAGCTGAATATAAGTGCAAACAAATCTAATATATAAAATTCTCGTGTCGCGGTGTTTCTAGTTAAACTCCTCCAAAACGGCTTGACCGATTCTCATGAAATTTTGTGTGCATATTGGGTAGGTCTGAGAATCGAACAACATCTATTTTTCATCCCCCTAAATGTTAAGAGTAGTCCACACCTGAATTATTATTTTTTTAATTTTTAGATAAATTATTTATTTTTTATTTTATTATGGTTTGGCGTTGAAAAATACATACAACCCTAAATTTCCATCCTTCTACCACCAACCCCTATTTTTAAATACCGTTTAGCGGCAAGACAACGTTTGCCAAGTCAGCTAGTTATTAATATAATAATTACTGGTGACTTAGGCCTCTACCTGCCGTTGAAGAGGTAGCAATATATTTTTATATTTCATGAAGATATTTTGTAAATATATTAAGTAGGACAAATATAGAAATAAAAGTCATAGTAAGTAAAGAAAGTCATTAAATATTAATATAATAAAGAGAGCGTGATTAATTGCAATTAGTGTGCATTGATATGTAAAACACTTGTTTCAAAATTAGAACAGACTTGACATGCGCAATATTTTAATTAAAATTATGTAGGTAGGCATAATCGTCGAACGCTACGTTGGCGCGACAATTACGTGATTTAATGAAACAATACTCACGTCCTCGAATATGGAACCGACGTTAGCGGTCACAAGCAACAAGGGCACTTTATCCGAACCCATTTTTTTGAACTTCAACATCCCGAAAATGAAATGAAAACAATATCGGTCACACAAAAAAGGTTGTATATGTTGCTTTATAATAGAAATACTGGGCGGGTTTGGCGGGTACACGCCATGCCTCCGAGGATCACTGATAACATTATTATGGTTACAGTTTTTTTTTGTAATACAATTTGAACGCGATATCGCGAAATCGCCTCCTCGCCCTTTCAAGTATCTGACACTTGTAAACGAATGAATGAATGACGTTATGTTTTATGTCCGTCTTGCGATTAACTTCACGAAGCACTATTTTTTATGTTATAATTCTTAATTCAACTATTTTCCACAAAAAAATAAAATGTATGAGTAAATTTTAAATAAATATTTCTTATTCACATCTTTTTCACACAGTAATTCTGCATTTTATTAAGATTTTTTTTTGTGTAAGTCTTTAGCAAGCAAACTTTTAGTGGAACGGAACGCAGCATTCAATAACAAAACAATGTTGGAACTTAACCAATGACGTCGTTTCTAGTTTTACGTCACGCCCTGTTTCAGGGACGTACTCGCTCGAATTGATCATTTAATGTAAATAAAGGGAAATAAATAATTGTAACTTATTAAATATACACGCAAAAAGAGAATGACGACATTTTTTTTTACCTTATTTGCGTAAGTGTTACGCATTCATTGTATTAACATTAAAACGTACGTTACATTCTTTCAATGCAAAGTAGGATTAAATTTGTTAATTATCATATGAATTAAATTTACTTTTTTTTTGTTTCTCAATAAATTTTGTTTAACAGAAAATTATGTTGGGTATTTGGTGAACAGTTTAAGCTCTTTGTAACCAGCGCTTAATTTCAAATACGCCTCTGTAGGGCGTGCCTCCGCTCATGAACACTGGCTAAAGCTATTTTGTCCCTAACCTTTCATATATAATTTGTACTTTATATTTTAATATGGAAATCGATGGCTACATGTCTATTTTCATGAAATAGGTCAGATTCACAATTCACTCTACATCACAGGTAAGCTTTTATAGTATTAATAACCTCATAAAAATAAAAAATAATATCGCCGCTTTTAAAAAAAAAGGTAGCTAATTGTTTATTGTTTTATGATACTGGCAAAAATTCCCCGTCTGATATTAAGTATTAAGTGTTATTTCAAATTCTAAATTTAAATTTGAATTCCAGAAAATGATGGTAATACCATTATGGACGTTGTTATTGGCTAATGCGGTATTGGGGCATGTTTACAATGCGGTCGAGACAGAAATGTTCGCGATACCAATCAGCCCCAATTTATTTAACTGGACATACCAAGGTGAGATAACCCATTAATATTTTAAAGCACGTAATTTTTTTTTTTTATACTAAGTACTAGTAGGTATTAAAGTTACTATTAAAGAAATGCGTATGACTACGTAATTTTACTTTTACTACTTTATAGCTACGTAATTTTAATGGTATAAATTTTTCTTTGTAAAAATAATTTACTAAATATATTTATCTACACTAATATTATAAAGCTGAAGAGTTTGTTTGTTTGTTTGTTTGAACTCACTAATCTCAGAAATTACTGGGCCGATTTGAAAAATTCTTCCAGTGTTAGATAGCCCATTTATCGAGGAAGGCTATATGCTATTTTTTTTTTCAAACCAACGCGCGTAAAACCGCGGAGCACAGCTAGTTAAGAAATAAATATAAAATCAAAATTTTAAGAGGCTTTGTGGTACTTAATTTTGTTTAATTTATTAGTATAGGTAGATTTTACTCCAATTTATCATTTTTATTATAAATACAAAATTTCTTGAAGATGGTTTAAAGTTTTTTTGTCTTCCATAAAATATTACTGATCCGATAGTAACGAAAGATACTACAGTAGTTAGTTAGTCTTTACTTTTATCCCAAAAACCGCCAATCGGGAATAAGGCTGATAAAACGGCTGGTAAAATAAATAAAAAAAGCAAAATACTACTGTTTCTTCCCAGAATTCGATCAGCAGTACCGTTTCCATGCATCACTGATAGGAAAACCAGAACTACCGTCATGGCTTCGTTACATATACAGCGGAAGACACCACTCTGGGTTTATTTTCGGCACGCCACCACGCAACACGAAAACTCCTATAACTGTAATTGTTTATTGATATCTGTTTAAGTTCGGTTTGTTTTTATGTACACATTTTTGTTTATCGGTCTTTGGTGGAATAAGATGTACTATTTTATGTTAACGATGTGATATTTTCGTTCTTTGAAGTCGTGTTGAAAGATTATAAGATCTGTTTCACTCGATGTCGGTACTAAATTCGTACCATGTCTGTTATTCGACGTTGGTTTTCTTTTTTCGAATTTTACTAGAGAATTTAATGCGTTTGCGTTAACTATTGCTGATTTACTTATATACTTGTAGATGCGTTGAATTTCGCTTTTTTATATCAACATAAAATTAATATCAATTATAGCATGTATTATAGCAAATGTTTCGTACATTTCTCAAAAGCCACTTAGAGACTTTCTTCTAAATATAGAAATATTTCTTTATAGTAGGTATTCACAGTAGTACATTTTTTTTTGTAACGGCTTATTCCGCTAAACTCCTGAACTCCCGAACTCTCGACTTATTTGTCTAAAGCGCATGCTGTAACTACCTTTAAGGGGAGTTATATATATATTTAATACCTTGGCATATAACTGATTGTAATTTTTTAAACATGTAATTCTGGTGGTAGTTCTTATTAAATAAATAAATAAGACTAACTGAATCAGCCCAAAAATATTTTTCAGTTATTTTTATGTTTGTTTATTCTGGTGTGTGGTTGCAAAAATAACGCACTTTGCTTCATAGAGCTATAAAAAATAATTTGTTTTGTTAACTATGTTAAGACGGATCATTTGTATTATTGTTTCAGCTGGAAGTTATTGGCCTAAACAGACAAGACTATGAAACACGACGAGTGTTACTGAATCTCAAAGTTCAACCTAAACAGAATATGGCCAAACATGAGGTAGAATTAAAAATCGACAATTTAAACGTTGAAGACTTACTAGATGAGCACAGGTGAGACATGAGAAATATAGTCAGTAAATACTAAGAAATGACGAGCTTTTGCATGTAACTTTCTATGCGCGTAAATCGTGATGTGTATACCGGTTGTTCTTGAAGAAAATACGATAAACTTAAATTATCATATTGCTAAAAAGTAGCTCGCGTATTTATTAACGACAATTTATAAATTGATTAATTTCCAGAATGACACGTCTTAAAGATATTCTCAGGACGAAATTATGGACTGAGAGTAGCAAGGATTTGTACCCTACTTTCCTTGCTTCTGCAATTGATTTAGGAGCAAGATTGCCTTTAAAACCGAGTGATGGCGAGGGGTAAGTTACGTAAATTTCTGCAAAAAAAAAATGTTTCTGTCTGATTTAAATTCGATTGCTTTAAGAATGGAATATATTCGAAATTTTAGAATTTTAGAAATATTCTTAATAATTAATTATTCGTATTTGTTTTAGTCTTGTAGTTAGACTTGGTAGTTCAGTTCCATTTTCTTCCGAACTAAAACGGCTAAGAGAAGAAGTTCGACCACTCTCCCGTTTACCGAGCTGTCCAAGAGAATACAAGAGAACTACAGTGGAGAGATTGTTTAGAGATGCTGGATTTACTCTCGACTGGTGCAGTTTTGAATTGGTAGGCTTAAAAGCTTAGGTCCTATTTAAAAATTACATAAAATTTATCTTTTAAATTAAGTTTACGTTTCTGATCAGCGAAAATTAGAAGAGAAATTTAGATTCTTCATACACATACATTAGAACACTGTTATTGCTGACTATTGGTACACTTGGTTAAAAAATAAAATTACCCAATAATAAAAGTTGGTCAGCACATTCGGACAATTATGTCAAAACAGTTATACGAAGATACTACACACGATACATTAAAACGAATAAGTATTATGGCATATACACTACCCCAATATGATGTCTGCCGATAGTTGTATGTAAAAACGCTGTCTTTTACGTATATATTTTTTTCTCAAGAACTAATTTACTAATTTACAAGACGGGACGGGAGTCCCCGAAACTTCTATCCTCTCGAATGGTTGAATGTGTGATGGAGCATGAATGTGTAAGCCCAAGAATCCTCTGGATCAGGCTAAAAGTCGGACTCACTCGCCTTTTTTTCCTTGGGATCTATGCACCGACAGAGCTGCACGGAGGTGAGTCATCAACAAGAGAGAGAGGAATTTTGGGATAGCATGAGAGATGTCTTGAATAAGCAAGGAGAGAATGAACGGATTGTAATGTTAGGGGACTTTAACGAATGGGTTGGAGTGAAGCGTGATGGGTATGAAAGAGTTCTGGGTACGTTTGGGGATGAGAGAGTGAATGACAATGGGAGAAGCCTGCTTGAAGTATGCTTGGCATAGAATGTTTGCGTGGCCAACACAATGTTTGACCACAAAAAGATTCATTTGTATACAAGAGATGAGGGTGAGTCTAGAAGTATGATTGATTTTGTAATAATGGATGAAAGACTGAGGAAGAAAATGCTAGACACTCGGGCATACCGCGGTGTAGGCCTCGACACAGACCACTTCCTGGTCGTAGCCCGAATGCGTGGCCTCTTTAAACGGTGGCGACATCGAAGGGCCGAGCCTACGAGTGTTTTGGACAGAGTGAAAGTGGAAAACATACAAGAAAAGGAAAAGAAAGACGAGTATGTAGAGAAACTGAAAGAAAGTTTTAAAGGCATAGAAGAGATAGGTGTGATTGAAGATTTGTGGGATACATTTAAGAAAGGGGTCGTGAATGTTGCTATTGAGGTATGCGGGGTAGCTAAAAGAAGGAAAGGAAGAAAGAACTATAATATATGGATGGATAAAGATGTACAAAAGGCTGTGCAAGAAAAGAAGAAAGCGTGGTTTAATTGGTTAGCGACATAAGCTAACCAAAAAGTTAAAAAGGCAACAGATAACGAGATAAAGGAAGCAAGAATGAAGTATAAAAGATTGAAATTAGCGGCGAAAGAAGTTGGCTCTAGAAAGAAAGAAGAACGAAAGGATGATTTTGATAGAAGGCTCATTGAAGATTTCCAGTCAAACATCAAGTTTTTCTGGAAATCCATCAAAACTGCTAGAGGAAAAATCTCTACCTCGGAACTGAGTACAATCAGGAGTCAAGATGGGAGCATTATAAAATGAGAAGAATGTGTGATAAAGAGATGGAAAGAGTATTTTGAAAGTTTGTTCGAAAGAGAGGAAGTGCAGGTACAACATACGGCACCTACCATGGAAGAGAGTATAAATGGTGATGAAAGTGAGATAAGCATGGATGAAATAGTGAAAGCGTTGAAAAGTATGAGATTAGGTAAGGCTGCAGGGTATGACAGGATTACCGTCGAAATGCTGAAGGCTGGACTTGGCATAGTGGCTAGCCAGCTGTACCGCCTTTTCAATTTGTGCTGGCGAAATGGGCAAGTACCGGGAGACTGGCGCAAAGCCGTAATCGTCCCGTTGTACAAGGGAAAAGGGTCACGGCAGGACTGCAGGAATTACCGCGGTATAAGCCTCCTCAGCGTCGTCGGTAAATTTTATGCAAAAGTGTTGATTGAGAGGGTTGTGAATGAAACAGACGATACACTATGGGATGTACAAGCGGGATTTAGAACGGGAATGGGATGTGCGGATCAAGTCTTTTCTTTGCGGTGCATAGCCGAAAAGTGTTTGGCCAAAAACAAAAAAGTCTATTGCGCGTTCGTAGATTTAGAAAAGGTCTATGATAGAGTGATGAGAAATGAATTGTGGTCAGCATTGTCCGTGAATGGTGTGAGCAGTGTCCTCATTCGAGCATTGCAATCTCTTTATAGGGATTCTACTGCTTGTGTGATGATAAATGGGGCATACACTGAATGGCTTAGTATCGAAAAAGGTGTTAGACAGGGATGTGTAGCGTCACCGTGGCTGTTTAATCTGTTCATGAACAATTGTTTGACAGATTTAAAAGAGAATGAAAATGGGTTGAGAATGAATGAGTTACTCGTCAAATGTCTACTCTATGCCGATGATCACGTATTACTTGCGTCTTCGCCCGAGGAGTTGCAGGAGATGGTAACTGATACGAGTGGAGCTTTTGTAAGAAAGGGAATGAAGATGAATGTAAAGAAGACGAAAGTGATGGTGTTTGAAAGAGATGAGGCAGTGACAGACTGCAATATCGTGATTGGAGATGAACAAATTGAACAGGTGAATGAGTTTGTGTATCTGGGTTCAAAGTTTACAAGAGATGGAAAGTGTGAGAGTGATATTGAAAGAAGAGTGAATGCAGGAAACAGGGTCAATGGAGCTTTGCACTCCTTTATCAGCAGTCGGGAGGTGTCTAACAAGGCTCGTTTGGCTGTGCATGATGCTGTGTTGGTTCCGACACTCATGTACGGAAGTGAAAGTTGGGTATGGCAGAAGAAACATGAAAGCAGAATAAACGCAGTTGAGAGGAGAGCGTTAAGAAGTATGATAGGAGTTAAACTGAGTGACAGGATAAGAAATAGTGAGATAAGGAAACGTTGTAGTCTGAAAGAAGATGTAGTGACAAAAATTGAGAAAAATATGCTTAGATGGTTTGGTCATGTCGAGAGAATGAGTGAAGAACGATTGACGAAAAAAGTATATAAGGCGAGTGTGGATAGAAAGGTTGGAAGGGGTAGACCTAGGCGGACGTTCCGAGACCAAATAAGGAACGTCTTGAAAAAAGGCCAGGTCAAGAGTACCCTAAACCGATGAGCATGTATGAAGGTAATAATGAAAGTGGACGAAGCGAAAGAAGTGTGTAAGGATCGTAGCAAGTGGAAAGAAGTGGTCTCTGCTTACCCCTACGGGAAAAAGGCGTGATTATATGTATGTATGTATATGTATGAACTAATTACTTTTTGTAAGATTTGTAAGTACGGTGCTGAATTTTTTTCTTATTTTCATTTATTTTTATTAGCTCGTTTATTTTTATATAAAACGATGCAATTTATTGCACAGGCATAGCTTAAGAACAGACGACCGAGAATGTTTATTAAAGATGTTTATTATTATTATCATCTCAGTGTATCACTCCACACATCATCATTGTGTCAATCATCACATTATGTTTTACTATTGCTCCAACATTGAAATAATTTTTAGCTTATCCATATTTCCAGTACAACACAGTGTACAGAGAACGCACAACAGAGCGCCTAGAGTATCTAACGGAAGCACCCAGTAGCGGCGGGCCTCACGAGGACCGGCGGGCGGGGCGCGCGCGGCGGGCCCCGGCACGGCACGGCCTGCCGGCGCGCTCCCTCGCGCGCGCGCTGTGGGCGGCGGGCGCGGCGCCGCTCGTGCTGCTGCTGCTGTGCACCGCTGCGCTCTCTGCCACCCTCTGCCTGCACTATGCCGCTGTGTGAGTATCAATACATCCAGTAGCGGCGGGCCCCGGCACGGCACGGCCTGCCGGCGCGCTCCCTCGCGCGCGCGCTGTGGGCGGCGGGCGCGGCGCCGCTCGTGCTGCTGCTGCTGTGCACCGCTGCGCTCTCTGCCACCCTCTGCCTGCACTATGCCGCTGTGTGAGTATCAATACATCCAGTAGCGGCGGGCCCCGGCACGGCACGGCCTGCCGGCGCGCTCCCTCGCGCGCGCGCTGTGGGCGGCGGGCGCGGCGCCGCTCGTGCTGCTGCTGCTGTGCACCGCTGCGCTCTCTGCCACCCTCTGCCTGCACTATGCCGCTGTGTGAGTATCAATACATCCAGTAGCGGCGGGCCCCGGCACGGCACGGCCTGCCGGCGCGCTCCCTCGCGCGCGCGCTGTGGGCGGCGGGCGCGGCGCCGCTCGTGCTGCTGCTGCTGTGCACCGCTGCGCTCTCTGCCACCCTCTGCCTGCACTATGCCGCTGTGTGAGTATCAATACATCCAGTAGCGGCGGGCCCCGGCACGGCACGGCCTGCCGGCGCGCTCCCTCGCGCGCGCGCTGTGGGCGGCGGGCGCGGCGCCGCTCGTGCTGCTGCTGCTGTGCACCGCTGCGCTCTCTGCCACCCTCTGCCTGCACTATGCCGCTGTGTGAGTATCAATACATCCAGTAGCGGCGGGCCCCGGCACGGCACGGCCTGCCGGCGCGCTCCCTCGCGCGCGCGCTGTGGGCGGCGGGCGCGGCGCCGCTCGTGCTGCTGCTGCTGTGCACCGCTGCGCTCTCTGCCACCCTCTGCCTGCACTATGCCGCTGTGTGAGTATCAATACATCCAGTAGCGGCGGGCCCCGGCACGGCACGGCCTGCCGGCGCGCTCCCTCGCGCGCGCGCTGTGGGCGGCGGGCGCGGCGCCGCTCGTGCTGCTGCTGCTGTGCACCGCTGCGCTCTCTGCCACCCTCTGCCTGCACTATGCCGCTGTGTGAGTATCAATACATCCAGTAGCGGCGGGCCCCGGCACGGCACGGCCTGCCGGCGCGCTCCCTCGCGCGCGCGCTGTGGGCGGCGGGCGCGGCGCCGCTCGTGCTGCTGCTGCTGTGCACCGCTGCGCTCTCTGCCACCCTCTGCCTGCACTATGCCGCTGTGTGAGTATCAATACATCCAGTAGCGGCGGGCCCCGGCACGGCACGGCCTGCCGGCGCGCTCCCTCGCGCGCGCGCTGTGGGCGGCGGGCGCGGCGCCGCTCGTGCTGCTGCTGCTGTGCACCGCTGCGCTCTCTGCCACCCTCTGCCTGCACTATGCCGCTGTGTGAGTATCAATACATCCAGTAGCGGCGGGCCCCGGCACGGCACGGCCTGCCGGCGCGCTCCCTCGCGCGCGCGCTGTGGGCGGCGGGCGCGGCGCCGCTCGTGCTGCTGCTGCTGTGCACCGCTGCGCTCTCTGCCACCCTCTGCCTGCACTATGCCGCTGTGTGAGTATCAATACATCCAGTAGCGGCGGGCCCCGGCACGGCACGGCCTGCCGGCGCGCTCCCTCGCGCGCGCGCTGTGGGCGGCGGGCGCGGCGCCGCTCGTGCTGCTGCTGCTGTGCACCGCTGCGCTCTCTGCCACCCTCTGCCTGCACTATGCCGCTGTGTGAGTATCAATACATCCAGTAGCGGCGGGCCCCGGCACGGCACGGCCTGCCGGCGCGCTCCCTCGCGCGCGCGCTGTGGGCGGCGGGCGCGGCGCCGCTCGTGCTGCTGCTGCTGTGCACCGCTGCGCTCTCTGCCACCCTCTGCCTGCACTATGCCGCTGTGTGAGTATCAATACATCCAGTAGCGGCGGGCCCCGGCACGGCACGGCCTGCCGGCGCGCTCCCTCGCGCGCGCGCTGTGGGCGGCGGGCGCGGCGCCGCTCGTGCTGCTGCTGCTGTGCACCGCTGCGCTCTCTGCCACCCTCTGCCTGCACTATGCCGCTGTGTGAGTATCAATACATCCAGTAGCGGCGGGCCCCGGCACGGCACGGCCTGCCGGCGCGCTCCCTCGCGCGCGCGCTGTGGGCGGCGGGCGCGGCGCCGCTCGTGCTGCTGCTGCTGTGCACCGCTGCGCTCTCTGCCACCCTCTGCCTGCACTATGCCGCTGTGTGAGTATCAATACATCCATATATAGGAACTCAATTTTATGCCTTTTATGACGACCCGTGCTGTGTGGCTACGGCACTAAAGAATTTAGCCACCCCCTCTCTTCCCGTGGGTGTCGTAAGAGGCGACTAAGGGATAACACAGTTCCACTACCACCTTGGAACTTAAAAAGCCGACCGGTGGCGGGGTAACCATCCAACTGCTGGCTTTGAAATACACAGGCCGAAGACGGGCAGCAGTGTCTTCGGTGCGACAAAGCCAGTACTGCGGTCACCAACCCGCCTGCCCAGCGTGGTGACTATGGGCAAAACACGTGAGTTCACGCCAGTTTTAGCTCGAATTTGTGGAAGCCTATGTCCACTAGTGGACTGCGAAAGGCTGACATGATGATGTGATGAAGTATCATATAAATGTGAATGCGGGCACAGCGCCATTAATGCTGTTGCTACTGTGTATTGCTTCACTGTTTGCAATATTCTGCCTACACTACGCCCCTGTGTAAGTATAAATGCAGATCTGATTTTTATACTGGTCAAGTAAACTGTGTCCCATGAAAAATACAAATGTGAAATGAGTGCCTAATTCGATACCAAATAACACGTTTGCAAATTCAAATCAGGCCATGGTGCCTCTAGTGCTGTTGTTGCTGAATATCACTATTCTTTGCTACACTATGCTACTGTGTAAGTATACATACCCGTACATGCAATTATATAGGTCTAAACTATCAAAACTATTTAATAAAACACAAATGCGAATGCGGGTTTAGCGCCACTAGTGCTGTTGTTGCTGTGTACTGCTGCTCTGTCTGTTACACTCTGTCTACAATACGCGACTCGTGAGAGTGTAGTGTGCATACATAAGACCTAATTGTCGAAGCTAGTCAAGTATATACACATGCAAATGCAGACGCGGCGCCACTAGTGCTGTTGTTGCTGTGTACTGCTTGTTATTAATATTTACGGGAATTTCACTCATTATAATGAATCAAACTTTTTCGGATTTTATCGCGGTTTATTAAGTTTCTTAATTGTCCGGCGCTTCGAATGCTTTACAGCAACCATGATCGCGGGAGGGAATAAATAAATTATTAAATAAAAGTCAAAGAAAAATAGCATAAATAATTTTTTTAACCATTGTAAACAAATTGTTTCACATATCAAAAAAATTGGTACCTTAAAGTTGTTTACGTTACCAAGATTTTTTAATAATCATTTCATATCAATTAAATTAGTATTTTTTTTATATTGAAATGATTACGTCCTTTGAAGTTATTAGGTGAAACTCTTGTTATATAAGTATACGCGGTCTTGTTAACTTTGATGTTGCGAATTTTTGTTTTTATTTTAAACTTAGGTCATAATTCCTTAATTCACAGACGCGATGCCGTTTCCGAGCTATTCCTTGATGATATCTTTCACATCTGTGAAGATTATAGAAACCGAAGGTTTGATTTGTTCGTGTTCGAAAACTAACCTTTAACTAAACAAACGACTTGTTAGTTACTTTCTTGAAGACCGGTTCTCATAATAATACTAAAAAAAATATTTCTTTCCTCACAATGCATTCAGTTTCGAACGCATGTTCAAAAAACGATTGGGAAATATAAGAACTGTGCATATGTACATGTACATAATGTCACTAAATTTTTTTTTATATCACTAGTTCGGCAAACAAGCGTACGGCTCACCTGATGGTAAGAGATTACTGTAGCTTAAGACGCCTGCAACACCAGAAGCATCGCAAGCGCGTTGCCGACCCAATCCCCAATCCCCAGGAGCTCTGGTCACCTTACTCACCAACAGGAACACAACACTGCTTGAAAGCAGTATTATTTAGCATTGTTTATCTTCTGTAAGGTCGAGGTACTACCCCAGTTGGGTTGCTCCATATTTTGAGCAAGAAATTCCTGCTGTGCCCTACCTCAGTACTAATAGTCTAATATTTATATAACAAATGTAATATAACTTCGCTTCCTATTTTCATTACTAACTCTATGACTTGGAATAAAAATAAAGCAAATTTTTTTAATCCATTCTTAAATAAGATATCTCATGTTAATATTAATAACAGTCATACATAATTAAGTGATGTTTTTCATACTTTCTGTTAATATTTCAGAGCTCACAAATCAGCTAAAGTCGAACTATGCAGGTGGGGCACTGGCAACACTGAGCAGACGCAAGCTGATAACTGCAGTAGTAAGAGTGTCGGAGTCAGGTGAACCATAAATAATATATTAATACACGCTTTATACTCAACCTTTAGCGACTCCCCAGTAAAATAAGATTACTTGTCGAAGGTCTGAAGACGATCACGACCAATATGTGTATGGCCTGTACTGATATTTATAATACGATGGTATCGAATCCACGACGTCTAGTATAGCAGCTGTTTTCTCTGCGCTAAACTATCGTCAATGCACATTGATGAACATTTTAAGTAAAAAAGAATAAGTACTTAATTGGTTGGTGGTTGGTTTTTTAAGATACCTATACTTTAACTTTTATGCACAATAAAGTATATTTCTTCTTCTTCTTGGTTTTGAGTTATATACCTACCTAAATCAATATAAAACTGGAGATGACTAGCGCTGTTTTCAGGTGCTTGATTTCATGAAAACCATCGTACTCACAATTTCTAACTTTATTACACAGATACAATTTAAAAATGATTATCGTTTTATTGAAACTTTCTTACAAAGAATAAAACTAAAAATATTTATAATAAGTAACCAATGTTTTAAACTTTTTCAGCCCAAACAACAGCCTCGTCAGACCATACAGTCCTAAATCGACAACCAACCTCGCAGCCAACTACAACCGACCGCAGCCACCTCCATACATCGGCTCCACTACGAATTCTCTCCACCACAGGAAATCAAACGAAAAGACACCAACCTCCCACACCCCAGAACATAATCGAGGCCATTTAGCTTTAGAAGAATCTCTCAAATTACTAAACGATGCTAATATCTCAAATGAATTCGATAATTTGATACTTCGAGACCAAATAGTTGATTTGAACGACGGTACAGACGACTATGTACCGATAAAATCGGAAATGGCCGGTTATTTGTCGATGAAAGCGGATAAAACCGGTTATACCAACATGAAATCGGATTTAGATGATATTGTTGTACCGGAATTAGCGAAATATGGGATTTCCGGTATCGGACAGATTTGACATGAAGCTGATGGTTCGAAACCGCCTGTTAAAACTTGGTTTTGTTAAGGAATTAACGCCTAGTCTGTTTGAATGTTTATTGGACATATATAATCAATTAATAAAATAAGGGCATGTTTTACCGGTAGCTGATAAAGATATCTGACTTATAACGGTACCCAATAAAAGTTTGTGATAAATTTTTCTTTTTGTCATTAATTTATTTAGCAGATATTTCTATTCCTTATCTGTGAATCTAAAAGTTGTCGTTTACAGTTAGTGATGAAACAAACTAAGATTTAGTTTTATCTCCTACTGATAAAGCCTTAACTGACGTGGGGCACAGCAGGACATATGCTGCTAAAAATCTGGAGCAGCCAGACTGGGGTAGTGCCTCGACCTTATAGAAGATCACAGCTAAATAATACTGCTTTCAAGCAGTATTGTGTTCCTGTTGGTCAGTAAGGTTGGAGAGGGGGGGGGGGTAGGGTTGGCAAGGCGTTTGCGATAGTTCTGGAGTTGCAGGTGTCTATAAGCTTACCGTCAGATGAGCCGTACTTCCGTACACTTGTCTGCTGACCCGGTATTATAAAAAAAAAACTATCGGTGACTTATGTGTAAGATCAACTTTATCAGCTACCTCTGGAACAGACCGTTAATATTTGTTAAGTAACATAGAGCTATTTGTAATCATAGTCGGTTTTATGTGAAGATATTGTAGAACAATAAATGCGAAACTTTAGATAGATGTTTGTTACCCCAGAACGGCTGACCGGAACTGGAATTCGGCACAAAGATAGGTTAGTCTAGAATAGCACAAAGTTACTTTTCCTCCTGAAAAATTGACTATTCCCGTGGGATAGATTTCCTCAGGATCCTAGTGGTTGGCTGTTTGTTAACTGCTAGTTGTACTTAATATTGAAAGTGATGATTGGAATTCTGCTAGATTTGTAACTCTCATTTTTAATCTAGTCATAACTTTATTTATTTATTCAAATAAAACATTTCTACGCACGTTTGACTTGGGAGTAAGCTGGTTAGAATGCGTGACGAGAGAGTTACGAACAGTGTGATCGGGCGAACGGAAGTTGAGAGGGAGTATAGGTTAGTGAAGACAAAAAGAAAGAGAGTTACGTTTCGTAAGTTTTACTTCAGTCGTGTGATCTAAAGCACACTTTTTTTTTATATTAAGCCAACACAATGCATAATGTAATATACCACTCTAAAAATTATAGTAATAAAAATAGCGAACGATCAGTATGTAACTATGTACATTTACAGTAGTTCAGCATCTTTATGTAGTGGCCATAGGGTTGTCACATTTCTTTTTATTTCTCTATTTTCCTATATAATTGAGTATAAATATTAATAATGTTTTTTTCTCATACACGGAGAAAGAATTGATTATCACATTATTTCTTATTAGTTCAACCGATCAAAACTTTAGGAATATGGAATCGTGTAATTACATTTTATACACATCAAAAGGGGTAGATTGAAAATGGGATATTTACAGATCCCACATTTAAACTAATATTGGAAATTAATTGAAATACACATATTGATACTATTAATAAATGCAAAACTTATAGGGATTTTCTTATATTATTGTATTTTAATTAGTGGAACGTGTTATCCCAATTAGAAATGTCTCATGTGAATGTTTGGCCGCTTGGGCTCGTGGAAGAATCATTAGAAGTATTTCTTTAGACTATTACAATTACCAATACATATTATTATTAATAAGAGATTTAAAACTAATAGAGCTTTTACAATTTAGACTTGCATACATAGCTTTAAGTGTTTAGAGATTTTTTATTGTATTGTTGCAATATCACACGTCTAGTCAAATCTACCTAGTCAATATAGTAAATGTAAAATTCTTGTTTTATTTTATTATCGTCGATCACATTTACCTTCCACGTTCCTTCCATTTGTATCCGTCCATTTCGTCCTTTCAACTGTAATTAATTTGAAGTGTTATAAACTAAAAGTATGGTGAGAAATTTTTAAGCAATTCTTAAAAATTAGACATTATAAATGTCAATAAAGTATAAAAATTCTATTAAAAATGTTTCTACCTGAAACACAGTTTGTGCTTACGTAAACAGTTGCATTATTTAAAAAAAAAAATGTACCCTAAAATGACATTTTATGACTGAATGTTTTGTAATTTAAAATACAAATAATAAATAATAATAAACGAATTACGACACAGTACAAAACCAGAATCAAAGCATCAGTATGGCCTATATAGAGTAGGATATCAGGCCGCCCATACCTTTCTTATTTTCTGATGAACACAATAAATCCATCAGTGCGTACAGTAAACGTATACATACATACATGCTAACTAAAGCCGCCGGCTAATTCTCAATTATCAGTTGCTAAAAGTGCGTAAAATGGTGCTAACATAAGTTATTTTCTAATGACTGATTTTTACCTATTTTGTAGAGATTATTGTAAATAATGAGAAATTGACACTGACAGACACCTGGCTATCGTCTGCGGTATGAAACATTAATAAATGGGGAATGTAACTATCGTGTCATCATATTTGAATTATATACATTAAATTAAGTAATAAAACCAATATATTGTTTGAAACTTTTATTCATTAATAACATATTAGGATTACATTGTATTCAACAAGTCCGAAACCGAATAAGGAGACCTATCATTTCTCAGATACAAGACAAGTAATGAACACTTTCTAAATAATTCGTCTATATCTTAAAGATAATATAATCACAGTAAACCTATTAATTCTACTGACTAATCATAACTTTAAAAGTGGACTGATCTCAACTGACTATGAAATTTTCTAGTAAATTTTTCTTGCAAAATGTTTTAAAGTTTCTGTGTAAATATTGTACGTCTTTTATTACTCATTATTCTCTTCATTTATTAGTCAGCTATTTGTATAAATTAATGCATTTTTTACAGGCAAAAAGGGCTTAAAGGTTGGTGGTGGTGGGCCTGCCTGCAGGCTTGCAGGCCTACGCCTATCTACCCAGGCACTTCCTCCGAAAGTTTGAACACTTAATATTTTTTTAACTTACTACTCATAGATGGCGTTAGCAGTTACTTATGTTCAAAGTAATACCAGTTGGTATTAACCAGATACAGATTTAGTTAGATTGTTTAGATCAGACCCTTTTACATACATATTAATGATATATAATTTATAAATATATTTTTATATTAAATAATATAATTTCAATCATACTGACCAAAATTTTAACGGAATGTAATATTTTATAAATAAAAATTAAAGGATAAAACTATAACTTAAATTAAAACGTAACACACTACTTTGTACTGTGTAAACAAATAAAAATTTATCACAATCTTAAAGTTTGTAATAGGAAGATTATTTCACCTGGCTTCGTACTGGAATTGTCATAGATATTTATTATTATTCCTACAAGGAGTTTTTTTGGTGCGGCAATCATTTAAAAATTTAATAAATTTAAAATTTGTCGATAAAATATGCATTGTAACCGAATCCTCTAGCTAATACTATTAACAGGTACAACAACCGAAAAAAATCGTTTAACAATATAAAGGCCTATGACCTTTATAGGTTTAACTATTCTACTATATAGTGTATACAACTTCTATTTAATCAAAAAAATGAAGTTATATTTAGAAAACAACTATTTAAAAAAAAACCTAGAATGTTATAACAATGTCTGTAGATTTAACACGTTGGGATTTTTACAATAAATACGTATTATTTAATTAATTGGTTTCCAGCAAACAATAGCACGCATGTCGTCGGGAGCTTTACCGAAGGGCCGGTCGCCATTTGGCTCAACGTACTCGTTTATTTGATAATCCAGAAGCGTTTGGAAACCGAGGACATCGGTGCCCAATTGCTGAAAAAATAATTAAACTACAATGATGATTTAACATAAAATATAAAATACCTATCTTTAGTGTATGTCATACACTTTATACTATTTCTTATACCATATTTGGTGCCTTTTAGATGTTTTATTTATACAAAACTAAGAACTTATTTTGTACAAACTTATAGTTTATATAGAGAGGGAGTGCAGAATGCTATTTTTTTATTATGCCTAAAAATAGGTACATTAAATCAATAATAAAAAAACATTACTCTACCGTGTATGACACACACACACATATATCCTCTTTTTTTATTATTATAGAAGTATAGTATTCAAAAAAAGAACCTTAATAATGTTTAAACTTTTATTTTAAACTAGCTGACCCGGCGAACTTCGTATCGCCTAACACAAACTTTATCGTATGGTATTAAAGTTCAAATTGACTTTTAAGTATTATCACAAATCTTTTGTATGGGAGTATAGAAAAGTGTTGTTTTTAGACTTTTTCAGGAAATTTAATTTTTTTTTAGAATTTTTCTCTCCTAAGAACTATTCTCGTACTTCAAGGAATATTTTAAAAAAAGAATTAGCGAAATCGGTCCAACCGTTCTCGAGTTTTGCGCTTAGCAACACATTCAGCGACTCATTTTTATATTATAGATTAATTATGGTCGAATTGCGACAATTGGGCGAACACTAGCTAAAGTAAATCATCAAACTCACCTGAGTCAAAGGACTGGTGTTAGTGGTGAAGACTCCTCGAAAACGTCTCTCGCGCGCGACTCTCTCTGTTCCTAACTCAAGTAAACGGATAGCGGATACGTTGTCTTGTGGTGACAGATGAGAGTCTGTCGCCATCATGAATGAGTGTAGGATCGTTCCTGAAATTGAAAAACGATTATTATATTATTGGAATTGTTATACTTTGAGATGATTTTAATTTTTCCTGCAACAAAGACGCTTATAATTAGTCTTTGTAAGTACAAGTACGTATAAGTTTATAACAATAAAAAGAAATTACAAAGCAAATAAATAAGAAAATTATAATTTTAGTTTTATAAAAGAAATGATGGACACGCATTTAATAAGTGATTTCAATGCATTTTTACTTTATTTACGTTATGGCAATTAATCTGTCTAATAGAGTTCCTTCTTCAATTAAAAGGCTTTCTATCCCCAAAACCAGAAATTAAACATAAATTCAGTATACAATACATTATTCTTTGTCTCAAATCTAAGTGATATTAGCGAAATCATCTGTGTTATCTTGAGAGTTTGTATTCTTGAGAGAACAATAACAAACCCATCAAAATAGATAGAGGAAGAACAATACATTAAAGTTTATGGGGAGACTCACCCTTCCCCTGAGGCAGCATGGTGTCCCGTACGGAACCTTCAACGTATTCGAGGAATCCCATAATCCGCGCCAGGCCACCGCCGAGCTCGATGTCGGGCTCATCGCGTGCGTCGAAGTTCAGCGCCACCGCCTTCGGTTCACCCGACGCTGAGGAAATATTGCATTGAAATCTCAAATATTCCATTTATATTTTAGGAATATGGTGGACTAGCGACCTCTGTCCCTCCATATTTTTTAAATGATTACCTAATCACCAACATATCATAGGTATACTAAAACCTTTTCCGAATCTCGCTGCATCTTGTGGTATAAGTATTATTCCGATTGGTTTAGTAGTTTTCGCAGTATAACCGAATAAAAAAAACCAGCTCTGTATATATAAGTATAGATTATGATAGGATAGGAACGTTAGTCAATAATATTTGAGTATCACAATTTGCGCACTATAAAACTGTTCTCTTTAACTTTAAACTATATATTTGTTGCACTGATTATTATCTCATATACTCTTATAGTTTTATAAGAAAATCATTAACTTATACAGAATATAAACAGATCAATTAGTAGAAGTCTTGTGAAATATATACCCGTCAATCAAAACAGAGCATCATAAAAAATTGAAGTTATAATGATATAGATATATAGGTATACAATCATTAGTTCCCGTCCATACAGATAAACAATTTTACAGAGCAGTTCGGAGGATACGGATATTAAGAATATAATTAAAATGGCCGTGCTTAATGCGATAAAACATTAGGTATTTCTTAATTACTTAGTCTGAACTAAGCTTTTATATACATATGTTAGAGTACTCACGATCCTCCAATACAATACTAAGGCCAGCAGCCAGCAACGGTCCCCAGCAAGCGTCGATGCATTGTGCATAGTCGTCGCGGGAGATTTCATGCTTCACGAACTGTTCCAACTCTGCCTTCTCGTAGAACGATGACACTATCATTCTAAATATAAAACATATTGTTACATACAACATATAGCTACTTGTTTTACCAAACTATTCCAAATCTTACTGAAGGAGTATAAATCGAACCTGCACCTTTTGAAAATTAGCTTTGTTTGTGTGTTCCTGTGATGAGTAAGAGTGAGAAAGAGACCTCCTGGGCCCCTAATCATTTACCATCAGGAAGGGCGCAAGCTTGTTTACGACCTCAAAAGCTAAAAAAAAGTCCTATCTTAACTCACTCTATAACGTGCTCCTTGTGGTCGTTTCTCATCGGCCGGATCGTGAATTTGTTCTCGTCTCCTTCTCTCGAATCGTCCGGGTTGGTCGTCAAGTGTGAGAGGACCTCACCCAGGTTGCTCGATTGTAGGAAGTCGCTTATATCTGTAAGAGTGTAAGAAATACATCATGAAATATTATTTGAAGAACTTATTTTCAATTTGATCTTGTCATAACGACTTTTTTTGAGCTGTAATATGAGTAAATATTAGTAATTTGACAGGCAAGTATTTAGTTATCTTCTATATAAATAAAAATGAATGTTGCTAAGCGCATAACTCGAGAATGGCTCGACCAATTTGGCTAATTTATTTTTTTGTATGTTCCTTAAGGCCCACGGGAGGTTTTTATAACAAAAAAATTAAAAAAAAGTCATCACTCAGAAAACATTACATTTATTTTACTATTAACTATTGACAGAACGAATGTCTGTCCGGGCAGCTATTTACAAATAAACAGCTTCACATACGCGGTCGTCTATTCCTAACTTAAAATCAATGTGTGTTTGGTAACAGCCATCTGTTATATAAATATATCTTTAAACATACATACACATAGTACATATAATTATCGAGACTCGCTATGGCAATCGAATCCACAATCCTTGGAACAGAAATCAGGATAACTGCCAACAACTCTAACGGGCTAGTCTGTTGCATTATTCGGAAACTAAAAAATAATTATATTTACCGATATAATACCCCTTGTCCCTCAGTCTGGTTATTGTGTAAATAGAGTTAAGGGAATTTCCTCCCAATTCGTAGAACCCTGCTCTGACAGATAGGGCTCCTCTGGCGGCTCTGCCTAGGACCTCGCCAACGGTTTCGAACAGCACCCTCGCTACCTCTAAGTCGCAAGGGTTGACTCCAGTATAGTCTATTTCTAGAGGAATATCGGCATCGTCTGTAAATATAATAAATAGTTTTATACAACAACTTTATCTTTATAGTTTTTAGTACGTATTGAAAGCTATATAAAAATATTAGTTTTGAATTTTTGTTGGGACGTTAGGGAAAAATGATGAGAGTAAATGTTTACGATGCGCGCGCACACCGGCTCAAAAAACCGACACCCTGAAGTTAGCTAGTTAACGAAGAAGAAGTTAGCAAAGCGAAGTTATCTAGCCAATGAAGTATAACTTCTTACGTGCGTACATAAATACACACAAACTTTTTTTAAAGTAATTCCTAAATATTTCACTAACAATAAGTATATGAACAGTAGCAATTGAACAATTAAACCATAGCCTATTCGTGTTAAGATAATTGTGTTTGCTTGCAAAAGAAAAAAAAAAAACCGACAATAACTACATCGAGCAGCAATACAATGTAGCTAGACGAAAAAATAGTCAAGTAAATACGCATTATTAGAGTCTTCGGTGCGACAAAGCCAGTCCTGCGGTCACCAACCCGCCTGCCCAGCGTGGTAACTATGGGCAACACACACGAGTTCGCGCCATTGTTGGTGCGAACTTGTGGAGGCCTATGTCCAGCAGTGGACTGTATTAGGCTGAAGTAAGTAACAAGCACCAGCTTTCGCTTAAAAAAAGAATCATCGAAACCAGTCCACCGAGTAAAAATCTATAACGTAACATAAAAAATACAGCCGAATTGATAACCTCCTGCTTTTATGGAGATCAGTTAAAAAGTTAAAAAAAAATCATACTTTTAATCTTTCATTTTATTCTATTTTTATAAATAAATTATTAAACAGAAAGTAAACGGTTTATAATTAATATTTAATAATGAATAATTTAAGTAATATTTCTTTTTAATTGTAATTGACTTTATCTTAACACTTTAAATAATGTTTACAAACTATACATAAATTAACAACATTTAACATAAATTACTACTGAGGTAGATCTTTATTTATTAATTAAATTAGAACAAGTTATTAGTAATTTTTGTATTAAAATAATAATATACGCATCAGACTAAACGGATCCCTATAGAATACTATTTAATACTGTCTCGGGGGTTCAGAAACACTCGCACACACACACACAATCGCCTCACCCAAGATAAACGTATATGGCCGATACAAATGTTTGTCACTAGCGGAAATCGAACCCGCGACCGCAAGTGCAACAGCCAGTGCTATGACCGGTGCGCCAAAGCGTTGTCAACATCAAATAATCACACTACGAAGTTTACTGGCACCGTCGCCTTCCAATTATGATTTGTCTACATATAGAGTTAGTTGTACTAATTTATTTATAAATATTAATTGTACTAATTTAATTTATTAATTTATTTATTTAGAAACAAAGGAGGCTTACACACCGTTATTATTTGTATTTTCATACATCTTGAGTAGTCCCTGTCGGTCGACTTTACCGTTAACAAGTAGGGGGAACTTGTCAATTACAATGACCTGAAATATTGTAATTAAACAGGTAATGACTCTGCATTTACTTTATATTGTGAAAAGTTATAAATATCCTAGTGTAGAGCAAACATTTCTATTAGTGTAAAAAAGAAACTTTACAACATGTTGTGCTATGGTGTTTACATAAAAAATACACAAAAAAGTAAATCTAAGTGATATTAGCCCAATATTAAAGACGCGACTTTATTTTTATTGCTAGGCCATCATAATCTCATGTAAGCAATCCAAACGACTAATAATTATTAAATATATACAGTATTTATTTTCCTTTAATTGACATTACCAGAAGTTACCTCACGAAACTTACCTGTGGTATCATGTAGTTTGTCAGTGAATTTTTCAAAGCTACTTCGATGTGGTGTCCAGAAAGTCTTGCATCCGATTTTATAGTCACGAACGCCAAAATTTCAGGGTTGCCAGATGCCAATCCATAGCAGAGTACTACAGCTATTCAACATAATAGCGTAAAAATATAAATATACAACAGTTTTTAGACCTAGATAATTATAATATTACACCTACATTTTATTTCACGTTTCACTTTTAAAATCGTAGCTAGCTATATTAATTATTCCAAAATTGTTTTTCTAAGGTACAATCCGATATTAAAAAGTTGTTACAAATAAAAGAACTTTTTCCTTTTTTAAATTACTAAAATAATTCCCAATGTATTGTCAACGAAATTTCGAACTTTTATATACTATGGAAGAGAGAAGGCATTGTTAAAAAGTAATATTCACCCACATACAAACGATCCAACATATAAACGATACACATGGATAAATATTCACTTTAAACGAAATTTACCTGAACCTTAAACAAAACTTAATTATCATTTAATTTTAAAAGAAATTTACCTTTATCCACACCCTGTACGGCGCTAACAGCACGCTCTACTTCTTGCAAGTCCACTCGGTGTCCTCTGATTTTCACTTGTGAGTCAGTTCTACCCGCGTACAGGATTACTCCTTTGTGAAGTATTCCAAAGTCTCCGGTGCGGTACAGACGGCCGAAGTCTAAATAGGAGTATAAGAGTCTTTAATAATTATAGAATCGGTTCCGTATTCAAGTGTGGTCTTGACCTCAATGATATTGGACATTTGGTATGATGATTTAATTATTGCAAAACATACCAGGATGTGCAGCGTATGGATTGTCACAGAACTTGTCAGCTCCCTGTCCACCCACGTAGCCTTTAGCAAGGTTCCTACCAGATACCCAAACTTCTCCTGGTTCTGATTCTCTTGATGGATTCATTTCCTCATCCAGGAGGTACACTGCGCAATTATCAAGTGGTGCACCTTTCGGGAAATTATTAAATATAAATTAGTTTCACACTCTGAATAGTTTAATTACTTTCAGTTATGCACTTCTAACATGATTTTAAATATTTGAATTTTGATGACTATTCCCATAAAATAATAACTTTGACCACATCTTCTTGGGATGAGTATTATTCTTAAAAATTAAAATTTTTATTATGTTACGAAATGTTTGCTAAGTACTTCTATTTTTATTATGCTAGACTAATATATATTTCGACTTTGTTGATAAATAAAAAATAAAATTAAAATAGTTATTTAATACTAGTTACACTTGAAAACAAATTGGAAAGAATCAGTATTTTATAATTTTCAATAAAGATTACAAACCTATTGGTATAGTCTGAAACATATCTAACTGTCCAGCCTTCTCCAACACATAATACGTTACATCTCCCATAACCTCAGTACTTCCATAGAAGTTAGCTAGTTTGTAGCCGCTGTGATCGCCAAAGTATCGGAAAAATTCGAAAGCAAGTTCTTTGCTCAGAGTTTCTCCAGAACAGACCCATAATTTGAGGTGCTGTAATGGTCTCTCAGATGGAGTCAGGGACAAATACATTAGGATAGAACGGAGAAGGGTCGGGACAAGGACTAACCGTTGAACCTGAAATTTGCAGAAAAATATAAAAATATGAAACAAACCAGTATTGTGGTAGGGCAGGAAATATCTTGCTCAAAATGTTGAACAATCTAACTGGGTCATCATCAAAATCAAAGCTAAATAATACTATTCTGAAGTAGTATTGTGTTCCTGTGGTGTGTAAGGTAGCCAGGTCACTGGAACTATCAGGTCAACGCACTTAAAATGCTCCAAGAGTAATAGGCCTCCAAAAGTTACGGTATCCGCTTACCATAAGATGAACCGTGCCCTTGTTTACCTTTTTGTAGTGTAAAAAACTTTGAATTTAAATCTTTCTACAAATTATATGAATTCAGTTCTTTACCTGGTAGTCTGCAAAAACTCGCACTAATTTCTGGGGATCTCTTGTTGTCTCTCGAGACAGAATCAACAAAGAGCGCCCGTGCAACAGTGGCCCCCAAATCTCGCATACAGAATCGACAAACGTCAAAGCAGTTTTCCATACGCATACTGTCTCTGTGTCCGTGTATGGAAAGTTCCTGAACTGCCACCAGAGTCGATTGCAGATCGCCGAGTAGGGAAGTCTCACTCCTGAAAAGAAGGTTGAAAAGTTAATACAACTTCGTCTAGTAGTATAATTAAATAACTCTTTAATTGTAATGTATCTGTTTAAATTTATAATTAACTAGCTGACCCGGCGAACTTCGTATCGCCTAACACAAACTTTATCGTATGGTATTAAAGTTCAAATTGACTTTTAAGTATTATCACAAATCTTTTGTATGGGAGTATAGAAAAGTGTTGTTTTTAGACTTCTCAGGAAATTTAAATTTTTTTTAGAATTTTTCTCTCCGTAAGAACCATCCTCGTACTTCAAGGAATATTTTAAAAAAAGAATTAGCGAAATCGGTCCAGCCGTTCTCGAGTTTTGCGCTTAGCAACACATTCAGCGACTCATTTTTATATTATAGATATTCTGCACCTGTAGTCATCAGTATAGCTACCTTTTTTTGGCAAAAATAAAAATAAATTGTTAGCTAATTAGATTACCCTCCTAAAATATACATATAAAAATCACTATTTTTATATTGGGATAAATTAAGTTTTTGACAGAATTTTTTTTTTTTAATTTTGGTAATAATAAATTAAGTAAATATATATCCCACCAAGTTTCAGGTCATGTTAATAGGTATGATTCAAATATGATAAAAATTACAATAAAATATAACTTCGTTTATTCATATTATGTATATTCTTCGTTAAATATATTGCATATGCATGCAAATATATTCATGTTATGTAACTGAGTTATAAATTTAAATTACTCTTCAATTAAATATACATATACTAACTCATAAATTTGAAGTAAGGCTCGCTATTTATAAAGCGGTGGTAAGTGTGGGATTTATTTTAATTTTGTACTATTTTAAACCTTACTCGTAAGATTCTCAAGATTTATTCAATGAAGGTGGATTAATTCTCAACTTACTAAACTAAAAATTATTTTAGTATTAGTCACAAGTATACACAGTATTTACAAGTTACACGGCGTATAAACACTATAATGGAGAAAATATCAAAGGCTGTAAAAGCATCATAGGGTATAAAATAACTCAGATATAAAGCATCACAGGCTGTTAAAATCATGCTACAATTAGAAGTTGTGAAAAAAAGGAAGTCAACGCGCTTAAAACCCT
Organism: Melitaea cinxia; assembly: GCF_905220565.1. NCBI lineage: Eukaryota > Metazoa > Arthropoda > Insecta > Lepidoptera > Nymphalidae > Melitaea > Melitaea cinxia. The sequence goes on from NC_059416.1 coordinate 9,224,653, forward strand.
GAATGATGTTTACTATAAATAAAAGAATTTTACGAAATGTCTATTTATTACCTTTTATGCTCCGCAAAATTTTAGTTTAAATATAAATTAAATAATAAAATGCTAAAACGAGAGTTACTATAATTATGAAAAGCTATGTTTTTATTAGTAGGGTAGTAAAACTTATATTTCTTATTATAAGTAAGTGACTATAATTGAGGTAACACTATTTGTGGGTATAGGTATCTATCTACTAAATGGGTAAAAGATGCTGATATGGGTAAAACTAATTGATTTTATTTTTAAATAACACATCAATATTGTTCATTATTAATTTTAAACAAATAGTCACGAGCATAAACGTTATAAGCAATTTAATGTAAATAAAATCGAGGTCCAATTCAATAAATTGAATTTAATGGTTTAATAATAAAAAAGGCAATTCATTGAATATAAAACGACTAATGGACACGGGTGAACCTTGGTTAAAATAATTGTATTAGACAATGAAATTTATCCGTGACCTCATAAACGCATAATACAACTTAATGCATCTTTGTGTGAAGTTTATTTTAATTTAATTAATAATTGATCTATACTTAATATTATTAAGTTAATGTTTTTTTTTTGTATGTTTGTTTTTGTGGTCTTGCATTATTTTTTATCACTTGAAAAAAAGATACTGGACTGTTAATATACTGTATATTAACAATCATTTTAATACATTATATAATTATGATATATGTATGATGATATATATTTCACTGAGATAGGGTACACCAGGAAATCTGGAGCATTCCGACTGGGGAAGTACCGAGGTACTCTGAGGCAGTGATCCTTTGTAAGGTCGAGACCTTACAAAGTATTACAGCTTAATAATACTGCTTTCAAGCAGTGTTGTGTTCCTGTGGTGAGTAAGGTGACCAGAGCTCCTAGGGGGATTGGGGATAGGGTCGGCAACGAGCTTGCGATGCTTCTGATGTTGCAGGCGTCTTATTAGCTAAAGTAATCGCTTACCATCAGGTAAGCCGTACGCTTGTTTGCCGATCTAGTTCTATAAAAAATATCTTATAACACTTAATTATAAAACAAATGAATCTATTATAATGTAAATAAATAAATATTTACGTGAGAGATTACAAATTTATTACAATTTTTAGAATTGTAATATTACTTTTTCAAGAATGTATCTTCAGAAAGTTGCGGAATCGAACCAGCCGCGAGCTGAGACGGCTATTGAGTATTGCGTTTAGCAAAATCAAAATCAAAAATTATTTCATTCAAGTAAGCTTTAAAAGCTCTTTGAATCGTTTCAATTTGTTTTAATTAATTAATTATAGTTAAAAGTGTAGCTAACACCGGGTTAGAAAGTAGATTCTTCAGAAAAGAATCGGTAAGAAATTCCGCAGTAACTCGTTTTCTATTACACAGATTGCTACCTACCTACATCTCTTTTGTATGCATAAAATTATAATCTGTGCAATAATTGTAGCTTGAATAATAAAACAAACAATTAGTAATTGTTTGATGCTAATTACTTCTCCGCTGGGAAATCTATTGATGGCGAGATTTAATTGAAAACGAATTTTTTAATAACAAATCTTTGCTATTTTTATTTTCCTTTATATAACGGATTTTACAATTATTTTAACAATAAAGATTTTAATTAATATTTTGCTTTTATGTTTATTTTTTAATTCTCATTTTTTTTCCTCTACCTTTCTGATTGATGTAGAAATTACTATTTTTATATTTTATAGTAGCATTTAGTATTTTTCATAAAATTACATATATTGAACGTTTATTATAGTTACTATTAAGCAGTTTTTCTCTCATAGAAATAATAACAAATCTACAACTTTTAGTTGAAGTAACACAATAAAACGACTTGATATAATCCTACCTTTGGGTATTCCAGTACTTCCAGAAGTGTACAGAACTATAGCAATAGTGTCTGCATCTGTCTGTACCAGTGTTTCATCTTCGTTGGGTCTGTCAGCCGGTAACGCGCTGGCTTCTAGCGACAACTCCTCGAAAGATACAGCTGGTACTCCACTGCCCGCGAACATGGCTGGGTTTGCTAAAATATAAAAGATATTATATTCTAGCTTATTTTCAAGATCTAGATGATTGATATCCTCTAAACATAATTATTGCCAGTAAAATATTATGAATGAATGACTTACCAGTGTCGTCATAAATGATAAGAGAGGGTTGAGCGTCCTTCAGTATGTGTGTAATCCTTCCTTGAGGGAAGCTCGGCTCCATGGGTACGTAGGATGCGCCTGCTTTCCATGTTGCCAGAAGGGCTATTATGGTACTGGAAAAATATATATTTGCATGTATATTTTCCTATAATATATATCTATTTATATACATTTATGACATTATACTCGTGTCATGAGGTTTTACTTGTATAAGTTCCTATCATATGTAGGTTATTTTCAATAAATCTTAATATAGAGACGGTTAAATTTTTTAGTCATAAGTAATTTGTGTTTTATTTTTGTAATACGACACTTCAAAGTACTTAAAATTAATTAACTTAAGCTAAAACTAAGTAAAAGTTTACAGAATTTGAACTTGGGCGGATATTAAATATATATTTCTATCATTTACTATATGACTCGCTAAACTGAGGCACAGCGAGATATATACTGCTCAAAATTTTCGTCGGGGGTAGGTTCGACAAAGCACTTGCGATGCTTCTGGAGTTGCAGGCGTCTATAGGCTACGGTAATCGCTTACCATCGGTTTGACCGGACCGTATGCTTGTTGCCGACCTAGTTGTCTAAAAAAAATTAATACCGACTTTTTTTGCAAATATATAATTTTTTTAATATTTTTTTAAACCTCATCTTGTCAATAAATAAATAATAATAATAACTATGAAATTAAATTTAAAACAACTACGCGAGTTATTGATTTTATGCCTAAAATGGTTTCCATCATTTTGGAAAATATGTTATTTATTGTTTTCTAATGCTTACGCAAGTTTCACTATTTATAATTAATCAACTTTTTCGAATTTTATCGCGGTTTATTAAGTTTTTTAAATGCCTGACGTTTTGGATACTTTACACCAACTATGGTCACAGGAGGTCCTATAAAATCCGAAAAAGTTGTTTCAAATAATATTATCTGTTATGCTTCAAACTGTTGGATTAATTTTTAGCTAATAAGAACTACCGCAATGAAACCTGTATTCACGTATAAAAACCGAATCAAAATTGATATATTCTTTCGAGAGCTATGTTGCCATATACAGCAGCAATTTTATGCAGACTTTTGAGTTGACGAATTGCTCTTTAATTTAATAATCTCTCATATAATTATTTATATAAACTTGAAATCATAACAATACTGTTCATTCTCTTTATTTAATGCTTTCAATAGTGCGAAACGAGCACAGATTATTTAACCAATGTCACGTAGACATTTACAATACTATTATTAAAAATATCTTTCAATGTCGTCTGTTATTAAAAATAAAATTTATTACTTGAAATTTGAGCGTTTTCAACGACCGCCTTGGTGTAGTGGTGCAAGTAGTCGTCTAAAACATTAACGGTTCGCGGGTTCGATTCCCGCGCGGGGTGGATATTTGTATTTGTACTTACAACAATTTCATTCCAGTTTAGATGTCTGGCCTTGTGGATCTCCCCACCGTGCCTCGGAAAGTACGTTTAGCCTTCAGTCCCGGTTGCTATCATAAATACCTAAAAGCGACCATTACTAAGGAACATATCCGCTCTAATCCTAAAAATAAGCTTCATAGAGAAAGAGGTCTATACCCAAAAGTGGGATTGTTACAGGCTAAATGCGAATGCGAATGCGAAAAGTGCTAAGTTTGGTTGTTTCACCATTCGGTGTTTGGTCTATCCTTTTGATCTATAGTCTATCCTCGTTGAGAAAATATTGTCACATCATGGTCACTTAGCATAGCATGTGTCATTATATTTTCTTAACGCTAGTAATAGATGTTCTATTCTTAAGAGTATCTCGACTATTACTTCAAATATATTAGAAAATTCATATTAAAACTTACTATTAATTATAATATTAGCTACAGTCCAATTAAGTTAATTAAAACAAAATGTTTTCTCACTTGTGTGTAGGCTGCATGCATACTGCGATTACATAGTCTTGATCCCGGTTTGGTCCTGTGGGACGCGCGTGCGCGGCGATAGCTCGCGCCATCGCGTTCGTACGTCCCTCCAGCTCCGCATAGCTGACGCGTACGTTGCATGTCTCGTCTGGATCAAAATTATATTACAAGATTAACTGACAATTTTTTAAAGAATAACTGCACAGTTTCTTTCTGATTCTTCTTTGCAAAATTTACATTCTGAATCGGTGTTAGCGTTAGGTGTCATATGGGGCCCTGATAGAAAACGACAAGTATTAAATTATAAGCATTTACGTAATTTAACTGTCCCAAATCTCATATTATATCAGTCAGAAAAATAAATTTACACGTTACTTCAAGCCTATCGAGGAACACCCGAACAAACGAAACTTGTAACAAAAGTGTGAGCGATTATTACGATTGATTAATGACGTTAACCTGAGCTCACTAAATAGACGCCATTGTTTAATTGATCAAGTTTTAATTATTACTCGAACTGTAAGTTTTAGCATTCACTTATGGCAGATGTAAAAGTAAATTTGGAGGCTCCCGTAAGGTCGACAGTCCTAGACAAGGGCCCTATGTGCCCTTATGATAAAGGCGTAACTGCAAATGACTATTTGTACAAGTACTAATGTCACAATAACAGAGTTGTTAACATTCTAGTAATAAATAACAAAAAGCCCACACTTAATAGCCCGAGTAGATTATTCTTGTGTCGGGGGTCCGAAAAAACATTACAGAAACACAAATGGCGAGATCACGGCCTTTCTGCCCTAACCACCCTGACACCTATATGACCTATACAAATGTTTGCCATGCACGGGGAAAGAATACGTGTCTTGTAGCTCCAAGTACTGTGACTTCTGCGCCAACTTATCATCGTCGTAGTACAATGAATGTTTGAATGTGCGAAAAAAGTAGTAATCACCAACCGAAGTATATAAGTGCAGTTTTGTCAGCGGTGCCTATGTGCTCAAGGTGCTTGGTCAGCGGCGCCGCTGCCAATGGAACCCGTTTGCCCGTCACAACAGAAACTCGCGGCAGCGAACCCATTGTTTACCTGGAAATAATAGATAGGTATATTTAAATAACTCAAATCAAAGTCGACTAGACTATAAAATACAGACTATAAAATAAATTAACTGGACTTAACAATCTAATCTGTTTTAACCTGGAGTAATAAACTACGCATTTATTTGGATTATAGTGAAGACAAAAGAACACGAATGTTTTTCCTATGTTAAGTAGAACTGAGGAAACACTTTACTACTTCTCTACCTTTTCTTTTTCCAATAACAGTCTACTTATTAGCTAGTCTATAAATTTTACTAAGTTTATCATAAGCGTTACATCAATTTTACAACCTATCAACTTAATGTCCAGTTAAACTATCGCGTTTAGAAGTCTATTAAGAACGTTCACATTGTTTCATAGACATAATTCATAATTGTATTTGCTCGCAAACGAAAAAAAAACCGACTTCAATTACATCGACAAGTAATACAACGTATCATTACATCATTACAGCCTATACAGTCCACTGCTGGACATAGGCCTCCACAAGTTTACGCCAAAAATAACGTGAACTCATGTGTTTTGCCCATAGTCACCACGCTGGGCAGGCGGGTTGGTAATACAACGTAGGTCGACGAAAAAATTTTCAAGTAAAAACGCATAATTCAAAAAGTAGTTGTTACATTTTAAATTAATTTAAATGGGACCAAATGACGCGCACCACCTTTCGATTAAAAAAATGTTTGTCGTAATCGGTCTCGCCAGTCAAAAGTTCTGAAATAACATACATTAAAAAAAATACAATCGAATTGAGAACCTCCTCCTTTTAAGGAAGTCAGTTAAAAAACGATAAAATTGACGATTGCAAATCCGTGCTAGCACTACTTAAGTTCTTTCAAATCTATCTCCTGATTAGACGTACAGTCTACAACGGTAAAATCTACACGTTTCGGAAAATATAACATTTTCTGAAACACATTCAGATTTCAGATTTTTCAGGTTTGACCGTTTGCAGATCCATCTCCTATTGGTCTAAAATATAATTAAAATGTGTAGCTGTACAAGTGCCAAATTAGAAAAGAAATTTATTATTATTACAGCCTATACAGTCCACTGCTGGACATAGGCCTCCACAAGTTTACGCCAAAATAACTCATGCGTGTTGCCCATAGTTACCTTGCTGGGCAGGCGGGTTGGTGACCGCAGTACTGGCTTTGTCGCACCGAAGACGCTGCTGCCCGTCTTCGGCCTGTGCATTTCAAAGCCAGTAGTTTGATGATTATCCCGCCACCGGTCGGCTTTTTAAGTTCCAAGGTGATAGTGAAACTGTGTTATCCCTTAGTCACCTCTTACGACACCAACGGGAAGAGAGGGGACAAGAAATTATTGAGCGTTTTTACTTTTACCATTATTTGTACATAATTAACAAATGAACCTAATTGAAGCAGTCGAAACACTTGGATCTTGGGAGTTGAAGTGCAAAAAAAATTTGAATGACTTAACTCCTTCTCATTTCTAATATTAGTGAGATTAATGCGATTGTAACAATAGTAATTTTGAACGCATCATTCATATTCATATTCCGTTATTTACGAGCGAATATCCTTTCAACTACATAACAATACACAACAGTAGATCTTGAACTATTGTATAGTACGGAATATAAAAAGATTGGGCAATTGGTCAGATTCATTGACAATGAAACTTGACGCGGAATTTATATGATGTATGACGATGACAACGTGCGCATACAAATACTATTGGCACTTATCGTGTCTCTATTCTACGTGACATTGGAGAAATTAGTCGTGCGTGTTAAAATGGCACAATTGGATAAAAGTTGAATTAATGGAGGTATTGGTACGTGAAACAAAATTGATTATGATAGCTATAAAAACCAAAGTTATCATTAATAGGAAAGTTACGACGGTGACTACGCGTTGGCGCAGCGGTCACAGCACTGGCTGTTGCGCTGGAGGTCACGGATTCTATCCTCGCTCACGACAGACTTTTGTATTGGTCATGTAGATGTTTGTCGTTGTCTGGGCGGTGTATGTTTCCCGGACGTCCGACATAAGAGAAAATTCTACTTGGGGCCGTTGAGTGTAAAACTCAAGTTTATTTATTAATTAAGGGTAAACTTATTTATGTCTTAATACTTAATTTTATTGTTAAAATTTTATGAATTTACTATATAATTATATGCATTAAAAAAGAATATAAAGAAAAAGTTTATAAACAAAAGTAGTGGAGCAGTGTAGCATCATGGGGGATTAAGCTCGGACCATTCCCTTGCATTGAAAAAGAGGCCTTTTTGGAGACCCAGTAGTTAAGATGTTACAGACTTAATCAATCAATGAATAAAAAAAATAATACGAGTATAACGTAAATAAATAAAATGTTAATAACTGTGGTTCAAAAAAAAATGTTAATTTAATGTTTTATTTTCTTAACAGTAAATAATAGCTTGGACGTTGGATTGCAATGACTGTAAATCAAAACAAATAATATTTTCAATCAGTACTAACAATATAAAAAGTAATATAAAAATTAAATTCTAGTCTTTACTTACATTTTGTAGTATAATATTAAAATCCCATATTTCTTATGAAAAATATAAATATATTTTGGATAAATATAGTGTATGAAACGCTCTTTTAAAAGTAGAAAGCTACGTTTATAATTGGCAGGAAGCAATTAATCGTACAATAACAGCGCAATCAATTGCAAAAAAAAAAACACAATCATGTGGCATTACTTGTTTACTTTTATGGGCATATCTTTTATTTTATGTAAAGATGGGACAACAATCTGATGCAATAAACAAGAACAAATGCATCATTTATTCCTAAGTAACATAAGCATAAAAAAGCTGTTTAAGCTTAGATGACTCTATTGTTATTAATTTACGCTAAGCTGTTTTGTATTTGAACTCAACAATAATTTAATTAAATGTAATAAAGATTGCTGATATGAAACTTGGATTTGTTTGTTTTTAAACTACTAAACAATAACAGATTTTTTATTATAAGGCTACATAATCCAGAAGGGACTTAGATTTTGGAATATCACTACTTTAGACATATGTAGTAGTAGTGGGTAGAACAGTATTATATAAATATAAACGGGAATAAATTTTGTGGAAGATCCAATACCTTACGTAGAAAATATGACTGTAATATTTTAGTTCAGTCGTATGTAATAACACTGATAATTACGAAAGATTCACATATATAATTAATGTCAGTAAAATATATTTCAAGCGGTAAAAGAAAATATTGTAAGTATCGTGATCTCTATTTAGAAATTAAATACAACTATTAAACATAAAAAATTAAATATTAATTTTATTTTTCATGCTGTTGTACTACAGAACGATTCCAGTCCATCATGAACAGTACAAAATAAAATAATTTACGTATATAGAAGACGTCCATCTTAGAATGTGTCAGCAGCTGTTACACCCTTACAGAAGATCTCAGCTGAATAGTACTGCTCTCAAGCAAAGCTGTGTTTTTGTGGTGAGCAAGGTAGCCAGAGCTCCAGGGGAGGGTGACGGTTAGTATTTGCAATGCGCTTGTATTTCTCCTGATGTTGCAGGATAGGAGTCTACGGTATCAGATTGCCATCAGACCATGTTTACCTCATTTATAGTCTAATAATAATATGTTTTAATGCGTTACTAATTACCTTAATATTGTTTTCTATAGTAATATTATAAAGAGAAAAGATTTGATTGTTTGCATTGAACAGGCTCCGAAACTTCTTAATCGATTTGAAAAATTCTTTCACTGTTGGGAAGCTATACTATCGTTGAATGACGTAGGCTATATTATATTAAAAAAATAGGGGTATTTTTGCAATTTTTGTTAAATACCTGTGCGAAGAATGGCTACGATATCGTTAGAATACTAAGGTCAATTTCGCACTTGTCAATAAAGTTGTAATAGCTCAGGTGGGAAATTGGCCAGTCGCGATGAATCGAAAAGACCACGGTTCAAATCGTCATGTATCCAGATCGATTATTTTTTTTTTTTTTTTTCTAATTGCACTCGTGATTTTTTATTTAAATAGCCAGATCATATTTTTTATTATTATGTCGGTAAAATCGAAAAACATTATTCATACTTTATCATTATGTATTTCGTATTTAAATATGATTCCCAAAACACACGATTTACTAAAAATACCGAGCTAAGCTCGGTCACCCAGGTTACTCTATATTACGTGCCGTTATCGCTCGCTTCGTTAGTGTACGGCGGATGATCAAGCATAAGACAATGTAACATATGGTAGTTTTCCTTTGAACACCTGTATATATATTCATTGTATATTAATTATATTCTACTAGTTATCCTATAATATACGCAAGTACATATTCAATAAACTGTGTGTGTACTGAGGCCAAGTACTTCCTTATAAAACAACACTTTGTTATTTACTTATAAGTAAAAAATATATTTCATTTTACACAAAATTGTATTTATTTATTGCCTATGCCTATGCTTGTTGTCCGTATCATCCCACTGCTGGACATAGGTCTCTTTCTTCACGTAGGAGAAAGATTGAAGCTTAATTCATCACGCTGCTCCAACGCAGGTTGTCGGATATGTTCCCTACTATAAGTAACGATCGCTATCAGGTATTTTTGATAACATCCGGGACGTTACGTTGACGTTGGAGGGTACGTTTATTTATTTATTTATTTACACTTTCGCACACTAATACAAGGTTTTAACAGCATAACAAATGAAATATAAAAATAAAGTTTGCATCAGCTGCAACAGGCGGCCTTATCGCTATTACAGCGATCTCTTCCAGGCAACCTTTGGGCAGAGGACTAAATAAGAAGTGTGGGATAGGGCGCAAAAATGTTATGTAACATACATATGTACATAGTCACAAACGTACATGTACACCAAATACATTTACTTACATATACATAATACTTACTTACATATACATACATTCAGATATATACATATACATATATACATACATACACATACATATACATACACATACATATACGTTGTTATTACTTGTCGATTTAATTGAATTAGTTTTTTCCAGTTGCGAGCAAACACAATCATTACAATCTGTATGCTCTTTACACGTCAAAACATGTCAAACTGAAGGACATACATCTGTTTGTACCACTATTATAGGTGTTAAAGTAGGTTACAGTTGTACGGCTAAATCATTATACTGTTACAAATATTTTTAATGTGATGTTATAATTCCGGTTGGGCTAAAAAATACCGAAACCGACGAAATAATATGAATAATTTCATTTTTTTTTTTACAGCATTAGGTCGGCAAACAAGCGTACGGCTCACCTGCTGGTAAGAGATTACCGTAGTTTATAGACGTCTGCAACACCAGAAGCATCGCAAGCGCGTTGCCGACCCAATCCCCAGGAGTTCTGGTCACTTACTCACCAACAGGATCACAATACTGCTTGAAAACAGTATTATTTAGCTGTGATCTTCTGTAAGGTCGAGGTACTACCCCAGTCGGGCTGCTCCATATTTTGAGCAAGAAATTCCAGCTGTGCCCTACCTCTGTTAAATTATATTATATATTCAATTAAATTATACTATTCTCCTTATCAAAGTTCTAGATGACTGAATCATGAGGTTGCAAAGCTCCCGCATTTTCAACTAAACACAACTAAGAATTTTAATTACCTAACGAGGGAGTTGTTATATACAATCTTATAGTCTAAAACTCTAAAAGGACTCAGACCATAGACTTTCGTAGTTAGTAATAATTATTTACGTAAATTAATTATATTTTATAAAGTATTATTTACGTTAGAGGCCGTTTCGATTACGGTACAGGTGGTAATGTTATATAATTGTAGGGAATTCGCAGAATAAAAGACTGTGTTCAATGCACGCGAGCTATTAAGAAAATTTCGACATTTTTTATAATTAGTTAATTTTACAGTCACGAATAGTTTATTCTTTACGGTTTTATTGTTTTCAGTTTCAGATTAAATGATAACTTTATTGCTTGTTTTAATAGTTTTTTTTTTTAAATAATTTTACAGAATTTACCTTGGTTTGTAAGATTTTTCTAGTATTTAACTCTTTATATATAACTAACTAACTAAATGCAACTTGATGCTTGTGTTATAGGTAACAGCCGACTGGTAGCTATTTTTTTTTTTGGATTTGAGCATTGTCGAATTGATTATAGTATCTATTACCTTATTACTTTTATTTATTTTTTTTTATATAAATTGCCAGGCTTTGTTATTTTTAACCGATTTCAAATAAAGAGGATGTTCTCAATTCGACGATATTTTTTATGTGTTATGTGTACCTCATAACTTTTTACTGAGTCTTATCGATTTTATGATTCGAAGGCTGGTGCTTACCATGTGCTTTCATTTAAATTTGATACAGAGCAAAGGAGTACTTGTTTAGTTATCCCTAATAATGCGTATTTTATTGATTTTTTTTTTGGCTTCCTACATTGTAATATTGTAATGTCGATCGATGCAAAATTAAAAGTCGATTTTTTCATTAGCAAGAAAAAACATTTTTCATACCTGTTACTAATATTATGAGGACAAAAATGTTTAAAATCTAGTAATGTATTGTTACGTAAGCTAACACATTAAGTACATTTCTCAATAAAGATACACGTAATGTAAAGTAACAGCTGAAATCAAGGTTTGCATGACGCGTGTCCGTTAGAACGTCTGTGACCTTAGAAACCTTTTGCCCTTCTTCATTGTTATTACGTTTGGATTTTATATGAAAACGGGGTTTTTAATTTTGTATGACGCTTACACCTATTATGTTATCACTATTAATTGAACCGTTATTTTTATTTCTATAGTGATTAAAGTGTTGTAAACTAAATTAGAAGGTTACGTACGTTTGCATGTTTGCAAGTACTATCTTAGAGAATTAAGAAACGAATATTTTTGCACTCAGTTGCAAAACAATACAAAACAATACAAATATACTTTATTCTATAACCAGAAACAATTCATTTAACATAAAATATGCAAGGAAAAACAACAAAAATAAGAAATGTACAAAAGGTGGTCTTATCGCTAAAGAGCGATCTCTTCCAGACAACCTTTAGAAAAAGGACATGAATAATGCGGTAATATATAGAATAAAGCGGTATAGATACCACTTTAAAATAATATATTTAAACACATATATATATATATATATTACTACACATATACTTAAATATATCAATGGATTAATATGAAATGAGTTTCTTTACTTTTTTCTGTAGCTATACTTTGCTTTATATAAAAACTGAATGCTGCTTTCACGTAAGTCTCTCTCGACACAAGAGTATAAAGGAAAGAAAGTGTTTGTTATCAACAAATAATGTGATCATGAATTTATTTCGCATAAAATAGTATGACGGTAATATATATTAAAAACAAAAATTGACTAAAAACTGATCCCTGCGGCACCCATGCTTTAAGAACCGATGCAAATCACTTAACAATGACTGTTTAAATTCTGTCAAGTTTGAAGTAAAGAGGGATAGTAAGATTAATATAATACCTCAGTAATTAATCTTGTAAAAATATCATACTCAAAACACAATCAAATGATTAAGACAGTATAGACGCTATAGCGTTCACGGACTTCTACAATAATGAATGTTCTTCATTAAATTCTTCACATATTTGGTTCTCTGGCGGTAAAGTACCATCTGTGACATAGTTGAATTTTACGAAGTAGCGTATTCGCTATTTGCGTGAATTTAAGGCAAAAAGTGAACGAAATGTAGACGGCAATAAATCTTTTCATTAAATAATACTATATACGGTATACATTGTGTAGATTAATCCTTAATTTTTTGATTAAAGAATACTTGTTAGTCAATCACGGCAGAACAGTTAAATATATGTGTATAATTAGAATTTGGCATAGAGATAGGTTATAGTCTGACACAAGGCTTGGTTTTTTTTTTGGAAATTATGTTACCGTGGGATAATTTTTTTTCTCGAAAAATTCGCATATAGCAAGACAAATTTTCCTTCCATAAATGTATAAAAAAGCAGAAATTGTTTTCGACAAGTTTTCAACAAAAAATTTTAAAACTTAATCAGTAAACGATGCGTTAAACCCTAAGTATGTATAGGTACACAAAAGTCATTGGCTTGGAATGTAGCACTACCTAATCGAACGCACATAGTTATTTTATTGTTATATTAATTCACTAGATTATACAGTGGTTATTATTACTTCATTCCTACAAATCCTACATGTAGTGAGATTTTTATTTATATTTTTCTTCAGTGAATCGGTTTTCTTCCATTTTTAATCGGACAAACATATGAACTTGTAATTTTAATACCATTAGAGGAATTTAATTGTCAATATTTCATAATATAACACTAGCTGACCTGGCGAACTTCGTACCGCCTTGCCTATCTTTATATAGCCTATCTTTCAAGTTGAATCAATCTGCACACGATATGCTAATTTGATTAAAATCGGTTCAAGTAGCTTAGGAGTTCTTCGCGGACAAACAACGTGACGCGTAATTTATATATATTAAGATAGCTTTAGTACAGTCTAAGCATATTTAGTTCTTAAGTTGTGAATTTTAAATATCACTTCAGCCTATCGCAGTCCACTGCTGGACATAGGCCTCCCCAAGTTCGCGCCACACATCCCGGTCTTCCGCAATCCTCATCCAGCCTACACCGGCATTTTAAATATGTATAATGTTAAATAAAATAAAATTCTAAATTTAGTCTAAGCTCTAGTCGAAGGAAATAATTACTTCAATATTATGAATAAGCGAAAACCATTATTGATTCATTTTATAAAACTAAGTAGTCATTTGTATAATTTAAATTCAAATTTAATGGGACAACGAGACTCCGGTGGGAAAATTCATTGCGAGGTTTTTTTTTTGTTGTTGTAATTAATTTGTCGCGTGTTATTAAAGGCCATAAATTGGAGAGGACTAAAATGGCACAGATTGTAAAAAAATAAGTGCTAGAATATTTGAAAAAAATGTTATATTTTTAGTGTTTTATTAAAGTGCTGCAAGAATTCGTCTTAATATTGACTGTGTCGGATTGGATTTAATCTCGGGATACACATTTGTGCTTATATAAATATTTATTTTTCCTTGTGGTTTTCCACAACGTGCCTTGAATTTTGTGCACATAATGATAGCGGTATCAGTTGTTATCAAAGACTCCTGATAGCTAGTTTTAGTCATGATAGAGAAATTATCCGCCAGTCCGCAGTGGAACAGCGTGGTGAAGCTCCAACAATTATCCTATCTGTAGAAGAAGCCAATTGCCACGATTATATTAACAGGCTTATTTCGTTCCATCTGTATGCAGTTCGGTCGGATGATACACCCGATCAAAAATATAAATTTATTTCCTTATTACTTTTCAATGTTATTTTTATATAGTAATATTGCTTTACACAAAAGTTTTCTCGATAGAAATACAAATCGGTAACAAAAAACGAAACTATCGTCTATCGTAATTTTTTAAAATTTTATATGTAAATAAAACTACGTAGAAACAGGTTTCCTACATTATGACGTACCTAACCTACGACAACCTACCAGTTTGTAACGTACAAATGATATTATATAATTATTATATATTAGTTATGCGTTTATATTTTTATTTCTGTTTATCATAATATGTAAATATTATAATAAATAATATATAATAAATAAATAAATATCTACACAATACACACACGGTCATCTTGTTCCTAAAGTAAGCAAATTAATGCTTGTGTTATAGGTAACAGCCGACTGGTGTAGCTACATGTATTTTTTTCGATAAACACACTTATAAATAATACATATATGAATATATAAATAAATATTTATATTACACGACTCGGGGTGGGAATCGAACCCACATCCCTCGGAGCAGAAAGCACTACAAACTGCGCCAACGGGCTTATTTTATTTGTATTGCTATTTAATATAAATTGTTGTGTTGGAATTTATGAACAGCTTTCATTTATGCGTATTCATTGGCTAGATTGACTTTGACCGCTCTGTACAACAGTAGGTACATAATAAAATAATAAACGTTTAACACACCATATACACGTGTATTGATGATACATCTAAAGAGTTATTCATCAATCTATATTTCATTAGAGAGGATATATTTAAGAGATTGGTTTTACAAGGTATTTGGTTCGTTGGTTCAGAAATTACAAACGTTGTAGCCTTCAGTAGCTCCAAACTAATAAAAGCTCTGAATGTACAGAATCCTACGAACATACGGTCCATCTCAAGCTGGTTAGTACTTAATATTATAAGTTTAATGAAATAGATAGTAACAGTAAATGAGTTTAGATTTTGTTGTAACGTGGGAATCGGTATACGAGTAAGTAATACCTAGGTATACCTAATACCTAGGTATATTGGTATAAGTAATACTAGGTAGGTATGTAGTTACTTACAATTAAGATTAAAATTACTTAAATATCGTAAACAAATAAAAGTACATAGATAATAAACTTAATCACAGTTAATTCAGGGATATGAATATTTATAAATTTATACCACTAGGGCTGTCGATTACGTTTCGTGAAAATACATTGCAACCTTGGGTTTCTTGTTTTCTTCTTTTTTAATCCTATGTTATAACTGACTTTGAAAAAGAGGAAATAATAACAGTTCCATTTTTTATTTTTCTGTCTATAAACTGTACATCCCACATTGGATTATCACATATTTTCGACATTAAAAGGTCAGGAAACATTAAAAAAGTGTTTAAAATAACTGTAAAAAAACTCACCAAAGTGTAAAATTATACTCTGTTTTGGCCATGGATACATATATTGTAAGTATAATTATATAGTACCAACATAGCATCTGTATAAATCTGTTAATCACTTTTAGTATTGTAATTGTCTCGGATGAATACTACATTTCTGTCATAAAAAGACGCTCAAGAGAGCTTAAAATGTTAGTTGAGTTCTTTGAAAGGCTGTTACTACGAGCGTTTAATAGCTTAGTCTTTCTTTAGAGTATATGTTTTGAGTTAGATATTGTTGTCTAAAGTCTTGTTTTAATCTTATACTATTAAACGAGCAATTCTTGTATATATATAATATATATAGAATATGAATCTCCGAAACGGCTCCAACGATTTTTATGAAATTTAGTATGCAGGGAATTTCGGGGGTGATAAATAAATCTAGCTAGGATTCAATTTTTGGTAATGTCGTTTTATTCTAGTTTTTAGACAGTAAAAAAATATCGTTAGAATACGAAGGTAATTGCTGCAAATGTCAGTAAAGTTGTAATAGCTCGGGTGGGAAATCAGCCGGTCGCGAACTCAATTCCTCGATCGATTATTATTTTTTCTTTTTTTTTTCTAATTGCACTCGTTATTTTCTATTTAATAATGTATGTAAAATCGAAAAATATTATTTATATTTTGTCATTATTAATTTTTTTTTATTATTTTTTTGATTTTGATTTTTTATATTATTAAAAAAATATTATTCATATTTTATAAATATGTATTTCGTATTTAAATTTAAATATGATTTCCAAAAAACACGATTTACTAAAAAATACCGAGCTAACCTCGGTCACCCAGGTACTTATTACTGATAAAGCTATATTATGTATAAATAAATAATTTATAACATGCACAAACGGTCGTTTTATCCTACGATAAGCAATTTTAAACTCGTGTTAAAGGTAACAACCAACCGATATAGGTAATATATTTTATCAATTATAATAATAATAATTCTTTATTTCAGATAACAAATGACCCATGAAACAATTCTTCTTACAATGGATAACACAAATAAATGACTCATTAATGATAATATTGATTCATTCACTGCATTATTATAAACTAGATATTACCCGCAGCTTCACTCGCATATTTTTTTTTAATAAATAGTATCTTATGTTACTTCTAATACCTCCAAGAATATGTGTACAAAGTTTAATGATGATCGGTTAAGGAGTTTTCACGTGAAAGCATAACAAACAAACTTACATTCACATTTATAATATTATAAGATACATAATATCTTTATGCTTTGTTTGTAACATATTTGTGGTGTACAATAAAGTATAAAATAAATAAATAATATGATTAAATAAACTAGCTAAACTTATGTAACATAAAAAATAAAGTGGCAACCCTTATAACGTTAACAATCTAACAAAATAAAAGGAAGTTTATTATTATACGCTATTGGAAACGATATTTTGCGTAAGCCTGCCCTAAAATTCAGACAATCCCATTTGAATTTCCAATTAAATAACAACCTACGCCTTGTTTACACTCATTTGTGTTTTAACAAAATAAAACACTCAATACTGACTACACTATCCGATGTTTATTACTTTATATATGTACTCGTAAATAATTACTAGGTTTATTAGAAAATATATAACAAATACAAAGAACATTTCGATACCGTAATTTTATGCGACATGTATCTACTTATGTTATGTTAATCTGCTTTTCTCACAAATTATCAATACAGCTAAAATACATTCTTGCAATATCTTTTTAATGTCTATTCATAGAAGGTTTAAAACCGACTTGCAAAAAGGACGAGGTTCTCAATTCAACTGTATTAATGTTAATATTATTTTTGTTAATGTATAATTTTACCTCAGAGCTTGACTGGATGGAGCGATTTCGATGTTTTTTTTTTTAAATCGAATGGTGGTGCGTGTAATGTGGTCCCTCTTAAATTTAATTGAGATCTAACCAGTACTTTTTTATTTTTCGCTATTTACTTGACTACCTATTTTTTCTTCTACTACGTTGTATTACTGGTCGATGTAATTGAAATCGGTTTTTTTTTCGTTTGCGAGCAAACAATTATAAAACAGCACGGACGGGCAGAAATATGTCACAGAGAGACTGTGAAGCCTGTGTGCCTGTGCCAAATTTCAAAAGAACCTTCATGCAAACGACTACGCCGCTTACTATATTTTTAGGGAAGACGGCTCAAAGATTGATTTATAAAAAAGTTAATCAAAATACCAGTTATATCTATATTAACGAAACAAACGTATTTTTTGTAGATTCCATAAATAGACTTAACTTTTTTTTTCGTTAAAGCACTATTTCGGCCTCGGCATCTTAATGTTTTTTTTTTTTTTTTTTTAAGGAAGCGTAAATTGATGTTATCTATCATGTTATCTTTATATTACTTCTTTATTGCCTTATTATGTACTTTAAGATGTTTTATGTTATTACATACAAAATGAATTTTAACTAAAATATAAACTTAAAATATAAATAAAATAACAAAATAATGACGCTTCATAATTTAAAATATGTGTTGTATTAGATGCCCTATTCTTATTTATTATTTCGTCTTTAATTAATCGACTTTAAAAAAGGAGGATGATATCAATTCGATTATACATTTTTTTTCTGTTACCTCATAACGTTTTACTGTGTTTAACTTTGATGATTCTTTTTTATTCGAAAGCTGGTACTTGTCACGTCGTCCCATTTTCGTAATTTCTGAGTTACGAGTATACACAATAATTACCTAATTGTTAAAAATAATTACTTCATTAATTCAGAATATTCATAGTATTTTTTTTGCATTCGAATCTTTTTTTACATTTTGTCTTAGTTAATTATAATAAGATTATATTAAAATTTAAATTTGATTAAATTTATTTCACGTCTTCGTCCTCTTTTTACTCCAAATAAAGTTTCAAAGTAATAATTTTTTACCTCAAAAACATTGATAAGTATATATTACCCTTATATAATTATGTATATTATGTACAGAATAAAATCTACAGAATATAAAGAAGTCTTTTAGTAAATCAAAAAGTCAATATTATCATTGAACTTGTATTTCAAGGCCGCATTATCAAAAATGAACTTGGCCTTAATACAACCATTGTTATTATTTTAGAATTCCGTAACAAACTAAGAAACTAAACTGTTATTCTTGCCCATCAACACACTTAATAGAAACACATGAAACTATCAAGGTTAGTCGAACTTAATATGGAACGTTAACATAAAAACCGATTTCAATTCATCGATAAGTAATCAAATGTAAATAGTCAATTAAATACGCAATGTTTGGGATAACTCAAAAAGTACTTATCAAATCTTGATCAAATATAAATGGGACATCATGACAAGCACCAGCTGACGATTTAAATACAGTCATCCAAAGCGGCACACCAAGCAAAAAGTTATGAAGCAATACAAAAAAAAAATACATTTGAATTAAGAACCTCTCCCATTTTTTGAAGTCATTTAAATTTCATTTGCATAGACTATTTTAGAAAAAAGTGCCTAAATTAAAGTAGAAAATAATATATTTTTGATCAAATACTTTTAAGATCCGGAACCTTCGTTTTACAAGTCAGTCTCACTTATCTTGTTTTTTCTACAAAGTTCGACGAAGCGTGCAGTTTCACTTATTCATGTTTTTCTTATTTTTTTTTTTTTGTAGGCGAAGGCCGTTCTTAATGGATTTAGCTACATTTAATTAATATTCAATTAATTATCATACGATTACGGCTAGGATTTAACGTTCCGATTGCTTGTATTAAATTAATTTACTGTCACTCTTAATTAATGTAACTAATTGGAGTAATCCTCAGTTCAATGGTCGTAATAGTTAATGGTCTATAATGCAATTAAGTATTTTTACCGACTTCGAAAGAAGCTTCATTAATTTAATAAAATTTTAATACTATAAAATATTTAATAATTACTAAATTTTATACTAAAACAATGTTCAAAAGTTAATTTATTATGTATAAATCAAACATTTAGTCTTTTGCACAAGCTTTAAAGGTATTTCCGTAAATATTTTAAGTCTTTATGAAATATAGTTAAGAAATGACAAACATCACTAACCCTAATGTAATATCCAAAATAACTGAAAATCAAAACTGTAAAGAAACATTAGAACATATAGGGTTCATCTTAACCTGGATCAAAGATTTTATTTTATAAGCTCTGCTGCTCTCAAACAATGTTGTGTTCCTGTGGAGGAAGGTGGACAGAGCTGGAGAGAGTTAGGGATAGGGTCGGCAACACGGTTACGTCTATAGGTTATGGTTACCGCTTACCGTAAGGTGGCCCATATGCTGGTGATGCGTTAAAGTCGTAATAAAAAGAATAAACTAAATAAATGAAAGGAATCGATCGTGAACGATGTGACTACATCTAGTTTTATATATGTAAGAGTTTAATGGCATGTGCATTGTTTACTGCAGAATCATTAAATTGAATAATAAGGTTCAAGCATTGGCATAACAGCTAATACGATAGTCAATACGAGTACATAAAAATGGTGAACGAGTGTAGTGTAAATATATATATATTTATTTATAATAAACGCATATAAACAATCCGTTATTGTCACGCAAGCGAGCATAGTCCTTTGTAGAACTATTTTTTAACTATCTCCTTCTCCCTGAGATGTAAGGCTTAAAAGTTCCAAATATGAAAAATGGAATATATAGGTCTTTATTTCTTTTCATTAACCATAGTTAAACACACCATGGTTTATCTGTTGGTGATAAATAAGCTAATCTGTATCTCCATGTCACCCATTATAGCAACCTCTTTTTTCACAGACAACCAGCAGCCAAAATAATTTATTGAATAAGGTTTAACGACTACCTATTACAGAGTATAAATTATAATTAATAATTAAAAAAAATTAATAATTATAAATTCAGATGAATAGAGTTTAAATGTTAAAATATTTTGACACGCAAAAACTTAAGTTCTATTTTTAAATTCATGTTTATTTTTTCGTGAGTTTTAAGCGATAGCATTCAAACTGCGATTTAATGTTACTAGTATATAAAGCAGAGAATTGCTGCGTTTTTTGTGCGAATACTGACAAATAAGGTTTACTCAATAATTAACTGTAACTAATTAATTACTCAAATTTAGTATTGTACGACAGAAATGTCAAAATAGAATAAATATGCAAAACAAATGGCTACTTATTGTCATATATTTTTACTAACTGATATTTAAGGTAAATATAATATGTGATTCCAACTAACAGTACTATGATTTAAGCAAAGATATGTTTATTATCTATACATCTTTACAAATAAATAATATTGGAGTGTCTATTTGTAATACTAAAATAACCGCTATTTACTAAATGCATATGGATGTATACACGGTACATATACCAAAATAACATTTTTTACAATTTGTGTCTGTCTGTTTGTTCCGGCTAATTTCTGAAAGGAGTAACCTAGGTTACTTTAATTTTAGAAATTTATTTTATAACTCTGAGACCTGAAAAATAACTTTTTTGTTAGATTCCACGCGGGCGAAGTCGCGGGTACAGCTAGTATATATTTACGTAAAGTATATAAAAACGAACTCGATATCATGAACAGATTGCGCCGGTCGTTAATCTCTATGAATTTAGGTTCTGCCTTTTCCAGTCTCTCGACAAGGTTGCTCTGTACCTCAGATTGTGAAATAACTTGGAATCGGTACCAAATATTAAGGTTTTAATTTACAAAATAAACACCACATTACATGTACACACACACACACACACACATATAAACAAACATGCAAAACTAAGATATTATTAATATGTTATTTTTAATTATTCTTTTAATTTATTACACAATTATATAGAAAAAACACAAAAAAATATATATAGTAAAAGAACGTAATTAATTTTGTAGGTAAAAACACTGTTACTCGTTAATACAGTTTATTTTATAACCTAGCTAGGAGTACAGTACTTCACCCACTGGATTGAATATTAAAGTGTACGTTTATTATAACTAAATAAATAAAAATACGGGTATATTTCTTAATGAAATTGACGAACGCTCTGGTGTAATTGTGCGTGTGTCATGGCGCCTAAACAACGGCAGTCGCGGGTGTAATTCCTGCCCGGCGTTGTTATTTGTGTTTATATAAATATTTATTTCCGCTCAGCTTGTCTGTTCTTGTGGCTGGATGGTTCTCCGTGCCTCAGAGAGCACGTTAAGCTGGCGGTCCCGGTTGTTATCATATACACCTGATAGCGATCATTATGTATAGTAAGGAATATCTATGTATAGTAAGGAATGTTCATTAAAAAGGACACAGATTATTTCTCCATTTTTATTTGTCACAGAGAGTAGAGTAGGCACATATTTTTTCGGACACGTAGAAGAATTCTCAGTGTTGTCAAAATTTTTTAAACTATTTCTGAGACCATTATTTGTTCTGTGGTCAATCGAGTGCACATTTAATACAGCTTAAACTAACCGTTACATACAGTACATTTGATATTCACGATTTTATTTGTTCTATTTAATAAAGACGTGCAATAATAATTGCAAGTATAATTAATTTCCAAGCGTAATATGATAACAATACATGGTATTCGACTACGGAGCCCGCGGTCAAAGAATTCGATGTTATTTTTAAAGACATACGGTTATATAGAAGATTCTGTTTGTTCTTTTAACTCGCTTGTATGATAATTGATTGATTGATTGTTGATTTGATTTTCTTTAGTTTATTAATTGACTTCAAAAAGTAGGAGGTTCTCAATTCGACTTTGTTTTTTGTGTGTTACCTCATAGAGTTTTACGAGGTGTGCCGATTTCGATGATCCTTTTCCAATCGAAAGCTGGTGCTTGTCGTGTGATCCCATTTCAATCGAGCGAGATCTGATTAGTAGTTTTTGAGTTAACGTAACTAGCTGTGCCCTAAGTATAGCCTATAGCTTCACTCGGTAAATGGGCGATCCAACACAAAAATTATTTTTCAATTCGAACCAGTAGTTTCTGAGATTAGCGCGTTTAAACAAACAAATAAACTTTTTAGCTTTATAATATTTTATCCCTCTTGATGCGCGTAATTTATTAACTACTTTTTCGACTACCTAAGTTGTATCATTTGTCGATGTAAACGGGCGTTTCGTAATTAGTATTCTAAAAAATAATAATAAAATAAATTAAAATTTAAATGTAATCCAAATAAAAAAACTAATTCATTTGGCTTTAAAATGTGCCAAAACGGAATAAATAATTTTGCTAATTTCACGTAGAAGAAGAAGAAGACATGAAGGAGACCATTTTGAAGACCCTTATGTGTTTTGTTATCAACCCCTGATCTCTTTAATACAGTGTAAGATATAGATAATTTATTAAATTGTGGTACGCTATAAAATATATAATGAGACTTATGAGTTTCAAATAATACAATTTTTACTATAAATATGTGTATGGTTAAGTCATTCAGTTAATCAATTCAGCCTATTGCAATCCACTGCTGGACATAGGCCGGCCCAAGTTCGAACCAGACATCCCGGTCTGCTCCACATCCCACACGGCGTTATATTGTAGTTTGGTAATTATTTAAAAAAAAATATAATAATATTACCCAATAGTCCCTATGTGGCTACGGTACTAAAGAATATAGCCATGCCTTCTCTTCCCGTGGGTGTCGTAAGAGGCGACTAAAGGACACAGTTCCACTAACACCTTGAAACTTATAAAGATAACCGATGGCGGGATAACCATCCAACTGATGGCTTTGAAATACACAGGCCGAAGACGATATGCAGTGTCTTCGGTGCGACAAAGCCAGCCCTGCGGTCACCAACCCGCCTGCCCAGCGTGGTGACTATGGGCAAAACACATGAGTCCGCGCTATTTTTGGCGTGAGCTTGTGGAGGCCTGTGTCCAGCAGTGGACTGTTATAAGCTGAAATGATGAAATGATGAAATTATGAATGTATAATGTTATTGCTTTGAAATTTTTTATAGTTTTGACCTTGAAATAATTGCTTTGAATAATATTTTGCTGAATTATTTGGTTTAATGGAGACCTTTTTTCTTTTTAAATTTGTTTTTTCTTTTTTTATATAAATAAAGAAGTATAAAGATTTAGGTTTTTTGTGATCTTTTTGTATACACAATACAATTTGTTTACTGACCGACCATTAATAAACATTCCAATAAAGTTAAAAGTGAACTTTTCCTTTTCTCTCCTTTATAAGTGATTGTACTTAGCGCTATTAAAGTGCAGTTGTACTGTAGATTCTGGTCAATACCTAATATTACCACTACTAGTGTTTTATTCGATTGTGTTATTAATTTTCAAAAATTATGGAAAGATCAACTCACACTTAAAAATTGCAAATATTTCAGGTATTGCGTGTCGTTACGTACTTTAATTGTTTAAAACTATTTACTTTTAAGGCTACGAATAATATACTGAACGAAATATATAATGAAGTTTTTCTTCTTATTCCACGAAGGAGGCAAAGGGGTGCTAGTTTCGCCGGATAGCAGGGGACTACCGTAGCCTATCGTCGCCTACAACACAGGGAACCGTGCAATTTGCAAGCGCAGAAATATTATAGCATTACTTTTGAGCGGTATTATTTAGCTGTGAAGTTCTTTAAGGTTAAGGTACTCCCAGTCGTGTAGCTTCGAAATTTCGAGCAAAATATTGTTGCTGTGCCTTAGTGTATGAAAACTTATATTATATAACCATGAAATTAAGTTTAACAATTATTTAATTAAATACACTCTATTTACTTCGAGTGAGAGGTTTGAAAGTGAGTATTAATCGAAAATCTATAGTAAGATAGCGAGTTTCGTAAGAAACCATTAAATTCATAAAACGCAGCGAACGACCTTCGCGTATTACACAATAGTTTTGGAGCAATTACTCGAACGGTTTACGGTTTTTGTTTACGTCTAACGTATTTATATACTCTTTGTTTTACATTAATGCAGTCAGCCTGTAACATCTCACTGCTGGGCACAGGTCTCTTTCTTCATGTAGGAGAAGAATTGAAGCTTAATCCACCACGCTGCTCCACAACGGGTTAGCGGATATATTCCCTACTATAACTAACGAGCACTATCCGATATTTATGATAAAAACCGCAAAGAAACATTTGTAGAAATATAAATATCTATCCCGAGCGGGAATCGAAGCCGCAAGCCGTCAGTGTTTTAGATG
This sequence comes from Melitaea cinxia, assembly GCF_905220565.1. Taxonomy (NCBI): domain Eukaryota; kingdom Metazoa; phylum Arthropoda; class Insecta; order Lepidoptera; family Nymphalidae; genus Melitaea; species Melitaea cinxia. Next base: position 9,249,752 of record NC_059416.1, read on the forward strand.
ATTAATCGCACCACTAAATCATAGCGGTTGTTACTTAACATAATATAAACATAAAATATTTTTTTGTTGTAACTAAACGTTAAAATTTTAATTTTGCCCAGATCTTTAATTTAAGTGCATCAATGTATATCAATTATAATAATGGTTTGTTCAATCGTATAAATATATTTTATATAGCTAATTAACACGACTACCATAAAATAAATTAATTCAATAATTTACTAAATTTTGTTAACTGAACTTTATATTAATTCATTATAAAAAATCATTATGTGCGGCTTTGTATAGTCATAAAATTATTCCAGTTTTAAAATTTTATTATAATGAAAAAAAAATAAAGTAATAAATCATTTCTGTTTATTTTATTTGAAAAAATGTTTAATTTTTTCCTTATTATTTTAATCTATAATAATTAAAATTCTATGAAAATAATGAAAAAAATATTCTAATTAACTGTTTTAATATTTATTATATGCCTAACTACAGATAATTATGTTTTGCTCGCAAACGAAAAAAAAACCGACTTCGTATTACATTGACAAGTAATACAACGTACGGAGACAAATTTATCAAAGATTACTCTAAAAGCCCTCATCAGATCTCGATAAAATTTCAATGGGACTACAAAACAAGCATCATCTTTCGATTAAAAAAAGAATCATCAAAATCGGTATTGCCAGTGAAAACTTATGCGGTATAATACAACGTAGATCGACGAAAAATAGTCAAGTAATTATGCATTATTAGATATAACTCGTTTACTTGTAATACTTATTAGCTCTCAATTAGATTTAAATTGGGCCACAAGAGACGCACCACCTTTCGATTAAAAAAAATCATATAAATCAGTCCTCCCAGTCAAAAGTTCTGAGGTAACATGACATAACATGTATCGCAATGTGTGTCATGCGTATCTTCCGAACGATTGCAGCAATTGTACCAAATCAAGGACAAAACATTTTTTTTGCGTTCGTTATTGTCAGGAAAAGGTTGCTGTAAGAGAAAAGTACAATAAAGGTCGATATACTATAAATTATAGATTATAACCTTTCATGGTCATTACAATTGAGACGCAAAACAGGATATTTAACATTACTGTTTATTATATACTAGCTAACCCCGCAAACCTTGTTTTGCCATATATGTTATTAACACCCTTAATCCCCCCCCCCCTTATAATTTAGGGGTATGAAAAATAGATGTTGGCCGATTCTCAGACTTACCCGATATGCACACTAAATTTTATAAAAACCAGTCCAGCCGTTTCGGAGGAGTATTGTAACTAACATTGTGACACGAGAATAATAATAATAATAATAATACACTTTATTGTACACCAAAAACAGAAATAATACATATCAAAGAAAGAAAGAAAATATTGACAATATATTCATTAGGTACAAAGGGCGGCCTTATCGCTAAAAAGCGATCTCTTCCAGGCAACCTTAGGGCAAAGGAAATGGTCTAGCGTCAGCATAGGTGTACAAGTTACAACAAATTTATTATAAATATTCAAATAATTAAACATATACATACATACATACTGACATATATACATATATACCCACGTACATGCATACATACAAATAAATACATATATGTATACATTATATTTGTCATAAAAGGAAGAGGAGTGAGAAGGAATTTCAAGAAGAAAATTACTGTCAGAACGAAGACAGCGTTTGTGAGAATCACCAAGGAATTTGAAACGTTCTTTCAGATAGGAAAGGGGTAAAGGGATTAAATAAAATGGAGTAAAGTAGGGTAAGTATATGAGTATTCCTGCGAAGGCGAATTGGGAGCCACTTGAGTTTTTTGCGAAATTCCGAAATATGGTCATATTTGCGAATTTTAGAATTTTATATATAAGATTTTTGACTGATTTTTTTTTTTTGTTCGATCACAATAAAATATAGCCTATGCCACTCCTGAATAGTGTATCTTTCTGATAGTAAAATAATTCTCGTGATCGGGTCAGTATTTGCGAAGATTACCCCCTACAAACAAACAAAGTTAGGAACTTTACCTTTATATTTTTTTTTTTATTATATATCAATATTATTTACTTTTGGACTATTGCCAACATGTGGCCGAAGGTCAGAGCCGAAGAACAGGGCCGATCCTATAAACTCATAATAGCTTACTATTATCTAGATCTACCGTCTACCCCGAATCTCCAAGGAAACTAACTCGATTGATCGTGTTCAGTGCAGTTTCTTATATATCGATTTTATATATTATTCGACATTATAAATCGATAATTGCTTCATTAGTAAAGCCGTTCGTAGTAGTAATAGAAACATTTAGACACTAACGTGACGTTACGTTTACGTGGTTTATAGAAATATAAAAAAAATATAAAAAATAATAGAAAATTCGTAAAGTTCAGTTGGCATACATAGTATTCCTTGCTGTAGCGGCTTTGCCCGCATAAATATCAAGATTTTGACTGTTCCGTTTCCTCCCGTTAAATCGTAGTCTATATCAAATAACGCATTCTGCTGGCAAAAATTTTGTTGTAGTTTTAAAGAGTATCCATATCATTAAAAAATGTGCTATCCATCAATATAATGTCATATACATCAGAGATTTAAGAGACGATAGCAAGAATGAGAAGTACTTTAGGTACATGAACTCAATCCATACTTGAAAACCTCTCCTTGGATTGTCGGATTGTCGGAAGTGAGCGGTGCATAAGGTCTGTCTTACATATTTAGGTCAATAAAACAATCACCAAACAAAACACAACCCTATTTCATTAGTATTAAAGTAAGTTTTTTACACGAACGCTATAAGTGCATAGCTTGAAGATTCAAAGATTGCAGTTCTTTGATGTGCAAAGGAAATTATCTATCAAGAGGTGTTGGACTGAAATTGTATTTATTTTTAGTTATTTTTTTAAGGGTATATATTACATGGCGGGAATTCTGATAATTAAGTTCAATGTTATCTGTGATTTTGGACTTTACGTAGATACATAATATTATAATTTTTATATTTATTTTTCAAAAATAATATTATATTGTGTTACTCAAAAATGCATGTTGGATGAGTGATATTTCGATGACCAATTTTAATAAAAATCAATGAAACTAAAATAATGTTAAAGTTAGTTAAATTACTTTTTAAAAATTAAAATGACAAAAAGATTTTTAGAAGAAATTTAAGTTTTTATAAATATTAACCATAATAATAATAAAGTTTATGCATCAATCAATAATAATCATAATCAATAATAATTATTATATAAAATAAATATAATAAAGACGCAAACATAAACATCGAAGCTCATTAAAATCTATGTTCAAGTGAAATCATCTGTTTAGGGATTATTTTCACTATGTTTTCACTTTACATGGTCTATGTACCGAACCTAAATCTATAGGGTTGTCTGGAAAAAATTCGGTCTTATATTGATGTTGCAATTTTCAATTAAAAATCATTTTTTAAAAAATAATTAAAAATAGTCAATCTAGGATTTTTTTGGGCAACCCATTTTTAATATATATTATCTAATATACTAAATTTATTTTAAAGTATGTTTCATTCTATTATCAGCTCGGTGAAGGTCATTTTAAGTTCGGATCTTCTACTAATATACTTTATAACAATAAAAAGCTGCACAATGTGTTGCTATTTTTTTAGACTTATAAAAAAACACTAAATGAAAAACAAAATACTTCCTATTGTTATTATCTTAAATGTAAATTACATATTTAGACAATTATTTAAATATGAAAACACTCATCGATCCAAAATATTATAATTTTTATTTTGCATCATTATTATAATAATTCTATATTACATTATAATATAATAGCCTTGCCAATAAAACTAATTTTACGAAATATATTTTAAATTGTATATGCCTTCCTTCAGCACAAGGTCCGATTCAAGTTATATTCCAAAAGCCACGAGGCGGAGCACGTGGTCGCTAGATACTTGACCAATTTTCTCGATGGTTCTATAATTTGTATTCATGCCTCGTATTACACGACACGTAAAGTTACAAATATTAGATTATATCGTTTAATCTGACGCATCTTTATTGCGTAAATTAATTTTACGTGAAAGGACTGAAGGGCATTTGGTCATTGGGTTTGTGTAATTTAAATTGTTCTAGAAACTGATTCCTTTATATTGGGCCTAGCTTTAACAACTTTTTAAGTATTATTATTATTATTCATTGAATAAATTTTTTATTCGATTATTTTTTCTAAATCCAGAGAAATATCAGAGAAATACTAGAAATTTTACTTAGCTCAGGTTTATTTTTTAAGTTTTTTGGTCACTGTAATACGCATAAAATCAGTAGGTACCAAAATGTTAGGTATTAGTATGATTAACGATCGATAAGGTACTGTTTTGATTGACATCATAAAATAAGTGTAATTAAGTCAACATTTAAAAACCGGCCAAGTGCGAGGTCGACTCGCGCACCAAGGGCTACATACAAACAAAATTATTAAAAATATTTTTACTATATGATGTAACTAATAATTTATGCTTTTTGCAATTTTTCCTTTATTTTTGCTATACGACGTTGTTTCATACCCATTTCAAGATTCTGAGTTCACGGGAAGGAACTTGTAGGTTTTGATTCCCTTGAGAATGTCGAAAATTTGCAGCATAAACGCCTGTATCTTTTGATTTCGATGGCTTAGAAGTTTGATTTTTTCACAGCTCCAAGGGACAGTAGACTTAAATATTTGATATAAATTTTAGCTTGACACCTCCACGCGTTCCTGAAAAAAAGGGTCTTGACAGACAGACGGACAACAAAGTGATCCTATAGGGGTTTCGTTTTTTTCCTTTTGAGGTACGGAACCCCAAAAACGGGTGGTTTCACGGAAAAACAGCGCTGCTTCTTGACAGGTGCAGCATATGCTGAGTGAAGGCTTTTTGATAATTGGTATGGTATTTTAAATTATAGCTTACTAATTGTTTTGTTATTTTCTTTTTTATTATTTTAACCCGGAATAAAAGCTTTTTCCAACTTTTTTTAAGTGACCATGAGAGATTTTAGTCAATCTTACAAGTAATTAATTAAAAACAAGTAATAAATTAAAGTTAAGTCTTTAATTACTATTTGTATATATTAATCAACTAATTAATTATTATATCAAATATTGTTGACCGGATTGCGTATAAATTAATTTGACACGTGCTTGAAATATCTCGAACCTTCTTTCATTGCTATGCAAAACGTTGCGACACCGCTTAGCAACAGTAGTACCTACTTAAACTCTATTTTTGTGTAGTAGTAATTTATATTTCGATAATTATAGATCACTCACCAATTTACCCACGTAACTTTCGACACTAAGAATTTTGGCATAAAAGCCTATTTTATATTTAAGATCTAGAAGTAGCAATAATTATGCAGTAGCATAATTATTGCTTGTTATTATATTTTTTAAATATAGTGTCTAGTTATGCATTTTATAATGAATAATTTTCTTTCATATCAGTGTGATCCTATTTTGGCCATTTTTACACATTATATTGTAACATACTATTGTATTATAACGCTGTTGGATTGCCTAATAAAACAAAATAAAAAATAAAAATAATTAATTTTCATAACATATTAGAAACACACACAGATTGTAAACAAAAACAAACAAATCAGTCAAACAGCTAAAACAGTAAAAAGCGTACCTACCGTAAATCTTTGATATTTAGATGAGTTGTAGATATATGAGTTATATATTTGTTATTTTTGAAGGTAATAATTGAGTTAAGGAGAAACAAATACGACATTTAAATGGTATATATACAAAGGCAGTTTTGCAATAAGCATTGGTCAATCAGAAAGGTCAAGTTGTATGGAATTTTTATCGGCAATATTTTATAAGCCATTAAGTTTTCTATGGTAATAATCAATATTAATCTTCGTATAGAAAACGGAGGTTTCATATTTTTATAGATTTAGCTCTTCATTTTATTGCTTCCGATGGTGACCAGAGGGCTGGTGCATTTTTTGCCCAGAGAATTGCCATTGCGATTCAAAAGGGAAATGCTGCTTGCATTCTTGGCAAAATTCCACGCGGATGATTTTTATCATAACAATATGTAAATATTTTATTCTTATGTTGTGAATTCTAAATATATATACTTATACTAGCCGACCCCGCAAACGTTGTTTTGCCATATATATTATTAAACCCCTCAGCCCCCCTCTCCCTGTTACTTAGGGGTATGAAAAATTGATGTTGGCCGATTCTCAGACCTACCCGATATGCACACAAAATTTCATAAAAATCGGTCCAACCGTTTCGGAGGAGTATGGTACCTAACATTGAGACACGAGAATTTTATATATAAGATTGTAAAATTTCGAAATATATTTTATAATCATTAAAATAAAATTCGATAAGACTAAAAATATTATTACCTGGTAAAAAATCCTTTGAGCTTAGGTTAGTAATGGTAATTTTTAAAAGTTATGTCTATTTCTAAAAATTAGAATTTGATCGAGATAGGATCAAGTAGGAAATAATTTGTTATTTAAATTAAAGTTTGGAGCAACCAATTAAATAAGCATGTATCTCGACCTTACAACCCGGGGGGAATTGGGAGTAAGGTCGCCAACGCGCTTGCGATGTTTCTGGTGTTGCAGACGTCTATAAGCTACGATAATCGCTTACCATGAGGTGAGCTGCACGCTTATTTGCCGATCTAGTTTTATTTAAAAAAAAACCAGTAAAATAGTACTTCTCTCCAGTAGTGCTGTGTTCCTATGAGCAAGTCAGCCCCTTTCCCTGGGAAGGTTCGGGGATAGGGTCTGCAACGAACTTGTAATGCCCCTGGTGTTGCAGGCGTCTATAGGCTACGGTATACGCTTACCATCAAGTGAGCCTTGCGCTAGTTTATCACCCTTTTGATATAAATAAAATATGTATGTTAATACGTACAGTAATATACGCATGTAGATATTAATGTATCCTGCACCTTTTAATGGGGTTATTTTTATTTTTATTGGATATTGTGTTATAAAAAAATCACTTTAATTTTCAAGGAATATCTTTATAATTTAAATATTGAGTGTTTTATAATATTATTTCCTTATTTTAGGCCTATTAAAATACGCACAGACATGAAAAGATAAGGTCATATTTTATTTTAAAAATACAAAAATATGTGTAGGGCATTAACAATTGTTCATGTATTGTATGATATTTAAATTTATAACTTCAAAGTAATTAATGAATTAGAAATGTCTAATGTTATTCCTTTATATTTTTACATATGATTAGTTTCGGTCTATTATTCACAAAAACAAACATTGAACATATTATAATAGACATAACAAATTAATAAATAATGAAAATATGCGTAATATGTTCTTAGCTTGGCATTTATTTTATTGTTACTTTTGTTATTCATTTTCTTTTGTTATTTTTCGTGTAATAAATTTTTACGCACTACACCTTTACTTTTAAAAAGACGCTACGTAGTGCGTGTAATTAAACTATTTCTAACGTCAAGGACGTGTGGAATGTTACATTATATGTTTTAAAAATATCGATACCTACTTCAAAAAGATTTTGTTCTTTGATCAATGATATTCCGGGTTTTAGCAAATGTAATTGATAATTATCTATAATATATTCTTTATTGCACTTAAAAGCACATACAAAAAATTAGTATCGTTATTAATTAAGAGATATATATAAATTAGAGATATATAATAGTGTAGTTATTAATTAAGAGATCTCTACCGGCTTACCCATGGGAGTGAATGGTGGTTTTATCGAGGGATACAGAAGTGCGAGAGAACAAAAAAAAAAACAAAAGAATAAAAATGTTTTGAATAATACACACACTGACTTATACATGAATGTCAGAAAGGTTCTGAGAAAATGAGATGAAAAAAGTGCAAGGTGCTGTTGAGAGTAAAAAATAGTTACAAAGCCGTTCTTATCAGACATCCTATGTTCCTGTGCTGTCATTGACACGCTCGTTATACTGAACTGCGCTACTATGATTAACAATCGCTATTGAGATTTTTTTGAGAATAAAGTTCTTTAACCTTAGATTCAATGATAAGAATCGAAATCGACACCTTTACGTGATCTGTAACGTATTTCGAAGACATACGTTCAGACCATACACAATGTGTAATCAAAAATTAATCTTTTGAAATTTACTTTCAAATGATTAATTTACGATAATTTATGATTAATTTAATCTTACAACTTTTTTTTTGCTGTGAAATCAAGCCTATAATAATCTTCGTAATATTTAAATGTACGTATATAGTCGTATAATAATTAGGTAATAAAAACGTAATGTGCTATTTTTAAATTGTTTTTATTATTGAACAGTCTAGAACAATTTCAAAATACATTCATAATTTAGCGTTACGGTTTGTTGTAATCATTATGTAAATAATAATTTGTAAAGTAAACGATACAGTTAAAATTGTTTTGAAAAATGTTTTTCTTGTATAATAATGTATTCAGTCATATCAATTACAGTACAACAATGCATATATTAACATAAATACAAACAGTGCATAGTTTTTTTTCTATATTTATCTGTGTTTAACGAATTTAAGTCAGGGTACATCTTATATATGGGCTTTAAAGTTTCCTTAGGGTAGGACACATCAGAAAATATGCTAATCAAATTCTGGAGTAGCCAAACTAAGGAAGTACCACACATACAAAATGTATCCAGCAGTAAAGTAGCCAGAGATCCTGGTGAGGGTCAGAAGTGAAGTCAGCACAGCTCTTGCGGTGCTTCTAGTGTTGCAGGCGTCTATACGCTATGGTAACCGCTTACCTTCAGGTGAGCCCGTACCTACGCTTGTTTGTCAACGTAGTCGTATAAAAAATAATAAGATCTATAATTTTTAGTAGTTATAGTTAGTAACAATATGTAATAATTTTTAGTATATATTAACTGAAACGCTGTTGGTTTCCTTAATAAAAAATAAAATAAAAAAGATATCACAATATTTTTACACAAATATCTTTCTACTACTTTTCTTTTGAGATGATGATCGTTTTGATTCATATCGAATATATAATGTTTATATCCTACTGAAACAAATGCCATGTATATTATATTAGCCGACTAGTGCCCCCGTCGATTGGCCATAATTATTTTTGTGATGCAAATAGGTATATAGTAAAGTTTTCATCTCGCCCGCATTTCTACGACTTGATTTACATATACTATTATTTTCACTAAGTTTTTTTCTTCAAATACAATAAAATATAACCTATATCACTACTGTAATAATGTAGCTTTCTGTTAGTGAAAGAATTTTCATGATCGGATCAGTATTAGCGAAGATTACCTCTTTATAATTTTAATAGTAGGTATAGATTGCTTACAATACTTTTATTTTGGTAAAAAAATGTACATACTCGTAGAAGATACTTAGAGTGAATTTTTTTAATTTATATTGTATAAAAAATATTTTCTAAACTAAAAGACGAAGCACCTTTCCTTTTAAAGGCTAACAAGTAAAACTATTCATAATTATATTAAACTGAAATGTCCAATATTATTATTTTATTTTTCCGGAAATATTCATATGAATTACGAGTTACACACTAAGTATACTTGAAGAAAATTTTTTATAATTTATATGATTTCATTTAACGTTTAAAAAAATATACATAATTCATGCTATTTAATTACACAGACCTTGAAAAATAAAAAATAAAATATATAACAAAATGAAAAAAAAAAAACAACATTTAACGGAAGTAATCCGGAACCAAAAAAATTTTCGTCTTAAACTTAAAAAAAAATTTAAAAATAAATAACTACAACTTACACACACAGTCATCTGTTCCTAAAGTAAGCAACTTAATGCTTGTTATAGGTAACAGCCGACTGGTATAGCTACATTTTTTTTTTCAATAAACATACATATAAATAATATATATATATATATACAAATAAATGTTGTACAATATATTACACCCAGACTCGGGGTCAATCGAACCCACAACCCCTGGAGCAGAAAGCAGGGTCACTACGTACTGCGCCAAAGGGCTAGTCAAGGTTAAAACTTTGTTTTGTAATTAACATATAAAACCTTTCCTATTGTATAAAAGTGTTTCTTTTCTTGCTTATCTCATACAGATTATTATTTTAATGTGTTTTTTTTTACTATCCAGTATACCGGAACATGGCACACTAGCCATAGATAAACATTATTTGCTACAAATATTTACAGTAAAGCTATAATTTTTCAAATGTTTCTATGACTATAGTCTATTCACGTTAAGAAAATAGTGCCATCCGCACATGGCATTTGTATTGGCTATACAGATTGTTGCTGTGGTCGGAATCTTTCTGCTTGTGTATTGTGTATCTTTTCGGACCGAACAGGGCACCCCGACACAAAAGTAAATCCTAGTGGGGGCCTTTGAGGGTAAGACGTTTATTAATTCGTAACAGTCGTGATGACATTAACCTGAATATAATATTATTATATTTTTTTTACTTCTATTCCAAAAAAGAATAAAACTAGGATCTAAGGTTATTCATTCCTAGTAACATTTTTGAAGTAAAACTTCTTTGAATGCGTGACGAGAGAGTTACGAAACGTGTGATCGGGTGAGGCCAAAGAAAGTTGAGAGGGAGATATAAGTTAGATGAAGCTTAAGAAGTTTTACTTCAGTCTTACTTCTCTTATTCTTTAATTAAGTTTTAATACCACTCTTAATTATTTTAATATATGCATAAGTAGTTAACGACCAGTGGCAAATTTAAATTCGAATCTAATATAATAAGAATAAACCGGTCACCAACCCGCCTGCCCAGCGTGGTGATATGGGTAACACAGATGAGTTCACACCATTTTTGGCGTGAATTTGTGGAGGCCTATGTCCAGCAGTGGACTGTGATAGGCTGAAACGATGATGATGATGATGATAAGAATATTTTTTTTATTGTTTACATATTTAAGCAGTTTTAATAATAATTATATATCTCTCGCGTTCTTATGCATAAAAAAATTGATTTGTGCTAAAAACATATGCTCAGACAAAACACGTTTGATGTGTTTAGTTTAATTTCTAAACATTTTGCTGAGGTAGGGCACAGTAGTGTTAGTAGTGCTCGTGAAAAAATATAAAATTACATTTAACTTTACCAACGCACTTATCTTCTGATCTCAGAGAACTTATTAACGCTTCACACTAAACGGCCCCCAGTAGGATTTTCTCCTGTGTCGGGGTCCGGAAACACACACAATACACAAGCACAAACGCCCAGACCACGACAAGACAAACATCTATACAGCCAACAGAAATATCTGTCGTGAGCGGGGATCGAACCCGCGACCGCCAGTACAACAGCCAGTTCTGTGACTGCTGCGCTAACGCGTCGTCAAAACTTCGGATAAAAACGTTGGATTATGCCTTATTTTGAATTTCTAGTTACATAGCACTTTACATGGCAATCAATTGTATCGTTTTTGCGTGATCGAGTAAAAAACTTCCATTAAACTGTTACATATACTTGCATTACTATTGCAGAAGAAAGATTTGTATATAGCTCACATAGGTAATATTAGTAGTTTTTCTTGATAAATGTGGTGGTCAGATCCGACTGAAACATCTAGAATATATATAAAAATAATTAATTTACAAAAATCAATCGCCGAAAAGTATGTACGCGCGTAACCTCCGAACAACTGTACCAAATTTTATAAGCCTTTTTTTAATGTTTTCCTTATTGTTAACGTTTTTATAAGAGAAAATTTAAAAAAAAATCTCAAGAAGTCTCAAAATGGTAGCCTGAATGCCATACTTAAGGTTCTAATTAAAATACTAAACAAAGTTTACGTAAGGAAGACACAAACATTTTAAATATCTCAAAGGTATCTCTTGAAATTAAGGCATTGATTAAATAGTATATTAAACACGTACTTGTATTTATGTAATTACGACAACCTCTGATTAAGATTTCGATAAGCGATACACCATACGAATAGTCTAGTAATGAAATCCGGAACAATACTAACGCTCACAGCGCTCTGTTCAGAGCGCCTTGATTCTTGTCGTGTCCCGGATATTCTTTCGTGAGAACTAGGAAGCATTTATATTTCGGAAATAAAAACAAAACTAAGCCTACTAACAATTCATTCGTGACAAGTTAAATCCATGCTAATCTACAAATCATTCGCTTAATCACGAAGCTTCTAGATGCACAATTCAGCAATCTTGTTATCAAGATAGTATTTTAATTTCCATTTTTTATAATAACTTTTTTACATATACATAGGTATATTATTAATATACCTATGTATTTTTCGTCGATCTACGTTGTATTACTCGTTGATGTAATTGAAGTCGGTTTTTTTTCGTTTGCGAGCAAACCCAATTATTGAAATGCTTAAAATAAATCTATATGTGATGTTCGTTAAATACATGAATAAATTAAAATGGCTAAGCTGATTTATTAATTTTTACTTTATTGTCTAGAAAGATCTCTTTCTAATAAACTAAAAAGTTTTTAGTAGAAAAGCAGATGCTTGAAAATTTTGCCCGTGGGGACCGTTAGGGGTGGGACCGGAAACGCGTTTGCAGTGGTCCGCGTGTTTCCCAAGTCCATGAGCTATGTTGTAAGTTTAATATCACGCACTTCGTATGCTTGATTGCCAACTTAGTGGTGAAAATATACATTTTATATATACTATATTATTTTAGAATATCATATATATTATTTGAAATACATAAGCAAAGACAAAAATAATGGACGCAACCTTTTGTGCTGATAAATCAACGGAAAAGAATTTAAGGTCAGCGGAACGGAGCCCTTGGCTAATTCGACTTTCGATTGTTTATCTGTGATAGCGTGTCTGTTTATTTACATAACTATTTAACACACGTGGTCAGAATTAGTCACCGAATATCTTCTGTTGTAAAAAAGTCTGAAAGTACTAATGACTTTACAAAACCTGTTCACTTGTAATCATCTGAAACATCCTGGACTAATGTACTGGATTAAAAAAACAAAAAAAATGTTTGGCCTCATAATATACCTAATATAAAAAGGTCTTAATGGCCTGTTTTACCTCTCGTTGATACGGTCTATCACTGACATTTGGGCCGTATAAATTTTATCAGCAACCTGTGATACAACCTCCATAACCCCGCTGTCTGTTTGTCTACTCATTAGTCTGACGGCCTGTTGACCTCTAAGTAAAAGAGTTTTGACAAAACTCTTTGGATATAGAATCCTGGACAGCAGCCTACGTATTAACTCTCTCTTCAGCCTGCTAGATTGACGCTCTGCGCAAGATTGCCGGGGGAGACAGGATGAGTATTGTGAAAATCCCTGTTATTTGACGTTAACTTGAGTACTCCTATGTCAAGCAATACTGAGAAAGACTGAATCCATCGAAGCGATCTAATCTTAACAAGTTTTAAGCAGTCTTATTATGAAGCGATAAGAAATAAACGTTTTTAAAATAGTTTGTCAAAAATACACACACACACACACACAAAGTTATCTCAGAGATGTGATTAGTCCAAATTAGTTTTTGATACGAACTTTTTTATAAACATGAAAATTTAAATTTTATATAAGTGTTAATTTTTAATCTGTTCTATATTTTTAGCTAAATAAGCCGGCAGTATACAGACTGATAATATACAGACTTTTTAAATGTTCTTTTATGCAAACCTCGTGACAATAATGAATACAAAAAAAAAAAAACAAAAAAAATATTGTGCAGTCGTTCGGAAATAATCTCCGTACATATATTTCGGTGGTTATTTTTTAATTAAACATTGATTTATTACATTTAGATTATATTTGAAATAATAGTATGGACATCCTCGAAATAAAAATATGACAGACTGTGTTTTTTCCTTTTTAATAATACTTATTTTAGATATTAGGTAATCCACTCAGCTACAGCGGAGCAGCGTGGGATTATGTTCCAATCTTTTTGACCTAGGTCTTAAAAAAGTACTTTTCTCAGAAATTGTTTATTTTTTAATCTATTACGTGTCATTTTGAACATAATTTTTAATCCGTCAAGTTATAAGCTACAAGATTTACATCTATAATAAATGATAAGACATCCTAATAAGACAAAACATTTTTGTAATCCAATTTTCTTGCGTATTTTTTTATCGCACGAATAAGTTAGTGATAGGCTTTATAAAGAAGGTAAAACAGGTAGTATTACTAAAACTAATAAACTATAAGTTTTATATCTATAGGTTGCAAATAGAAATCATGGTCAGATGAAGTTCGATATTGAAAAAGAAAAATATATCATGAACTTTTATATTTTGGCTACTGTTATCCGTCAGATAGCTTTATCAGCAACAATTGAAACGAGTGTTTAATAACATAAATAATAAATTGTTTTAGTAATTAATTGCTCATAACAAATTTACGTAACATTTACTTTTATATTACCGACAATTTAGTCGTAAAAATAAATATTAAATAAAACCGTATCAAAGATAATGGCTTTTATTTTGTTTTTCTTTTAAGCTTCAGTAACTAACGTACGCAATTGCAGCTTAACGCTAGACTAACGACCTCAATTGTGACACAACAAAGAAAAATACTGTTTATAAGAATTGGCTACAAATTAAACGATTCTAGATGCAATGTCAATATTATGCTCGTGGAATCGTAAAGAAAGACACTTTTTCAGACTTCGATTTATACTTTTTTTTTTAATTTTCTGGTATACAATATATGTAGATAAAGGAGATTGTTAATATAATAAAAGTAGGAACTAAAAATTGAAATCCTGCTATTTTAAACAGTTTTATTCCGATAATTTTTACTCTCTCTTGAGTCAAGTTGATTGACCCGATTCTTAAAGGTCGTGCGTAGACGTTTGTTGACAATACACGTTCAAGGCCAAACATCGTGCTTACAATTTAACCCGTTACATCAAGAATTTTTGCGCGAAACTAAATTAAGATGGCGTTACCGACGCGTAAATCAAGCAAAAAAAAACTAAAATAAATTACGATTTATTTTAGTATATAAGTATAAACAATAAGATTAAAATATAATTTGATGTATTCAAATAATTAACCTTTAGTTATTTTACTTACATTTAGTTTAAGATAGTTTTTTGAAAATTAATTACCTATCTTAGTTTTTTTTTTCTATGGCATTTACATGTTAAGAGTTTTTTTATTATTGTTACGTAAAGTCTGTTCGAGTTCATTTTCTTATCATCGATTTACATAATTATATATTTTTTTGTTTAATATTAAATGGTTTTCTTACCTACGTATGTTCTTTGTATATGCTGTATGAAACTCATTCCATCCGATCGTTTTAATAAATAAATATAAAGTTGTAAAGACCGTTTATAAATGTTTCGTGAAGGTCTGGAAATTATTTTTTATTTGTTTAACTAGACCAGTCCCGATTATAAGTAATTCTATTCCGTAATTACTATTGCGGTCAGAAGGGGAGTTATGGAGGTCAAATAGTAATTGTCCTGTATTGAAATCTATTAAATCTGATACAGACTAATGAATTAATAGAGGTGGTTTTTGTACGGTTATGTTTGTTGTTGCATCTGTTTATCCATTAGCCTATAGTTTGTTGAATATTAAATAAAATTCTAAATAAATTCGTCCGTGTTTTAGGCTACTACTCGCACCACTACACCATAGTGCTTGTTATAATAATATGCAATGTAAAAGATTTTAGTCTTTCCTGAATTATGAATTAAATTACCTAATTCGTGTGTAGTGTAACCTAATCTTATAGAGCACGCTTTTAAAACTTTTGATATTACTTATTATTCCCTTAACTATATTTATTACTGGACGAAAATTAAATGTGAAATAATTTTGGAACGAAGTTCCTTACGGCAGGCTTGACATTTGGCTGAGCGAGCGAACTGAAAAAAAATGTGATACTAAAACAGCAAAAAAAAATATATAACGGAAGTGACGTAATATCAGTCACACGACTGTATAATATTAACTTTATTTTAAATTATTTGTGTAATTTTATACTGTCGACAAAAATAAATAAAGACATGTTTTTTTATTTCACTTAATAGTTTGAATTATTATTATTATTTTTTTTTTGATTTATTTTATTTCACGGTATTTGTTATTTTCTAAAATACTAAATTTCCTAAATACTTGATTAAAAACCAATCAACAAAATAAAAAAAAAAAATCAAGAACTAGAAAATATATATATAATTCAAAAATTTTTTTTTTTCAAATTGCGTTGCTTCTATGCTATCCGAAGGAACTTCGTTCCTACCTGGTGTCCCATGACACCACATAATTTATTTTATTTTATTGTCTGTGTAAAAACACACAATTAAATATGTATATTGTTCCTCTTCTTTGTTCTATACTTAATATTATTTTATAAATGGAAACTACCTTATTTTATTTCTAAGAATTACATAATACTAGTAAACAAAGTTTATTAGCAACTTATAATATAATATAATAATTAGATAAATAACATTAAACTAAAAAACCTTAAAGTATATATATATATATATATATATATATATATATATATATATATATATATATATATATATATATATATATATATATACATAATATAATAATTAAAAAATATTATTAATAGGGGTCCCTTTAGGCAAGGTTCCGAAGATACTGGCAGCGTTCCCCCTTTGAATAGCTAGACTAATTCTTTGTCCGAAGTAGCTGCCAGCTCTTCGGTCTCCTGTGACGTCGAATAACCTTTTCGATATTTCCTTAAAAAGTGTATAGCACTAGGACCCCACGGACCAAGGGTCTCGACACCAAATGGGACAAAATCATATTCGGAGCCTAGACCCCTGTATTTGTCTGCTTTTGTTTTTTCCGCCGCTTCACAAACCGCACCAGCTCTGTTGTTGGTTCCATGTAGATGGGAAGGGGCCAGCGTTTCTGAATAGGTTGCATCCCATACCAGCACCCGGCCCATCTTCCATGGAATCAAACTCATACCGTCCGGTCTCTTGCCATCGTCTCTTGCAATACCAGTCGGCTCAAGTAGACTTGGCACGTTGACGGTGGCAAGGGACCGGTGTATGATATCGTTAAATGCGGCATGTCTCGAGAAGCGGCCTGCACTTTTTAGGCATGACAGACCGTGATGTCCTAGCTTATCGACATCACTGCCACAGGGACATTTATGAGGAGCGCAGACCGGAACCCCAAGCCGTAGACAGGTTGCGATTCTGAGCGTGTCAGACTCAAGAAATGTTCCTGTATTTGTCGAAGGGTACGCGTGAAGCCAGTAGCCGGCCTCATGCGTACCCACGGCCAAAAGCCTAGCACGCACCGAGCCTGTACTACAGCTTAAAAGATTTTCATAAGTCAATTTGCAGTTTATGTCGTCCCAGCTCCTCTGTGAATTTGGACAAACTGGAAAATTTTGACCTGGGCATGCAATTAAGAAAGTGTTTCTAGCTTCTTCCAAACCAGCAATCTCAAAGTTTGAAGGGGATGCCCTTAAAATTTTACTTTTGAGATTTGCTGAACTATGGACAGAAGATAGAAAGGCTGGTAAAGCGACACTGGAAATTTTGCGAATTCCTAAACCACCATAACGGATAGGTAGGGATGCTTGGGTCCAAGATTGCTCGTTCATTTGCATATTAAGAATCGATTCTAAGCTAATTTTGATTAAGTCGTCTACTTGTGTTAAAAGATTTGGGTGATTCCAAAAGGAGCAGCAACGGAGCGCATACGTAAATTTAGGGACGAAAAGACAATATTTTAAGATGCAAAGTGCATAATGTGGACTAATTTCAAGGAGACGGTCAACTGAATTTTGAAATTTAGTGAATGAATTATTAATATATTCAGAAATACATTCATCAAAAATTGGAGAACCTAAAAGGTAAAGGGAATTACTGTTAACTATTTTAATATTTGGAGCCAAAATATTAAATTTTTGTTTTACATCATTTAAATTTAAGTCGCAGTTATTTATAAAAAGTTCGCATTTGCTAAAATTAAGTTCCAAACCAATGGCTTCACATTTATTTTTGATTAAAAAAAGGTCCGAAAACACAGTATCCACATCACCTCCTAGGGTTCCGTCGTCCAAATACCAGACGTTGAATTTTGAATTTAGATTTTTAATTATCGGATTTATAGCTAAACTAAAAATTGCAGGCCCAAGGGGATCACCCTGTTGACAACCTACTTCCGAGGACAGTTCATTAGAACGATATAATAATTTTGTTGGGTCAGCGTAACTGAGAAGAAGATAATTGTATAATTCCGGTATATACTGTTTTATTTCTGTCAGCAGGGTATCCCTATTTACCGAATTAATACATAATTATAAGAATTAATTATAAGATGACTAGCCTGTTGGCGCAAAGCGTTGTAGTTGCCCTGTTCTCTTCTCCGCGAGTTCGATTCCCGCCTGAGTCTGGTGTAATATTTATATTTATACATCTATATATGTATTATTTATATGTATATTTATCAAAAATATTCAAAAATATATATTTAGCCACAACAGTCGGCTGTTACCTATATCATAATCATTAAGTTTCTGACCATAGGTACAGACGACCGTATGTGATGTTATAAGATATTTTTTTATTATTTTATTTCGTAATACAATTATGTAAACACATTATCTAAATTAAAATATTCGAAATATTGTATTGCTATCTAACATACTCGAAATTTTCTGTGTCTGTCTTATTTTTGTTTTGTTTTTTAATTTACTTACTTTGGTTCTATCCCGTTTTTTTAATCTACCAATGAACCTGTTTAACGTCATTACTCATAAATGACTCCAAAAAAGGAAAAGATCATTTTATTACATTTTCAAGTAAATTTAGGTCATTTCTTTTTTGGGAACATACACAATTGCACAGGAGCATAACAAAGGCTAATGGCGGCTTTTGAAAAATACACAGGCCGTAGACAGGCAGTAGCGTCTTCGGTGCGACAAAACCAGCCCTACGGTCACCAACCCGCCTGCCCAGCGTGGTGATTACTTATAAACAATTAAATCTATTACCATTTACATATTAAACTGTTTTCGTTGGTAGGTACATACTTCATAATATTAATCTGAGATAAATTAAAATACATATGAGCAGAAACGTAAGCAAAATTAGATAATTACAAATGTTAATGTCGTGAACAAGGTTAATGATTGCTCAAAAAAATTATAAGATAGATACAGATTAATTTCTAAAAATAAATATAGACAAATTTAGACATAGTTTTTCTGATATAAATATTAATGACTAGCTGTGCCCGCGGCTTCGCCCGCGTTGAAATCAGTTTGTCACAAAGTTTTCCCAGCAAACTTCCAGTGAAACTCTTATCGAAATCGGCTTAGCCGTTCCGTAAACCTTCCTCTTGAAGCCCTCTCTGCATTGGTAAAACCGCATGAAAATCCGTTCAGTAGATTTTGAGGGAATCGATCACATACGCTTTTGGGGACTTTGTTTTATGATACATTAAATGTTGACGCCGCGTTGGCGTAACGGTTACAGCTAAAACATATGGATTGTGCCGGTTTCACTGGCGGTTGCGGGTTCGATCCCCGCACATGACATACATTTGTATTGGCCATACAGGTGTTTGCCATGGTCTGGGTGTTTGTGCAGTCCTTGTGGGTCTCCCCACCGTGCCTCGGAGAGCACGTTAGGCCGTCGGTCCCGGTTGTTATCATGTACACCTGATAGCGATCGTTACTCATAGTAGGGAATATATCCGCCAATCCGCATTGGAACAGCATGGTGGATTAAGCTCTGATCCTTTTCCTACATGGGGAAAGAAGCCTATATAGTGGGATATTACAGGCTGAAGCGAACTGTTGCCCGCGACTACGTCCCCGTGGTTAGGACGATATGCATTACTATTAAGACGCTTAACGCAAATTATTTTTTTATTTCAGTCACTTGAAATACTTATCACTCTGAGTAACTTTTTCAAACGCACAATTTGGTATAATTTAATAGTTATTTTTATATAATCTCTCTATACACCAAATGTTTAGTTTTATTTCCAGCCTGCAGTATAAATAACCTATCATGCGAACTTAGAGCTGCTGTGATATGTTTCATACAAACTACCAACCCCAATTAAACCCCCTTAGCGGTGGAATATCGCAAAATCCGTTCTTAGCGGACGTCTACTAACTATAATCTACCTCCCTGCCGAATTTCATGGATGGACTATCCAGCGGTTTTTGAGTTCTCGTGACACTTCCTCACCATCTATAGAGCATACATTTTAAATTTCAACTCTCTTACTTCAAAAACATAGGACTTTCATACAAACTTCCGATCCCCGTTTTTATCCCCTTAGGGCCGATTTTCGTAAAATTCGTTCTTACCGGATGTTTACGCTCTATAAGGAACCTATCTGCCAAATTTCAAGTTTGTAAGTGTTATAGTTCTGGAGATTTCGTGATGAGTGAGTAAACCTACCATCCCCCGTTTTAACCCCAAAAGGGAGTTGATTTCTAAAGATACATTATTTGACACCTTTTCACTAGATAGAGACCTTCTCACTATCTATAGATATAAAGCATAAATTTTAAATTTCAAGTCTCTTACTTCAAAAACATAGGACTTTCATACAAACTTGCAACCCCCGTTTTATCCCCTTAGGGGTCGAATTTCGTAAAACCCGTTCTTAACAAATGTCTACGTTCTATAAGGAGCCTATCTGCCAAATTTCAATTTTTTAGCTGTTATAGTTCCGGAGATTTCGTGATGAGTGGGTCAATCTACCATCCCCCGTTTTAACCCCAAAAGAGGGTTGCTTTCTAAAGATACATTATTTAGAGACCTTCTCACTATCTATAGAGCAAATATTTTAAATTTCAATTATCTTACTTCAAAAACATAGGACTTTCATACAAACTTGCAACCCCCGTTTTACCCTCTTAGAGGTCGAGTTTCGTAAAATCCGTTCTTAACGAATGTCTACGTCCTATAAGGAGCCTATCTGCCAAATTTCAATTTTTTAGCTGTTATAGTTCCGGAGATTTCGTGATGAGTGGGTCAATCTACCATCCCCCGTTTTAACCCCAAAAGGGGGTTGCTTTCTAAAGATACATTATTTAGAGACCTTCTCACTATCTATAGAGCAAATATTTTAAATTTCAAGTATCTTACTTCAAAAACATAGGACTTTCATACAAACTTGCAACCCCCGTTTTACCCCCTTAGAGGTCGAGTTTCGTAAAATCCGTTCTTAGCGGATGCCTACGTCTTATAAGGAGCCTACCTGCCAAATTTCAAGTTTGTAGGTGTCATAGTTTCGGAGATTTCGTGATGAGTGGGTCAATCTACCATCCCCCGTTTTAACCCCAAAAGGGGGTTGCTTTCTAAAGATACATTATTTAGAGACCTTCTCACTATCTATAGAGCAAATATTTTAAATTTCAAGTATCTTACTTCAAAAACATAGGACTTTCATACAAACTTGCAACCCCCGTTTTACCCCCTTAGAGGTCGAGTTTCGTAAAATCCGTTCTTAGCGGATGCCTACGTCTTATAAGGAGCCTACCTGCCAAATTTCAAGTTTGTAGGTGTCATAGTTTCGGAGATTTCGTGATGAGTGAGTGACCTTTCGCTTTTATATATATTATAGATAACGACGAATATAGAAGCAATAAAATTGTATCGATTAAGCCGCCTAAGGTGATTTTAGACCATTAAAATAATGACCGTATCTAATAAAATAAAACACAAGATTTTGTCTTTTTGTTGTTACTGGATCGTTTTCTAAAAAAATGTATTTTAGTGGAATGTTTTTGCTATTTCCACCGTGGTGATCAACTGTCATACGACCATCAATGATAAGCGGTTACCGTAGCCTATGGGTGCATGCACCACCAGAACCCGTTTCCCACCTTATTTTTAAGCCTTCCCAGAACCTCTGGCTACCTAACCAATACAAGAGCACAGTAGTTATACCTTAATTAGTATTT
Source organism: Melitaea cinxia (assembly GCF_905220565.1). Taxonomy (NCBI): domain Eukaryota; kingdom Metazoa; phylum Arthropoda; class Insecta; order Lepidoptera; family Nymphalidae; genus Melitaea; species Melitaea cinxia. The sequence continues at coordinate 9,271,676 of NC_059416.1, forward strand.
TTATCTTCCTTATAAGCAGGCAAAACTGCAAAGAATGTCTGTTTGTTGAATATATTTACGATCGATAAAAGATAAAGGAACTTGAACAGGCTTTATCGCTACATGGACTCCGTGGTACTTCCGTTTCCTATTGAATATATTTTCATCTAATAAATTCTAAATAATTCAGTAGACAATGTTGTTTGAAAGGCCATAGGATCGAATTAATTTAGGTAAGAACCGCTGATTTAAAGACACAAGTCAACGCTTTTTGTAATAAACTTTTTAGAACAGAAAAAATTATGTTTAAGCTGACTTCGATATTCATTGACAAGGACACAACGTAGGTACCGATTTGAATTTTCGTCTCGACGATTGTCGACGACGACAAGATATAGCCTATGACACCCCTCTGCTGGACATAGTCCTCTTTCTCCGTGGAGGAGAAGGATTGGAGCTTAATCCATCACACTACTCCACTGAGGATTTGCGGATATGTTCTCTACTATGAGTAACGATCGCTATCGGATATTAATAATAACAACCGGAACCGACGGCTTTACGTGCTCTCCGAAGCACGGAGGGGAGACCCACAAGGACGACAACCCGGAAAGAAATATTTACACAAATAAAAATATCCATCCCGAGGGGGAATCGAACTGTAAACTGTCGGTGTTTTAGGCGACTATTCGCAAAACTACACCAGATCAATTTTTGAATATTTGTCTAGCTACGGGTTTTTCTCGGTGTTTCTCATTTCGGGGATCGTCAAGTGTGAGGGGCCCACAGACCAACATTGCCATGAAATTGCTTGAAACAAATGGAATGGAAATTAATGGCAAATGTATAATTTTAATTAACAGTTACCATACTTCTTAATAAGAGGAAACAGGAGGAGAAAAATTCCTACCGTAATATCAAACATATATACTATAACTTTTGTACTAACCTAATCAGAAAACTCAAACGAAATTATAATAAAAGTAAAATTGAAGAAAATATTAAAAACCCAAAAAAGTTATGGTCTACCGTGAATGACATTGTTCAATACAAAGCTAATAAAGCTTCGAATCTAGAATTCTTAAACATAACTGCATTACCCCAAACTTCAGTCAATTACCATTAGTCATTATATTTAGTAATTAGTCAACATTAATACCTACTTCATTAATATTGGTAAAAACTTAGCTGAGTCTATAAATAAACGGGTTGGGAACTCATTAAATAATATTACCATTGCTGGTGCACAATCAGCTAGTTTATCCTCTTTTGTCTTGCTTGATACCGATCCGGGTGAGGTTTTCCGCATTCTTATGGGTCTGGATTCGAATAGTGCACCTGGGTGGGACGGTATCACAACAAAATTTATAAAGAACGCTAGAGACTTTTTTGTCCCACACATAACAACTTTGACAAATATCTGCTTCCGTGCTGGTATTTTTCCTACTATACTTAAACGATCGATAGTGACTCCCGTGTACAAGGGTGGGGACAGATCTAACGTAAACAACTATAGGCCAATTTCTGTACTAAATGTCATTTCAAAAATAGTAGAAAAAATACTAAATATAAGACTTCTAAATTATTTAAATAAATTTAATGTGTTATCCGACGCCCAATTTGGCTTCAGGAGACACCTATCAACCGAAGATGCTATTATAACCCTTACAACGATTATCGTCAAGGAAGTAGATAAAGGCAATAAGTGTCTTTCCGTGTTTTTAGACCTAAGAAAAGCATTTGACACCGTATCTGTCCCAATCCTTGTACAGAGGCTAGAGAATATAGAAATACGTGGTGTCGCTTTGTCTCTTTTTAGAAGTTATTTATCTGATAGAACTCAAATGGTCAAAATTGATAATTTCATAAGTGATGAAGAAACCGTTCTATTTGGGGTACCGCAGGGAAGTGTTCTTGATTCGACGCTCTTCCTGGTGTATATAAATGACCTCTGTAACTTACGGGACGTCGGGGGAACGATCATCTCCTATGCCGATGATACCACTATCGTCTTTACTGGCAAGTCATGGAAGGATGTTGGAATTAGTAGTGACAAAGGTTTAACCAAAGTATTCAAATGGCTAGATGATAATCTTATGACATTAAATATAACAAAAACAAAATATATTTGCTTTGCTCCTAATAATGCTTCTCAGCCAGGAGCGGACTTCCGCGTTAGAATTCACAGTTGTTCAAATGTCGATACAATGCCAATAGATTGCAACTGCCCGGATATTGAGAAAGTGATGTCTATGAAATATTTAGGTATAATAGTGGATCAGAGATTAAGTTGGCAGCCCCACATTGAAGCAACTGTGAGCAGGATTAGGAAGCTTGTTTGGATGTTTAAAACATTGAGGGATGTAATGGCGGTTGAACTATTAAATAAGATTTACATTGCCATGGCCCAATCAGTTTTAGGCTATTGTATCACGGTCTGGGGAGGCGCCAATAAGTCCAGCTTCCTAAATATTGAACGAGCCCAAAGATCAATTATTAAGGTGATGTACTGCAAACCACTCAGATTTCCTACTGATACTCTGTTCAATATTAGTGGCTTGTTGTCAGTAAGAAAGCTTTACATACTAAACATTACACTAAAATGTCACAAAAATTTGCCTTATGACCATCGCAAGGTATTAAAACGTAGGAAAGACATAGTTGCACCGTCATATTCTTATCGAACGGTCTTTGCCAAACGTCAGTATGATAGCCAATCCGCTTACGTATACAATTCTATTAATTATAAACTAAAAATTTATCCAATGACATTACGAAAGTGTAAGCAAGCTATAACGGAGTGGTTAAGGGAACTAACATATGAGGATGTTGAAAAATTGTTAGTTAGAATAGCATAAAAAAGTAAAGTAAATAACTAGATGAGTATATGTATACGTATGCATGTACACACACACACACTCACACTCACACGCACGCGCACACACACACACACAAACACACACAAGCACGCACGCGCTCACAGACACATTCTTGATCACATTCACTCACTTATAAAGCGCAGTTTAATTACTAACAAAATTCTGTTTTTTATAAAATCGTGTCATATTGTTACCGTTTGTATGAAATCTTAGTTAAAGACTTGGGAAGTTGCGAGTCATTCCCACAACAAGTATCTACGATAACTTATTGGGAAGACTCAGTGTAACTTATATTGTAATCAGATTTCATGAATAAAGATATTATTATTAAAAAAAATATATACTGCATACAAACTGATCAGAATACAAGGAATTCAGAAGAAATGTAACGGTTTCGAATCTGAGCTAAAAAGATCGCAATTCCATATAACAATGTGTGTGTATGCTTCTCTTCCCGTGGGTGTCGTAAGAGGCGACTAAGGGATAGCATAGTTCCTCTACCACCTTGGAACTTATAAAGCCGACCGATGGCGTGATATCCATCTAACTGCTGTCTTTGAAATACACAGGCCGAAGACGGGCAGCAGCGTCTTAGGTGCGACAAAGCCAGCCCTGCGGTCACCAACCCGTCTGCTCAGCGTGCTGACTATGGGCAAAACACATGAGTTCGCGCCAAATATGGCGCGAACTTGTAGAGGCCTATGTCCAGCAGTGGACTGCGTCTACAACACACACTCTACACTAGGTCTGCAAACAAGCGTACGGTTCACCTGATGGTAAGCGATTACCGTAGCTTATAGATACCTGTAACACCACAAGCATCGCAAGCGCGTTGCCGACCCAATCCCCAATCCCCCCTCCTGGGGCTCTGGTCACCTTACTCACCAACAGGAACACAATACTGCTTGAAAACAGTATTATTTTGCTGTGATCTTCTGTAAGGTCGAGGTACTCTACCCCAGTCGGGCTGCTCCAGATTTTGAGCAGAAAATTCCTGCTGTGCCCTACCTCAGTTAAATAAAAGTTAAAGGTAAAGGTTTGTATAGAACGCAATATGCATTTGAAAACGGAAAATATATTTGATTTTTCGCGTCCAATCACGGTAAATAACTAGTTCATAAAACAAGATAAGCGTTTATATGAATATTAATTGTACCTAAACAAAATAAATTATACAAAAATTTATCTTATGTCAAGAGTTGATAATGTTTTTAGTGATTATCTTCGAGGCTAAATAAAAAATTTTAATCGGCCTTTTTTGTATCTTTTCGGTTCTTTTTCGTGAAAAAGTTTATTTTTTTATAAATTATCTTTTATAGAAACTTTGTCTTGACAATAACGAAAATATCCTGGCAATGGCAAAGGATTTCTCTTCTACTAATGACAAGGATTAGAGCTTAGTTTACTACGTTGCTCTACCATAAACACACAGCTTCATAATCGTATATCCCAAAAGTTATTTGCTTCAGCCTGTAATATCCCACTGCTGGGCATAAGCCTCTCTCCCTATATAGGAGAAGGATCAGAGCTTAATCCACCACGCTGCTCTAATGCGGGTCGGTATATTCCAAACACCCGGACCATCATCTGTGGCCAAATGTTTGTCATAATTATGAGGAGATCGAACTAGCAACCGCCAGCGCAACAGCCACAAACCAATGTTGTGATAGTTGCGCCCATACGTCGTTAAAAGTTATTTATGAATCAGGTTTTATTTATTTTTCTTCATCATTAAACATTAAATGAAATTATAAGCTCTCAATGGTGACAAATCATTAGATTAAAACTTTGACTATTATTTGCATTTAACGCCTTGTAACCACTAAGTCGAGAGATTCGTAATATAAAAACAATTCATCGCAAATCGTGTCTAATGATAATTATAAACAATAGCAAATTGTAAAAAAAATTACGAAGGTCTAACCAGTGGCACGCTTACCATGGGTGGTTGGTTCGATGTCAAAGTTACTTTTTGTTGTACAATTAAGAATGCTGTTAAAAAAAGTAATATACGAAATAATTCCTTATACGAATTGATTTTAATTTTTATTTTTTTTTTATATATTATTTTCGCGGTAGTAATTCATTTTATACTGATTTTTTATACGAGTATATCACTAAGGACAAACATACATTGAAGATACCTATCAAGGCCTAGGGATGTGAGATTCATGGAACAAAGTCGATTAAATAAAAATCGATTTTTTCTATTATTTAAAAATGTACATGCTTTTCATATTGGAATCATAAACCTAAGAGACTCATATTAAGAATTTATCGGATTAAGAATCAAATAAAAAGTATGAATAAAAAAATAACCGATTCAAAATTAAAAACCAAAGCGAATGTTTATTTTAAACTCTCAAGGTAAGGGATAAGGAAACCCAATATCATTTAATAATGAAATTTGTATTAATATACAAATTTTCAGTACCATTAAACATTTTATTATAATAAAAATGAAACGATGAGCATCCTAACAAAATGACAACCTTATTGTCTCAAAAACTAAAATATAAAACAAATCTTTGGTTAATCTTTAAGTTTAAACAATAAAAAAATTAAAAATAGTTATTGTCACAAACGTCCACTCCTATTTGACATTTGATTAGTTAAAAAAAAAACAATTTACTTTACAGCACACGACTGAAGTAAAACTTACAAAACGTAACTCTCTCTCTCTCTCTCTCTCTCTCTCTCTCTCTTTCTATCTTCACTAACTTATATTTCCTTCTCGACTTCCGTTCGTCTTACCCGATCACACTTTTCGTGATGCTCTCGTCACGCATTCACCAGCTTACTCCCCAAGTCAAGGGTACGTAAAGAAGTTATAATTAAAAAAATCGATTTAAACGCGAAATTTATATAATCAATGTAAAAAAAAAAAACGATTAATATTACTGTAAAAATCGATCATAAAAAAAAACGAATATTTTTTCACAACACTAACAAAGCCCATTGCCGTCTTTACTCCCGCTGTCAATATAACGCAATTCTTAGACCTCTAACAACCTTGTATGAGCAGTGCCTTTGATCTCCTATAAGGTTTGAGGTACTACACCAGTCATGCTATCTTCGGCTATGTCCTACATTAATAAAACTATCCTCGATCGATAAATATTTGTACCTACTAGTTGTAAGCATTAATTAATATTACTTCGTCTGCGATCAATAGTATTTTCAATGTAGCGAATATTATTATCATTTATAGCCCGTGCCTTCATAATTAACCTTACAATTATAAAAGAATTTTAAAAATAAGTTCAATACATAGTAACATAGCTTCTATAAACACGTTCTTCCCGGTTGCGCTGATCCAGATTTCGAGCGAGAAATTTCCTGCCACGTGCCCTGAAAAAACCTCGCAGCCCATTCATTATCCCGCACGAGTCATGAGAGTAAAGCAGTAATTAATGGCGTAGGTAAAACCACCGTTGAAAATCCTATTAATCATATATTAACGACACATTTTGAAGGTTAATGACAAACAGTAAGGAAAACACGTGAAACAAAATCTTAGCCCCGGTTGATTCCCACTGCCATAAGCGTCATCGTACTTCATGCTAAGATTTACTAACAATTGTTTTTCATTTCTGATACGTACATTAAAAAGTAAACTAAATTACAACACATGTACAATAATGTTTTTCCAAACACAATAATAAATAACGCTCAATCAATATCTCTATTACCAATACGTATAATTGTATAACGTATAGTGTCACCTATAGACTAAAACTATTTTTTTTTAATCTCTCATATATGAATAAAACCAATAATCTTGAATTTTAACAAAGTCTAAGTAGCCCGTCGAACTGTCTGAATCATTTATTTATTTATTTTCTTTTATACAAACCTTGCTCTGACAATAGCGAACACATAAACAGAAAGGGTTTTAGAAGTTTGAAGATTATACGATTACATACATAGATCTAAAGTTGTTTGTAAACAAATAATAAATTTAAAAAAATCGAATAAAAACTAACCAACCTTTCACCTACATATGTGTATAGATATCACAAAATAGGTTAGTATGTATTGTAAATAAAAACAATAATATAAAAACTTTCATTATTTGCAATAATAACCTATTAAGATAAATACGGTATAAATATTATATTGGTAATAAGTTAATGATAAGAAATACTTATCGCCAATAACATTGTAGTACGATACAATGTTAGATTACTCATTGATCAATGAATTCTTCAATTTAATTAGACCGTTGGCGCAGTTGACTAGGCTAACATTAGTTAACGCTATTTTTGGCTCAGTAGCTCATTTCTGGTTCAAATCGCCTTAGTTCTGAAATTGTCTGAGAATAAATTTAAAGTTTTTTATTAATAAGAAGCTAATAGATAAAGCTTAGCCGAATAATATTCGGTGCAGTATTAGATAGAAGATGTGTGATGCTATATTTTATGCAAGTTATTACTAATTTTGTACTAAAACACAGTTTACATATTATTTTAAGATAGTAAGTTAAGAGTTTCATCATCTGAATGTACATTTCGAATCTGTGGTAGCTTCACTTTTAAAATTTTTATTTGTAAAATGATGATTCAAAAGTCCTTTTGAAGCTTATTTGAATAAGTTATTTTGATTTTGTGACCTTTCGAAAAAAATCGTTTGATAAATAATCGATTAATGTCGTATATAACTTATTATCATTTACCTTAATTTTATATACCTATGTATTTTGGAATTTTTCCGATTATTATTTCACATCCCTAGTACGTAGGCTCGGCTTGCACCACCTCTCGCGGAATATCGCCCCGGGCCGAGGCCCTTTTAACACGGCCATTTAACCCTGGGATAAATACGCCCATGCTTAACGTAAGGTAGACGGTACGACTGTCCCTTTATATTCAGTGGCACAAAATAATATAGGCTATTTCGGCTAATAGATGTTGCCATATTAACCCCCTTACTACTTCATTAGAATAAAAATAATAATTATCAAATTAGTAATTGTATTCATACTCGTACTTTCATCAACTAACCTTGACGTGATAAATCATGAGTAGCGGGAAGTCAAAACATTTGTTTTAAAGCTATAAGTCTATTATCATTGTTAATTATAATATACAAATAACATGATACCTATGTGTGGCACTAATTACGATACCCGGTAATATTTGAAAAAATATGTTTATATTTATTGCTATGTAAATGATTGATGTATATTGTTTAATAACATTAAAAAAAACTTTTTATATAGTAACATTTCAAATGTGACAAATAAGAAATTAAATAAGAAAATTTTATTATTTTTATTTAGAAATAAACGTACCAAAATATTAATATTAGACACATTTATTTTTTAATTTTTCAGTTTATACAATACAGTAATGACATGAAAATATGTTATAAAATTTTAGTTTTTTTTTTCTCACAAAACAGAAGCAATAACGTAAAATCTTTAACAATGCCAAAATAACTAAATGAAACCACGTGGTACACTTAGTATTAAGCATAACAATAACACAATACTTCCTAGAACATAATATAATAACAAATGTGATTTAAAAACACCTAGTATTTCGTCATTAAATTTGATTGAAGTATCATAAAATCTAAAAAATAATAATGTAATAAAACAGACGACGTGTATGCAAATCATTTTACTGCAAGTCTAATTAAAATATTGGAGAATTGCAAAAAATATTAGTGAGGTCAAACCTCCTTCACTTTGACGTAAGAGCTCTTAACAGTTGCTGGCCTGAAGGGTTCTGTGAAAAAAAAAAAGTTAAAAGAGCTCTAACACTTGTTCAAAATACCTAAGTTTTAGATGATTTAGTTAGGTAAGCAATTTCAATACTTTTCTTAGAAAAACGTATTTGTAATCTTTTGTCTGTTATCTAAAAGTTTATAAATATTATTCAAATTTAATGAAATGTTTAATGAAATGGTCTGGGTGTTTGTGCAGTCCTTGTGGGTCTCCCCACCGTGCCTCGGAGAGCACGTTAAGCCGTCGGTCCCGATTGTTATCATGTATACCTGATAGCGATCGTTACTCATAGTAGGGAATATATCCGCCAACCCGCATTGGAGCAGCATGGTGGATTAAGCTCTGATCCTTCTCCTACATGGGGAAAGAGGCCTATGCCCAGTAGTGGGATATGATATAATAGGATATGGCTGAAGCAAATGAAATGTGGGTGTTAAGCTTTATATGAACTTTTCACTATTTTTCTACAGATAAAAATGTAATTGTCAATTAAACTAATTTTAACAATAATAATAATAATTTTAATAACACATAAATATGTTGACATTTTCATTTTTACCCAAATCCCTTTCACACTTTATTCTGGTTCTATTAATCACAGGATTTTGTTTTATAACTTACCAGCTGTTACACGCGACTATGTTTACCAGAAAATTGTCCCACATAGGAAAAACTCATATCACGAGAATCATAACGCTCTTAGGTTTTCAGTAATTTAGCTGCTTCATCTTCAGACTTCCATAAAATGAAATGATTGTAATATAAAACTAGTATTACAATTTGAAAAAAATCTGTTTTTTTTATCGATTGGTTTTTTTTTTGTGTTACCTAATAACTTTTTACTGGATGGACCGATTTCGATAATTCTTTATTTAATCAAAAGGTGGTGCTTGTCACGTAGTTTTATTTAAATTTCATTGAAATTTGACCAGTACTTTTAAAATTTTTATCTAATAATGCGCCTTTACTTGACTATGTTTTCATCTACCTACGTTGTACTACTGGTCGATATAATTCAAGTTTTTTGTTTGCAACACAATTGTATGATCTAAAGTTTCCTAATTGATTTTTTTGCCATCGCATTTTTATTACAGTTATAAAACAAATAATATTATGGAAAAATATATTTTGTACAATACAATATTGCTACAAAACATGAACACACATTCACTAAACTGACTAATGTTGTTCAAGTGGGCAATTTGTTTGTTACTGTGAGAGGCGTGCTATTGTACGTTGGTTTGGACAGCCTCAATGACGACTACGCTCACGGAACCTGGAGTGAACACAACCTATATCTATATGTATCTATAGGTATTCAGTATTCTGAAGAAAATTAAGTTATATGTGTACATATAGTTTTGAAATATATTTAATTATTATAATGAAACAAGTTTTTCGGATTTTATCGCTGAAGCTAGAAGTCCAATGTTTCATTATAATGAGTTAAATTATAAACATTAGGAAACAATATATTTAATTATATTTTAAACTCACTACATTATAATGAAATTAATAGATACGCGCACTGATTTGTATATACCAATAAATGTATATAGCAGTACTTTATGTACCTACGTACGAGTATATATGTAAGATGTATTTGCGTTATGTCCCGCATCGCCTCGCAAACCTTAAAAGAGCGCCTTTTATTTATTTTTATAACTCAAAGTTTTAACAACCTCAGTTATTATACTAGAGTGTTGTCTTAGTTGATGTTATTTATTAATAAATTAGAGTGCCTTGCAGTTTCCATTAAGATATACTCATAGTAGCAAAAAAGTACCGCTACTGTGAGCCGTTTCATAATGTCTATGTATAGGCTATTGTCCTATATCACTTATGTGGACGTTGTTTTAATTTTAAAACTAATATAAAATGGTAAAATAACAAAAAAAAAATAATAAAGTTTTAAGTTTAACAATTATAAATAAAGATTTCCTCCCGATAATATAATTATACATAGTATTTTTTTTTTCTAATGTTTACGCGAATTTTACTAATTATAATGAAACAACTTCCGTCACTGTTCTCATTCTGATATCCTGATCAGTCCTCCATTGACCATGGTCGCTGTAAAGTATCCGAAACGTCGGATGTCTAAAAAACTTAATTAACCGCGATAAAATCCGAAAAATTAGTTTCATTATAATATACATAATACGTTAATGCGTATACAATATACGAGTAAATAATTATATTTTATTACTAGCTGTGCCCACGACTTCGTCCGCGTGAAATTTTAAAATAAAATTTGTTAAGTTCTCAGAGTTACAATATAAATAATTTACTGAAATAAAAGTAGCCTAAGTTACTCCTTATTACATCAGCTATCCGCCAGTAAAGGCCCCGCCAAAATCCGTCCAGCCGTTTCAGAGATAAGCAGGAACAAACAGACAGACAGACAAAAATGGTAAAAAATGCTATTTTGGTATATGTACCGTGTATACATCCACATGCATTTAGTAAAAAGCGGTTACTTTAATATTACAAACAGACACTCCAATTTTATTTATTTGTATAGATTTGTTAAAAAACTTACTTTTACTATTTGTCCTTTCGAAAGTATTTATAACTTAAATACGTTTTAATACATTTCTCCGACAATGAAGTGATTTTAAAAAAGTTTTTTCAAGGTTATTAGAAGGTTGGTCAACGAGGCGTTATTGTAGGTTTTTCTTACAATCCCTATATTTTGTGGACAGACGCTAAGTATTATACTGTACAGGTTTTACTTTATATGAATTGTCGGAATAAGTCATAAAATGCGATGTTATTAATTGTCTGTTATTATATCTGCTATTTTTTTTTTTATTTATACATAAACTTATTTTTTTAGAAAATGAGATTTATGAAATATATTAAAAATCTGTACAGATATTAAAATGATAGTGAATACTAAAAAATATTTTTTTTTTATATTTGTTATTGTTTGTTATTTGTTATTTTTTACGTGATTTTTTAAAGTACTGAAATAATTTTAAGAAACATAACATAATATTTATGGGTCACATATCAATCATAGCTACGAATTTAAATTCTATGTCTTCAGGGCCGCATTTGGAGTTCTGAAGGCGCCGAGGCGACGAAGCGGAGGCATCTAGTGTTTTTAGGTTCTCTATTGATAGGATCGACCACAACGTTAACTTTAATTTTATAGCCTTAATTTTATTGTACATTTGAGCACTAAGAGTTTTTTAAATCAATGTACCATAGTCAGTTCAAACAAAGTATCCTTATTATAAATAACGTTACAGCTCCACTTTGGTGAAACCCCGTTCACTATTTTGCGTCATTGAAGTTACTTTTAATGACGATAGTCAAACAAATAACGTCAAACGCGTTACTTTTCGTACCAAATGTTTAGCTTTATAACACATTTGTGTCTATTTATTTAAGGAAATCTCAATGTTCTTCGCGTGTTTGTCTATTTAAACGGCAATTTTTAGAATCGATACGTAAATAATATATTTGAGTATCGCTTTGGGGTTTTTTTTTAATGTATATAAATAAAAATAAATCGCCGCGTGTACACACATAGCTTTATTTTATGGAACTTGGTCGGCAAACAAGCGTACGGCTCGCCTGATGGTAAGCGATTACCGTAGCTTATAGACTTCTGGCAACACTAGAAGCATCGCAAGCGCGTTGCCGACCTTAAGCCCAATCCCCAAATCTCTGGTCACCCTACTCACCATAGGAACTCAACACTGCTTGAAGGCTGATATTCTGTAAGGTCCAGGTACCCCAGTCGGGCTGCTCCATATTTTGAGCAGAATATTTGCTGCTTAATTTCCGAAAGACTCCATCAATTTGGACAATATTTTTAATACATTAAATGTGGCACACTGGCATACGGTTCTACCTGATGGTGTGCGAATACCGTAGGTTATGGAAGAATGCAATACTAGGAGTATGCCAAGCGCGTTGCTGCCTGCCCAGAACACTGACTACCTTACCAACGACAGTAACACAATACTACTCAAAAACAGTATTGGTTAGCTGTGATCTAGTGTGTGTAAGGGTGTGAGGTTATTCCAAATTTTGAGCAAAATATTTTCTGCTTTGTCCTACCTTAATAGATAAGTGGCCTACCTCAATAAATTTGTCTTTGTTACCGCCTGAACAAGATTTGTTTAAAAAGTAAAAAAAAACACAGCGACGCGAAGTAAATTTGTAATAATATACATAAATATTTATTCAAAAAAAAACTAGTTGACTTTATTGTTTTGGCCTAGCCAAGTAATTAAGAAAAAAATCAAGGCTGAAATTGTTTACATCCTTGATTTTTTTGTGCGGAAGTGCAAAGACGAGCTAAACGATTAAAACTTTATAAGTGCACTGCAATAAAAATTCAAATTAAATAACATTCGTAATTCATTAAAATCTTAACGGTAACAATAATAGGTAACAATTGTTATAAGTTTTTACATTATAAAATTATTCTTAATATAAGTAGTCATAAGTGTGTTTATCGATGTATGTTAATATATGTAATACACGTAATCTGCATAATATATACATAATATATGTCATTTTTAAAACGTATTGTTTGTGATTTTTATCAACTTTTGATAACAATGATAGCCAACAACCAACATATATCTATATGATTTAATACTATATTTCTCTTATATTTCTTGCATCTAGCTATTTATTATTTTTAATTATTTAATTATTATTAAATATATTTTAAGTTATAATTTTGTCATACTTTTTCAGCAGCTGATTTTAACACATTATTCTTTTTTTTCTACTCTCTACTTTAATTTATTCCTTCAACAGAACCGTGCTATTTTTAATGTTTTTCACGTTTTTTAACAGCTAAAATATTACAAATTTTGAGTAACATAATATTTTGACTAAGTTAAGGTTGCTTATAACACTGGGTACATTACCTAAGTTTGTAATGTACCTAATGTTAAGATGTAAATTTTTATTTTAGGTATTGTTAGATATTTTGCTACCTTACATTTCTTTTATTATTATTTTTTCTTATTTTGACTTTCGTTAAGTGTTTGTATCACCTTATGGCGAAATAAATGTTTTCATTTAATCTTATTCATTTCATTTCATTTCATTGGACGCTATCAGCTGATATATAAACGTAACCTTATATGACTAATCCATATTTACGTTACTTAAATCTCGTTTAAATTCTTATTTCGTTTTTCTCAGATTTATTTGTATAAAAATTCGTAAATTAGTATTTCTAGCAAATAAAACGACATCGCTCTGATGCAGTGGTGCGTGTGCTTGTTGCCGCCTAAACAACGACGGTCGCTGGTTCGAATCCCACTTAAGATGGATATTTGTATGTGTACAACTATTTCTTTCCAGTTAGGATGTCTGTCCTTGTGGGTCCCCTCACGGTAACTCAGAGAACAATTAAAGTTCTTGGTCCGGTTATTATCATACGCACCTGATAGCGATCGTTAACCTTAGTAGGTAATATATCCGCCAACCCGCAGTAGAGCAGCGTGGTGGATTAAGCCTGACTCCTATACGGAGAAAGAAGCCTATGCCCAGCAGTGGGTTGTTATAATCAAATCAGATCAGATCAACAAATAAAAATTACTTAATATAAAAGTGCTATAAAATAAGTCTTGTAATATTTTTTATAAAAAAAAAATATCCATAACTAATACAGCTACGCACTGTTTACTTTTTAAAAATTAAAGTAATATTTTATTAAAAGAACAGTTGCCATTGATAAGAATAATTTTGTATCTAGCTTTATTTGTTTTTAACTGTATTACTTTTAACCACCGACGTAAAAGGGGGTTGTATAATTGGCGCCAATATCTGAATGTGTATCATTGTCAGCATAGTTGTCGAATGTATGGGCCGATTTTAATGGAGATGTTGAACGTAGTTTTCTTACTGTAGTTTTTAGCTATATTATTAAAAAACGATCCAGCAATTTAAATATGCTCTTTTCCAAAATGACGTAAGGCATTTTCGGAATCATATGGATTTTTTTAGCGTTTGATTATTTGTGTAGGGAGTATATATTTTTTTGAATAGTTATTATTTTAGCTCGTTTTTGTTTAATTTTGATAAATATAGAATGCATTTTAACGAAAAAATGAACAGAAAAAAGATTTTATAATGGGTTGTGTTATAATGTATATATGGGTGATATTATATTGATATATAAAAATGTCGATTATTTCATTTTTAATTCAAAATTATGTAAATATACAATTATCGCAAAAAAAACTGGCGCGCTTTGAAAATCCATGCATCCAATAATTTTAAAATGACAAAATACACATTAAAACAACAGATGTTAAAAAACTATATCCTAATGTCAAAAAAAGATTTTAAACGATTTTATTTGTTCTTGTTCTAAATGTTTTGAACAATAAAATATTTTTATTTAACGTAAAATGTTAAACATAAGATTTCGTTTTCGTTTTGAAAAGAAAAAAAAATACAATTGAACATACATTTAATTTCTGTACCATTGAACAATTTGCCGCGAAAATATTCCGCACTGAACTCCACATAAATAGCAAGACCGTTCATTTTTAAATTTCAATTATTTCAAGCTACAAAAATCACAATTCAAACACATTTAGAAATCCTAAATAAAGTCTAAATTGTTTTTATGTAGAATATAAACAGAAAACTTTTTTATTCGCTTTTAATTGTCAACCAATCACATTTCTATAAAAAAAATTAAGCAATCAAATTCAGGGAAAAGTAATTTAATTTTTAATGTTGAGAAATTTACAATGAATTATTCATATAAAAGTTAATAAAAACTTAATATATAAAAGTTAATAAAAACTTTATAAATAAAAGCTAATAAAAACTTTATAAATTTATAAAATTACATAAAACAGTTTAAGCCGTCAAAATTAAAAAATAAAATTATACTGGCCGCTATTATAAAAAATATATCAACCCTAATAAGTTCAAAAAAAACTTACGGTATAATCCCCAAAAGACGTATGTCTCAGGTAAAAAAAAAAACACTGCACTTTCCCGCGCGAATAGTAGGCGCGCTGTCAGGCAATTGTAATTTTTTTTATACACTGCAGTCTATGCAACCGGGTATAGTCAGTGAGACTGTCTGCGTAATCGCCCTCTATCAACTTATATAGCGCTGTAAGCTTTGTCACAAGCACGTGCCGTTCACAGCTCTTCATTGGCCTTTGTTTTTTTTTCTTCACTACTGAAAAGTTATATTGGACTTCTAATACTTTGAAAAAAGAAGTAGGTTTTATGTGACTTTTTTAATAAAAATTATACGTATGCTACATCGCTTGCTTTTTTAACTATAAAAAAATAGGTTGAGTTGCCCTAATAACCGTAAGAATTACCTATTAAACAAAGTTTGATTTTTAATTCTTTTTCTGTTTAATTTACCAGCAAATTTTAGCGTTGTTGGAAGTATATTTAACTATTATTTACTGTGAACAAGGACAAACACGTCTCCTTAAAGATTGTCTCCTTAAATCCTTAAATCCTCTCCTTAAATCTCAGAAGTTGGGAAAATGTGAAGTCAGATCATAATGTGAAAAAATCAAAGCCCCGAAAATTAACAAGAATAATGAACAGACCTTGGAGATATTCAAGATATTTAAATGTATAGTAATCTAGCTGCCCATTGAAGTTTGAACCGCTGCATTTTTTTTTTCGGCTGTGAATATAATAATATATACAATTAGTAACAGAAAAAAAAATCAGAAGTCGTTCGTATACATTTCGGCGAATCGTTTATATTTATACAGATTACTGTACAAGTTTAAATAAAAATTCAAAATGTATTTCATTCAAGTAGTTATTCAAGTATTTTTTGCGTTATTTTAAATAAAAAATTGAATTTAAAGTAACTTTACAAGTATAAATTATTATTTTACTTTATTGTGCCACACATACATTTCACACTCCACGGGTAAAGTAAGATAAAAATTTGCGTCGGGAGCCGTTCCAAAGATTAGCTTGGACAAACAGAAAAACAGACAATTTATAAGTTGTCGCATAAATTGTCGTATTTAATAGAAAACGTTTAGTTATTTCATATCTATTTGGACGGTGACTACTCGGGCGCGGTGAATACGGTTTTTCCCGCGTAAATCCCGATTTCAGAGGAATTCCGATATAAAAGGTAGACTATATATTGTTATATTCACAACCATTACTATCTTCCAATAAAAGTCCCATAAAAATCGTTTCGGCAGTTCCGAAGATTAGTCCAGATAAATAGAAGAATAGAGAGACACAATTTTTAAAATCGTTAGTTTGTGTTTTAGTATCATGTAAATAAAAAAAAAATAGTTATTTTGAAATCATAAACAGACACTTCAATTTTATTTACATGCCGATGACTTTTAACATAGGCTGCTAGTAAAATAACACTGATTATTTTTATATATACAAATCATTAGTAAAAATGTAATATATATTTGTTTATTTTGACGCGACCGTGATAATACTCATCTTACTCAATGCCTCCAGAAGACGGGCTTTAAAACCAAGGTTGTAAATAGCCCAAAACTGCGTTATATTTGCTGCGCTGATACAATGCGGGTTAGCAGATAGGTATATTCCCTACTATAAGTAACGAACGCTATCAGATGTACATGATAACAACCGGTACCGACAGCTTAACGTGCTCTCCAAGGCACGGTGGTCTACCCACAAGGACTACACAAACACTCTGACCACGGGTAAACATCTGTATGACCAATACAAATGTATGTCATGTGCGGCGATCGAACTCGCAACCGATCATATCGCCTCAATATCGCGGAATTAATTGCCGAAGCGTATCCGGGCTTGGTAATGAATGTAAGAAGGTTGTAACACAGAAATATTTGCAAATGATGGTCAACAATAGCTGTCAGAAATATATACTGTAACTGTTATTTATTTATTATTTATTTATAAATACATCCTTTGAAATATGCAAGAAAGATGCAAGTTGGGGGAATAATAAAAGGAGGGGGGAGCGTTAACCTCAAGTAAATTCGTTCATTTAAGAAAGACCAAAGTAAAACGCATAGTGCAAATTATTTTAACCAGGCCTTTAGTTTAGCTGCTCTAATACGAGAGATATTAAAACTGTTATAGACCTTTCCAACGACCATTGGGGAGAAGCCTTATTATGCAACTCAAAACAGCGGATGGATTAGTTTGCTTTCTTCCTCAGATTCGAGATAAAATCGAAAAATTCCATGAACAGCCGTATTCACCAAGCGCACACAAGCCTAATTCTCGGGACACCGATGATTCACGTACACCATTGTTGAGGCATTTTTCATAAGACATCCCGAATACCAAAGTTGATGAAACTTTGTATTTGCGAAATTAATTTATTATAATGAAACAAGTTTTTCGGATGTGGTCACGGTCAGTCCTTTCTTGACCATGGTTGCTGTAAAGTATCCGAAACATCGTGCATTTAAAAAACTTAATAAAACGTGATAAAATCCAAAAAAGTTTCATTACCCGACTAAAAAAAAAGGTCAGGCTCAACCAGATCATGTATCCGGACCGGATCAGGATAGAATGAGGCATGCCAGTTCCGGCAAACTCTATCAGGACTAGGTCTGGTCCAGACAAGGATAGCCTGATGTAAAATATAATCAAGTATGGTAAGGCATACTGGATCAGGACCCGGTCCGGTCCAGATCAGGATAGCCTGAAAGAAATTACGCAAACTGAGCCTGAATCGCGCTATTAATGTTTTTAGGCGCACTTAGTATATATACAGTTATCAGGACAGTCTAGCAGTCCATTTCTACACAGTGAAGCAGTCGTAAGTAATAGGAAATAGTTAATTAGTAGTTAATTATTAGAAGTTAATAAATAAAATTTAATTAATAATAATAATTAATTAATAACTTCAAAATAAATAACAATAATTAATATTTAAAGTAAAAACATAAATAAATAATACATTGGAAAAAATAAACGGAAATAAATATCACAATAATTATGTTAAGTAACATATTTATAATATCAATTCGCTTCTTCTTTTTTTCTTATTTTTTTTTGTTAAGCAATTGTTTCAAGAATATACATTCGTGTTTTTTTTAAAGGACCGGACTGAACCAGCTGATCAGGATGAGATGAAATTTCCTGATCTGGACCAGATCAGGAAATCTCATCTCATCCTGATCAGGTCCAGACCAATCATCTGCGTTACATGCCTTATCTAGTCCTGATCAGGCATGCCTGGCCCGGTCCTTCTAAGGAAGACGAAAAAATTTCTACTCGGGTAGCTGGGGATCTAGAATAAGAAGGGATTACTTTTTATCCCGACATTCCCAAGGGGTCGGAAATAAAGAGGGTGAAACCGCGTGGCGCAGCTATTAATTATTACATACACATATTGGGCAAAGCCCTAAATTGAGATTTATATTTATAGACACAACCACCTGATAATATAACTTAAATTTTTTTCCATAAATCATTTAATGAAAAGCTACAAGGGCTTACTTCCATCAAATTTGTAGTGAAACAATAATTTTATTTTTAGAATTTTCCGGTCCAACTTCCAATCTTCCTTTACAAAAAAAAAATAAAATAAAATAATAAACGCAAACGAAAAGTGTTACACTTTTATATGAATCGTACTATTTGATGTGGTTATGGTGGTGATAAGAAATAAAATTAAAGTTTCATTTCAATATTTCGACGAGCGGTCACAGCACTGGCTGTTGCACTGGGGGTCACGGGTTCGCCACCGCTCACGACAGACATTTGTATTAGCCATATGTTTGTTGTGGTGTAGGTGTTTGTACTTGTGTATTGTGTGTGTTTTTTCGGACCTCCGACGCAGTAGAAAATTCTACTGGGGACTTTGAGTGGAAGCTTTAACTTTCTAATCTTTCTATTTATTCGTAGGTTTTTTTTTTTTTAATTAAAGTGTAATGTACTATTGCCTTATTTTTTAATCTCTTGACTACTTTCTTAAATACATCAGAGAGCATTATTGGAAATATTTTACTCAAAATCTGGAGCAGTTCGACAGAGGAAGTATCCCGAGTAGAAATTTTTAAGTAATCAATTTTGGTAGCTGTTTTCCGGGCAGGACAATGTCTGCCGGGTCCACTAGTATATATATGTCAGCGCGAAGAACTTTCCGGACTCAGGCGAGAATCGAACCCGCAACTCCTGAAACAGAAAGAACTACAAACTGCGCCAACGGGCTAGTCAAATATCTATATAAACATTAGCTGACCCGGCAAATGTTGTTTTGCCATATATATTATTAACCTTCTTATGTCCCCCCCCCCATTGTAAGTTGGGGATATGAAAAATAGATGTTGGCCGATTCTCAGACCTACCCGATCTGCACGCAAAATTTCATAAAAATCGGTCCAGCGATTTCGGAGGAGTATATTAACTAACATTGTGACACAAGAATTTTATATGTAAGACTAGCTGACCTCGCAAACGTTGTTTTGCCATATATGTTATTAATCCTCCTTGCCCCCCCCCCCTTATAACTTAGGGGTATGAAAAATAGATGTTGGCCGATTATAACGTATATTAGCAAGTGAAAATGGCAGTGGGCTGATCATCTGTGTCGCAGGACCGATGGCCCTTGGAGCAGACGGGTCCTGTAGTGGAGACCACGTCTTGGCAAACACAGTGTGGGACGCCCGTCAGCTCGTTGGACCGACGACCTACGTAAGATTGCTGGCGTGGGCTGGATGAGGATTGCGGGAACTTAGGGAGGCCTATGTCCAGCAGTGGACTGCAATAGGCTGAACTGATTACTGATGATCTTTTGGAGACAGATAAACTCTGTAAAAAGCTGCTTGTAAGATGCTAACAGAGGTTTCCTTCTCGTAAATTATACGAGATGGCATACCACTAGCTTTAATGTAATTAACTTACAAATTTAAAATTGAATTTTTTTATTAGGAATAGGTTACGTTTTTCGTTGTTGTCCGTAATGTAGTGCGATGCGTTGCGGTGCGATGCGGTGTGGTGCGGTGCGGTGTGTGGTGTACGGTGTGCGGAGTACGGTGTGCGGCGTGCAGTGTGTATTGTGCTGGTTACGGCGTCTGGCGTGCTACTGCTGTTGCTGCTCCTTCGTCTTCTTCTTCTTCTTCAGCAAACGTTGGTCTGCCATATATTTTATTAATCCCCTTAACCTTAAAATATTCTAAATAGCAAAAGCATGTTAAATATGTGTTATTCATAAGGTGATATGGAATAAAAAACCCGAATATCTATTCGAAAAACTGATGTGGGTTATGGATTTTGCTCTGCATAGCTTACGCAGAGGCGCGCAACTTCGTTTAAAAATACCAAAACATAAGACATCACGGTATAGGGGATGTTTCAGATTCTCTGCAGCAAAAATTTGGAATGATTTACCTCCCCCATTGAGATGTCGAATGAGTACTGAAACGTTTAAGACAAAGTATCGAAAAGCTTTACTCAATCGACAAATTGCTGCGGAGAATCTGAGTCATGTCCATTGGAAACTGATTGATCTGAAAAATTTTTTTTACCAAAGATGTTCTTTACATATACAAATACACATACACAAACATACACATACAAACGCACACGCAAATGCATGCTCACGCAAGGATGACTTTTTACATGTTATAATATTATTGTTTATATTACAATCGTTTTTGGTCAATGTCCTGCTTTGGATACATTTACAAACTTGTACGTAAACCGGGGAGCACACCGCTTATTCCCACCCAGTATCACAGGGAGAAGGGAGTGGCTAAAAAACAGCGCTGCATGGGACTTTAGTCCTGTGTCAGCTGAAGCTGAGCCACTTCCTATTGCCTATTCATATTTTATATTTTGTCAAATTTTAATACGTTTTAATGTATGTTTACTTAACGTGTTATTTTAACATGTATATATGTGGCAATAAATTAATTTTCTCTTTCTTATTATTATTATAACAAATAAAATATAGGGGATGGTCGTAGAGGTTTGAAAATTTAGGGTTGTATGTATTTTTTAATTTCGTATCATAAAAAAAAGAAAAAATAAATAATTTATCTAAAACTTAAAAAAAAAATAGGAGTGGACTACCCTTAACATCTAGGGGGATGAAAAATAGATGTTGTTTGATTCTCAGACCTACCCAATATGCACACAAAATTTCATGAGAATCGATCAAACCGTTTCGGAGGAGTTTAACTACAAACACCGCGACACGAGAATTTTATATATTAGAAGATTTGTCAACAAACTACTACTAGTCAGCAACAAATACCATTTCTCCTACTATTAAATCAAAACTAATAGTATCTATGGGGAAATTAAAAAAACATATCATTGGAAACTTAGATACCGGGAGTGCGATATATAGTATTACTTAACACTATATATGGAATATTATATACTGTGTATCTACTTACTATACGTATCCTACTTCCTCTTCCTACATCGAGAAAGAGGCTATGCCCAGCAGTAGGCTGTTACAGGATGAATGAATCAATCATACCACATCCTATATACAATTCGTAGTAGTTACATCGTAGTATAAAATACGGTTCATGATGCATATGATAGCCTAAGATAGATATTTCAAAACACAAAGAATCCTTCGAAAACTTTAAGAATTACAGGAATAAGTAGAACAGGACAAACCCAGTTTTGTTAGTAAGTCATTCGATCGAATTAGTATCAGTGCTCGTAACTCGGACAGTACCCTGTGTCCGGTCGTTCTTCTATTCTGACCTCTAGTACCAATTTAATCTATTCCCCTTGAAATTATTTATAGCTCAATCATATAAACTTGTATATTATTTAAATTATCCTCCTAAAAATAAACATCTTTGATTTAATATCACATTTCTGTTAATTCGTATCGGATTACATTGAAACAATTTTTATTTTCGAAGGATATCTTATATTTAAACGTTCTTTACTTTTCTGAATATAAGCAATTATTACGTTAATGTTATAATATTAAAAAAAAATACAAGAAGGTGTGTCTATGTTGCCGCAAATATTGTAGTAACTATTTACTAATTAGGATTTATATAGCGGTGTTTAAAAAAAAACTTACTTTAGTTATAAATAAATTTAATAAGTTATTCAAACTCCAAAATCGCAACGCCTGTTATGCGAAACACTTTAACAATATTAAAATATTCATTATATGTATATAAAGTGTAAAATAATAATATAATATATAATAATAAATATATATAATATATATTATCGTCTCACAATCTTAGTTACAATACTCCTCCGAAAGGGCCAACATCTCTTTTAATACGTCTTAGTTATAAGGGGAGGACTAAGGGGGTTAATAACATATATAGCAAAACAACGTTTGCTGGGTAGCTAGTACATAAACATATAAATATAATATACGTATATCTAAAAAAAGCGAAAGGTTACTCATCACGAAATCTCCGAAACTATAACACCTACGAACATGAAATTTGGCAAGTAGTCTTTTTATAGGACGTAGACATCCGCTTAGAATTTATTACACCGGATTTTACGAAACTCGACCCCTAAGGGGGTAAACCGGGGTTGGAAGTTTGTATGAAAGTCCTATGTTTTTGAAGTAAAAGACTTGAAATTTAAAATGTATGCTCTATAGATGGTGAGAAGATGTCCAAATAATGTATCTTTAGAAATCAACTCCCTTTTGGAGTTAAAACGGGGGATGGTAGGTTGACTCACTCATCACGAAATCTCCGAAACCATAAAAGCTATAAACTTGAAATTTGACTGGTAGGTTCCTTATAGGGTGTAGACATCTGCTAAGAACGAATTTTATGATACTCGACCCCTAAGGGAATAAAACGGGGTTTGGAAGTTTGTATGACATACACCGACTTCTTCCTACTTCCAGAGTTTATAGACCTATGTTTTTGAAGTAAGAGACGAAATTTAAAATGTATGCTCTATAGATGGTGAGAAGGTGTCCAAATAATGCATCGTAATCTATATATATATATATATATATATATATATATATATATATATATATATATATATATATATATATATATATATATATATATAAGAGAAAGGTCACTGACTCACTCAAAAAGCGCAGGATGGTCCATCCATGCAGAATGGACAAAGATGTAATTTAGCAGGGAGGTAGATTATTATAGTTAGTAGACGTCCACTAAGAACGGATTTTGTGATATTCCACCGCTAGGGGGGTTTAATTGGGGTTGATCGTTCGTATGAAACATATACAGCCTGAAAATAAAACTAAAAATGTGGCGTATAAAGAGGTTTAATAAAAATAACTATTAAATTATACTAAATTGTGCCTTTTAAAAAGTTACTCAGTGTTATAAGCATTTTAAGTGACTGAAATCAAAAAATAATATCCGTTAAACATCTAGATAGTAATGCATATCTTCATAACCACGCGGACGTAGTCGCGGGCAACAGTTAGTATTATAAAACAATGTCCCCAAAAGTGTATGTGATCGATTCCCTCAAAATCCACT
Source organism: Melitaea cinxia (assembly GCF_905220565.1). NCBI lineage: Eukaryota > Metazoa > Arthropoda > Insecta > Lepidoptera > Nymphalidae > Melitaea > Melitaea cinxia. The sequence continues at coordinate 9,295,696 of NC_059416.1, forward strand.
GAACGGATTTCACCAATGGAGAGAGGGCTTCAAGAGGAAGGTTTACGGAACAGCTAAACCGATTTTGATGAGGGTTTCACTGGAAGTTTGCCGGAAAAACTTTGTGACACACTGATTTCAACGCGGGTGAAGCCGTGGGCACAGCTAGTATATATATATAAATAAGTGGTTGTTTTTGGTTACAATATTTTAATATTATATGTACTATCGCATTAGGTTATAAGCCTGTAATGGTAGTATATTTATGGAAATAAATAAATAAATAAAGTCTTTTACTGTTTAAGCTGTGTGACTACGCCAATAAAGAATATCAATCAATCATACCCTCTCTTTCCGTGGGTGTTGTAAGAGGCAACTAAGGGATAACACACATGAGTTAATGCCATTTTTGGCGCGAACTTGTGGAGGCACATGACCAGAAGCGGACTGCGATAGGCTGAAGTGATATAAAGTGTAAAATAGTTTCTGAAGGTAGACTTAAAACTATTATTTATCAGACTAGCTAAAAGTAGTGATTCACAATTCAAAGTAGTAATTTATTTTTAACCGACTTCCAAAAAAGGAGGTTCTCAATTCGATTGTGTTTTTTTACATATCAGAATTTTTGACTGGGTGGACTAAGTTCGATGTCTTATTTTGATCAAAAGGTTGTGCCATTTAAATTCAATTGAGAACTAATAAGTGATTTTCGAACTATGTCTAACAATGCATATTTACTTGACTATTTTTTCATCAACCTACGGTGTATTTTACCGTATAGCTTTGGCGTTAATTACGCCAGAACCTAAAAATGCTTTCTCTGTAAGAAAAATGTATATATCTCTTTAAAACTTCAGAATTAAGATCATTTCGTAGACTTATGCTAAAGTTACCCGTACATAATTCCAAGTACTTTAACTTGTTCTTGTTGTTGTACTTGTTCTTTTCTACAATCGATTTTCCGCGTCAATTAAAGATTTTGATATCTTTCATGATTTAGGGACAAGTCTAAAAAAAAAACTTACCGCACATTTCTGCTCATAAATATAATGTTTAATTTGATATTTATACTACTCTTTTTTTTGTAATTATTATACTTCTGCTATATTTTAATGATTTGCTGCAAATCTGAAACTGTTATTTAATGTCTTCTTAGGCGAGTGATGTATGCACCCGTAACTGGCATGCATACCGGACTATGTACATGAACGTGATATTGTAATCTTTAGTATGTTATGTTGTTGGTGTATCAGTAAATGAATAAATAAATAAATAAATAAATAAGTACTTTAGCCAATCTTTTACTCTTCAGGTTATTAAATTATGGACTAGTCTGCCCTTACCCATATGGGAGGCTAAAAAGAGAATAAGTGACATACATTACCTCGACCTTACAAATGATCACAGCTAATTAATACTGCTTTGAAGCAGTGTTGTGTGGTGATTAAGGTGAACAGAGTTCCTGGGGGGATTGGAAGTAGGGTCGGCAAGGCGCCTGCAATGCTTCTGGTGTTGCAGGCGTCTATAAGCTACGGTAGCCGCTTACGATCAGGTGAGTCGTACGCTAGTTATATATTTAAAAAAAAACACTTATCCATGGAAAATGTATATAAATACAATATTGTTAATATTTGTAAAGCTTCATTGTTTCCTTTTTTTAAAGCAATACTAAGGAGTTTTAAAATTAAAAAATACAAATGATTAAGCAAAACGTTTTATATGAGTGAAACAGGTTTTAAATAGCCGAGGATTACGAGTGTTGGAATACTGTTATTCTTACTTGGATTCTGCGTCACAGCTTTATTGACTTTATAATATTAGCCAGTCATACGTCACCTATGCTACAATCTAAACAACTGTGATTGTTCTGAAATAAAAAAAATAACTTCAATTGACATTGAAAAGTACCTATAGTGGATACAATAAACGTTATCATTACCTACATAATATAAAACACTATCGCTTCCCGCTGTCTGTATGTTTAGATCTTTGAAACTACACAACGGATTTTAATGCGGTTTTCTTTAGTAAATAGAGTAAGTCGAGAGAAAGGTAAATATGGATAATACATGCATAATATAATAGAGGAACAGTGATAGTTTTTACAACCTTGCTAAGTCGGGGTGGGTCGCTAGTTAGGAATAACTCAAAAAATACTCGTCACATATTGCACAAATTTGAATACGACCACACGACATATATTATCTTTGGAATACATAAATTATAGTTGAAACAAACTAAAAAATCACTCTTTTATAGCTAATCGAACTAAAAAGTGGAAAACCAATTTTGAATTATAAAGAGTTTCTATTACAGAAGTGATAGAAAAATCAATCTAGATAGAACAATCAATCAAATTACTTCAAAATAGAATTACAATAAAATTTTACTTCTTAAAAGAATAATTCAATTCCGAGTAAAAAACCCTTGGTGTCGACGTGTCGGTCTCTGTATGAACTTGGACAAAACGAAAGTTATGTTTAACAACCAAGTCATACTGATCCCGGTATCGGTCGATGGTACCCTTCTCGAAGTTGTTCAGGATTATATTTACCTAGGCCATCCTATCCAACTAGGCCGCAACAACTTCGAGAAGGAGGCCGATAGGAGGATTCGGTTGGGCTGGGCGGCGTTTGGCGGACTCCGTCGAGTCTTCACTTCGAAGATTCCGCGATGCTTGAAGACAAAAGTTTTCGAGCAATGCGTCCTGCCTGTGTTAACATACGGAGCCGAGACGTGGACACTGACGAAGGGACTGCTCCACAAGTTTAAAGTCGCTCAACGTGCAATGGAACGGGCTATGCTTGGGGTCTCTCTCAAAGACAGGATTAGAAATGAGACTATCCGCGAGAGAACGAAAGTAACCGACATAGCCCACAGAATTAGCAAGTTGAAGTGGCAGTGGGTTGGTCATCTGGCCATTGGAGTAGACGGGTCCTAGAGTGGAGACCGCGTCTTGGCAAACGGAGTGTGGGACGTCCTCCGGCCCGTTGGACTGACGATCTACGTAAGATTGCCGGTGTAGGCTGGATGAGGATTGCGGAAGACCGGGACGTGTGGCGCGAACTTGGGGAGGCCTATGTCCAGCAGTGGACTGCGATAGGCTGAAGTGTGAGTAAAAAACGTGGGCTGCATTTTACTATATTTTTAATAACTTTTTACTATGTTTTTATAACTCTCCGCACATAGATAGTTGCAAGTAGAATAATTTGTTGTTACTTACGAACCCCAAGCTTTTTACTATTTATAACTATTCCGCGCGGAGCAAAGCCAAGAACTTACGCCACGCGCAGATGGCGGAAAACAGCTAGTAAGGAATAAACAAGGTAAAAATGCAACTAGCCTGAAAAAGTATCTGCCTCCGTTGTGCTAGGCTGACTGCCCGAGCTAAAGAGTAAGTCCGAAACTGCAGGCATGTGCAGATCGCGCGCTAGCTTTATCTCTCTTACTTCCTTACAGAGGATCGACGAAAGAATTTATTAATCCTGACGGTCCTAATAAGGATATTGGGAAACTGTTATTGAATTATTGTATTGTCATCGGTCCTTGATACGTGTACAAGTACATATTAATCATGGAAATTGGTGAAAATTATGCTCAAAGATTCAATTACATACATACATAGATACAACCCAAGCTAATAAAAATGTTGTAAAAAAATAATCATTAAAATCAAAACAACCATTAAAATATTACGGGTTAACACAGTGTTGCCATAACAAACATTAATAAATTAAAAGTAAAAAAGTTTTTAAAGGACAATTTGTATGATATAAAGGCTTGTCGCGAGATTTACCGATGTAGATAAAAAAAGGAAATTAAATAGCTTGATCGAATTGATTTAAATTTTTATAATTTTCAAACTAAGTAAATACGAGTACTTAAATCTCGCTCAAAGTCCTGTAAAATGACGTTCTATGTTGATGGTTAAAGTTTTAAGGGAAATTTTTTATTTTATACTTTATAGCGCATTTATAAATAAAACTTGTCTTTTAAAAAGTGTTTTGCTTTTAATTTATTTATTATGTTTTGTTATTGCTGGACGGGTTCCTCAGTCCGGTATTATTTTCTAGTATTTAGCAAATCCTTTCATTTGATACGCATAATTAAATAAATATAAATATATCATAACATACACACACGGTCGTCTGTTCCTACAGTAAGCAACTTAATGCTTGTGTTATAGGTAACAGCCAGCTGATATAGCTAAATACTTTTTTTAGTAATAATACCTACATAGAAATATTATATATATATATATATAATAATAATAATAATAATAATAATAATAATAATAAACATTTATTCATACTCACACAGATACATCGATATACAGTAAAGACAAAAAATATATATATATAGAAATCACAACATGACAATTCTATTACAATATAACTAACTATATAGATATTATGACAAATAGCTAAATAGGAAACAATGAACACAATATACAACCGAAATAAAAGACAATGAAATTAAAAACAATAATAATAGGTAACTACCCACATAAAATCAACAATAATAATTAAAAAAATACCAAAAAAAAAAATGAAAAATAAGCAAAATATAAAAAAAAGAAAGAAAGCGGCAACCTGTATAGCGATGTACTGATGGGAGCACTGAAACGGATGACGCTCGGCATTTGTTGGAGAATCAAGACTCCAACGCCGATTTTCAGCGTCACCCTTAAAGAGATAGGCGGAAAGCAGTTCTTATAATAAAAATAAATTTTGAATATTGGTACACATATAATAAGATACTAAAATTATATACATATGATAAAGCAAAACAATTAATACGTCTTCACTTTAATGAATGAAAAAAAAAAAGGATGAATAAATATAGAGAAATGGATTGGTGTATTAATTTTGTTATATAATAACACATAAAGTAACTCCTTTAACAATGACAATTCCAGTTGCGCATATTTCTGTTAACTTATGTATATATATTTTAATACTACCTTACATATTGTCAATTTCTTGTCTCCACTATGAATTGCTTATATATTGTATTGCGATGTACCCTACCCATTCATTTTTGTTTAATTTAGTTCTTGTAATTTCTCATGTAAGTGTTTTTGTGAGAAATAAGTGATCTTTAACCTTATATAGAAAAAAAAAACATAAGATTTAATATGAATATTTGTACATATTATAAGACTCGAAACACAAAATTGATTTCAATTAAATTAAAATCAATTGATTTGTAGTGAGCCCTTGCTCGTTGCTCATACATACACACACACACACACACACACACACACACACACATAAGTATATAAATATATGCACAAATACACACATACACATACACACATACACATACATACACATATACATACACATACATATACATACATATACATGCATATATATACATACACATAGATACATTCATATACATACACATACACATACACATACATACACACATACATACACATATACATACATACACATATACATACACACACATACACACACATGCATACATTCATACATACACACCTATCTTTACACCATAATCAATAATTAATAATTATGGTGTAAAAAACGTATGGCATGTAAATACTTTTTAAATTAGTTAGTATTCCTGTAACCAATATTTTAAAGCCAATAAAAATTAGCAATGTATTTGCATATCCAACAAGTGTTTTTTAAATTTAATTTTGAAATTGTTAACCGTTTCAAGAGATCGTAATGGCGGAGGTAAATTATTCCAACACTTTGTTGCCATGTACCTGAAACTACCTCGAAATGCTGCTGTTCTGTGTGCGCATGTGATGAGCATGAACGCCGATCCTCTAGTGTTATGAGTATGCCTATCACTCGCCCATTGCAATTTATCATAAAGGTAAGGAGGCGTTCTGTAACGAATTATGCCAAATAATAGAGTAGCAAAGTGTAGTTCCATTCTTTTGTCCATACGAAGGATCTTAGCCTCGTTGAGGAAGGGCGACACATGCGCACGGAAAGGTACATCAAAACAAAATCGGGCACATGCGTTCTGTACTTTTTGTATTATTTTTTTTGATCGAGAGAGTAGACACGACCCTATCGCGGCATCAGCGTAGTTAAACTTCGACAAGACCAATGACTCACATAGCTTTACACGTAGGTCAACAGATAATGAATTTCTTATTTTATATAAAACTTTCAGTCGGTAGTAACAATTGCTTGCGGTTCGTATGACGTGTTTCTCAAATTTTAAACCTTCATCCATCAAGATACCCAAATTGCGCGCCTCAGCAACTCGTTCAATATGCTCGTTTAATATTTGGATGACGGGAGGTGAGGTCGCCATTCTTTGTACTTGAGATCGGGTGCCTAATAAAATATATTTGGTTTTATTTGGATTCAACGTCAGTGCATTAGCTTGAGACCACTTAGCAATACGGGCAAGATCTTCATTTAATTTTTCGACAGCTGTGCGTATATCAGCAGGCTTACAAGATATATAGAGCTGTATATCGTCTGCATAAATGTGGTACTTACAGTGTTCAATGTTTTTGATAATATCAGCACAATACAGTGCAAATATTAAAGGACCAATATTGGAACCCTGCGGGACACCTCTATATGTAGGGCTGGGGTCAGAGCATACTGTAGTACCATCATGATTTTTTACCTCAACCACCTGAGCACGTTCACTGAGGTAACTGTCGAACCAGGATATCGTGTCAGGACAAAAGCCATAAAACCCGAGCTTTGACAGTAAGAGTGTTCTGTTGATCGTATCAAACGCACGTGAGTAATCCAAGAGAACGAGAATAGTACCCTGACCTTCATCCTGAGCAGACAGCACATTGTCAAACACATCCGCAAGCGCCGTTGTAGTACTGTGCCGCCTACGGAAGCCGGACTGAGTAATGGGCAATATCTTATTTGTATCAAGATATTCAGTCATCTGATCGCATACTACTTTTTCCAATATTTTTGAAAGACACGGCAGTATACTAATCGGGCGTAGATCCCTAATGTCAGTGACGTTGTCCTTCTTAGGCACAGGCTTTACAATAGCCGTTTTCCACATTTTAGGAAACGTATACGTAGTTAAAGACCTGTTTACTATTCCCGTCACGACATCAAGACTGTTAGGCAGGGTTGACAACAACATATCAAGCGAGATACCGTCCACCCCTATGGCATTCGATTTTAGGGATTTTAAAAGTCTCAAGACTGTACGTTCGTCTGTTGGTTTAAGTGAGAAATTAGATGTGCAATACTTATTATTTTCGTAGAAGTGAAGGGTTCCCGCCGAGACATAATCACTGCCAGGAATATCTAGAAAACATTTATTAATTTTCATTGGATCTTTAAGGTGTTCAGGCAATTGGTATTCCTTATTTTTCGTGATTGTAATATTTTGTTTTAAATGTTTCCAAAGAATGCGTGGATTATTTGTATTAGAATTAATATAATTATTAAAATAAGCATTTTTTTCACGGGCAATTGCACGCGCTACCTGACGCTTTATATCCTTGTAATATTCGACCGAGGAACTTGTTTTAATACTACGTGCTCTTTTACCCGCTTCATCCCGCGCCCGCATCATGAGTTTGACATTATACGTTATCCATGGATATTGGTGACTCTTAACTGGTATTATTTTAATAGGAGCAAAAACATTAAATAGCCATAGCACACTCTCAGTGAATTCCATTACCATATTGTTAACATTTTCGATTTGAGCCATTCTACCCCAATCAATACTATCGAGTGCCTCCCTTAGTGCTGTTTGATCAATGTTCTTAATTCCTCTGTACATAATTTTTTTATGAGGTATTTTGACTATTGGGACATTGAGGTCAAAGTGAATAAATGAATGGTTACTCAGATCCGGAATAAAGTCAACCCAAACCCGGTCCAGGCGTGCAGTTGAGCAAACAAGATCGATCAAGGTTTCGCTATCGTTAGTGAAGTGTGTCGGTTCTGTTGTAAATTGCGTAAGCCGGTGTAAGCTAAGAAATTCCTGTAGCATCTTATAGTGATGATGATTAGTATTTAAGTAATTAATGTTAAAGTCACCCAGCAACAGTATGTGATCAAAACCCGGCAGTACGCTGATTGTGCTTGACAAACCATCCAAAAACACTCCGACCGACAACCACGGCGGCCGATAAGCTGTACCAATAAACCACAATTTCGCACCAATATTAAGTGTTAACCACATCTGTTCGACCATTGGAGTAATTGGGTGGGTATATGTGCGCACGGATAGTCCGTTACGTATGTAAAAGCCAACTCCCCCGCCGCGCGCCCGCACGGCGCTCGAGCGCGGTATGTGACGCAACCGGTAGCCGGGTACACGCGGCGCACGGCCGTCTTCACCGTCTCTTAGCCAGGTCTCATTCAATGCTAGAATGTCAATATTGTGCTTATCAATGGCGACCAATAACTCGTCATGCCTAGTTCCTAGAGAGCCGGGGTTTAGGAAGCTAATTTTAAGTTTTTGATGTCTAGGCATCGTCACTATAGATTAAATCATCTAGACCCAATCTGAGCACAGTATTACAGATGCTAGAGAGTATCTTCACCATTATCATTAATAGTGAGGCAATTGGGTGTTCCCGATTAAAAACTTTAACCACGCGACTACGGCACAACAGATAAATTAATGGACAGTAACATAGAATGTCAATAATACGGTAAATAATTAAGCAATCCTGTGTAAAACACTGTGGTAGTATTAATATAGGCATTTTAATAAAATAAACGTCATATAAGATAAACAAGATAACAGAACATATATTATAATAGTTATAAATACAATAATAATAATATAAATGGTAATCTAATAAATCGTAACAAGTATATACTCCATCACTTTCGCTCAATGTTTTTGGCTCCCCCCATACCTCAGTACACAAATGCCGCGGTATTGACCAACCAATCACAATCATTATAACAAAGTAAACAACACATAAAAACATATTTTTAATAACAAGCACTTTTAAAATATACTTTACTAAGTTACATCTGTATTTAAAGTATAGTATAAAGAACAGTATTGTAAGGCAGTAAAGAACATGTTTAATAAGTATAATATTTATATGCAAACGGGGCTTCCACCAAAAATTCGATTTATGTCGGCATCGGTGCGAATACGATTGACACTGCTTCCCGAGTCCTGCCGCGCATAGATACGTCCGCCACGAGTCCATACATAACGCCAATTGCGTCGACGTCCCTCTTCACGAGTTTTGTAAAAGAGTAGCCGGTTGGTACGTGTGAGATACTCATTAATGAATATACGTCGTGCATCCCCGTCTAATATACCAGAGGTATCAGCACCACGGCGCGTCCGAGCGGCGCGGAGCATGTCGTCGCGCAAGGATCTCCGCGCCAGCCGCACTCTGATTAGCCGCGGCCGTTGCTGGTCCTCGCCCTTCGCTTCCGAGCGCCGGGGACCCCTACGTTCAGCACTCACAATGTCACTAACACCGATGTCGATTCCCATTTTTTTGGCGACTAGCGATGTTAAGTGAACGGGATTCTCTCCTATCTTCTCTGGCAGCCCTGAGATCTCAATGTCGTTTAAAAGGTCATCCTGTTCCCGTTCATTCAATTCCGCCTTTAGTTGTGTTATTGTGTCCATTAGACAAGTTTCACCCGGAGAAGTTTGACGCTGATTCACCAGCTGTTCAACAGCCGACATTCTTTCCTCTACGGCTTCAACTCGTTTGTTAAACTCTGTCATGCTGGAGCTTAAGTTCGACAACTCTAGTCTAAAGGATGACATTTCTTCGCGCACCGAGGCCATCTCCTTCCGCAGCAACCTGATTTCCTGGGCCAGACTGGTTGTCACACTCTCCTCCACACTCGCATCCTGGAGTACGCCATCCGATACGGTATCAAAGGTATGAGTAGGAGACTTTCTCGATCCTTTATCCTTACACGGTTGGCATCGCCAACTACCAGCTTTGCAGGGATCAAATCCGGTCGCACATGATCTATGCATGACCCCAGTGCATTTCGTACACTTGGCGCCATCAGTACCCGAAACGAATTTGCCACACACACTGCACTTATTTGCCATAATAAGATAATGAGAGTTAAAGAAGTTAGATGGCACTGCTTGAACTATAACGAATTTATTTAATTTCTTTATATTTTAATTAATCAATATATATATATTATCTAGTTATATATGAGTCTTTGTTTCATTACTTTACTAAGTTTATCCAGCAAACATTAGTTTATAACACTTATTTAAGCTTACTTGCACCGTTGTACGATGTTTTCAATAGCGGGTATATTTCACTACGAACGTAAAAACAGCTGATTTTTAGATAACGGAATATCACCTATTATCACATTTATTTTACTATTTAAGTTCAGTTTTTAAGTCAACTTATGTGTACACTTCACTATACGATGAATAAGTGCTATTTAATGTTTTACTTTCGTGTTTAACTATTTTTAATTGAATAAAATACTCTGACACTATAAAATTTGAACTGCTTCCGCCGGCGGGTGGGGAGGTAGGAGGGATATATATATATATATATATATATATATATATACAAATATTTCACCCAGACTCGGGCGGGAATCGAATCCCGCAACCTGCAGAGCAGAAAGCAGGGCCACTACAAAAGTTAGTCCGTTATCTTTAGAATCTGCCCTTGAATTAGATATTCGGATTTAGAGTAACGAGACTTTATAATAGATTTTAACTGTGTCATCAAAAAAAAACCACAAAAATGTCCTTTTTTTTCCTGGACTAGAAGATCTAACGGCTATCGCAAATTTTTATAGTATCTATAGCATTTATCTCAAGTTTGTATGAAACTCCTTCACTTTTTATGTTACAAACTTGACAGCGAGGTAAGTATTTATTTATTATTTATTTATTTTATACTTTTTATACTCTGTTGTACACCAAACAAATAAAATAAACAAGCAACATTAGCCATAATTTGTAGAAAAAAAATGTACAAAAGGCGGCCTTATTGCTTAAAAGCAATCTCTTCCAGGCAACCTTAGGACAAAGGAGATGATATATTGACGGTATAGGTGTAGAGTTTAATTTTATAAAAAATAGTTTTATGTAATAGTTAAATAGTTATATACATATATATATGTGTGTGTGTGTGTGTGTGAATATATATATAATTATATAGGTAAATAGTTAGTAGACGTCCTACCATGAACAGATTCTCTAACAGGATCGCGGATAGGAGGTCTAAGGGCTCGCGCAAGTTTTTTTTTCGAGTTGAAAATTTGCACTGAGAGTCCGTTTCCTGTTAAGTAAAAAAAATTAAAATTTATTTTTGGTTAATATTTGTTAAAAATAAATAAGCGCGTGTTTCAGCGTTTGCGGAAGTTTTACCCTTGTAGGGATGAAATAGGGGATGAAAATTTGTGTAATAAGTTCGTCATCTGTAATGTTAAGGGCTCGTTGGTTCAACATTTTTTTATTGTTAAATTTAATCTTTATTTTATTATTACTACTGAAAATTGATTAGATACGAGCGTTTGTGGGAATTTTACCCTTAAAATTGCAATTAAAGGGGGACACTGGGATTGAAAGTTTTATATAAAATCTCCGCTTTTTAATTCGCCTCTAAGGGCCTCTATGTTTAACGCCACTACTGGCACCACGCTACGTACTGCTCACTTAATGCTAAGCGGTTACCGTAGTACTCTATGGAACCTGCAACTCCAGAAGCATCGCAAGCGCATTGCGTCCCTACCTAGAAGCTCTGACTATCTTACACACAGAAATACACACACACAACACTACTTGAGGTTACTATTATTTGTTCGATCTACTGTAAGCTTAAGGTTCCCCAGTCAAGCTGGTCCACATTTTGATTACAACCAAATAATGGACTATGACCTTCTTTAAGATAATTTTAACTCATATTGTTAATAAGTAATATCGTATTTATTTTTTATTTTTTCGAATTGTAGAGTGCTGTTGGCCCTATCGGCCTTTACAGCGTCACCGGTGAGAGGGGCCGGGTACTATAGACACCAGCCGCGAAGGAAAAAGGGGAACCCTCTGGGAGGGCTCGGGGAAAAACACACGCTCTAAGGGTGTCTCCTAACGAGATCGCATCTCGGCTCAGAGCGTCTTCGGAGTGGAGGAGGCGCTATACGGAGCGCTGAGACGGCTTACGGACGGTCCGCTACGCGCCTAGGCGCGTGCGATCCGTCAGAACGCGCCTAGGCGAACCTCGCCCTCGCCGGCGGGGATTTATTTTTTCGTACTCATGACCGCATTTAAGTATTTAAAAAATCTTCCGTATAGGTACATTTCTTAGAACTTCTCGAGGTGTCGATCGTTAAATTAACCTTTTAGCTATAAAATAAAAAAAAATGAATTTTAAAAGCAAATAGATGACTATTTTGTGAAATTGATTTTTTCCGTGTTTTCTTAGTTCTTCACGTCATCCATGATAGTAAATTGTTGATTACTCTGTTCAAACTTACGACAGTTGAATATAAATATTTACATTACATTACAACATTACATTGACATGACGAGTGACCGTGAAGGCTTAAGAATTTTTGGGGTTTTCTTAACAAACAATATAAGGCGGGCGCTATAAAAAAGTATGTGTACTTATGTACGCACGTAAGGAGTTATACTTCATTGGCTAGCTTACTTCACGTTGCAAACTTCTTCTTTGACTAGTTAACTTCACGGTGTCGGTTTTTTCGTGGCGCACCAAAAGAAATATAACTTAAAAAAATATGAGGAGTGAAATCGTGTGAAGCATCGATGAGCAGTGACGCTGGGTATGACTTATGTAAAATATAAATTATATAATTAAATTATTTATTTGTCGCAGAATTAATGCAGATAGTTATTAAAAATTAGATTGATTACTTTCAATAACGCCATCTAACATTGATTGAGAGTGCTTTCAAGTGGTGAATTATTATTATTATTATTATTGGGTTATATATTGTGCTTTTTAATTATTGTTATTATTTTTGGATCATATAATTGTAATTTTTTTCTGGTTCACACTGTTTTATATATATGAAATTTTAATGAAACCATCCAAAGAAGAATCCATTAAAAGTCCTCCCGTGACCATGGTTGCTGTAAAGTATCCGAAACGTCGGGAATCAAAAGTTAATAATAAACCGCGATAAAATCCGAAAAAAAGTTGTTTCATTAAATGAGTAAAATTCGCGTAAACATTAGAAAACAATAAGTATATATATATATATATATATATACGGTACGGTATATGTATGTTCGGGGACAACTCCATCGTTTATGAACAGATTTTGATAATTCTTGTTTCGTTGGAAAGGAGATATCCCTAGTTTGGTACCATAATAAGGAAACCAGGATCTGATGATGGGATCCCAGAGAAATCGAGGGAAACTCTCGAAAATCCGCATAACTTTTTACTGCGTGTATCGATTTTAATTATTTTTAATTTAATAGGTAGCCGATGCTTATCAAATGGTCACATTTAAATTTCATTGAGATCTGATTACAACTTTTGGAGTAATCTTTGATAATGCGTATTTACTTAACAATATTTTTGTCTACCTACGTTACTACTTGTCGATATAATTGAAGGCGGTTTTTCTTCGTTTGCCTGCAAACACAATTATTCCTATTTTCAAAACATCTTAGTCATTTTTTATCGGTTCATCTGAGAACAATATTATTTTACCATCACTTTTATTACAAACGAAATAAATTAATGTATCTCCTATGATCAAACTTTTTATTAAAATTACACACTGCCATGATGCGTAGTAAAAGACTGCATTCGACTAAGCGCCCTATCTCACTCGCACCTGCTTGAGCAATTATTGTTACCCCGCGCTACACCTACCGCGGACTTTCGATGTGTTTGCAAGATTAAGAAGTTACGAACCAATAAAACTGTCCGGCTATTGAGGTAACATTTTTTTATAGGGTCCCAAGTAAAATAAAATTTAGCTTTTATTTTATAACGAAAATATAATTATAATTTACTAAAGTTTAGGGGTGTCCGGCAGGGAGTAGCAACTGTCATAAGTGTCCGGCAATAGATGGCGAGATTCCTAAAGTTATTCCAAAGAAAAAATAAAAAATTGAGCTTTATACTTTAACGAATTTAAGGTACTTTTTTATACACCTTTACTACCTATTACCTACCTCAGTAACCACAACCCAAACTCTATAGTCGCTGGTCGTTCTTACCTGTATAGGGGACATGCACAGGAAAACTTCCAGCTTTTATAAAATAACGAAGGTCAGTTCGTCGTGGGCTCTTGGGCTATACTGTATGTCAAACATAACCATATTAAATTCAATAAAACCTTAATTATGTTCCGACTTATAATTTACATTAATTATGGCGAAATTTCGACCACTAGGCGACCACTAGTTTACATAAATCGTTATAAAATGTTAAGGACCCAATAACAAGGCAACACTTTAGCGTGTTACTATGAGGTGATAACCTTCGTTTCTAATGACGACCTCGTAAATGACTTAATTTGCTATTTTTTCAATGGTTTTAGTGATGTGTCTAATAGATAATTTTTACATAAATCCATTACATTTTTAGGGTCGTAAAAATATTGTTTTGAAATGTAAATATTAATTTGAATTAAACATGGATTTATGTTGTATTCTTTTATAAAACGTTAAGATAGTGATTTTTTTTTGAAACATTAAGTGTGTTACATGCACGAGAATGATTGGAGCTTAATCACCCACGCTGCTGCACTGCGGGTTGGCGGATAATATCTATAATAACAACCGGACCAGTGCTCTTTGAGGCACGGTGGTGAGACCTACAAGGACAGACATCCAAACGGAAAGAAATATTTGTACAAATCAAATATCAACCCCGAGCGGGAATCGAACCCGTAAAACGTTGAGTTCTGAGAGCATTGAGCATGCCAGTGCAAATGGGCGTCCTCGCCCCATTCGAAGAGTGCAATCACTTTTCCTTCTAACTGCACGTATCGATACGTTGAGCCAATTAAGGTTAAATAAGTTTATTCTCAAAAAGACTATGTCACTTACATGAGAACAACATACTACAATAAAAGTAAAAAATACATATCGTCGTCTTATAAATCCTAGTGCTCAGTTAATTACTCAGTTAGTGCTCAGTTAATTAATTACCAGCCGTAAGAATATTATCACGCTTAATACTCGTTTTTGCGATACTCTCTCTTAAAAGCACTTCGAGCAAAGATGACACCGTCAGTCGATCCAAACCTCAAGGAAAGATCATGGCCACACATGAAAAGAGCTACACCAAGCGTCCCCGCGTATACTCGATTTGGCACACTTCCTCTTTCTCATACTCAGAGAAACAAATCTCTGCAAATGTGCCGTGCTGTTGAGATGCTCTCGGTGCTTCTCCTCTCCCAAGCAGTCTCCGCAACATTCTTAGGTGAGCTCGCAGTAACTTTACAATTGGGGATTCGGTTTTTGTAACTGCTGCGTTTTGTGATGTTTTGTTGTTGCAGTTGTATGAGTGGTTTGTGTGAGCTGTGTGGTGTGGATGGTGGATAACGGCGACCAAAATAATTTGCCTTGACAGCTGTTTGGGTGACCGTTCTCACAAATTTGAGGAAAGGTGACCTTGTGGCCTCTTTCTCTAACGTGATGTGGAAAGAAAGCTGGTCTGAAAGTTTTGCTATAACTAGGTTTCCAACTCCAGCGTTCGTTGGCCAAGCGTGGACATTCCATAAGAATATGGAGTAGCCTTTCCTCGCATTCTGAGTCGCAGACGCATGAGAGACTATTTTAAGTCCTTATTGATGTAGGCACACCGCGAAGCCCCCGTCACCGTTTAGAATTTGGACACCAACTGGCGTTAGTATCATATTCTTGATTATGGTTCTGGCGATTTTATATAGGGTAAAAATACTTTCTTGACCGAATTGGTCGTGGATGAGGCATAGCGTAGCTGTCACCTCCTAACGTATCCATCTATGACGTACGATGTTAGGACTTGATCGTACTCTGGGGCCTTCTCTTTTGTTAGGGCTGCCTTTTTGGCTAGTTCATCCACTCGTTCGTTACCCGATGTTCCTGCGAGGGCTCTATGCCATAAGAACGCTATATTTAAGAGGACGGCAGAACCACAGTTCTGTCGTCCTCTTAAATGTAGCGTATACAATTTTTCATATCGAGAGCGTGATGGTGAATCACCGTTGGCCTTCTAAATAGGTCGAGGGAGGATCTTGAATCACTCAGGATGTTGATCGTGGTCCGATTCGATCGCTTTGCTATACTGGCCTCTGTAGAGTACATTTCTGACTGAAAAACAGTGTTGTGAGGCTCAAGTTAAAATGTGGAATACCCGTATTCCCTATCCCCCTACCACTATGTTAGAGCAAGTCTGATCTTCCCTTCTATCTTGCTGTCATCGGTGAAAGTCAGGAAACCGACTATTCGGTGGTCTTTAATGGATTGAATAGTAACTGAGACTTGAATAGTAGTCCTACACTAAGGGATAACACAGTTCCACTACTACCTTGGAACTTAAAAAGCCGACCGATGGCGAGATAACCATCCAACTGCTGACTTTGAAATACACAGGCCGAAGACGGGCAGCAGCGTCTTCGGTGCGACAAAGCCAGCCCTGCGGTCACCAATCCGCCTGCCCAGCATGGTGACTATGGGCAAAACACATGACTTCACGATGTTTTTGGCATAAACTTGTGGAGGCCTATGTCCAGCAGTGGACTGTATAGGCTGTAATGATGAGGTAGGGCACAGCAGGAAATTTCCTGCTCAAAATATGGAGCAGCCCGAACGATCACAGCTAAATAATATTGTTTTCAAGCAGTGTTGTGTTCCTGTTGGTAGAATAGGATATATAATATTTTGTGGGTTCGATCCGTGCTCACGACAGATATTTGTATTGGCCATATAGATATTTGTCGTGGTCTGGGCGTTTGTGCTTGTGTATTGTGTGTATTTCCGGACCACCGACACAGGATAAAATCCTACTGGGGGCCGTTGAGTGTGAAGCGTTTATTATTTAGTTTATAACGCGCTTGCGATGTTTCTAGTGTTGCAGATGTCAATGAGTGACGATAATAGCTTACATTCAGGTGAGCCATACGCTTGTTTGGCGACCTAGCTATATAAAATAAATAAAAATTAGACCCTCCAAGCACTCGTACTCGGTTGTTATGAGTAGAGATGGGTGAGGATTTTGTAAAGGTCCTTGTGTTGTAAAGTTCTTTTCCTGGCGGAATGAAGTCCACGCAATGCTCTTCTCCTCCTCACTTCCTGATTAATTTTATTTTTATTTTTGTATTTGTTATATTTTCTTACTTTCTAATGGGTTACATCCTGTCCTATTTTTTTTTTCTTGTTTCCATTTTCAACGGCACTGGTCTATTATGAACAATTATATAATTTAAAAAATATATTATAAAATAAAATCAAATAGGAAAAAAATATACTTTTATTTTGTTATAATTTAAATTCAATCAACGTTAGTCAAAGTTAAATGGTCAATTACAAGCAAAGTATAAATATGGATTAAAATGGATTAAAATAAGTTTACTTTTTATATATCTTACAATATTTAATTAAATCAAAATCATGTTCCCATTACTGAATAACCTTTAAAAATATATTGATATTATTTATTATTATATTTAATACAAAAAATATAATTTTATTTTTTTAATTTTAAAACAAGACGAACTCAATTAAACGAATGTACCTTAAAATTGCAATTATCTGAAAAAAATAGTTTTTAAATTTTATATTCTAAATACGTAAAATACAAAAAACAAAAAACATTTAGGTTTATCAGTAGGTATTTAAATTATGCTGGTTAATCGCGTAGCTTCTAACATCTGTATACCTAGATACAAATTACGCCAATTACATAATAACAATTTGATTTATTTATATTTATATGTAAGATACATATGTTAAGATGAGGAAGTAAAAAAGCGCAAGAGTAACTAAACATTAATTTTACGAACATAACAATAAAATAACTTGGTTAGACGCAAAATCCCATTAACGTTTGTTTATAGGCTAAGTCGTTAGTAGTTGGGCGGCATCATACGACCAATCCAAAATAGTTTTCAAAATCCGATAGCTAGGTAGAAAATATAATAAATTAAAATATGGGCGGAGCTATTTGACTAATCAGTGTGAAGACGATTATGGTTCTTATTTCCAAGAAGGTGAGCAAAAAGATATTTTGTGTGTCCGATGACCTTTTTATGATTTACGTGTTATTATTTTAATTAAATCAAAAATATTTATATAGCCTTCAAAGATTCTAAAGAAATGCCAATGTAAGCCAACGATATTAAAAAACTGCTTGGAGTAATTGGTTTATAAAACGTCGTCTTTTAAAAAGTTAAACTTGCATTACATAATTTAAATTGATGTCTTAGATATATTTTATTTATACGACTAGGTCGTCAAATAAGCGGCTCTACCTTATGGTAAGCGGTTACTTTAGTCGCGTCGCCAACCTTACCTCTGACTCTCTCATGAGCTTGGGCTACCTCACTTACACAGAACACAACACTTAGATCTTTGTGTTTTCAAGATATATTTTGGCAAGGTAAAATTTAGCCAAATCACCTAATGATAACGTTAGATTTTCCTGGTGGAATAATTTTTTTCAAATCAGCCTACTAAGTGGTTTAGCTGATCCAGTAAAACAAATAAATTAATGTTAAAAAAAAACGAGTGTGCTTTAGACCACACTGAAGTAAAACTTCTTGACGCACGCTTGAGTTGGGGAGTGAGCTGGTGAATGCGTGACGAGAGCGTTAATATTTTTTCTTTATAATAATAGATATAGAAGTAGATCTGACATATACTCGTAGGTAACACTAGCGTAACTCAATAGCGTAGCGTAATAAAAAATAAATTAAAATATTAATATTCTCCTAAAAATTATATTTTTATAGTAACTAAATGTAGTAGTGGGTGGACGCCGGCGATGCAGGTGCGGCACGACCACACAACGACTTGGATGTACCGCGGATACGAAGATACGATGAGAGTGTGACGACACGACATGGACACGACGAACGTCGAACGGACAGTAAGGAGGCAATAAATGGTTGTTCGCATCGAATAATATTTAATTAGTCTAGCGAGGTGAATACAGAGTATTTGAAAGCCAGCAGTTAGATCATTATCCCGCTATCGGTCGGCTTTTTAAGTTCCAAATTATTAGTGGAACTGTGCTATCCCTTAGTCACGTCTTACGACACCCACGGGAAGAGAGGGGGTGGATAACCATCCAACTGCTGGCTTTGAAATACACAGGCCGAAGACGGGCTGCAGCGTCTTCGGTGCGACAAAGCCAGCCCTGCGGTCACCAAACCGCTGCCCAGCGTGGGGACTATGGGCTAAACACGTGAGCTCACGCCATCTTTGGCGTGAACTTGTGGAGGCCGGTGTCCAGCAGTGGACTGTAACAGGCTAAATAATTATTAATATTTCGTTTTTTGTTTTGTTAATTCAAAACGACACTACTTGAGAGCACTATAATGGAACTAATAGCACCTGTTTTACTGTTTGAATATTTATTAGTTTTTATAAATAAAAATATGTTAATTATGATGCTTACCAAAGCGGTGTATTTCATTAATTTTATAAATAATTATAATTATTTTATCTTCCGATATTTACACGTGTGTACCTAACGTCAAGGGCATACCCGACTAAAAAAAGGTCAGGCTCAACCAGATCATGTATCTGGACCGGATCAGGATAGAATGAGGCATGTCAGATCCGGCAAGCTCTATCAGGACCAGGTCTGGTCCAGACAAGGATAGCCTGATGTAAAATATAATCAAGTATGGTAAGGCATACTGGATCAGGACCCGGTCTGGTCCAGATAAGGCCAGTCTGATGTAAAATATAATCAAGTATGGTAAGGCATACTGGATCAGGACCCGGTCCGGTCCAGATCAGGATAACCTGAAAGTAATTACGCGAACTGAGCTTGAATCGCGCTATCGATGTTTTTAAGCGCACTTAATTATACAGTTATCAGGACAGTCTAGCAGGGAGTCCATTTCTACACAGTGGAGCAGTCATAAGTAGTAGGAAGTAGTTAATTATTAAAAGTTCATAAATAAAATTAAATTAATAAAAATAGTTAATTAATACTATAAAAATAAATAAAAATAATTGATATTTAAAGTAAAAACATAAATAAATAATACATTGGAAAAAATAAACGGAAATAAATATCATAATGATTATATAAAGTGACATATTTATAATATCAATTCGCTTTTTTTTATTAAACAATTTTATCAAGAATATATACATTCGTGTTTTTTAAAAGGACCGGACCAAACCGGTTGATAAGGATGAGATGAGATTTCCTGATAAGGTCCAGAAAATCTTCTGCCTTACATATCTTATCCGGTCCAGATCAGGCATGCCCGGTCCGGTCTTTCTAAGAAACACGAAAAAATTTCTACTCGGGTAGTTCCGGAACATAATTTTATGTATTACTAGCCGACCCCGCAAACGTTGTTTTGCCATATATATTATTAACCCCCTTAATCGCTTCCCCTACTTAGAGGTATGAAAATAACATGATGGTCAATTCTCAGACCTACCCGATATGCACACAAAATTTCGTAAAAATCTGTCCACTCGTTTCGGAGGAGTATTTTAACTAGGTAATACTGTGACACGAGAATTTTATATATAAAAAACTAGCTGACCCAGCTAACGTTGTTTTGCCATACATATTATTAACCCCATTAATCCCCACCCCCCTGTAACTGAGGAGTAAGAAAAATAGACGTTAGCCGATTCTCAGACCTATCCGATATGCACACAAAATTTCGTAAAAATCTGTCCAGACGTTTCGGAGGAGTATGTTAACTAACATTGTGACATGTCGGTTTGTGATATGTCGCTGGCAAGGGCTCGGTTCAAGATGTTGGGGGCAGGCGTGGCGTATGATATACAAATAAGTAACTAGATATAGACATATAGAGTACACACATAATACACCTACATATATATACACATATGTAGGTGTATTATGTATATAAATAAACTATAAATAGATAAATATAAATAATAACTATATATAAATAAATATATTAGAAAGAAAAAACAATCCCTTTCTAACAGCAACATAGGTTAAGTGTATATTGTAAGTAGAACATAAGTGTACATATATGATAACTAGCAAGTAAGTTTAAATATAGACATAGATAAGAAAAATAAAAATATGTTCAGAAATTATAAAGGAATGATGTGTATACTTTTCCATCAAACAGTATTTTGCAAGGCAAAAAAACCGTCAGCGTCGGACCATGTCCTAGTTTTACTATTATATTATTAACGATGGCGAATGTGGGTTCCGTTCTTCTAGGAAGACGATTATATTTGTACAAATATTTCATTTTGGTCTGGGTGTACGTTTTTATGAAAGGACATAAAGCCGTCTCAGTTGATATCATAGACACTTGATAGCGATCATATATATGTACTGTGTGGCTACGGTACTAAAGAATATAGCCACCCCCTCTCTTCCCGTGGGTGTCATAAAAGGCGACTAAGGGATAACACAGTTCCGCTTCCACCTTAGAGCTTGAAAGGCCGACCGGTGGCGGGATAGCCATCCAACTGCTAGCTTTGAAATACACAGGCCGAAGACGGGCAGCAGCGTCTTCGGTGCGACAAAGCCAGGCCTGCGGTCACCAACCCGCCTGCCCAGCGTGGTGACTATGGGCAAAACACATGAGTTCACGTTATTTTTAGCGTAAACTTGTGGAGGCCTATGTCCAGCAGTGGACTGTATAGGCTGTAATGATGATAGCGATCATAACTAATGGGAAAATATACTCCAACGCACAGTGGCTGCTCCACTGGTTCGTGAGGGCTTAAGTTTCAATTTTTCTCCTTTATGAAAAAAGGCTTTTTTATAGCAGTGGGACATTTACATTTTTTTTAATGTAATTGTAATGATAAAAATTTTATTAATTAGCTCACCTGTTTGTGAATTTCAGTTGAGATGTGTTCGGGCTTTTAGATCTTTATTTATTTCTGTAAACGTGATCTCTTTTCAATATAAATAAAAAAGCTTAGAAACGCGGGCAGGGTACAACTAGTTATGAATATAGTTCAGATAAATTTTGTTTTGTAGGCGTTTATTGTTTACGGTAACCGCTCACCATTAGATGGGCCGTATACCTACTTATTTGCCGACCTAGTCGTATAAAATATATGAAAAAAGGCGTACAAAAATTTATACGCATGTATATAGTTAATAGGAAGTATATCAAGGTAAGGTTTTAAGATCTAAAAATTAAACGACTTATAATAACACGGTAGCAATGATAGACTATAAATAATACACTACTATCTACGTTGTTCTGTAAGCAGCTGCATTGTACTTTAATATAATTGGACCAAATTATAATTTATCTACACAATGAATTGTAAATTGTTTCTAGTCATTTAAAGAACGTTCGTTTCTATAATATTTTGGTATAAATATATGAAAACGTATACTTAAATATAAAATAACATGCATTAATAAAAACGCTTCAAAACGCTTTACGCTCAACGGTCCCCAATAGAATTTTCCCCAATGTAGGGTGTCCGAAAAACACACAATACACATGCACAAACGCTCAGACCATGACAAACAACTATATAGCCAATGTTTGTTATGTGCGGATATCTAGCCCGCAATCCCTAGCGCAACAGCCAGTGCAGTGACGTGAGTAATTGAATAACTTAATATTTGCCAATCCCAAAAACTTCCCCACATGAAAACAATTACTTACATTAATGAAAATACGCTAAAGAAAATTAAAATATGACTTAGGAACTGTTAAATAGCGTTATAGAAATGTAAGTGCAAAAAATCATTTTTGATATGCGTTTGTTCCACCATATTCCACTGTGCGCTGCGCCAACGAGTCCTCACTTTTTTTTTGTGTGTAACAATTTTAAGAGAGATCAAGCTAATCGATTCTAACTAATTGTGCATTCGTTTGTGTAGCAGTTTTTTTACAATTCTGTCCTATAGATCCGCCTTTGTACCCGGTTAATAAACTGGTGTTATTTTTGCAATTTTCAGGGTATCCGGGAATAAACCATCTAAAAATAGTTTATTAAAATTTAAAGAATTTGGTCAAATTAATTGATATCGCGTTTTTTTGGTACTTTTGCCATTAAGACGTACACTGCAGTTAGAATCGAATTTTCTGAATAAAAAAATATTTTGCTGGCGCCTAGGCAGAGTCATCAAACTGTTCCCTGGCCCTGATGGGATAACGCGCGTTGCCGACGTGAAGAGCGCTGGTGGAACCGTTCGTCGAGCCCTCAACCGCCTCTGCCTGCTACCCGTCGACGACTAAACTTGAAAGCTTTGCAAGAGCTTTCAAGGCCCGGGAAGATGTTCGCTCCGCTCCGTTTTACTTATATCTATTTGTAATAAGGTCTAAATTTGCGATGTGTGGGGTTCGACCAATAGGATCCCTCCTATATCGCGACATATCGGTCCCGGCCAATCGCGGGCAATCTCGATTGGTCGAACGCTATACGTCGCAGGTTTGGACCTTATTACAAATAGATATAAGTAAAACGGAGCGGAGCGAACAACACTTTTCTTTGTTATTGTAAGTATGTCATCATCGTCATTATCACTACAGCCTACTGCAGTCCACTGCTGGACATATGCCTCCAAGGGTTCATGCCGTAGCGTGCATTTCATATAGGCAGAAAGGCACTGCCTATGCTGGCATGTTACTAAAAATGATATGTAAAACATGAACATTACAATTATTTTTAAATACATATTTTTGAAAAAGACATAAATCATAATGCAATTTAAATCCGCTTCAAAAAAAACCCGCCGTCGTATATGCGATATCAGTGCTTCGTGCGCATCGACGACGGGCCTTTTATGAAACTTCTGCCTATAATCGCTTAATAAATGTTAGCAATGACAGTAAGACATTATATAATCCTACAATTTTATAATGTCGCGCGCGTCAACAACGTCAACGGTGAATTCATCTCTCACCTTCGTTTCGCCGACGATATTGTCATCTTTGCGGAGACGCTGGATGAGTTAGGCCAAATGCTGCTCGGTCTCTGTATGAACTTGGACAAAACGAAAGTTATGTTTAACAACCAAGTCATACCGATACCGGTATCGGTCGATGGTACCCTTCTCGAAGTTGTTCAGGATTATATTTACCTAGGCCATACTATCCAACTAGGCCGCAACAACTTCGAGAAGGAGGCCGATAGGAGGATTCGGTTGGGCTGGGCGGCGTTTGGCAGACTCCGTCGAGTCTTCACTTCGAAGATTCCGCAATGCTTGAAGACAAAAGTTTTCGAGCAATGCTTCCTGCCTGTGTTAACATACGGAGCCGAGACGTGGACACTGACGAAGGGACTGGTCCACAAGTTTAAAGTCGCTCAACGTGCAATGGAACGGGCTATGCTTGGGGTCTCTCTCAAAGACAGGATTAGAAATGAGACTATCCGCGAGAGAACGAAAGTAACCGACATAGCTCACAGAATTAGCAAGTTGAAGTGGCAGTGGGCTGGTCATCTGTGTCGCAGGACCGGTGGCCGTTGGAGTAGACGGGTCCTAGAGTGGAGACCGCGTCTTGGCAAACGCAGTGTGGGACGTCCTCCGGCCCGTTGGACCGACGATCTACGTAAGATTGCCGGTGTAGGCTGGATGAGGATTGCGGAAGACCGGGATGTGTGGCGCGAACTTGGGGAGGCCTATGTCCAGCAGTGGACTGCGATAGGCTGAAGTGATGATGATGATGAGTGATGCGCGCGTCATATGGAATACGAACAAAGTATTGTGTTTTTAACATTGGTCGGCTTAACAACGAAATTAGGCACTGCCTAAGAATAACCTGTCAAATTAAATTGTCTTGAATTCGATACCGTTTGTACTAATAATTATGATTTTTGACAAACATCTTCGCGTAATCGCAACATTCCACAGAGTAATATTATGACAATTCACTTTTAATTTCTCGTTTGTGCGTTTTTCTTATTAGTGAAAATATTAATATATTAGTGATGAATAAGTTTTCTTGTGAAATATGTAACGGAGACGTGTGTTTGATGAAAATAAATAGTGCATGGAAATTCAACAGGTTCGTTTTTACAGATAAATTAAATTGTTCAGGCGTATCGATTTAACACATAAATAACAATGACGTTATAATTTTTCATTTATTAATTAATAAACAAGTAGTTTCATTAAGAATACAATTTCGTAACTAATTAATAGTGTTATCAATGATTTCTTATGTTTGACACAAACGAAATTATCAGAGTGCCGGCCTTATGAGGTCACTATGTCTATCCAGTAACTGATTTGTTTGATGTTTCATTTGTACCACTTACTCATGAGTTACCCAAGACTAATAGGTATCAGTTGGTTGCTGTACGTGTATTTGTATGCCTGCATTATTAGTATAAATGCACTTTACGTGTCCAATAATTTACTTGTCTGTTCTTGAAATTATTTAAAAGCCTCTATTCCCAACAAAATTAAAATAAAATAGGAAAAAATTGCGAGAAAGTAAGTGCAGTGTGGCTGTCCAAATTTTTTTTGACTGCCTACCCTGTCCAAAAACTTTATGCACGCCACTGGGTTCATGTGTGTTGCCCATAGTCAACACGCTTGGCAGGAGGGTTGGTGACCGCAGGGCTGGCTTTGTCGCACCGAAGACGCTGCTGCTCGTCTTCGGCCTGTGTAGTTCAAAGCCAGCAGTTGAAATGAAATGAAATGAAAACATTTATTTCCTCATAAGGTGATTATACACACTTAACGAAAGTCAAAATAATGTCATTTGCAAAAATAAAAATACAAATTAATTTAAAAAAACTCGACAATAATAAAAGAAAGTTAAGGCAGCAAAAAAATCAGACAATAAAATAAAAAATTATATCTTAATACTAGCTGACCTGGCGAACTTCGTATCACCTTATTTTTTTCTGAAATATAATAATAACATAATATATCAAAATAAAATATAGCCTATCTTTTAAGTTGGATCAAACTGCACACGGTGTGCAAATTTGACTAAAATCGGTTAAAGTAGTTTAGGAGTCCATTGAGGACAAACATTGTGACACGAGATTTATATATATTAAGATTGGGTACATTACAAACTTAGGTAATATACTCAGTGTTATGTGCAACCTTAACTTAGTCGAAATAATCAAAATAGTAAGTTAATTTAAATTTCTAATTCTCGGTAGACATTACCTTTCTATTATGTCCTCGGCTTTATTAAATATTATTGTGAGCAGGTGACATGTGTCCTGATCATTTCATGGTCATAATGTTACTTTTTGTCTTGTACCTATATGACTTTAAATTTTTAAAAATAAATAAAATAATGTCCCTAGTGTCGGCCGAGAGAAAAAAAAAACCGGAGGAAAAAAATTCTCGGTACTCTTTTAAAAATTTAAATTCATATACAAAACAAAAAGTAACAGTATAACCATGAAATGATCAGGACAAACACGAGTTAACTATATCTATTTACAGATTGAGATCAAAGACAAAGCCTGGTCAAGCTTTATTCAATCCCATGCCTTTTTATCATTAAGATATTCATTGATGTTATAATAGGCCTGAGTGTTAGATCATGTGGGCATGTTTATCACTACGAAAAACAAATAAATGCCTATTTTTCCGTATGTACATTATATTTTCATAAATATACTGCGATGCAAAGGTCAGGATGTTGATCTCTTTAAATTTCTCTTTTAGAGATTCTTTACATCCCATTTTGTAAATATAACGGATAGCCCTTTTCTGCAGAATAAAAATAACATTAATATCAGCCGCATTGCCCCATAGCAAATTGCCATAGGACATTATAGTATGGAAGTAGCTGAAGTAAACTAATCTAGCTGTATCGACATCTGTTCATAACCTTATCCTTTTAGCCGCGTACGCTGCAGAACTCAGTCTATCCGTCAATTGACAGATATGGGGTCCCCACTGCAATTTAGAATCAATGGTGATTCCTAGAAAAATGGCTGAGTTAACTAATTTCAATTTATCACCATTGAGTTTTGGATGCATATCAATTTGTTTTTCATTTGGAGCAGAAAATTTGATACAATTAGTTTTTTACTATTGAGAAGTAAGTTATTCAAACTAAACCAGTGCACCAGTTCAGAGAGAGCATTGTTTATATCGTCATAGTTGGTGTCTTGTCTACGTAATTTAAATATTAATGAAGTATCATCAGCAAACATTATAATCTCATGCTTCTTCTCTACTAAATACGGTAGGTCATTTAAGTATATTAAAAACAAAAATGGACCAAGAACTGAGCCTTGTGGGACCTGTGTATGAGACCCAGACGACTTAGTACCATTTACTTCAACCTTCTGAGTTCTATCACTAAGATAAGAACTCAGAAGTTTTAGTGCGGTATTTTTAATGCCATAGTGACTGAGTTTCCTGATTAATGTGTTATGATGAACACAGTCAAATGCCTTAGATAAATCACAAAATACACCTAAAGCATCACGCGACTCCTCCCAAGCATTGACTATCGAAGTACAAAACTCGACACCGGCATCAGTTGTTGAGCGTCCTTTAGTGAAACCGAACTGCTTGTTATGTAAAAGATTATTTGTTGTGAAATAGTTTAAAAGCTGACCGAGAATCACTTTTTCAAACATTTTACTACAGGCAGGTAGAAGAGAAATGGGCCTGTAATTTGTTGGATCTGTATGATAACCGGACTTAAACAAAAGTAGAACTTTACTATGCTTCATAAGATCAGGAAACTCACCACTTATAATACATTCATTAAATATAATCGATAAGTGGGGTGCTATGATATCAACAGTTGTACCAATAATTTTTACAGATATACCCCAGAGGTTAGCGGTGTTTTTAATTTCTAATGTTTTAAATATTTTAACAATTTCTTAGCATCTATGGGTTTAAAAATAAAATCACCTTTGCACGCATTCACATTTTGTTTAAGCAACGATTCAGCAACTTCGGGTGATGATACAAGCGCCTTAGTTGTCGAAAGTGGAATGTCAGCAAAGTGCCTTATTAGAGTGACTGTCAATGATTAGTTCACTGACACCATTACGTTATTTTGATTTTCCAGTTTCGGCATTTATAATATTCCAAGTCATTTTAATTTTGTTTTTACTACACTTAATTTTATTTCTAATGAATATTGACTTAGCCGCGGCACAGAAAAGTTTAAATTTTTTTGAGTATTTTCTAATATAATTACAAAAAACAATGTTTGTATTATACGACTTCTCGTGTAAGAATTTCGTGTCATATAATTTTTGCCTACTTTTTTAGTTTCCTGGAGTCGCCCAATCATTGAATGACTTACAACACTTAGGAGATATTTTTTTTGGTATAAATGTAGTCTTGAACACACTGTTTATATGACCGCATAAAACTCCATATTTATCATTAACACCACCTATTGATGGTATATCTACTTGATTTTTTATAGTGTTTCTAAATCTCTCTATACGTTTAACATTCACTGGAACAACCACTTTCCTCTTACCAACCTGCTTTTCCGTATTATAATTGAAGCTGATTAATTGGCCACAGTGATCAGAATGTAATTTATTTATTATA
Organism: Melitaea cinxia; assembly: GCF_905220565.1. Taxonomy (NCBI): domain Eukaryota; kingdom Metazoa; phylum Arthropoda; class Insecta; order Lepidoptera; family Nymphalidae; genus Melitaea; species Melitaea cinxia. The sequence goes on from NC_059416.1 coordinate 9,324,269, forward strand.
GCTGAGAAAGACGGAGTCCCATCTGTAAATATGTTATAAATGCATGTGGCTGTAGAATTAGTTTTTCGAATAGGTTCCAGGAGAGGTTAGTAAGATCCCAACATTTGAAAAATTCTGGATGGTTATCCCGCCATCGGTTGGCTTTATAAGTTCCAAGGTGGTAGAGAAACTGTGTTATCCCTTAGTCGCCTCTTACGACACCCACGGGAAGAGAGGGGATGGCTTTATTCTTTAATGCCGTAGCCACACAGCATGTATGTATGTAAGTATGTGTGTGTAATTTATTTGAATAGTATGAATCTTTTTTTTTTCTTGAATAAATGTTGTTACTTTTTTCTTTTTTTTTGCGAAATATTTCCTTCAATACTTCATCGTTCGGTTTTTGTTTATTTCAACATCCAGTGTAGTTCTCTCATTGATTTCCGCTTGTACAATTTTAATCCAATCATGTTTAGTTTCTTTTTTGTTTAGTTCTTTTAGTTTCTTTGCTTTCTTCTTTACAATACAAACATAAAAAAGTCTTAGTTTAATTAATTTAATTATTTTACTAGGTGATGAAACCTAACGTAATATTAAACAATATTACACACACACACACACACTTATATATATATATATATATATATATATATATATATATATATATATATATATATATATATATATATCTATATATATATATATATATATATACATATGTAAAATATAAGTGTATAAAAATAATAATTATCCATAATAAAGTAATCCTGTTTCAATTGTAGTATTTATTTGAGCTTATCAAATTAATATCAAAGCACTTTAATTTATCAAATAAATAAATGAAAACAGTAAAAGTTAGCTTGGCGACGTGTATACTGAGTGTATACGTGACGTATAATGAATCGAAACTATAGCCAACTGATTTCAAGGACAGCTAAAATGATTATTTCCGATAAATATAAAAACCAAAATTCTATTTTCCATTACAATACTTCCTTCAACGTGCAACAAGGAAGTTTAAAGAACACAAACTCTCACAACTATATGAATTTATGATAAAAAGTGATTTAATAAGCATATAACGTTTACAATACAAAAATAGATTCCTTAAAGCATCCTATTGTTTATAAAGTTCTAGAAAGTTCGTTTGCTAAGAAAAATTTAAAAATAAAAAATACAATAAAATTGTCACTCTAGAATAAACTTATTTAAGTTCTAAGATCTATCTTGTTTTACTTAAAATTAAAGTAAGGTTAATAGGATAGGATAGAGGTAGGGTAATAGTTTTGTACTGAACGATTTTTTGTTTGCGACTCCTGCAAAATGTGCGAAGCGATTCCCACTCTGTCGCCAAGCCTTCAGTATATATTGTGATATCACACTGTGTTACATTAAAAAAAAACCTCTTCACGACACGAACACAAACCCTGCCGTCTGTATAGATTATACAAATATTCGTCATAAGCGGGGCTTGACCTCACCATCGATAACACAACAGCCTTTTTTACTGTTAGTATTTTTTTTTTTATTGACATCGTTCTACTGATATAATCTTTTAAAGAAACCAGATACACCAAAACCGTTGGTGGCCCTCGATTCGGATTGGGAAAAGCTAAATGGATCAAAGGTAGCGAGGTTTTTTATTACGCCATCTTGTATCCCTAAGTCACCGCTGTAGACCTGGTTTGATCGAGTCAAAGGGATAAAAAGATGTCTCTATCCTTTGACTCAACCAAACCAGTTCTAGAAGTATCCTCTCTATCTCACATCTGAAGCATAATCAAAGATACGAAATTATTATTTCCACTATTTGTGTTACTATGTTATCCTTGTCAAACTTGATCTACCTTCTTACTGTGCCTTTGTCTCTTCATGGTTTGCAAAGCTACAGTAAAAAGGACGGTATTAGCTCCTTTTACGTTTCCAAGTTGTTCTTGCTGTGCTGAATCTTTATCTTTTTCCATCGTTCGTAGCTAGTGAAGTTCTTCTCTGAATCTTTATCTCTGATTCGTTGCAGCTAAATTCTTATCTTTTCTTTTTTTTTTGTTTACTTATATCGTTCTTCCTAAACAGGATAGGGATCTCCAATCCGACTGCCGCAACCAGTCGTCAAAAACTTAATAGAGAAACATTCTTACGCTGTAGAAAATTATTACATCCTCCTATTTATAAATGTTGTTGACTAGTGCTTTACACTGTAAATTATCAATGATACTTTATTTATCAAAAAACGATTATGAATTCATCTAAATTAATCTAAATACATTCACTTCGTTATATTAAATATCAAATTAAAATTAATTAAATATAGCTGTATATTTTAAGTAACAACAGTGACAGTAATCAAATCTAAAAACTATTTACCGGTGCCGTATTTCAGAAGCTTTATTTCAAATTAACAAAAAAAAAAATGTTAGTACTTTCTAAAAAAAATACTTACTTTTATTTAACCAAACGTAATAGGGCTTTTTAAAATCAGATATAGTGCCCGGAGGTCACTGAAATTTAGGTGTTGATATTAAGACCGTCGTCAGCTTCGGCCTTTTCTAGGAACTGTTACAATCCCACCAACGGTTTATGAGAAATTCACGTTGTTTCAACCGTAACCTGTATCAACCGAACCCAGTCTCTCCTACTAATAATTGTATTTGCTCGCAAACGAAATAAAAACAGACTTCAATTACATCGACAAGTAGGTAACGTAGGTAGACGAAAAAATAGTCAAAGTTATCAAAGATTATTCTAAAACTCGTTATCAGATCTCAATGAAATTTAAATGTGACCACATGATAAACATCAGCTTTCGATCAAATTAAAAATCATCAAAATCGGTACACCCAGAAAAAGTTATAAGTTGCGATATAATACAGCGTAGGTCGACGAAAAAATAGTCAAGTAAAAACTCATTATTAGATATAGCTCGAAAAGTAGTTGTTAGATCTCAAATAAATTTAAATGACACACACCACCTTTCAATAAAAAAAAAATTGCCGAAATCGGTCCACCCAATCAAAAGTTCTGAAGCAACATACATAAAAAATAAAAAAAATAAAAAAAATACAGTCGAATTGAGAACCTCATCCTTTTTTGGAAGTCGCTTAAAAAATGTGCATACAAAGTACGTGGCTGTCAAAACCAAATTGTATTTCAAATAATAATATGAATGACATTTATATAACTTTTAGATTATGTTTAAAATACGTAGGAGGTTGGGTTGAACTAGAAGTTTCTTTTAATTAATTCTTTATACGTATATTTTTGACATTATAATTAATTTAAATTAATGTATTCATATTGTATTACTGTGTTCAAGTACGACACGATATCTTCAAGATAATATTTAAATAATAATAGTACATAAATTGTGTTTGCTTGTAAACGAAAAAAAAAAACCCGACACATCTACAAGTAATAAAACGTAAGTAGCCAAAAAATTTTTTCACGTAAATACGCGTTATCAAAGATTACTCAAAAAGTAGAAAACAGATTTCAATCTCAATCAATATATAATCTGAATCTCGGAAACGGCTCCAACGATTTTCATGAAGCTTGGATGCATTTGAAGAAAATATCGTTTTATCCATGTTTTTAGGCAATGAAAAAATGGCTACAATATTGTTAGAATACGAAGGTAAATTTTGCAAGTGTCCATAATGTTGTAATAGCTCAGGTGGGAAATCGGCCGGTCGGAATTGACCAAAAGGGCCAAGGTTCAAATCCTCATGTCTCCAGATCGATTATTTTTTTCCTTTTTTTTTCTAATTGTACTCATAAACTTTTTTAAACCAATTCATATTTTTTATTATTATGTCGGTAAAATCGGAAAATATTATTTATATTTTATCAATATGTAATTCGTATTTAAATATGATTTCCAAAAAAAACACACACACACAGCAGCCTTTCGCAGTCCACTACTGGACATAGGGCTCCACAAGTTCTCGCTGAAAATTGGGTGAACTCATGTGTTTTGCACATAGTCACCACGCTGGGCAGGCGGGTTGGTGACCGCAGGGCTGGCTTTGTCGCACCGAAGACGCTGCTGCCCGTCTTCGGCCTGTGTATTTCAAAGCCAGCAGTTGGATGGCTATCCCACCATCGGTCGGCTTTTTGAGTTCCAAGGTAGTAGTGGAACTGTGTTATCCCTTAGTCGCCTCTTACGACACCCACGGGAAGAGAGGGGGTGGCTATATTCTTTGATGCCGTAACCACACAGCATCCAAAAAACACGATTTACTAAAAATACCGAGCTAACCTGGTACCGGTCACCGTGGTACTAAAATTTAAATTCCCATACAAGAGAAGTATCAGCTTTCGAATAAAATATGAATTAGTGAAATCGCTATAGTCAGTAAAAAAATTTGCGCCATAATAACAATAGTCAAGTAAATAAGCATTAGATAATTATAACTCGAAAAATACTTAAAATGTATACATATATGACGGAGGAGTAGGAAATTTCGCACACTTATAGTTAATATAAAGAAGAAGTGCAGAATGCTCATATTTTTTTCAAAATTATGCATAAAAAGTGCATTAAATCAATAAAAAAAACATTACACACACTGCCATCTATTTGACACACACACGCTTATTATGCTTATTTTGTTGATTGTCGAAGTCCATAGTCAAATATCAAGCTGACCATATACTTCAAATTATAAGAAAATACACCATTCTCAATAAAATGTGATAACAGTAAGAGATTAACAGTAAGAGATAAACAGCTAATATTTGGCGAATGTTTTTTTATAACGTGATGATGGATATAATGTCATACTACTGATAAGATTTATATTTGTTATTTACTTATATTGTCATAATACAACTACATATTCTGGTGAAGTGGTGCATGTAAGACCAGTGACCTTGGGTTTGATTTCCACTGATATTCGTTCCATTTGCATGAATATTTTTTCCGGTCAAGACGTCTTAACTTTGTGTTTCTTCCCAGTGCGTAACAACTTTGTTCTTCAATCTTTCAATCCTTCATCAACTTTGTTCTTCAATCTTTCAATCTTCAATCTTTGTTTAACGTGGGTAACGTTAAGATTATTCACATAGAGATAAAAATTATTTATGTAGAGAAAAAACCTATGCTCAGCAGACAGGCACAGGCCAATATCGATAATTCTTTTTTTTTCTAAAGCTGGTCCCATTTGAATTTGATCGAGATCTGTAGACTTACTCTTGACTTCAATCCCAATCTCACAAAAACTCGAATTCAATACAGTTCCAGTTTCAATCTGTAATATTTTGGTACTCTTGAACAAATCGAGCTTTCAATTGAATTGAAATTGGAATCGAATTGACGATCGGTTTACGGTGTAGCCATTATAATAAAAAATGATAAGAAAATAAAATTTAACTCATGAAATTTTATGTTTTTTTAATTATAACGTGTCTCTAATAATTAATCATTATCTATTATATTGTAATTAAAACTGATTTTTTTAAGCATAAAAACTCAAGATATATTGTACATTCTGGCATAATGTGTGTTGTTGTTGAAAAAAGCTCACGACTGGCGCAATTTTGAGACTTCTAAATTTCAAATTATCTCAATTACGTATTTTCTTAATTTATATTTATAATTAACATATCTTCTTTCTTTATTTACTTCTGTAATAATTTCTGCAATTTTATCAGTGTTAAGCTTAAATGAGTGAGTACAAAAGTTTATTAACATACTTAAAACAAAAGATATTAGAGACTTAAATACTGTAATTTTTATTTAAAAATTGCTATCTTACGTTAAAAGAGGATTAAAGACTAATTGTTAAGTATTTAGTTATATTTCAATAATTACTGTGATTGTGATATTGTTGATAATATAAAAATATACATAGTTAATATGTTAAAAATAAGCGCCAGTCGCGCCATTATCTTAATAAAAAAAACACTTTAAGATACACAATCGAACACAAAAAAGTTAACGTTAGTCAAAATATTGTCAAGAGTGCAAAAAATGTATAAGATCGAGAAATCCCAATTTCTATTAGTTACATAAAATTCCACTGCAATTGAGTCAAATCGTGCGCTAGTGTAGTGTTCAAGAGTACCGATTGACAAGTTCTCGATCCCAACCCTAAATTTTAAATAGGATTGAGTTTCAAGAGTAAGCCCGGTGGTGAGCACTTTTTGAGTAATGTTTAATTAACGCATATTTACTTGACTACTTTTTTTGTCGATGTATTTGCAGTTGGTTTTTTTATTCGTTGCGAGCAAACACAATTATTTTTTTAGTTATTGAATTTTGTCACATTATTTAATTCTAAGGCGATAAGAAATTCGACGGATCAGCTAGTATTAAAATAAATATGTATAAACTAGCTATACCCCTGCGAATATTTCGCAATATATAAGTATAATAATTATCACTTTATAAAATTACAAAAAAGTATTTATACGTGAGTTGATTTGAAATTGAACAAAAAATTTACCAACCGTCAATCATGCTGACATTGTTTCAAAATTAAAGCCGTCATATATATAACTTATTTACAAAACTTATTAATTAATTTACAAAATCAAAAGCAATAATAAATTTCTTAGTTATTGATGCCGGTAGAGCAAGCAATTTATCTATAAAATGATATATAATTTATGTGGAACTATTGTGAGGTGTTGTCTAAAAAGGAAGGCAAACATCTTAACCTTAGCGTATTAATATATATGATTTTTTTTTGGTATCGTCGGTGGTCGGGGAACCGATCGGGCATTGTCGTGATGAAAGACCACATATTTTCTGTTGTTTAATTCTGTCCGCTTATTCTCAATTTCTCTCTTAAGTCTCATCAGCTGTTAAGAGTAGAAATTCGAATCAACCCGGGTTTCGCGATAATCTGTGCAGTTTGACCGACCTTTGACCACGATTTCTTCCGTACATTCTTATGGTCGTTAATTCACTTTTCGTTTCCTTTTTAAAAATGGTTGGATGTCATTACTAACTACTACTACAAGACTACTACTCTTAAGAAAGAATCACAAACAAGTACATGGTCCATTAGCTTTTTAGGGTAATTCTCAGATCTTCAGCTATATTGTAACTACCCAAATGTCGATCTAGCTCCAATTTTTTAAAATTGTCGTCACGTAACTAGGCGACCAGAGCAAAATGTATCTTTGATATTAAAATTTCCTGAGTGAAAACGCTCTAACTGGTTTTTAATCGAATAATAAAAAAAGGAGGAGGTTACTCAATTCGACCGTGTATATATATATTTAGTGTATGTTCGGGGATAACTTCGTCCTTTATGAATCGATTTTGATAATTCTTTTTTGTTGGAAAGCAGATATCCTAAATGTGTTACCATGATAAGGAAACCAGGATTTGATGATGGGATCCCAGAGAAATCGGGGGAACCCTCGAAAATCGTAGTGACGACTAGTGCGTTTGTTAAATTTTTTCGTCGTACTGTTGTTACTTGTCGGTTTAATTGAAGTGGGTTTTTTTTCGTTTGCCAGCAAACACAATTATGTGCTACTCTTACTGGCACTGCACTAGGTCCATAAACGAAAATTTCAAGGCTTGAGTCGCATTTTTCCATTTTTTAAAGTAAAACTTTAAAATGTAAGTAACTAATTTATACGTTGGATTCGCCCATTATAGCGAACATAAAAAAAAATTAAAGTGGCAGGACTCTGTTTTTTTTCTTTTAATTTCATTTTTTAAATGTCACCTTTTCGTGATTCAGCCAACCAGCCAGCTACAATCAATACAACCAAAAAGATTTTACTACAACTTTTTACTGGAAAATACGAAAAGACTTTTTCCCCGACCTATTAATAAATGTTGTACTGTAAACTTTTCATTAATATCGGATAATATCTGTCTAAGATTGTTCTTATTGATATAGGAAAAATTTTGCACTAACATGTATTCATTATTTAATTGACAACAATGAAATAATGAATTAACAAAAAAAAAAAACAATTATAAGCAATTAAAATTGAATAGAAATTTTTATGTGTTAATTATATAATTATTTATATTTTTTTATAAAACTTGTCATATTTTAGTTTCTGTTTGCATTTTTTTGATGATTTTTTTAAATTATGTGCGATTTTTAACTCTCTTGGATTAGTTTATTATAATAATTTATTTTATTCAGATTTATATCGATACAAGTGTTAGTTACAATTTTATAACTTAAAAGCTAATGATAGTATGACACACTGAAACACGGGTGATTTTTGTTTTGTTTGTTTTTTTTTTTTGTGTGAATTACAATTAGTATTAAAATCAATCATTATGAATTTATTGTATCAATTTTTAATTTATTGCGTTACTAAGCTCTTTATTATTAAAAAAATCTATATGTTTATTATTTACTGGCTGTGCCCGCGACTTCGTTCGCGTAGAATTTAACAAAAAAGTTATTGTTCAGTTCAAAGAAATATAAAATAAATAAATTTGTAAATTAAAAGTAGCCTAAGTTACTTACAAGCTTACAAGATATTTTTGAAATCTCATAGATGGCGCTGCTTTAACATTGTCTTGATACTACTTATATTCATTTAATTATGTTTATCGGCCTAAGTTATTTATATTGCCTGATTTTGATAGTGTGAAGCTAGCTTATTTATTTATTTATTTATTTATTTATTTAAGGTGAATTTACAGTTATGATAATACACAATTATAATTTATACATATTAGAAAATTAAAGAAACCAATTACAAATTCACACAGATAGACATAAAATAGTAATTAAGGCAGATGTTGAGCTTGCAATAGAAACAACTTATACACATTATATTAGTAAATATTTATGTAACTGTTTGTAAATATTTAAGTAAATATTTATGTACTTATAATAATACTAGGATGGTTTTATTCTAGTTCAAAATATATGTTGGAAAGCTTGCGTCTTGCAGAGATATGACTTACATTGGACAGATCGAAATCAATAGTCATACACAAGTCATTGAAGTGTTTACCAGCTCTTAGTAAAAATGAATTCTGCCTATAATTGCTTTTTGCCAAAGGCACATGTATAGGTTTAAAATTTCTGAGATTACCAGTAGGAACATTAAACTGTAACAGAGACAGAAGGTCGGGGCAATCAACATCATTAGAAATGATTTTAATCCAGAATGCTGTGTCGGCTATTTTGCGACGATATGCTAACGGTAAAAGATGGTGCTTCCGACAAATCTGATCGTATTGGTCGGACTTATATGTTTCTCCAGTACGATAACATAAGTATTTTAAAAATCTTTTTTGTATGTTTTCGATCCTATCGATATAAACAGAGTACCTCGGACTCCAAACTTGTGAGGCATATTCTAAGCCACTCCGGACCAGTGAACAATATAATATCTTCAGCGTCTTAGCATTAACGAAATCTTGCGTATTACGAATTAAAAATCCCAGAGCTTTCGATGCTTTGGACACTATATCGTCAACATGTTTGTCAAACAGAAGTTTGGAGTCGTGCGTAACACCAAGATCACGCATAGAACACACCCGCCGAAGATCCCTTTGTTGGAGTGAGTATTCGTACGATATTGTGTTGACTCTACGACTAAATGACATTACTGTACATTTTTCTGGATTCAGGTCGAGTTTATTTTTAAGACAATACGATTGGAGTAGATTAAGATCTTCCTGCAACAAGATGGTGTCAGCGTATGTGCGTATCCTTGCGAAGATCTTCATGTCGTCAGCAAAGCAAAGAAGTTTAGATGTTTTTAAGCACTTCTCGATGTCGTTCACGAAGATAATGAACAGTAGTGGGCCAAGTAGTGAGCCTTGTGGCACGCCACTAGGGATTTCAACCCAACTAGAGATATAATTATTAATAACTACTGCCTGAGAACGATTTTCGACATAGGAAGCAAACCAACGCAACAAGTCACCATGGATACCGATCATTTCCAGCTTATCCAAAAGGATTTCATGTGGTATTCGGTCAAAAGCTTTGCTATAATCGGTATAAACTACGTCTACCTGACAGCCATCATCCATAGCATTAGTAATGTAGTCACCGAGTAAGACCAGATTAGACACCGTTGAGCGTCCCTTAATAAAGCCGTGTTGCGAAAGACTGATGGAGTGACATAAAGCCGAGTAAGTCTGTCCATATATCAATTTCTCAAAAACCTTTGCAATAATACATAATTTAGAAATAGGTCTGTAATTTGATACCTCAGACTTGGAACCTTTTTTGTGGACAGGAGTGATATATGCCCGTTTCCATATATCGGGGACACGGCATTGAGAAAGAGAAAGCTTAAATAATAATGCAATAGGTTTTGAAATTAATGCAGAGCAATTGATTAGAAAGCAGGTTGGTAAATTATCGGGCCCCGCTGACTTACCAGGATCAAGACGTATCAAAATATCATGTATAATCTTCTCATCTACTGTGATAGAGGAGATGTAAGAAGCGCAGTTAGAAGCTTCCCGAGACACTCGATGAGATCCACTTCCCGCATGAAGGAAGGATGACATGAAAAAATCGGAAAAAGCGTTACATATTGTCTCACCGTTATTAACCTCTTGTCCATTATATCGAAGCACATTAGGTATCTGCATAGACTTGTTTCTATTTTTTATATGAGACCAAAATCTTTTCGGATTAACTTTGATTGAATCTTCAACATTATTAATATAATTTTGGTAGCAAGTCTTTTCTAGGGATTTAAATCTCTCACGTAGTATTTTGAACGAGATTAGATCACTTTGATTCCCGTAAGTTTTAAACTTACGCAGGTGTTTCTGTTTTTCATTAATGAGTTTTTTCAACGGCGCAGTGTACCATAATGGGTACGCAGTACAAGTTGTTATTTTGGAAGGAATGTACTTATCGATTAGAGTATTTACAATGTTGTAGAAGAAAGAGATACATTCTTCCAGGTTCCGAGACGAAAATTCAGCAACCCAATCTATGGTACTTAGTTCCCTGTTAATCGATGAATAATCACCACGATTAAATAGAATCTTCCTTCTAGGTGCTGGGCTTAAAGATGAAATTTGCAGATTAGGAATATTGAGAACTAGAGCGCCATGGTGTTTGTCAATAGGTACTAACGGGTCTCCATTAAAATCAGTTACATGAACAATGATATTAGATAAAACAAGGTCAAGAATCTTACCAAAATGATTATAGTTACCATTATATTGACGCAAATTTAACGAACACATTTCATCTACAAGAAGTATCTCATTGGGAGAACTGTGATTACTCGGCTCGAACGATTTATCAGAGGTTGGGCTGGGCGTCCATTTAATATTACTTAAATTAAAGTCACCTACAATAATAAATTTACTTAGAGGATTAGAAATAACAACGTTGTTTAAAGACGTTAGAAAATTTTGCAATTGTTGTGAAAAAGATAATCCCAAATTCTCCTTACATAAATATAAGACACATAAGTAGATATTATCAAGACAATTTTTATTTTTAGTTTTATTTTTATTAAATAAACTAACGGTTAACCACAAGTCTTCCGCAGTCGAATGATAGTTAACTTTTGGAATCACCTTGAAATCACGGCGCACCGCAATCAGGACCCCACCACCCCTGGTCAATCCCGTAGCCGAATAATCACGATCGCGGCGAAAAACTACATAACGCGCATCAAATAACTCCGTGTTGTATATACTGTCGAGTAACCAGGTCTCTGTGATAACTATAACATCGAAGGTACTAGCACAAACATTACGATAGAACTCAGTTGTCTTAGTACGAAGTCCCCGAGCGTTCTGGTAATAAATACTAATGTCCATCATATTAAGTTAAAATAATATAAAAAAGCAAAGCGGTCAACATAATAATATATATATGAATATAGTGTATATTTGTATAATATATACTTCTATAATTCAAGTATTTGTTATGAATAATGTATATTTGAATACAGTGATTTACTAAAATAGTCACACCAAATGTTCCCACTAGCATTTCTAAACATTTATTATAAATTAAGCAATAATCATAGATTAGATCAAGATACAAAAAACTAAAAGCAATAATAGGCAAATTAAGTCTAAAATTAAATTCATAAACAACTAATAACAAACAATAAAAGAAGGTACACAGGCAAAACATCAATCGCGCATAGGTGCGAAAAGTGAGGCCTATGTAAAAATGCGCATACGCAAGCAGGAAAGCAGAGCTATACAATACAAATGACTCAAGCAATACCAGCGAACAAAGGAGCCGGACGCCTCGATCGGGCAAGACAACGGTTATCAAACTTTTTGCAATACATATATTTAACATGAATAAAATTAAATTTGTGATTAATAATCTAAAACAATGTATAAAATTGATTACAAAATTCTGTTTAAATCGGATTCTTTACCAATTATATGTACTGGAGAAGTGTCATTTTTACGTACGTGAATCTTCGAATGTTTCACCCATACATAAGACACGTTTTTTTCTTTAGCAATTGATTTTACCATCGTTAATAATTTCTTGTTTTCAGCTGTTAGGTGATCATTTACAAAAATCTTAAGCGTAGAATCACCAAATCCTAGATCACTGCCCGTGATAGTTTTTTTAAGTCTTGCAGCGGCCATGAACTCATCTTTAATGTATCTATTTATAAAGCTTACTATTATATGTTTACTTTTAGGGCTCTGAGTGGGCACTCGCGCAACATAATTAATTTGTGTCTTTGGGAATTGGTAGCCAATCACCTTCGAGAGATTCTCCAATATGGAAAACAGATTTTCGTCTTTTTTAATTGGGACGCCTTTAATTTCAACGTTGTTCAGCCTCGCCCATTGTTCCCTCCTGATGTTGTCCTGCATGAGAACTGTTACATCCTTCGTGGTGGAATTGAGACGATCATTGACACCCTGCAGTTCCGAAGACATGACTTCAATCCGTGTTAATTTGTTTTCAAACTCATCTATCTTCGCGCTGTTGAATTCACAAGACGTTTTCAAATCCAAAAGCTCATTTTTAATGGATTTTACGGTTTCGATCAGAGTAGGTAGTGCACTTAGGTGTTTTTTCATTCCTTGTATCTCTTGAAATAAGAGGTCAAGCGTCACAGGACCCGAAGGAGCATCCGTAGGGCTTGTCAATGTACTGCTTCCAGTTACATCTGTATACGGTGTCGATGTTTTCAAATTGTTCCGCACATTTACAGCTGGTCGGACCGGTGTAGTAGGCCCACTTTTAGATCCGGATATTTTGCACTGAGGACATCTCCAAGAAGCCTGACGCTCACGACCTAGTCTTCGGTATCCCACTTCGCCTATACTAGCACATCCAAAATCGAGGTGCCTATTACAACCATTGCACAAAACTCCGTCGTTAAAATTATCACCGCAAGCTGCGCACTTCATCTTGAAAAAGTAGATATAAAGAATCTAAGTAAAAAATTGATAAGAAATTAAGAAATTTGGGGACCACTGGCGTTGCCTTGAGTAAAAAATTACGACTGTACTGTTTGCTAGCTCAACAATGACTGATGGCATATATAGCATGGTTATTAACATAATAACAACAACATTCAAATATGCGTCGTTAGATCACATGTTCTTACAGAATGCGTTGAAGAAATAAAGGTTCACTGCTCGTTCCTCGTGGGTGATAGCGTGCTAATATGTAGCCTATATGTTGACCCGACTTCTTAATAATATTCGTGCCAAATTTGAAGTAAAGCCATGCAGAACTTTTTGAGTTTATCCCGGACATACATACAGACAAACAGACAAAAATTCTAAAAACTATATTTTTGGCTTCGTTATCGATTATAGATCTCACCCCAAGTATTCTTTTAAAAAAATATTCAATGTACAGTTTTGACTATCCTACCATTTTATTATAGGTAAGATTATATGTATAGATAGCTTAAGAACGAATATTTTTAAAAAATTGTGGGATAAAGCACGTAAATAATAACAAATATGAACTATCATTATATAATCTGTTGGATTAAACGCTCATGTCACTTCCTCAAATCCTTACAATCTAAAGCCTCTCCATTCAACAGCTGACTGCTATGAGACAATGAACTTGCGTCCTCGTGCCTTACAACTTTACTTTTTATTATAGAAAACATGTATCTGCATATATTTGTTCGTTAAATATTTGTACGTGTGTTGTGTATGCATTTTTAAATGTTGTTATACGGCGTTTTTTTACAATAGTTTAACATCAGACCAGCAGTTCTAAAACTGTCTGTATTCTATTTTTTTTGGACAGTCTTATTTAGTAAACGAACCCCTGTCAACACGTTATTCACTTTTTTCCGCAATTATCTCACTTTCACTAGACAATACTTCACTTACAGACATTTGTAAAACTCCATAAATAAGTTAAATAGTGACTTAAAAAGCATTTATAGTTGGAGTAAATCTTACGGTCTAAACGTTAATTCTTCTAAGTGTAAAGTTATTATCATCGGTAGTTCAAAACTAGCCGCTCGAATTGACTGGTCACTTATACCACCCGTCATTTTTAATAACACCGTGATTAATTACAGCGATAAAGTAAAAAACCTTGGTATAATTTTTGACAGTCACCTCTCGTGGACACATCAACTGAGTGAGTTAAGTCGCAAATTATTCGCAGCTATCGGATCCCTCTGCCGGCTTCAATACTTCCTTCCTATGTCTACCAAAATTGCGTTAGCTGTCACTCCTACTACCAATTCTTGACTATGCTGATATTTGTTACCTAGATCTTAAGGAGGAGTAGCTAAATAAGCTTGAGGGCCTCCAGAATCTCTGCATACGGTTCATATTTGGTCTTCGCAAATATGACCATGTATCCGATTTTCGTAATCAACTCACGTGGCTGCCTATCCGCTCTCGTAGGAATACTCACATCCTCTCTTTGCTTTATTGCTTTTCCATCCAGATACTCCTCTTTACCTAAAAAATCGCTTCGAGATTCTCTGTGACACTCATGAGCGTTCCCTCAGGTCATCTTCAACCTTAACACTCAAAACTCCTTCTCATACTACTTCCTTTTATTCAAACTCCTTCTCTGTTAAAGCTGTACAACTTTGGAACACTCTTCCTCTTTCTATTAGGCAAGCTCAATCTCTATTCTGTTTTAAAAAATATCTAAAGACTCATTTTTAGTCCCTAAATAACTGGTAGATATCATCATCGCAATATATTATGTAGTATTTGTGTATGTAGTATATATGGTGTATATAAGAAGTAATATACATGTATGTAGTGTTTCTATAAATGTATAATTATGTGTATATATATATATGTATTATATGTAGTATATTTACTTATTTTTATATCATAT
The DNA here is from genome assembly GCF_905220565.1 of Melitaea cinxia. Taxonomy (NCBI): domain Eukaryota; kingdom Metazoa; phylum Arthropoda; class Insecta; order Lepidoptera; family Nymphalidae; genus Melitaea; species Melitaea cinxia. The sequence continues at coordinate 9,339,484 of NC_059416.1, forward strand.
AACTTGTAAACTCCATGCCAATTCTTTGTACACTTCCCTATCGCTTCTCATTTTATATGCCCTGTCTTATATATACCCTAAGGTTGTCTGTAAGAAATCGCTCTTAGCGATAAGACCGCCTTTGTATATCTTTCTTCGTACGTATGTATCCCTTTTTGTAACGTTTCTTTGTAGTGTACAATAAAGAGTATCTATTATTATTATTATAACTCCATTTACTATTTATTTCACTAAAAAAATATCAATTTATCATTTTAAACACATAAAAACTATTAAAATACGAATTCCGAGAGTACGGATAACTAATATTTTTGAATATGACATTTCAATATATTTTTTTAAAAGGCAAATAGGGATGTGGTTATAATATTTTTGGAACAGTATGAGCCATAAAATAGGCCGTGCTTTTTATCTATATTCTAAATTTTCATGAATTATAATTTGTTAACAGATTATAAAACAATGTTACCGTAGCCGCCTTTACGTACATGTATTATACTATCTTGATTATTTATGTATGGACATTTGTATATGTGTATGCGTATTTATTAATAAATCTATCTTACACTATTTTTATTCATCCTTAAGAATTTGTACACTTCCTATCCGTCACTCCTATATCGCGTCCCGTGCCCAAAGGTTATCTGGAAGAAATCGCTCTTCAGCGATAAGATCGCCTTTGTACATCTTTTTTTTAGTTACTACTCTTTGTTCATATTTTGGTGTACAATAAAGAATATATTATTATTATTATTATTATCTTTTATAGTAAAGTGTTCATTGTAAGGGTCTTATTTTATATTATGAATATTTCTGAATATCAATTTCACCCTAAACATTTTTAACGGTGTCGTTTTTACCGATCATTTTACATAAATGAAATATTAATTTGTTATCTTTTATACAGATGATCGATTATTATATATTTTTTTCGTAATTCTATACCTCTACTAATTCTTAGTAAAAATATTTAGTATATTATCAGGTTTCATTAACTTTAGCAATATAGTATCGTTAAGCGTAACGTATCATCACGTAAGTGTCTAAATGTTTCTATTAATACTACGAACGGCTTTACTATTTTGTATCTTACTTTATATGTGTTTGTATTTCGGTGTACATTAAGAATAAATAAATAAATAAATACTAATGAAGCAATTATCGATATATAATGATAAGAAACTGCTCTGAACACGGTAAGACTAAACGTAATGTAAAACTAACGGTAAGGTAACTGAGGTAAAGTTTCTAACTTTGTTTGTTTGTAGGGGGTAATCTTAGCAAATATTGATCCGATCACGAAAATTCTTTTACTATCAGAAAGATACACTATTCAGGAGTGGCATAGGCTATATAATATTGTAATCGAACAAAAAAAAATCAGCCAAAAATCTTATATATAAAATTCTCGTGTCACAATGTTAGTTACAATACTCCTCCGAAACGGCTGGACTGGTTTTTATAAAATTTAGTGTGCATATACTGTGTGGCTATGGTACTAAAGAATATAGCCACTCCCTCTCTTCCCGTGGGTGTCGTAAGAGGCGACTAAGGGATAACGCAGTTCCGCTACCACCTTGGAACTTAAAAAGCCGACCGGTGGTGGGATAACCACCCAACTGCTGGCTTTGAAATACACAGGCCGAAGACGGGCAGCAGCGTCTTCGGTGCGACAAAGCCAGCCCTGCGGTCACCAACCCGCCTGCCCAGCGTGGTGACTATGGGCAAAACACATGAGTTCACGTTATTTTTGGCGTATACTTGTGGAGGCCTATGTCCAGCAGTGGACTGTATAGGCTGTAATGATGATCGTTAAGCATTTGAACATAAAATGAATTTTACTTTCGTATCTTCTATGGTTTATTAATATTGTTCATTCATTTGATCTTTGTGTCACTTTACTAAACTTACAATAGTACTCTATTGTCTGTGGTCGGAAGTACGCCATATTGGTTTACTAAATAGGACTGTTCCAAAAAAAAAAATAGAATATAGAATTGCTAGGACGGTCCGACACTTTAGGTATTGTGTATGTTAAGAAATATTAAATATCGGTCGGGCAGTTTATAGAGACCTTGAGGGTTCGATGACCGTCCGAGGCTTTGTTTAATATCATGTATTTTATTATGACCATATTAATAACTAATTTTGTGCTGTGTGGCTACGGCACCAAAGAATATAGCCACCCCCTCTCTTTCTGTAGGTGTCGTAAGAGGCGACTAAGGGATAACTAGGTTCCACTACCACCTTGGAACTTAAGAAGCCGACCGATGGCGGGATAACCATCTAACCGCTGGCTTTGAAACACACAGGCCGAAGACGGGCAGCAGCGTCTTCGGTGCGACAAAGCCAGCCCTGCGGTCACCAACCCGCCTGCCCAGCGTGGTGACTATGGGCAAAACACATGAGTTCACGCACTTTGGGCGCGAATTTGTGGAGGCCTATGTCCGGCAGTAGACTGCAATAGGCTGGAATGATGATAAATGATGAATAACTAATTGATAATGATAATTTCTAAAGAGAAAAAAGTTTTTACTACGAGATCGGTAGTTTCTGAGGCTCTGAGAAATAGTAGTAATCAAAACAAGCTCTTTATATTATTTACACAATTAATTTGATGTTGAGTACATGTCGACAGTATTAATGTGTAGTTTTATTTCCTGTTAGGTATGTATGATTCAGATTTCAGGCAGGGGCAGGTTTGTTTCACAGACGGGACGTACCCGAGCTGGGCCGTGCCCAAGTGACATTTTTACTGTTAGTCATTCAATAACGCCCGGTTTTTACATTCAATATTTGTGTCTGTTCTTAAAAGAAAAAAAAAACAAGAATATATAAGGCAACACACAAAAAAAAAACAGTCGAATAGAGATTATAGGTACTACTTTTTTGAAGTTGGTTATTTTGCAGTTAAAAAAAACAAATGAATAGTAATTTGTATATTATATAATTAAATAAATAAAATAACGCGTCACACGCGGCCATATCCCATTTACTCCTCTGCTAGATGTTGAAAACTTTTTCATCAAAACGAAAGAAGATCAAATCCGCAAACGCAACCACTAGTGTTGTGACCACTGAGCCAATAATAGTAATAATATTCTTTATAGCACACCATTAAAAGATACAAACAAAAGTAGTACAATTAGAGGAAGATGTACAAAGACGGTCTTATCGCTAAAAGAGCGATTTCTTCCAGACAACCTTTGGGTATAGGACAGGACATAGAAAAGCGGTTAGGATGTGTACAAATAATTGTTATAGAAATTAGAATAAATTACAATAGAATATAAAATTGTACATATATACATACATACATACATACATACATATGCATACATACTTACATACACTCACATATAAACACATACATATACATATATACAAAAATATAAACAATTCATACATAATTATTTATATCATCCAAAGGTGAAAAGACAATCATGGCGAATTTAGCGAGAGATACTTTTTGAAGCTAAAGAGTGACATGACAACACGTCGTCTTATATAAAAATCAATTAAATATGTAAAGAATTTACTGAACAAAAACAATTATATACATAAATGTATTTCCTCTTAAATGAGCATAAACGTATAAGTTTTTAAAATACCTACTAAGATAATGCTCGCACTAGAACGTCCAGTCCATTCATTCTTGACAGAGCTCTTACAAAACATTGTAGTAAGTTAACAAACTTACTGGCGTCCTCTGAACAAAAAGGCTTTAACCGTCGAATTGTTAATTCTTATTTAATAATGTAAATAATCTATAGAAATTAATAAAATTGGAGTGTCTGCTTGTAATATTAATTTAACCGCTTTTTACTAAATACATGTGGATGTATATACGGCACATATACCAAATTGTAATTTTTTACAATTTTTGTCTGCCTGTCTGTCTGTTTGTTTCGGCTAATCTCTGAAACGGCTGGACCGATTTTGACGGGACTTCTATTGGCAGATTGCTGATGTATTAAGGAGTAACTTAGGCTACTTTTATCATAGAAATATTTTTACTTTGTAACTCTGCGAGCTGAACAATATTTTTTTTTAATTCTACGCGGACGAAGTCGCGTGCACAGCTAGTCTCGTTCAATATTTTCTAACATTTTGTCTAACAAACAGCTTTTTAAGTGTTAATTGTTTTTAATATGAGTAAAATATTAAAAGGTAAGCGGGTCGTTAAGTGACATTTTTAATAAATTCCACAATTTAAAAGTGGCACTTAGAGTAAGAATAGCGCCTAAAATTCTTAAATCAAAAGCAGTTTTACTAGAAACTCACTCAATAATAATAAAAAAACACAGTTATGAAAAAAAATGTAAAACTGCGATTTTCTCAAAAACGATTATTTATTACTTAACAGTTTTTTTTTTTTTTATTCTGAGAACGGCAGTACATTAACGGCAATAACGGCTGCGTCATCATTTGATTAAATTGACACTATAACGATATAGGTCAGACAGGAAAATAGTTGACAATACATTATTGTACTTAGTTTTCCTCGTGATTTTCTATGTAATATATGTTTTATTATATATTAATATATGTTGCCCTGCGGTCACCAACCCGCCTGCTCAGCGTGGTGACTATGGGCAAAACACATGAATTCACGCCATTTTTGGCGAGAACTTGTGGAGGCCTATGTCTAGTAGTGGATTGCGAAAGGCGATTGTGAATTGTGATTGTGATATGTTTTATTGATAATTTTTTATATAATGTAGAATTTTGTATTTATATGTGTTTGTGTGTGTGCGAACAATAAAGTAAATAAATAACATATAATTTCAATGACTCTCGTTCTCACCAGGATCTGCATTTCGATTCTGCATGATGATACAAAAATGCTTTTAAACCCTATTTGAATAAATGATAATTTGATTAAATTTTGACATAAAATGTTATGATTTGATAAAGATATATCCAGTTTTCCGTTCATATTAGTTTGACGCCCTATATAGACAAACAGACAGGTAAAATATATTTATATCCTAAACCAGTAATATTTCATAAAAAACGCTTATCATTGTCACAGAATGCCATTTGGGAAGCCCCGAGTGTAAAGCTACTGAGTCTAGTACTCATGAGCGCCCTTTGGAATTTTGCCTTGAACTATATATCTTAAGAGACAATAAGAATTACGAGCAGTCATGTATTTTTTTACTACAAATTTTCCTACTATTTGCCTCAACGAAGTAAGACGAACTTTGATATTTTATATTATATACCATAGTAAAATGTAAAACAGGAAGCTTAACCTTTTCAATGGAATAAAAATTGTGTGTCAGCTCTGACACACGACTGAAGTTCCTTCAAAAACGATTACCGTGATTTTTTAAATGTTGTGTTAAATTATTCAAATTATACTTAATTTAGACAATACAACTTAAAAGTATGTGTACTTATGTATGCAAGTAAGAAGTTATACTTCATTGGCTAGCTAACTTCACGTTGCTGAGTTCTTCTTCGTTAACTAGCTAACTTCAGGGGGTCGGTTTTGTTGTTGCGGTGTGCGCGCGCATCGTAAAAATTTACTCTCATAATAATTTTTCCCTAGCGCGCCAAAAAAAGTATAACTTCAAAAATCAAAATTTAAATACATAATTATATTGTTTTATTATATTTAGGTTTAAAGAAATTTATTTCTCAAGAGCATTAATTACAGTTCACTTATGTGTACACACAGAGAATTGTACATATATATATATATATATATATATATATATATATATATATATATATATATATATATATATATATTCGACCGTATCATATCATCAAAAAAGGAAAAGGTAGCAATAAAGAATGAAGTTTATTTATTTGTTTAACATGAGTATTATCAATTTTAAGCATGGTTTAGTTTGTATTTTCGTTTGATTGTAAGTAGTTTAATAAGATAATGTGCAACTTTATGAGTAATTGTGATTGTATTTTATTTAATTTGTTTATATTTTATATACAAATTATTTAATTATTTAAATATAAATATGTCGGATTGAGGGTAGATTTCTCTCGCTTTTCGTCTCAGAGTACTCGGTCTACTGTGGGCTTCAGTAGACAATGTTGACACAACTAAACATAATTTATGATATCGCCTATTTATTTTGACACAGGAATGACTTAGCAGAAGGGTAACGCAGCACGGAACGCGGAATAGTTATTAGTTAACGGGGGGAGACGAACTTCTTAGCATTCGATGGTTTCACCGTGCGGGTGCCAAGTCCATCGTTTGGCAGAGGGAGCAACTCAGTGCCCTAGACGAGACCTAGGTGTAGGTTTAAGAAGGCCCCCTTTGAGATGCGCATCAGCGCTCACCTTCACTGCTTGAGTTGTCCGCCCTTATATGTAACAATTAATTCGTTTGCCCAAATTAATTATTAAAAGAGTCTAGGTTAAGCTATATACTACAAGTATACAACAAGTGAACCGTGCCAAGCCAGAGCCAAGAGTGCCCCCTTCCTCAATACCCAAACGTCAAGTTCAAATTAATCACTACTGACATCTGCCACGATTGGTATCTACTGGTATCGAACATACCCAAGCACAATGCTTGACGTTTCCGACAATCTATTTATTTATTTATTTGTTGCACCAACAAGAAATACACTAACTAATACAATGTTAAGAGGCTAGCTCAGTTATTCGGCCAAGTGTATCCTCAATTACAGGCGCAAACCGGATGCACTTGAGCGAACAATTCATTATTATATATACTAAGTAGTAACAAATTAACAAAACACAATTTTCACAACAGATAATTACCAAAAGAGACACAATTTTTAAAAAACAATTACTAACAACAATTATAATAATGCATCATCTGGTCTGAAATTAATAATAAATAATAAAAATAGCAAATTTCCGATCAATATAAAAGTAATCAATCACTATCAAATGGAATGTCAATTCAATTCAATAACGCTTGGATTATCAAAAATTATTTAAAAAAAAAGTTAAACGATAACAAACCATTAAAAGTCCATCCTCCCGTGACCATGGTTGCTGTAAAGTATCCGAAACGTCGGGAATCAAAAGTTAATAATAAACCGCGATAAAATCCGAAAAAAAGTTGTTTCATTAAATATATATATACGGTCGAATTGAGTAACCTCCTCCTTTTTTTTAAGTCTGTCAAAACACATTTATTTATTTATTTACAGAAAAAAATACAATTTGTGTGATGAACAGTGCAGCAAAAACAATTAACAGTTTAACTGTGCACTGTGATTCTAAAGTAATCATGCTAAAGTGAAGATATTATAAATTAATATAAAAATATGTAATTAAACTACACAAATAATTGGTTATATACATGTGAATAATAACATAGAGTGGTTAAAGAATAATAATAATTATAACAAAAATAATAAATAATATTTATTTCTATATATATTTTTTAAACTAATTCACATGCGGCCATTTCATTCTCTCTATATGTTGGTCGAAAAAGAATTAAAGTATGTTTTTATAGTTTTTTATTTTTATTTTTCTTTTAATAAATTGAAAAAAAAAATTACAAACAAAAGACGATACCTACAGTATTTGAAAACTTACAAACTGAAAATACTTAGCAAGAAGCTTCATTAATTTTAAGAAAATTTATACTGCAAATGGAAAAAAGTAATAGAATAGAATAGAATAAACTTTATTGCACACCACTCAGATTTTTTTTTACATAAAACAGTTATTTACCCATAGAGATAGTAATGTACAAAGGCGGCGTTATCGCTTAGTAGCGATCTCTTCCAGACAACCTTTAGAAATAGGAAAATATGCATTCAAAAGTTAGGTGCAGCAGCGCAATTATCTGTATAATTTATAAATAAAACATTATGCATGCAAACATGATGCATTTTCGTTCCCTACTCGAAAAATACTAAAAAAAAACATACTTCATACATAAACATATACATATGTATATACATAAACATATACATATATACATACATACATAACATGTCGTCACAATTTAACAAGTTAATAAGAAATAGAAGATAAAATAAGTAAAAGTGATGCAAATTGGAAAAAACTAAACGAATTAATCATGGTGAGATTGTACGCTATAACTAACTTTTTATAGGAGATAACTGATTGTGCTTTTTTGATGTTGAGTGGCAACGCATTCCATAATTGAACTGCCTGTACAGAAAAAGACATTTTATAAAATTTGTTGTTGTGCACAGAAACCCTCAGTGTGAGGTTCTCTGCTTGTGTGTTGTGCGTAACCATTTGAGCTTTGAATGAAATTCGGAGACATGATCATAGTTGCGCAAACCAAATATGAAACGTGTGGCGATGTTTTGGAGACGCTCAAGTTTATTCATTTGTTCTTCGGTTAAATTGAGATAGCTTGCGTCGGCATAGTCGATAATGAATAGGATTAGAGATTGGGCTAGCATAACTTTGGTAGGAATTGGCAGAAAATAACGCAACGCTTAAGAGATTTTAGTGAAGCTATAGTTCTTCGGCTTAATTCTTTAAACTGAACTAAATAAATAACATGGCTAAGAACTTAATAAAAATATTTTTTTACTGGATATCTCAAAAGATCGCAGTCGGCTGAGCATTCGCGCTCGCAACTACAGCTGACTTTCAATGTGTCTGGCAAAATGAAGAACCACTAAAGATGTCCAGCTATTGAGGTAAAAAAATTTATAGGACCCCAAGTAGCATATATAAAATTTAGCCTTTATTTTATAACGAAAGTAAAATTATAATTTATTAAAGTTTAGGGGTGTCCGGCAGGGAGTAGCAACTGTCATAAGTGTCCGGCAATAGATGGCGAGATTTCTAAAGTTATCCCAAAAAAACATACAAATACCGTCTCTTAAATGTTGAACGAGATTTAAATATTCAACAGGAGCGTGACCGCTTGTGTCATATCGAAATATCTGGATTTCCCGAGAAGAAATATGAGGACCTTCCTCGGATACTTTTATCAATATGTACGGCCAAATATACAAAATATCATAAGCATATACTGAGTACCGCAAAATATTACTAACACGAAATTGCCTAAAAATATTGTTGCCAAAATGAATAATCAGCTACTGAAAGATAAAATCATATCTGCTATTCGCAGGAAAAAAAAAACTCACCACTGCTGAATTAAGACTTATAAAATCGATAGAGCCTAAAAAATTTACATAAACGAGCATTTAACTCCATTTAACAAAACGCTTTTTAAGAAAACTCGTAAAGCTGCAGCCAGTGCCACCTTCCAACACGTCTCTGATTTTGTTTAAAACCAATAGAGAAGGATGGACAGGTTAACGTGGTCTATACGGATTTTGAGAAAGCTTTCGACCGTGTAGACCATGACATCCTTCTTTAAAAGCTACACATTCTCGGAATTCATGGTGATATCTTACAAACTGTACGCAGACTGTTGTTCTTAGAGGTTATGGGTCCGACTACATACAGCGCGTATATTTATGACACAAGTACGGTTCTTGTAAATTCAGAACACTTACTAAATGCTGACGACAAAAAAGTATACATGAGCGAACAAAGATGGTCCGTGATTTAGGTATATATTTTGATAGCAAAATGTTAATGTCTTCTCATATTGATATGATTAGATCCAAAGCACTAAGAAATCTTAGTTTTGTCATAAGTACCTACCTGTAGTCCCTTAAAGATGTCCCTTTAGATATGTTTATATAAAACGCATTGAAAGTGTATAAAAGAAATTTGTTCACCACCTTTAATTTAACTGTAGAAAAGCCGACGTAAGTGATGAATACGTATCTGCCGAGCTTATAACCTTCTGACATTAACGGAACGCAGGGATGTATTAGACATGGGGCTATTATATGATATATTTCGCGGCCGCATCAACAGCCCGGAACTTGTTGAACGCATTATACTAGACAACCGTTCACGACGCACAAGACACGCTGCCTTATTTTATGTCCCGAACTGCTCCACCAACTATGCACAGAATTCTATACTTACAAGATTACCTGACTCACTTCAATTTGAAACATCAAGACGTAGATATTTTCAATGGTCCAAAAAATATTTTTCAAAATATAAAATAAAACAACAGTTCTTTAAAAAAAAATCAAAACAACAACTAAATATATATAATTTATATATATTTCATAAATAATTATATAATCTTCACTATTATTATTATCATTATTATATATGTTATATTTCCTTCCATATAGAGTTAATTACTTTTAAATTATACTTCCCAGGGTTATTAATAGGTTTAATACGAAAATAAGTTTTTTTTTTGTTTTTCCTTTTTTTCACTTTTGTTAATTTAAATTTAAAACGGATGGATGGTCGTAATTGGCCTTTTCGATTATATTTCATTCTTGTTTATTTTATACTAGCGGCCCGCTCCGTCTTCGCACGGGTATATATATATATATATATATATATATATATAAGCCTATGTCATTCCCTATGTCATTTTGTAGCCTATGTCATTTTGTCATTATATATATATAAGCCTATGTCATTCCCTAAAAAAATGATTAAAATCGATCCAGTAGTTTTGATTTATTCATTACTGCCGTGCTAAACCATGAAGATTTCCTGCTATCTTTAGAATATCTAAACTCATACACTACATTAATTTTACTTATTTACTTTTTATACTATACTTATAGGCACGCTCCCGCCGCCCCGGCCGACCGGAACCGCTGCAAACGCTACGTCCCGCAATTTTTAAATATGTAATATTTTCGAAAATATTCATTTAAATCATATGCTGCAAAGGGCCATATAGATCTATATTAAATGAACAATGTATTTAAGGTGTTTAATTAGATAAGCATTAATGCTGTATTGGTTAAAATCGGTTCGAAAATTGGCATTTAGTTGTCGTAAAAAGTAAATGACAAAAAAATGTTATTGTGGGATATCCATAAGAGACAGATATATACCATAGCGGAGTTTTCTGTAGACCTTTTCAATGTGTACAATACTTAGTACATTATTTTGATAAATCTCGTAGGGTTCAGCCTGCGTTTGCAATGTAAGCAGAAAAAATTTAATTATTTACGACATCACATTAGAAACCTCAAAAATAACAGTATTTCTCTACTATTTAATGGATGTTATTATACATAAAAACCTTCCTCTTTAATCACTCTATCTATTAAAAAAAACCGCATCAAAATCCGTTGCGTAGTTTTAAAGATTTAAGCATACATAGGGACATAGGGACAGAGAAAGAGACTTTGTTTTATACTATGTAGTGATTTTTTTCTGTGCTGTGTACCATCCCTTATAAGTAAATAAATAAATACATTTAACAATTTCTGTACACTAGAATAGCAAAAGAAAATAGCTCTTATAAACAATGCTGGTACAAAGGCACTACTTATCACATAATGGAATCTCTTGCAGTAGTCCTGCCACAGGAAACTTATAAAACAGTCGCAAAATTAGCTTGTACAATCTAAACATATTCAGAATAAAAATATAATATATAATAAATATATAATTATACAATATATAAATGCACAAATACATAATAATGTATACACACGTAGATACAAATAATACGATATTTATACTTATACATACACGCATACACATATACGATACATAATACAAACGATACACAATATAAATAATACATACGATAATATATTCCAATACGCATAAGGACACTTAATTAAATTGATATTATATATATAAATAAATTTTGTCGGTTTAAATTCGAATTTGGAAGTCAACATTAAACCAAAAGTGCAGGCTCAGCGCAAATTTGCTAAAAGAGCTTATGTGCCACCTAGTCCAAATGTAACGAACAATGCAGTAAATAGAAGACATCTTACAAATGGAAAAAAAAAACATATTTTTTCGATATAACACTTCTGCCAGGAAACTCTTAGACTCAATATCATTTGAAAGTATACACAAGCACAATCCAATTGTGCTATTGGAAAGATTGCAAGAATAACCAATTGTGCAAATGGATAATGAGCCTAGTAGACACAAGTTCAACCAGTCCAAAAGAAAGTAACTAGATTAACAAATAATAAACAAAATATTGCGTCATGCATATGTACAAAACCAGCAGCTGAGAATAAAAGAAAAGTTATTACCCAAAAAAAAGTCGAAAAACTATTTATGAAAATGTCTAGAACTACGAAAAGTGAGGAGTCAAAATGTAATATGAAGTTAAGATCAGCCATACAAACTTCTGCTGTTGACGAAAACTTTTCTATTGATAATGACAAACCTCTAATGTTTTATACTAAGAAAACTTTAAAACCAAAACGAATGATCAATAAAACAAGACAATCCACAAAACATTTTGAAAACGAAGAAAGATGTGTTGATTTCACCACAACCTGCACAAACTGAGCTTCCACCTAACAATGAAGAATCCCAGAATAATGCAGTCCCAAGTAACAGTGAGGTTTCATTTGCAAATGAATCAGAGCAGAAACCTAGCCGTAATGATTTTTCGAAATGCAATGAAACAGTTGACAGTAAGGATAAAATGATTTATAAAGGCACGCTACACTACGATGAAGGACCAAGTCCTAAAAAAGCAAATTGTAACGTTTCATCGACTCGCAATGAGGCACTAAATAATAAAGACGAAATATACGATAGCGAACACAAAAGAAACATACAAACAAACCAAATTACAAAGAGTCCCCAAGTCATAAGGATATATACCAAATGCCAAGGAAGCTACAAAATGTGTCACACCCCCTCCAAGGGAATCACGTACACTTTGGTTAGCTTTGACCAATAAAGATACTATCGAATCAGGCCACAGCAGTATCACGCAAAATCTTGTTACGCCACAAAAAGTTACCAACACTACAACACATATACATCCATCGTGTATACATCGATCTGCATTTAGTAAAAAGCAGTTATTTTAATATTACAAACAGACACTTCAATTTTATTTATTTGTACAGATGTATAGATTAATACGTGAAGAAAAAACTTTTTACCGCTTTTTACGAAAGGTCCGCCGACGGACAAGTATGAAATTTCGCACACTTATGTTAGTCTAGTATATAGAGAAGGCAGAATGCTAATATTTTTTTTTTAATAAGCCATTCAGTTAAATCAGCTTTAACTAATCATATATTTAATTAAGGGTCCACTTAAACCTGTAATCAATGAAGTTTCACATCACACAATAAACAGATTGAGATAGTACGCGTTGAACGAGATTCTTAAACACTATCTCAAAAGTACCAGCTACACTATGTTGCTGGTTCACTTAAACCAATTAGTTTTTATATTTTATCGTTAATATTCGATTCATTATATCACTTATTTTTGGCTAACATTTAAAAATTCAATTAACCTATCCTCTTCATTTTCTCCTTGACAAACCGGAGTTAATTATCATTATAATTTTCAGTTTTATGAAATCACTGCTCATCCTGCCTTAATTCAATTAAAAAATTACCATACGGTAACATCTTAAGTAGTTTTTGTTAAACGTTCTATTACTGATTATATAACTTCCTCCAATTCCGTGTTTGAAAAGAAATATTCTAGTTCAAACGTCTCTGTCTTACATCTGTCTATCTTCTTATTCTTCGTGTCGAGGACTTGTAACGCGTGTCGTAAACAGACGGAATACTTCTTGCGAAACACTCCTTTTACCCGAGACAAGTAAAGAATTGATCGGTAAACTTCACATTCGTTCTCGTGGACGTTTCAAGCACCAGCTGCGCTACATTTCTCGGACTGGACAATGAGAGGCTTGAGCCCGCGACCCTCGAGCTAGCGACGATTCTCTATTTCCTCGGAGAGTATAGCGGAGAAGTTCACGTGTACCAACTGCAGCATAATGTGAGTGATTCGTTCGGGTCGCGAGTCACGGGAATCAATAGCTGCTGCAGTGGGAACATTGTCGGCTCGCAGCTTTGACGTAGTTCTTGAAAAACATAGTTAACACCTTTAACCCAAGAATTGGTTGCGAAATAAACACTCTCTGAGACAGTGTATCCCGTACATATAGAACAAGAGTGTGCTCTAGGGAATAGAATGATATATTCACCAAGCTCCTGAATCACTCGTGACATAGAGACATTTCTCTCTGGAAGCAAAGTAGGTGGTATCATAGCAGTATCAGATGGGAGCCATATGGATTTGTTCTGACACGCAGTTGGGCATAGGCTCTCGACTGCGCGACGGAATTTGTTACTTTCGGAATCAGGTATGCCGTATCAAATCTTCTCCGGGCCTGTAGGCATGTATTCAATCCAGGGCAGGCCATGTTGGTCGCGGTGCCAACAACTAGTCGAATAGATCATACCCACGTGTAGCGTTGGCACCGTCACACTCAGCACAGGCCCGAGAGAACGCAACATATTGCCGCAGTTCTGGCTTAGCATCTTTAAATTCCAAGGGTGTTTGCCGTATTGGTCATTCTTATTCTTACTAAAGCCGTAGCCCTCAACCCCCGTGCCTATTGAAGCAGTATTAATGCACACGTGCTCATTACCCAGGAGAACAAGTTTCCAGTACTGAGATTCAATTTCGGACGTCGAAGGCGTTGATAGGCAAAATATTTTCCGAGCGGTGGTAGCTATCTTCTTAAAATTTGTGAGGTCCATGACGCGTCCCCGTACAATGCACTCCTCAGCCTCGCTTACCGCTGCAGTTATGTACTGATTATCTTCAAAGTCATCGTCATCTGACGAGTCGGATTCGCCCAACAACCTCTTCTGACGGTGAAGCGGGTTCTGTGCTCGTAGTATCAGCTTATCGTTTCTCTTCGACCATTTCCTGTCCATTCTCCGTTAGTTCTTGATACTCCCTTTGAGTAAGGGCATCATAGGGTGATAGATATTTAACATACATTTGGTCCAATTTTTTAGCTGGATTATTAAATTTAGCATAATTAAATTCGTCGCCTAACTTGTTCCATTTTCTCATGTCCACGTACGTTCTACTTTTGACATTCGCTTTAAGCCCCCTTTGACGTTAAACAAAATGGAACATCTTAGGCAGATTGCCTTCTAATAAAGGCGAATGAGAGAAGGTTATGTTTTTTGACGCTAAAAATGATCGCAAGGCGCATAATTCTCGCGTCACTGGTCCCCATCGACTGTAAAACCGCGACAAGTACTGGTTCGTCACAACAAATCGGATAGAGTCAGTGAGTGTAGAAGAAGGTTTAAAGCCCGGAGGTGTTATCACTTTGCATAGCCCATATTTAGCTGCTTCTGGCGTCATCTTTTGGAAATATGCTACAGGGTCTCTAAATTCTGCTTCAGTGGGACGGAATAATGGCGCCTCAACTATCTTGCGTTTACCCGGTTTACATGTTTTATATATTTTTTCTTGGTGTGATAGTTTGCCCATTTGTTTTGTTTCGTTACTCTCAGTTTCACTATCAGTGGTCTTGGTCTCGTCTGTTTCGGTTGGTGATGCACGTGCCTGCGACTTCGTCCACGTGGAATTTAACAAAAAATTATTGTTCAATTTACAGAGTTATAAAATAAATAAATTTCTAAAATACAAGTAGCATAAGTTACTCCTTATTACATCAGCTATCTCTCAGTGAAAGTCCCGCCAAAATCGGTTCAGCCGTATCAGAGATTTGCCGAAATAAACAGACAGATAGACAAATATTTAAAAAAAATGTTATTTTGGTATATGTACCGTGTCCATATGCATATAGTAAAAAGC
Organism: Melitaea cinxia; assembly: GCF_905220565.1. Taxonomy (NCBI): domain Eukaryota; kingdom Metazoa; phylum Arthropoda; class Insecta; order Lepidoptera; family Nymphalidae; genus Melitaea; species Melitaea cinxia. The sequence goes on from NC_059416.1 coordinate 9,355,126, forward strand.
GGTTATTTTAATATTACAAATAGATTCTCCAATTTTATTTATTTGTATAGACTATCCAATAAATCTACACTCAATATTAGGTAATATAACCAAAATTCTAAACGACCGAAAAGTAATTCAAAATCAATAGTTAACAAACGCTAATATAAAATCAAATAAACGTTGATGTATGATAAAAAGTATCTTAATTTGTGTTTCCCGAAAACTATAACCTGGGGAGCTTTAAGTCGCGAATGAATAGGTTACTTCTAGGTGAGCGTGCTCCATATTAGACCGCATTTTCACTTATCATCAGGTGAAATAGTGGTCAAATGCAACCCTATACATAGTAAAAAACAAAAATTTCTCTATTCCATGATCAAACTGTGACGTTCTTTCATCAAATTATTTCGAAGACTCGAGAGTGAGGTTTAGAGGCGCGCGGACGTATAGGCACCTGCTAAGTCCTTTGAAGGATAACGCGTACTCTCCGAACTTGTTATCTAACTATAAGTATATCAGTGCTAATATAAATTATTTTTATGCTTTACATCTAAACTTCAGCTCCAGGAGTAACAGGTACGAAAGTTTTTACTTTTTATTGTCTATAAGCAAGTAAAGGAAAAAAGAAAGTCGGTTGGTTGTCAAGAAAAGCCAGTAAAGAAAAGAAGACAGTCAGTTTCTTGTCTATAAAAACCAGTAAAGGAAAGAAGACAGTCAGTTGCTTGACAAGAAAAGCCAGTAAAGGAACGACAGTCAGTTGCTTGGCAAGAAAAGCCAGTAAAGGAAAGAAGATAGTCAGTTGCTTGTCAAGAAAAGCCAGTAAAGGAAAGAAGACAGTCAGTTTCTTGTCTATAAAAACCAGTAAAGGAAAGAAGACAGTCAGTTGCTTGACAAGAAAAGCCAGTAAAGGAAAGACAGTCAGTTACTTGACAAGAAAAGCTAGTAAAGGAAAGACAGTCAGTTGCTTGTCTAGAAAAGCCAGTAAAGGAAAGAAGATAGTCAGTTGCTTGTCAAGAAAAGCCAGTAAGGGAAAGAAGACAGTCGGCTGCTTGTCAAGAAATACCACTAAACAAAAGAAGACACTGTTGCCAGTACGTCGTATGTCGAATGTGAATCACCAACCGAAACAGACGAGACCAAGACCACTGATAGTGAAACTGAGAGTAACGAAACAAAACAAATGGGCAAACTATCACACCAAGAAAAAATATATAAAACATGTAAACCGGGTAAACGCAAGATAGTTGAGGCGCCATTATTCCGTCCCACTGAAGCAGAATTTAGAGACCCTGTAGCATATTTCCAAAAGATGACGCCAGAAGCAGCTAAATATGGGCTATGCAAAGTGATAACACCTCCGGGCTTTAAACCTTCTTCTACACTCACTGACTCTATCCGATTTGTTGTGACGAACCAGTACTTGTCGCGGTTTTACAGTCGATGGGGACCAGTGACGCGAGAATTATGCGCCTTGCGATCATTTTTAGCGTCAAAAAACATAACCTTCTCTCATTCGCCTTTATTAGAAGGCAATCTGCCTAAGATGTTCCATTTTGTTTAACGTCAAAGGGGGCTTAAAGCGAATGTCAAAAGTAGAACGTACGTGGACATGAGAAAATGGAACAAGTTAGGCGACGCATTTAATTATGCTAAATTTAATAATCCAGCTAAAAAATTGGACCAAATGTATGTTAAATATCTATCACCCTATGATGCCCTTACTCAAAGGGAGTATCAAGAACTAACGGAGAATGGACAGGAAATGGTCGAAGAGAAACGATAAGCTGATACTACGAGCACAGAACCCGCTTCACCGTCAGAAGAGGTTGTTGGGCGAATCCGACTCGTCAGATGACGATGACTTTGAAGATAATCAGTACATAACTGCAGCGGTAAGCGAGGCTGAGGAGTGCATTGTACGGGGACGCGTCATGGACCTCACAAATTTTAAGAAGATAGCTACCACCGCTCGGAAAATATTTTGCCTATCAACGCCTTCGACGTCCGAAATTGAATCTCAGTACTGGAAACTTGTTCTCCTGGGTAATGAGCACGTGTGCGTTAATACTGCTTCAATAGGCACGGGGGTTGAGGGCTACGGCTTTAGTAAGAATAAGAATGACCAATACGGCAAACACCCTTGGAATTTAAAGATGCTAAGCCAGAACTGCGGCAATATGTTGCGTTCTCTCGGGCCTGTGCTGAGTGTGACGGTGCCAACGCTACACGTGGGTATGATCTATTCGACTAGTTGTTGGCACCGCGACCAACATGGCCTGCCCTGGATTGAATACATGCCTACAGGCCCGGAGAAGATTTGATACGGCATACCTGATTCCGAAAGTAACAAATTCCGTCGCGCAGTCGAGAGCCTATGCCCAACTGCGTGTCAGAACAAATCCATATGGCTCCCATCTGATACTGCTATGATACCACCTACTTTGCTTCCAGAGAGAAATGTCTCTATGTCACGAGTGATTCAGGAGCTTGGTGAATATATCATTCTATTCCCTAGAGCACACTCTTGTTCTATATGTACGGGATACACTGTCTCAGAGAGTGTTTATTTCGCAACCAATTCTTGGGTTAAAGGTGTTAACTATGTTTTTCAAGAACTACGTCAAAGCTGCGAGCCGACAATGTTCCCACTGCAGCAGCTATTGATTCCCGTGACTCGCGACCCGAACGAATCACTCACATTATGCTGCGGTTGGTACACGTGAACTTCTCCGCTATACTCTCCGAGGAAATAGAGAATCGTCGCTAGCTCGAGGGTCGCGGGCTCAAGCCTCTCATTGTCCAGTCCGAGAAATGTAGCGCAGCTGGTGCTTGAAACGTCCACGAGAACGAATGTGAAGTTTACCGATCAATTCTTTACTTGTCTCGGGTAAAAGGAGTGTTTCGCAAGAAGTATTCCGTCTGTTTACGACACGCGTTACAAGTCCTCGACACGAAGAATAAGAAGATAGACAGATGTAAGACAGAGACGTTTGAACTAGAATATTTCTTTTCAAACACGGAATTGGAGGAAGTTATATAATCAGTAATAGAACGTTTAACAAAAACTACTTAAGATGTTACCGTATGGTAATTTTTTAATTGAATTAAGGCAGGATGAGCAGTGATTTCATAAAACTGAAAATTATAATGATAATTAACTCCGGTTTGTCAAGGAGAAAATGAAGAGGATAGGTTAATTGAATTTTTAAATGTTAGCCAAAAATAAGTGATATAATGAATCGAATATTAACGATAAAATATAAAAACTAATTGGTTTAAGTGAACCAGCAACATAGTGTAGCTGGTACTTTTGAGATAGTGTTTAAGAATCTCGTTCAACGCGTACTATCTCAATCTGTTTATTGTGTGATGTGAAACTTCATTGATTACAGGTTTAAGTGGACCCTTAATTAAATATATGATTAGTAAAAGCTGATTTAACTGAATGGCTTATTAAAAAAAAAATATTAGCATTCTGCCTTCTCTATATACTAGACTAACATAAGTGTGCGAAATTTCATACTTGTCCGTCGGCGGACCTTTCGTAAAAAGCGGTAAAAAGTTTTTTCTTCACGTATTAATCTATACATCTGTACAAATAAATAAAATTGAAGTGTCTGTTTGTAATATTAAAATAACTGCTTTTTACTAAATGCAGATCGATGTATACACGATGGATGTATATGTGTTGTAGTGTTGGTAACTTTTTGTGGCGTAACAAGATTTTGCGTGATACTGCTGTGGCCTGATTCGATAGTATCTTTATTGGTCAAAGCTAACCAAAGTGTACGTGATTCCCTTGGAGGGGGTGTGACACATTTTGTAGCTTCCTTGGCATTTGGTATATATCCTTATGACTTGGGGACTCTTTGTAATTTGGTTTGTTTGTATGTTTCTTTTGTGTTCGCTATCGTATATTTCGTCTTTATTATTTAGTGCCTCATTGCGAGTCGATGAAACGTTACAATTTGCTTTTTTAGGACTTGGTCCTTCATCGTAGTGTAGCGTGCCTTTATAAATCATTTTATCCTTACTGTCAACTGTTTCATTGCATTTCGAAAAATCATTACGGCTAGGTTTCTGCTCTGATTCATTTGCAAATGAAACCTCACTGTTACTTGGGACTGCATTATTCTGGGATTCTTCATTGTTAGGTGGAAGCTCAGTTTGTGCAGGTTGTGGTGAAATCAACACATCTTTCTTCGTTTTCAAAATGTTTTGTGGATTGTCTTGTTTTATTGATCATTCGTTTTGGTTTTAAAGTTTTCTTAGTATAAAACATTAGAGGTTTGTCATTATCAATAGAAAAGTTTTCGTCAACAGCAGAAGTTTGTATGGCTGATCTTAACTTCATATTACATTTTGACTCCTCACTTTTCGTAGTTCTAGACATTTTCATAAATAGTTTTTCGACTTTTTTTTGGGTAATAACTTTTCTTTTATTCTCAGCTGCTGGTTTTGTACATATGCATGACGCAATATTTTGTTTATTATTTGTTAATCTAGTTACTTTCTTTTGGACTGGTTGAACTTGTGTCTACTAGGCTCATTATCCATTTGCACAATTGGTTATTCTTGCAATCTTTCCAATAGCACAATTGGATTGTGCTTGTGTATACTTTCAAATGATATTGAGTCTAAGAGTTTCCTGGCAGAAGTGTTATATCGAAAAAATATGTTTTTTTTTTTCCATTTGTAAGATGTCTTCTATTTACTGCATTGTTCGTTACATTTGGACTAGGTGGCACATAAGCTCTTTTAGCAAATTTGCGCTGAGCCTGCACTTTTGGTTTAATGTTGACTTCCAAATTCGAATTTAAACCGACAAAATTTATTTATATATATAATATCAATTTAATTAAGTGTCCTTATGCGTATTGGAATATATTATCGTATGTATTATTTATATTGTGTATCGTTTGTATTATGTATCGTATATGTGTATGCGTGTATGTATAAGTATAAATATCGTATTATTTGTATCTACGTGTGTATACATTATTATGTATTTGTGCATTTATATATTGTATAATTATATATTTATTATATATTATATTTTTATTCTGAATATGTTTAGATTGTACAAGCTAATTTTGCGACTGTTTTATAAGTTTCCTGTGGCAGGACTACTGCAAGAGATTCCATTATGTGATAAGTAGTGCCTTTGTACCAGCATTGTTTATAAGAGCTATTTTCTTTTGCTATTCTAGTGTACAGAAATTGTTAAATGTATTTATTTATTTACTTATAAGGGATGGTACACAGCACAGAAAAAAATCACTACATAGTATAAAACAAAGTCTCTTTCTCTGTCCCTATGTCCCTATGTATGCTTAAATCTTTAAAACTACGCAACGGATTTTGATGCGGTTTTTTTTAATAGATAGAGTGATTAAAGAGGAAGGTTTTTATGTATAATAACATCCATTAAATAGTAGAGAAATACTGTTATTTTTGAGGTTTCTAATGTGATGTCGTAAATAATTAAATTTTTTCTGCTTACATTGCAAACGCAGGCTGAACCCTACGAGATTTATCAAAATAATGTACTAAGTATTGTACACATTGAAAAGGTCTACAGAAAACTCCGCTATGGTATATATCTGTCTCTTATGGATATCCCACAATAACATTTTTTTGTCATTTACTTTTTACGACAACTAAATGCCAATTTTCGAACCGATTTTAACCAATACAGCATTAATGCTTATCTAATTAAACACCTTAAATACATTGTTCATTTAATATAGATCTATATGGCCCTTTGCAGCATATGATTTAAATGAATATTTTCGAAAATATTACATATTTAAAAATTGCGGGACGTAGCGTTTGCAGCGGTTCCGGTCGGCCGGGGCGGCGGGAGCGTGCCTATAAGTATAGTATAAAAAGTAAATAAGTAAAATTAATGTAGTGTATGAGTTTAGATATTCTAAAGATAGCAGGAAATCTTCATGGTTTAGAGAAAGAAGAATTGTTTTATTCTAAAGTTAACGCGTGCGGGCCACGGGCAGTAATGAATAAATCAAAACTACTGAATCGATTTTAATCATTTTTTTAGTGAATGACATAGGCTTATATATATTATATACCCGTGCGAAGACGCAGCGGGCCACTAGTATAAAATAAACAAGAATGAAATATAATCGTAAAGGCCAATTACGACCATCCATCCGTTTAAAATTTTCCCTTTTTTACCTTTCGTAAAAAGCGGTACAAAGTTTTTTCTTCACGTATTAATCTATACATCTGTACAAATAATAAAATTGAAGTGTCTGTTTGTAATATTGAAATCATCATCATTATCATCATCATCATCATCATCATCATCATCACTTCAGCCTATTACAGTCCACTGCTGGACATAGGCCTCCACAAGTTCGTGCCAAAAAATGGCGTAAACTCATGTGTTTTGCCCATAGCACGCTCGGCAGGCGGCTTGGTGACCGCAGGGCTGGCTTTGTCGCACCGAAGACGCTGCCCGTCTTCGGCCTGTGTATTTCAAAGCAAACAGTTGGATGGTTATCCCGCTATCGATCGGCTTTTTAAGTTCCAAGGTGGTAGCGGAACTGTGTTATCTCTTAGTCGCCTCTTACGACACCCACGGGAAGAGAGAGAGTGGCTATATTCTTTACTGCCGTAGCCACACAGCAGTTAATATTAAAATAACTGCTTTTTACTAAATACAGATGGATATATACAAAATACATATACCAAAATAACATTTCTTTTAATTTTTGTCTGTCTGTCTGTCTATCTGTTTGTTCCGGCCAATCTCTGAAACAGATTGGCCAATTTTGACGGTACTTTCAGTGTATGATAACTGATGTAATAAGGATGAGACTTAGGCTACTTTTATTTTAGAAATTTATTTTATACTCTAACTCTTACTAAACTTTTGGCTAAGCTTTAGGGTAAGTAAAACGGAACTATGGGGTTTTGGTAACAGAATTATGCCTATAGACGGTCTAATTCTAAAGTTAGATAGGTTAGGTTAGGTTAGGTTAGAGAGTTATATTTTTTATAACGAAATTATGCCTAAAACAGTCTAATTCTGAAGTTAGATAGGTTAGGGTTATTTTTCTTGTAACGAAATTATACCTATAAATGGTCTTATTCTGAAGTTAGATAGGTTAGGGTATTTTTTTTTTTTTGTAACGAAATTATGCCTATAAACGGTCTAATTCTGAAGTTAGATAGATTAGGATTTTTTTTTGTAACGAAATTATGCCTATGAACGGTCTAATTCTGAAGTTATATATGTTAGGGTTATTTTTTTTTGTAACGAAATTATGTCTATAAACAGTCTAATTTTGAAGTTAGATAGGTTAAGGCTATTTTTTTTTGTAACGAAATTATGCCTATAAACGGTCTAATTCTAAAGTTAGATAGGTTAGGGTTTTTTTTTATTCATGTCATGTTCTTCACTTCAATATATTTTTATTTTTATTTATTTATTGTCATATAAAATGAACTAAAATATTGAATATTTTTCGTATATAACAGTAAATAAATAAAAATAAAATATATTTTAGTAAAAAATATATAACACGAAACAAGGCTGTATGGTTTTAAACCTTTGCCTTTACAGTTATTTAAACAAAAACAATGAATTTATGCTTACATTGCTTTGGAGCGAAACGATAAGTGGCGTGCCATTTTTTACTAAAACATCTAGTTCTCAGTCGTTAAACATCAGTTGTATCGTTTGTTAAAAAACAGTGTGAAAACGTTAAATTAACGAATGAAATGTTAAAATCATGTGCGAAATGTGAAGATAACATGTGAAAGCTACGGAACGAAGCATGAGTAACGAAGTTGTATCGTTTGTTGATCTTGTAGTCAAGATAGTGTTAAGGACACACAAAGAAACTAGCGCCATCTAGCGGCAACCATTGAAACCACGCAAAGACAGGAGACCGCATGAAACTCTCTACTCAATACTAGATGGCGTTAGAGGAGCAACTGTGGAACTATATAGAAGTATAGTCTCGAAAACCGGGTACATGCGCGATGTATATATGTATGTATGTATGTATTTATGTATGTATGTATGTATGTATATGTTTAATTATTTGAATATTTATAATAAATTTGTTGTAACTTGTACACCTATGCTGACGCTAGACCATTTACTTTGCCCTAAGGTTGCCTGGAAGAGATCGCTTTTTAGCGATAAGGCCGCCCTTTGTATATAATGAATATATTGTCAATATTTTCTTTCTTTCTTTGATATGTATTATTTCTGTTTTTGGTGTACAATAAAGTGTATTATTATTATTATTATTATTATTATTATGCAAAATTATATCATAATGAAACAAAAGACATTGGTAGATTTTCGTAACAGTTTAGACTTACAAGGATAAAATGCGAAAAAATAAATAAAAATGCATCACACTCAACGGCTCCCACCAGGATTGACTTTTACGTTTAGGGTCTGCAGACTCATACAATACACAATCTCTCAAACCAAGGAAAAAATATGTGTGTCCTCTAATAACAAATGATTTCCGTTGAATCTCATCGCGACCACCAACGTAACAACGGCAAACAGCTCACACATCACAGGAACACGATACTACATTAAAGCTTTAGTTGACATTGTAGACCTCAGCAGGAAATATAAAATATCTTGCACAAAATCTGAAGCAGCCTTATTAGGAGAGGAGGAAAGTACCTTAACTTTACAGAGGATCATGAGAACCTTTTTTTGGAGTAACTAGATCGACAAACAACAAGCTTACGTCTCACCTGATGGCAAGCGATGACCGTAGCTAATAAACGCCTGTAGTACCAGAAGCATCGCAACCGCGTTGCCTACCCTACACCTAATCCCCCCCAAGAGCTCTGGCCACCTTACTTACGACAGGACCACAATACTGCTCCACAGCAGTATTATTTAGCTGTACTTAATTTACCAATATCTAAACCAAATGAAATATATACATTTCGAATATTAAGTATAAATCGAATTAATCATTTTTAATCAAAAGGCAAGCGTAACACATACGTATATTTATATTAGCAAATCAAATTTTGTTCACTTCAGCCTGTAATGTCCCACTGCTGGGTATAGGCCTTTTTCCCCGTGTAGGAGAAAGATCAGAGCTTAATCCACGACGCTACTCCAATGCGGGTTGGCGGATATGTTTCCTGCTATAAGTACCGATCGCTATCAATGTACATGTTAGCATCTGTATGGCCATTACAAATGTTTGTCATGTGCGGGGATCGAACCCGCAACCGCCAGCGCAACAGCTACAAATCAGTGCTGTGTGTGTGCTGTTTAAATTGTACTTTGCAAAGCCATCGTGAATAGCTACATCAGTATGCCAAATAATAATTAAACTTTAATATTTATAGTTACATTGATCGTTATCTACATCTATTAATTTAGTTTAAAAAATAGTAAGAAGTGTTTGAGTTAATACATCTAATCTCTGTTTAATTTTACATTTTACAAGTGATTAAAAATCTGATGTAAATTTTAAAATATTTATTTAACACTAGCTAACCGGACTTCGTTCCGTCAAAAGTTAATAGTAAAAATCAATTCAAATTTTAAATTTTTTTTAAATTTTTTTTAGTATTAAAACCTTCCGTGGACCTTAAGGAACATACAAAAAATAAATTAACCGAATTGGTCGAGCCATTCTCGAGTTAAGCGCTTAGCATTCATTTTTATTTATATCGTGCGTGTCAGCTCTGTTAAGCGTCTGAAGTTTACTCGTTAAAAACGATTACGCCGATATTTAAAAATTAAAACGTTAAACGTCGAAATAATAATAATTATAATAATAAAACTTTAAAACCAAAACATAAATAGGCGCCTGCTATTCATATCAGTCAGAGTCAAACTCACTGAGCGTCATCGTCAGTGATAGTACATCAGTTATACTACTCGATATTACTCAAAAAGTATTTATCACATCTCGATCAAATTTAAATAAAACCACATGCGATGACAAGCATCAACTTTCGACTTAAAAAAAGAATCGTGAAAAGCAGTAAAAAAAACGACTTCGATAGGTACACGAAAAAATAGTCAAGTAAATACGCGTTATCAAAGATTACTCAAAAAGTAGTCATCTGATGTTAATCAAATTTAAATTGGACCACACGACAAGGATCAGCTTTCAATTAAAAGAAGAATCATCAAAATTGGTACACCCAGTAAAAAATTATACGGTACAATACAACGTAGGCTAACGAAAAATAATCAAGTAAATACGCATTATTAGATATAACTCAAAAAGTAGTGATCAGATCTCAATTCAATTTAAATGGGACCACATAACACGGACCACCGATTCTATTAAATAAAAATCATCGAAATCGGTCCATCCACTCAAAAAATCTGAGGTAACATACTTTTAAAAAATACAATCGAATTGAAAATTTCCTTTTTTGGAAGTCGGTTGAAAATACAGTCAAACGCAAGGTAAACTTGATTAGGCGGAAAACTAAAAATAGAAGTGTTTAAAATAGATGTTGCAATTTAAAAACATTTGCATATATATTACTATTTTCGGAACGACACTTCCGCGCACTAATTATTGCTTCATAAATTATTATACCTACAAAAAATAATTACAGAAATTTTGTTATATATCAAATATTGTTTAATGTATATTTCTTTTATTTAACCTACTATATATCTACTGATTTTTGTACTTTGGATTAAATTTTACTTTAGGTTATGATGGGCCTTGACATATGTGTTAAATAAAATCTTCTAGATGAATAAAAATACCTAAAAACAGGAAACTAGATTAAATATACTTCATAGATATTTCTCTAAATAACATATGTAATAATGTTATCTATTCATTTAGTTGTAAATCTAAGACCGCAACCACGGATATTTTTTAGTAATTAGCCATAACAAAAACTTTGTAATAAATATGATAATCATTATTGTATCAATATTCTCACATTAATTTATAAGCAACGTAATATATTATTATATACAATTTGTATATATATTATATACAATTCGGTAATTATATAAATAACTATTTAACACGACGTACTTTTAACCGTCATATTTTATCGTGAATATACTGATTCTTTTACATGTTCTTTTATACGAACCTTCTGACAATAATGACCTCAAAGAAAGAGGTTCATTAATGGCGTAAAATATCAATAACCCCAAGTGACCTTTGTTCTTTCAATGTTCTTGTTCTTCTTGTTCCTATGAACCTCAAAAACAATTGACGTAATTAATGCATATTAACTCATTCTCGAGATTTCGAACGCTTCCTAAATATCATTTACTTTTGAATCCAGATCAAGATCGTTAGAAGTCAAAGCCAAATGTAATCTTTAAAAAAATACTTAAAAGACCGGTTACAAATTGACATTTATTGATTACCTGCCAAAAAACTAAGTCCTCAAAAACCTTGTGGCAAAAATAAAATCTATACAAATAAATAAAACTGGAGTGTCAGTTTGTTCTATAAAATAACCGCTTTTACTAAATGCACTTATTTATACACGGTACATCTACCAAAATAACATTTTTTACAATTTACATTAATGACAATTTTTGTCTGTCTGTCTGTCGGTCTGTCTATCAGTCTGTCTGTTTGTTCCGGTTAATCTCTTAAACGGCTGGACCGATTTTGACAGCATTTTCGCTAGCAGATAGCCGATGTAATAAGGAGTAACTTAGGTTAGTTTTTTTTTTAGAAATTTATTTATTTTATAACTCTGCGAAGTAAAAAATAACTTTTTTGGTAAATTCCACGCGGACGAAGTCGCAGGCACAGGATCTTTGATTTATTAATTTTTTTGTACGTTTTCAACGGGGGCGGTACTGCCCCATAAGAGGTATTCGCGGCATACCTACCTAATATAAATTTAATATTATAAAATACTTTGTCAATACATATAGTCCATCAAAGATATTATAAGATCTTATTATTATAGCGTTAATGAACATTAAACATTTAAATAAGCTTTAATAAAGTACCTATCCAATTGGTTCGGTTTAGGACTGTCAGTAAAAAGTCTAAGCGAGTTGGCAAACAATGGTGCTATTTACGGAATCAAGCATGTTTCGGCAAAAATACGGGAACTTGTAACAACCTATCTACAAGGCAAGTGCACCGAGGCACCGCAAATAAACAAAGGTATACAAGTTGTAGCGTGCTCGAAATCAAATCCTTAAAAGGCAGGGATCGCTTTTCTAATGTCTTATTGTTTTAGTGTTCTTTGCCAATTAATGTTTTGAAATTATGATTTCCAAAATGTCTGAAAATAATAAGAAATGAATTATTACCTATGTGTTTAATTTGCCATTGCCAAAAGTATTTTTAAATGAAGCCATGAAGTCTCTTATTTATCGTACTTTCAAGGACTTGAGGAGAAATATTTAAAACAGCCTATACTTACTAAACCTTTTTACATCGTGTTCTAAACAAGAACATTATGGACTACTCTTCGTATTATAATATATAAAGGTGAAATGGTGTTAAAATCATCAAGAACAAATTAGGATGGATGCTCTTGCGACTTATCATGCTGATTTCAAGGATGATTTCAGCAAATTCTGGAAATCCACGAATAAATTTAGTTCTAGACCTGGCCTGCCTGCGGTCATAGATGGCGTGGGTGAGCCCCAGGCTATAGCAAACCTTTTCAAGGATTATTTCGCTGTACAGCCTCCATGGAAATCTTCGATGAGGGTGCCTGATGTTGAGAATAACTTTAAACATATTAACACCTCGGTAAATGCAATACCGTTGCTAAAATTATACAGTCAGTGACAAGAGGCAAATCCTCTGGCCACGATAGTCTCAGCATCGAACACCTTCAGCATGCGGGATCTTGCCTTGCTGAGGTGATGGCTTTTCTTTTTAACTTGTGTATAGTACATTCACACTTACGCCGAACTTGATGAGAACGGTTGTGGTACCGATTGTCAAGAAAAAAACAGGTGATTCTGCAAACAGTTCGAATTATAGGCCTATCTCATTAGCAACAATCATAGCCAAGATACTTGACAGTGTGCTTAACGCTCAGTTAGATTGTTATCTGCACATTCACGAACTCAAATTTGAATTTAGGTCTCAATCATCCACGGAAAGTGCAATCCTGAATTTAAAGCATGCTGTCAGGTATTACACAGACAGAAGCACTTCTGTTTATGCCTGCTTCTTGGATATGTCAAAGCATTTGATCTGGTCATGTACAACATCCTGTGGAACAAGCTACAGCAGGTGGGAATGACTGCCGAATTGATTTCCTTGCTTAATTATTGATGTAGCAATCAATTTAATACTATAAACTAAGCAATCGTACTCGGAGCCCTATTGGTTGGAATGTGGGGTGACGCAGGGGGTTAAGCTCACCTAATCTTTTTAACCTGTATGTGAATGCACTGATTCAAGGGCTCAGCAGCATGAGGATTGTTGCCATATTGGTGGTGTATGTTTGAATAATATTAGCTACGCGGATGACATGGTACTGCTTGCCCCCTCTATCATTGCAATTAGGAGGATGCTGGCTTTTTGTGAGTCATACGCTGAGGCGCATGGATTGATGTACAATAAAAAGAAAAGTAAATACCTAGTCTTCAAGACTGGCAACAGACTACCGAAATATATACTCACCCTCAATAAAGCTAAACAAGTAGAGTACGCCAATTCAAGTACCTAGGTCACATTGTCACAGAAGACCTAAAGGACCTGCGTTCTCGTTCAGGGCGAACATGTTGGCTCCCAGGTTTGCGCGCTGCTCGACTTCAGTTAAGAACGCGCTTTTTAAAGCTTGCTGCACTTCCTTTTATACGACCAGTCCTTGGGTCAGCTATACTCAGAGGTCGTATAACGCCTTGCGTGGACAGTACAACAACGCCTTCAGGGCATTGCTGGAGCTGCTGCGGTACTGTAGTGTAGTGCCTCTACGATGTTCGTACACGCAGGGATCGACAGTTTCGCGGCCATTCTACGTAAAAAAGCAAGCTCACTTCTAAGGCGAGTGTGCGGCAGCCGCTACAATGTCTTGGGGGTCATTGCCGCTAGCGGGGACTGTCCGCTAATTGAGCGATTGATTGATATGTGTGACATTACGAGGTCACTTTTAGTTATTAAGTACTAACACTAGTTATGAAGCTGTCATCTTTTTATTTTTATCAAAACTGTTTTTCATCATAAGACGCCATCAAATATCATCAAAAATGTCTTTGAGTAAGTACACAGTCCAAAGAAGAATTGATGAAATAGTTAAAACTATCATAATGCACTTAAAGACTTATAAATTTTCCATTCAACTCGATGAATCAACTTTACTAAATAACGAAGCACTAATCTTGGTTTACATCCGATTCATAAAAGAAAAAAAAATGTTAAGAGTATTGCAAAAAATGTATTTGCATAAAATTTTGAAACTGATACAAGGGGTGAATCGAATACACATTTATACCATACGCGGTTTTTTTTTTTTTTTTTGAAAGAAAATGAAATTCCTATTCGAAAATTTTGTCAGTTGTTAAAGATGGTGCTCCCACTATGGCACGGAGCATAGTGGGAGCACCATCATTAACAAGGGCATCATTGCACATTTAAAACAAGCCAAATTCACTCGCAGTAACATCGTCAGCGCCATTAATTATAACTGTACGGGTTTAAAATCAGCTTAATTTTTACCTTAAGATTAGCGCCATAGTAATTGACCAAACAGGCTCGATCTCTGGCTGTTCGTTTTTGTGTTACGTGTATTCCGCGTTACGTTTATTTGTTATCTCAGAAGATCTTATCGCAGTCATTGAGCGTGAAGCGTAATGTATTTAATAAAGCGCTGAGATAAAGCTATTTCACTTTTTTTAATAGGAGTTTTTTGATTAAGGATTTAAAATTTGTTTGTAAATTTAATTCATAGCCTTGTAAGAAAATTCGGGAGATAAATCAGGTAAGCCTATACCTGCTCGCGGGAAAAAACTAAACAATTATACGTATAATATATACAGAACACTTTTATAATTACTAAATTTTACATTGTATTGTTGTTACGTTACTTACATAGTAATTATGTTGTCTTGTTCCCTAAAAATAGTAAGTAATATGATAGCCGTACCAGAATATTGGGACAACTATTGTACATAACAGCACGAAATAGTAGATATAACATTTCAAACAATCCGTTTCCTCTGAAATATCCTTTATTTTTTTATTTTTTTTCGTCAGTTAATAACAAGAATCATCATTGTGAAACATTAAAGCAACAATTTTAATCAAACATTTTTAACTTAAAATTGTTATAAAATTATCCAAAATATAATGTTATATTTAAAAAAAAAAACTAATGTTTTTATTTCATCACCACACTAACGATAATGCAAAAAAATATCTATGACCTAGAACCGGCAAGGCTAGCTGAATACTCGAAGTTCTAAAATTAGAATCATTAGCAAAAAATAAATTGCATATCTTAATATTTTCACATATTTTGTTAACCATTCAGCGGTCGCGCCGGGGTACATACTGCAACATTTTCTCCTTTTTGAGTGGTTTTTCCTTACCGTTAAGGATTGAACGTTTTAAGTGAGATCTATTTTTAGCTAAACCCTATCTAAAGCAGGTATAATTTTTTGGCATTCCTGTTTCTTTCCGTTCATTCTAAGTGGTGATTTCAACAAGGATACATCTGTTTGTTGTACTCTATAGACAACGCGCCTGGCCATGTAAGTAAATATTCTCTGCTTTAATTTTTCTTATTTTACCAAGAGTTTATTATAAGCAATTCCAATATTGCAAAAGCCAATCAAATAAATATCCTGACAAAGTTAGAATGATATTATCCTAATAATTTTGTTCAAAGTTTTCGTATTTTCTAATTTTTTTGTATTCTTTTATTTTTATTTTTTATGTTGAAAGAAAGTGCATATAGGCGACAGATAGCACTGGAAAACTGCTGTTACATGTTGCTTACAGTTATAACTTTATCAGCTATCCTTCAAATAGAAGTAATATTTTCATTTTATTTTACCAACTTTTAGAAAAATAAAGCGTAGTTAGTCAGAAATAGAAATTAAATCGGTTTATGAACCGATTTTGATAATTCTTTTTTTTTTGTTGGAAAGGGGATATCTCTAGTGTGGTATCATGATAAGGAAAGCAGGAATGATGGAGGAAAAATAACAGGAATGATGGAATCTCAGATAAATCGAGGGTAACCCTCGAAAATCGTAGTGACTACTAGTGCGTTTGTTAATTTTTTTCGTCTTTTTACGTTGTATTACTTGTCAATGTAAATGAAGTCGGTGTTTTTTTGTTTGCGAGCAAATACAATTATTATCCTGCTTCAATTTATTATATATTCTTAATATTTAATATTTGCCTAAAAAAATATTTGTTTGAAACTAAATGTAATTTTTATGATAAAAACTAGTTCTTATTTAATTTCCCTTTATTTGTAAAGATATTTATAACATTTCTACGTTGTTATGAAATGCAATATTGTTATAGTCATTAAAGAATTAATTACAGCTATTACAAAAATAATAATCAAGTTCAAAAGGAACGTTGCACTTTGTGCCATCCGCGCCTGCGGGTGGTCCAAATGTATGCGCGCCTGCTGAAGGGTTAAATCACGTGTTCGGATGCGTCGTTAAGCAAGTAATATTAAGCATAGGCAAATCGATTCCGCGGACCAAATAAATCGATTTTTTAAATCGATATGTTATACTGAATCGATCAGTGAATTAATATTTCACCCTTGAAAATCGAAATTCGATTTTTTCTGTTTTGGTAAAAACCATAAAATTATTTACAATTAGTTGAATGTACTCGTAATATTACCGTGTGATAGTATTCCTTATATCCACTTTCTCAGTTCATTCACTATCTACTACTCTTCATATTTTCTCTTTTTATTTGCTATCACTCACTCATCTTTTTCTCTATACACCCTCATCTTTTATGTCAATTTACTCTCAAAAAAAAAAAACAAATATTAAACAAAAATTTATTTATAAAACAGAATTATTGGACCAATGATTGATTTCAGTCGGTAGACCCTTTCACCGCTTCCTTTATATCTTCAACCGGGACCGCTAAAGTAAATACCTTTTCGAAAGTTCCAGATATTTTCCAATATTTTTTTTTGTCTAAATTTTGTCTAATTAAAATCGATACCTCCTACTTGGTTCGAACCAGAACCTGATTGTTCTAACCAGAACGGTAAAAAAAATTTGCTACCTAAAAAAATTATAACGAATACATCTACACTAATATTATAAGTGCTGTGTGGCTACGGGACTAAAGAATTTAGCCACCCCCTCTCTTCCCGTGGGTGTCGTAAGAGGCGACTAAGGGATAACAAGATTTCACAACCATCTTGGAACTTGCGTAAAATATTTGGGTCTACACCTTGATCGTCGTCTAACATGGAAAAACCACATTAAGGCCAAGAGAGACGAAATATCCATACAACACCGGAATCTGTACTGGATGCTAGGTAGAAACGCAAAACTATCGCTAGATAACAAGCTCTTGCTTTACAAAGCGATAATTAAACCAATATGGATGTACGGGATACAGCTGTGGGGAAGCGCAAGCGACTCTAATGTAAATGTAATCCAGAGGCAACAGAACAAGATACTCAGATCTATAGCCAATGTACCCTGGTATGTCACCAACAATGAGATCATGCAACACCTATCGATGAATTCTGTGAGGCACGAGATCCGGTCCAATACCTCAAGATATAAAGAAAGGCTATTAAACCACCCGAATGAGCTAGCCCGTCAATTAACTATCGACAACTGTATCAAAAGGCTAAGAAGGCATAACATACTGGAACTACAAAACAGACAGTGAACTGGAGAAAAACTGAGAGTAGATGTCTCATTGGAGGCACACTCAGCCACAGACGAATATCACAACCAATTTGCTTATAGTTAAGACAGACTGATTGCAAATACTACATTTAAAATAAAAAAAAAAAAATCTTGGAACTTAAGAAGCCGACCGATGGCGGGATAACCATCCAACTGCTGGCTTTGAAATACACAGGCCGAAGACGGGCAGCAGCGTCTTTGGTGCGACAAAGCCAGTACTGCGGTCACCAACCCGCCTGCCCAGTGTGGTGACTATGGGCAAAACACATGAGTTCACGTTGTTTTTGGCGTAAACTTGTGGAGGCCTATGTCCAGCAGTGGACTGTATAGGCTGTAATGATGAATGATGAATATTATAAAGCTGAAGAGTTCGTTTGTTAGCTTGTTTGCTTGTTTAAACGCTCTAATCTCGGAAACTACTGCTACGAATTGAAAAATACTTTTTATATTTGATAGTAGTGATACGACCAATAAGAGCTGAGGATTGATAAGAAATGTTACGGAAACGGGAAAAAATATTCTTTATGAGAACTTCAGTAGCGTTAGGTACGTAAACCGTTAAATATACCCAAAAATTATGTATGACGGAATTGATCGCCATTAAAAGTTAAAAACAAGTCCACAATAAAATACATATGTAAGTATCTTTTAAGGTTAACTAATTAAAACATTTTTCATGGTAATCAAGTTTGTTCTAAAATATTGCATTAATTGCGAAGGAGATTTTATAGACATGATATAAATCTTTATCCAAATTAATTTATTCATCTCAATTAATTCTTTTTAAACAAAGTTGTCCTAGACATCATTTGATTTCAATATCTTTGAAGAGATGGTATAATCGGGTTGTTTACCCGTTAACACAATGTAAGGATAAACATATACAACAATAATTATAATGTTAAGGATAAACTTCGAAACTGCTGAACCAATTTTTATCAAATTTTGTAAGCATCTGTAATTTGGTCCAACTTGGGAGATAGGGTAGTTTTTATCTCAATTGGACCCGGTAGGTGGCGCTACTATCAGTACGTAAATCCGAAACTACTGAACCAATTTTTATCAAATTTTGTAAGCATCTGCAATTTGGTTACATCTCAATTTGACCCGATAGGTGGCGCTGCTGTGGGTATGTAAGGAATCAAATTTGTTAGCTTTTTTCCGGGCAGGACAACGTCTGCCGGGTCCGCTAGTTATATTATAATGCAATAGTCATTGTTTCACGTCCACTTTTTTAAAAGAGTATTGTCCTATCCTGTTTGGACCAGCTGTTCAACCTCTTTTCGTAGTTAAGATTACTTTTTTTCTATGTAAGTAGGTAAACTCGATAAGATCTCTTGTAGAGATAAGTCCGTCTTTGCAATCAGAATTGTAATATAGCTACTGCATTTTTATTGTTTTTTTAAATACAATAAAAAACAATAAAGAACAATACTCCTACATTATATTATATTACCACCTTAACGTAATATTTCAAGCCTATAACTTGAAAATCTAACTTTATATTCTGACTGAACAATCAAAAATAATTATAAAAGTTTAGAAGCCCATACAAACAAATGTATCCTCTTTATAATAACAGAGATAGGGTCCGTAAAAGACAGAGTGTAGGTACATCAAGCTATTATCTCTAAACTGTGACTTCCTCATTACTCACGAAATTATCAACCCTCGTGCAATTACTCCATCTTCTGACCAATTTACAATTATTTATCGCTAACTCTTTCTATTGTATATTAAAAGAAAAAGAAAGGCTATTTGTTTAAAAAAGTATAAAGTATCTCAGTGTGTATGTACAATTCATTACAAATTGAATCGAAGCGCTGTTGATGAATCGATCAAAAATTTCTGTTCCAAAGTTGTGTAAAAACTTTAAAGTAGTATTCTCCAAAGCTGATAGCCATTCAACGGAAATACTTGAAGGATAAACATCCCAATGGAGTACAATATCTACACAAAATCTCATCCCAAATTTTCTCACATCGTGCCCTTTCCTTGTAAGATTAAAATACAGGACCTTGACCTTCATTCTTTTGTGAATGTGATCTCAGCCAAAGTGCGGCATCCCACATCGATGCTTCGGCATCCGACATATGATGTTTCTTACGCGCAAAATCCTGTAAATATTTTATGTCAATTGATGTGAGTGTCATCTGTGTGGTTACGGCAGTAAAGAATAAAGCTTCCCCGTCTCTTCCCGTGGGTGTCATATGAGGTAACTAAGGAATAACACAGTTCCACTACCACCTTGGAACTTAAAAAGCCGACCGATGGCGGGATAACCATCCAACTTGCCGCATCCGGCTTTGAAATATCAGGCCGAAGAAGGGCAGCAGCGTCTTTGGTGCGACATAGCCAGCCCTGCGGTCACCAACCCGCCTGCCCAGCGTGGTGACTATGGGTTTGCCACACATGAGTTCACGCTATTTTTAGCGCAAAATTGTGGAGGCCTATGTCCAGCAGTGGACTGCGCTAGGCTGATGTGTGTGTATGTGTTATGTTAGTGTGAAAAAAAATTAGGTAGAGCAGCAAATATTCTGTTCAAAATTCGGAGAAACTCGACTGAGAAAGTACTTCTACCTTACAGAAGACCACAGAGAGTACATGCATTTACATGCTTTTCTGAAAATTTAGTCATCATGTGAGACTTTGCAAATGGGACGAGGTCCTGGCAATAAACTCTAAATTGACTAAAAATACCAGATATTGTGGCTTCTTTAGTATAAGCATCTGCATTTTCATTACCTGAAATGCCACTATGTACAGGAATCCATGCAAGCGCGACCCGAATGTTCTGTGAATGGTATTTAAAAAATAACTGTCTTATTTTCAGAATGTAAGAAAATGTGTTTTTTGACCGAAATGGGTTTGACACAATAGCTACAAGAACACTTCTGGAGTCTGACAGTATAATGGACTTATCTAAATGATGTGATTCTATAAAAGAAAGTGCTTCTAAAATAGCTATTGATTCCCCTGTAAAAACTGAAGACATAGCAGGTAATTTACAGATTAAAATCACATTTACTTACATTAATGACATGGAAAGCAGTAATCCAAATGAATGAATGAATATCTAATTATTAAAGGACTTGTAATAAAAATAATGGTGTTAGTTACATCAATAAATACCTTTACAGATAAATATAACAAATCTGTCGGAGGAACGTGAGACTGTACTTAAAAACGTCTACAAAATTTTCAAATTTTTTTTGATTATTTTTATGTTGATAAAAAAAGATCAAAAAATATTAATTGTTCTAAATAATGTCTTTTATTTTAAAAGCTTGTTTCATTCGAAGCTGATAACGTATATCTGACATATAATTTATTAACAGGCTTTATCAGTAGTAAATGAGAGATGATATATGTATATATACTGTGTTCGCGACTTCATCTGCGTGGAATAATGACTTTGCATGTTAAACGTGATTCTTTAAATTCGCATAACTTTTTTATTTATAAACATTTTTGAATATCATATCAAAAATTGACCGCTCCAGCGGGGTTCGAACCCGTGTCTCCGACTGACCGTGTCGGCGCTCTAGCCAATTAAGCTATGTAACGATATATCCGCTAAAACGAAATTTTTGATATGATGATTTTTATATTCGGTTTAAGCGAACTGTGGCGCCGTCTATAGTGAGCTCTTTACAGAAACCCGTAAATATTCAAAGTTTCATATTACAATGAAAATCTTTGACAGGAGACGACACCGTGCTGTTTTGTAATATCTACGATTTTATTTTTGTGCTACCCACACATTAGGAATTCTAAACATTTTTGAATATCATTTCAAAAATTGACCGCTCCAGCGGGGTTCGAACCCGTGTCTCCGACTGACCGTGTTGGCGCTCTAGCCAATTAAGCTATAGAACGATGTACCCGCTAGATCGAAATTTTTGATATGATGATTTTTATATTCGGTTTAAGCGAAGCGTGGCGCCGTCTATAGTATTATTTATGGTTATAATAATAGTAAATGTTAGTTGAAACTTGCCACAATATATTAGTGAAAACCAAATCTAAATCGAATAAGCCGTTTCTCAGAATAGCGTGTACACACGCATAGACAAACAGGCGAACAGCCAAAAATTCTAACAATCATTATTTTGGGTGCTATTTGCGTTGATAAAGCTCTCAATAATATTTTTCTCATATATCTTCCATGTACAGACAGCAATCCGTTTCATTTTTATTATATGTATGGATTTCCAAGACAAACGCAATAAGGGTTTAATGGCATTGTTACTGTTGAAATAAAAATATGTATGTATATATAAATAAATAAATTAATTAATTAATGATTATGATACTACAAAGTACTAGATACCTTCGCAAAAATTGCCGAAAAGCTCCAGTAGCACTCGAGTTTCGCTTACCAATTTATTTATATTGATAATCTCAATACCTCTAGAGCCCAAAACAAAATTTACAGTTAAATCATAAAACCTACGTACATAAATCTCATCGTCAAGGTGACGAAACCATAGCAACAGAAACTTCGCACGCCACTTGACTCAGAGTTTGCTATTGTTATTATTTTGTGATATATTTGTAAATTTTAAGCACTTAACACGACAATGGATGTACAAGATGATGATGAAGAGTTCGGAGCGGCCATCACCATCGGCTCAGAAACAACAGAAGCTGAAAAAGAGTTTGTAAAAGTAAGAAAAAATAATATATTAGAAATGACATAATATAGAAAATGACAATAATATAAGAAAGATAACCTAAACCTTTGTGCTATTACCGTACATTATTTCATAATTAAGGAAAGCCATCTTTTATATCTTGGAACTTTCTTCGACCCATTTTCTCTGCCAAAACAAACTATGAGCAATGCATTAGAAATGACACAACATTGTATATGATAATAATATAAATACCCTAGACGAAATTATTAAGACGAATAACTACCGGAATCATCAATCTCTCTCATGAAAGGAACTCCAGACTTATGCCGAGCTTGTCATAGGCCTGGAAAATCCATTAGACATGTTATCTTGCCAACGATGAATACTTGCACGGACATAACCAAGTAGCCAGAATTATCCACCAACAACTTGCTATTCGCTTCGACATTTGGAATTCGCCTCCTTGAAAACGAATTGCCTTATTATAGGTATAACCATTTTTTTACAACCATTTCTTGAAAAATGTCATGCATTGCTCTATTGGGACTGGTCTATTGTCACTGACAGGTTTATTGCAGCCAATAAACTTCTTATATATATCCTATATATATATATATTAATAAACTTGGATTTCAAAAGGCAGAGTTACTTGAAACGGCCCACATTATGAGGAGACTCCTTAGCCTGGAGCATTAACTACCGGTGGTCTGGACTTCAATCTGCCACCGGAGGACTACTTTTTAAATAATTTTATGTGTCTTTTTTTATAAATATATTTAAAAATGTAATAATGGGGAAATATATTGAATAAAATTTATATGGATACCCTAAAGCCTTTTAAGTATGCTGACGAAAAAATGTGGATAGTTACTATTTCTTTTTTTTTATTTATATTGGTTGATATTTCTATAGATTTAATAAACAACATATAATTTATAAGTAATCCATTTTAGATTCTGGAACAATTACGAGAATCCGAAGGTCTAAAGCTTTATTCTGACGTATACACCAAGCTCTATGACTCATACTATAAGTTGAAGGAAGAAAATGTTACTCATCAAGAGAAAATTACTTCTCTTAAGGTACTGAGATTTTTTAAAACTTAGCCCATAAATACTAAATGTTGACATGGTCTAATCCTTTTATTAATAAAATTTACCATTTTAAAGTTTTATTTAACAAATTTTTCAATTGTCCTTATTATAATATAAATTGTTTGATTGAGTTCCTACATGGAAAGAGATGCCTATATCCGGTGCTGCAAGCTGAATTAAATAGTATACATAATCTGTTAACTGTAATTTCATAATATAATATGTAGTTTTCAGCCTACTTATTTCATTTTTCTATACTTTTTATAATAGAACAAGGTGAGTCGATATGACGCAACGATCACGGAGTATTTAGCAGAAATCGCCGAATCTTCAAAAACCATTGACAGGTTAAGGGGAGAAATAGGTAAGATTTCTATTCAACTATAAAGCTTTATCTTCACTTACTTTTACTTAAAAACATATAAAAATATAAAACTTAGACCTCTACTGAACTTGCTTATCAGATGATGCCCGTGCACTCGCCGATGCGATGCATGCAAGGGAACTGGCTAGTGTTGAAAGTCTGGAGACCATGAAGAAAACCGTTACCAGACTGGAGAAGGAACTGGATGCTAGGAAACGAGCTGGTGATGATGATGCGTGAGTTATTAATATTTCTGGATCTACTCCAAAACATCACAATACTGACTCTTGAACTCTATCACCTTTTCTTATATTCTTCATCGTCTATTGGATGTTCCATCTTCCATTTTTGGATGAAAACAAAGAAATTTTAGTAAATAAACATAAACATTTTATATTTTCTTCAAATACAATATTATAAAAAAATAAGAACTTGTATAAAATTTCTTGCCAAAATCTGAAGCAGACCTGCACGAGAAGTACCTTAACCTTGCTGAAGGTCATGATCAAATAATACTGCTTTCAAGTTGTGTTGTGTTGTTAAAATAAGTAAGGTAACCGGAGTCCCTGTAGATGCTTTGGGTTGACAGCAGGAGTAGACTCAGCAGTGCCCTGTGGTGCTTCGAGTATCGCAGGTGTCCATAGGCTACGGTCCTACCCTAGTGGCATAATTAAAATCCAAGCATTCTTAATTATTAAATCGTTGCAACTTTAATTGAAAAGAATATGTTTTTTATATATCTAAGTGGTGCTACATCAGCTGTTAAAGAGAAAGAGAAATTCGAAAAAGAAAAGGCGCGGCTTCAGGGTGAGTTGGATGGTGTGAAACAAAGGCTTACTAACGCGCTCAGTTATATTGATGAGCTGGAGCAGAAGAACACTAACGCGGACGAGACTATCGCTAAATTGGAAGAACAATTGGAAGTAAGTTGAAAAACAATAATGGCTACAATTAAGCCTTCATTTAAATACTTAAATATACTTCATACATTATGTTCTAGGAAGCTGACAACAACGCAGTACGACAGAATCGCCTGGTCGAGCATTTGAAAGGAGAAAGCAACACGTTGAAAACTGAAGTGGAGAACCGAGGAAATACTATCGCAAATCTAAATGACAAAGTAAGTATTATTAAACTAGGTCGCATTGTTTCTAAAATACTTGATTGCGAATCAAATACTTGCAGCAATAATAACTTAAAAATCAGCGCAAGTGTCGAAAATTTTTACTAAATTATATTTATGGGTATAAATAGAGATAAAACTTAATTACTAAAATAAATTAACAAATTACATATGACTGGGAAAGCTAACGTGTAAAAGATATACAAAGAAAGCTTGACTTTTATGCAGAGTCCATTATAAATCTAAAATCTAAATAAAAGTTTTTATTACTGATTCACCAATATTGATATTTGGCGCTCAGGTTCTGTATTTGTAAAAAATAAAAATAGTCTAATCGTTACAGAGCTCAGATATTATAAACAAACACACTCATATTTCATCTTTATAATAGTAGTACTAAACTTGGTATCAAGCATTTCATAACTTTAAGAACCAGAAACTAATCACAAAGAGGAAAAGTAATTACAACATAAAACAAAACAAAAAAAAATATTTCGTAAATAATTCTTGATAATAAACTAGCTAACAAAAGCAGAGAAGACATTAGAACGTCGTGATCGTCAACTTCGTGACATGGGGAGCAAGCTGGAGACAGCACAGCAGGAAAAAGAAGCTGCTGTGACAAGAGCGACTCAACTCAGAGAACAACTAGACTCGACTAATGCCGAATTTGATAAGACTAAGCTAACTCTCACTAACACTACAAAAGAGTTAAAGGTGAGAATTTGTTATATATTTTACTGGTACTAAGAAATGGATGTAGTAAGTCACTCAACTCTGCTGTGTGGCTACGGCACCAAAGAATATAGCCACCCCCTTTCTTCCCGTGGGTGTCGTAAGAGGCGACTGAGGGATAACAAGGTTCCACTACCACCTTGGAACATAAGAAGCCGACCGATGGCGGGATAACCATCTAACCGCTGGCTTTGAAACACACAGGCCGAAGACGGGCAACAGCGTCTTAGGTGCGACAAAGCCAGCCTTGCGGTCACCAACCCGCCTGCCCAGCGTGGTGACTATGGGCAACACACATGAGTTCACGCATTTTTGGCGCAAACTTGTGGAGGCCTATGTCTAGCAGTGGACTGCACTGGCTGGAATGATGAAGTCACTTAACTCAATTAAAGCCAACTAATAATGAAGTTGATAAAACTGCGCTTAAATTCTGGTAAAAGTAAACACAAACCGAGAAAAGAGTTGAAGGTAAGATTTCATTTCACTTTTTTAATATAACAAAGAATTTGGTAACTTATCTTTTAGACAATTTATGATATAAATATGCTTAGAAAAAAAGGACATTTCTTCTAGTATACCTAAAAATATAACGTCACATAGAAATGAAAGAAGGAAGACGTACACTTACAAAAATAACTGCAATTACGAAATAATAAACGAAAGAAATATATTTAGTAAAAGACTATTATTTCGTATTTTTATAGTATTTAAATACATTATCAAAGCTTAATACTTTTAAATTACTACACGGAAAGGCAGCTTTATACTTTTTTATATTCAATATAAGAATATAAATAGATAAGAGTAAGGGCCTGTTTCACCCAGTTGTGGATTATATCCTGCATATAAGTTACGATTGGACTTTAGCAGCAGGAGGTAGAATAGGGCATTAGAACCTGTTTAACATCTTCTTGCCACGCTTTACCTCTTTATAAGTTTTAACGTTCCACCTTTTCTTTTACTTTTCATTTGTTATTCTATCTACATGACTCAATTAATAATATAATTATTATTACATTCGTAGACTTATTGTAGCCATGACATTAACTAATAGTGACAACATGACACTAATATTGCAAAAAACTTAAAGGTAAAAGAGGTAAAAGATAAAAATCTCAATTATGGATCTATTTAAATGTATTATAATGATATAGAATTATAATTAGAATGAGAATAAAAATTATAATTGGTCGCATACATAATTTATTAGAAGCAATGAAGGCTAATTAAACTAAACAAACATTTAATTAATTATCATAATAATTATTAGCATAACAATTGAAAAAATACCTATTATTCTTACCGCACTTATTTCCTTAAATTATAACTTGATTGTGTATTAAACAGAATATGATAGATGATGGAAATAGATTACGCAACGAAGTTTCAAAATTGTCCAAACAAGCGATGCAGCAGATGAAGAAGTATCAACTGTTGGAGCAAGCGAAGGCTGGCGTTGAAAGTGATAGGTAAACCCTGCTACAAGCTTTTACTTAATGAGAATTTTCTATGACCGCAGTCTGCCAAAGCCCGTGAACGAACCTATTCCTTAATACTTATATTCCTAACACATACCACATGCTACCTACATGTTTGTAATTGAACGTTTTGTTACAAAAACGAATAGTTTTATGAAAATACGGATATGAAACCCTAGACACCGTTCTTCGTTGATTCGATGAGTATAGGTTACAAAAATTGTTCTGCTTTATTAAACAGAATACATCGGATTTGATTGTTGGTGTTGTAATTTAAGTCTTTGGCCAAGTGTTTCAGTGTGATCATTCGAGCATAACTCAGATAAGCAATTTGGTTAGGTAGATATAGCGCATGAATGGCTAGCTTAAAGGCTATATTATATATATATATATAACTAGGTCGGCAAACAATTGTACGACTTGCCTAATGATAAGCGGTTACCATAGCCTATAGACGTCTGTAATACCGGAATTATCAAAATCACGTAGCCAACCCTACCCCCAATCCCCTCAGGAGCTCAATCTGGTCACCTTACTCACCTCAGGAACACAACACTTCACATTATTTAGCTGAGATCTGTACGACCGAGGTACTTCCTCAGTCGACCTGCTCCAGATTATGAGTAGGATATTCCCTGCTGTCCCTTACTCAGTTAATCCTGGAAGGTTGGCTACCTTGGGTTAAATATACACAGGTATTGCAGCACACTAGTAGGAATATTTGATTTATAATTTGACGTAATTTCATTTCATGTTCTTTAGATATCCATATGATAATTGTAGATTTCCTCTATGGATCCACAACGATGGTCTACTGGATGGATTGGCGAATACGCATGTCTCATAAATTCTATCAAACTATGTCTAATATATATTTTTTTACCTCCAAGAACAAGATTAAATGTTGTATCATATTATATAGCTTTTGAAGAAAATAACATTTTAATTATTAATTTCATCAGAAATACGAATGAATATACGAGTTATTAAGATGATTTTCCCTATCCCATTATTGGGCAAAGGTCGCTTTCTCCATATAGGTGACGAGTTGGAACTTAATCCACTTCGCTGCGCCAGTCAGTTTCTGAGTATTGTGTCTATAATAACAACTAAAACCGATAGCTTAACGTGTTCTCCGAGTCCCAAGGATGTATCCTCACAAGTCACATCATACAAATATCTTGTAGCGGCTATAAATATTTGATTTATTCTAGTCACTTAGGTATTTGGACTTGATGGGATGGAATATACTAATGATTACAGATTTTCAATGTAACAGTGTGAACCATTTTATTGACACATTAATATTATAATATACGTTTGTATCAGAGAAAATCTTCGGCAACAAGTGAGCGTCATGGAACGCGAGATAATGTTGGGTAAGAAGCAGGCGGAAGCTGATCGTCGTGAAGTGGAGAACCTCAACCGGGAGAAGGACATCCTTAATAAGAACATGCAGAAAATACAAAGTATTACTTTCTAAACATCCCGATACGCACAAAGTGTCTAATTATGTTTTTTTACTTTGATATCATTATACCGTGGCACAGTAAGAAACTTATTTAACCATACGAACCATTACAAATAGAAAATATGTATATTAAATAACTATATTGCCTTATACTTTAATTTAAATTAATACATTAAAATATTCGAAGCAGTGATAAAACTTTCATGTTTTCTTTTATTTAAATATAAGAAATTGGAATAGTTTAATTATATTTAATACATATGATCTTGTTACATATATATTTGCAATGAACCCACCAGATGAAGCACTGGAGAATCTTCAAATTATCAACCGTCAAGAACAGAGACGTAAGCAGTTAGAGCATGAGCTGGACACTAGCGCGGCGCAGATAAACAAACAGCGTTTGATAATACGACAGCTGGAGAAGGATAAAGACAGGTCAAAGGAACATATGAGAAAATATAAATATTTTTTAATTTAGTTAAGATTTTGCACTGGTACTCATTATATGACGCAAAGCGCAGTTTTAAAATAAAGTTTAATATTTAGCCTTTGTAGTTTTTTCCGCGCTGATTAGCGATATTGAGAACTAAATTATATATATCTACTCTATTTATAGGAAAATAATTTGTACATTTTTTTTTTGTAGAATGCTTGAAGAAACCATAGCACTGAATGAGAAAATAGACGAAATCTCAGGTATGCCGCTACTATCTGTATATATACAATACAATACACATAAAATCTGTAAATAGAAATTCGTGTTACTTTTAAGTTGATTTAAAATTAATTAACAGCAACACAAAAACTGCATTATTCTTTTATCTTCTTCCATAGAGGAGGTTCGTCTCCGAACTGCAGACATACTTGATCTCAAGAAGGCTCTACGCGAAGAATCCCTAAAGGGCCGAAAGCTATCAGTTGCGTTGGACGCTACACGAGCTGAGAGGAACATGCTTCATAAAAACTACACGGAGGCTCTTGATGAGATACAGGATCTAAAGCAAAAGCTTAAGGTTAGAAATTTCGTTTCATTTTTTTTTAGACAAAATATGTAAAGCATATTAAAAATAATATGAGTGTCTAATGTCCATAAATGATCGTTTTAAATTTTACTGTTATTAAATATTATCTGTAAATAGTTAATTAAGTCCATCTCATTCGTACATTTATTCTTGTATAGGCCAAACAAATGTTTGTCATATATAAATGTCAGTCATTGGGTAGTATGCATCCAAAATCTAGACACATGATTATTAAATACTAGCTGACCCGTGCCCACTTCGTTGGGCGTTAATTATTATTATATTAACCAAATAACATACTTTAAAGAACAAATTTTATAGCACTTAAATAAATTATATGTTGCTCCAACGCCATCTATCAAAAATCGAAAAAACGTCGTCGATAGACTAAAATAAGACTAAATTAATAACGTCAAAAGACTAATAAATTGTTTTCTAATAGCGATAGATGGCTCTAGTTTATTTACCATTTTGATATTACGTTTTAATCTTTTTCTTATTTACTGAATTTTTTGTTCAATTACAATAAAATATAGCCTATGTCACTCCTGAATAGTGTAGCTTTCTGTTAGTGAAAGAATTTTCATGATCGGATCAGTATTTGCGAAGATTACCCCCTACATACAAACAAAGTTATAAACTTTACCTCTTTATAATATTAGTATAGATTGCCTTATTAAATGTGAGGCATTTATAAAAGTATATACACCGACATACAAGCAATATTACTTTACTTCTAGATGCTAGCGTATCAAATCGAGCAGCTTAAAGAAGACATTAGTGGAAAAGAGAGCGGGTTGAAGTCGTGCGAGGGAACCCTCGTGAAATGTAACAAGAAGAACGAACAACTTCGCACAGAAGTTCAAGCTGGACTGACAAAGCTGTCTGAAGCGAAGGCAGATATCACAGCACTGAGACAGGAAGAGGCGAGACTTAATAGGATTATTCAGGTAAAATCAATTACACTTTTCCTATTAAATTTGCAGTGAGATATATGTATAAGGAGTTACCTTGTACTATGGTTTCCAACATAATAAATTTTTTCTTCTACTATTCAGCTTAAAATGTCTGTCTGGGGAATTCTCCTCCTTATGAATAAGAAAACTCATACTCATGCTCATTAAAGCACTATAAATATGTACGTCACCCAGTAGGTCACAATTGTCACAATTTAGTTCGAAAAATTCTCCTCCTTATGAATAAGAAAACTCATACTCATGCTCATTAAAGCACTATAATATGTACTTTTCACCCAATATGTCACAATTGTCACAATTTAGTTACACTTTTTTTTAAGTAAAACTTCTTTACGCTCGCTTGACTTGAGGAGTAAGCTGGTGAATGTGTGACGAGAGCGTTACGAACAGTATGATCAGGCGAGGCGAACGGAAGTTAAGAGGGAGATATAAGTGAAGATAGAAAGAGAGAGAGAGAGTTACGTTTCGTATACTACTGTAGGGGCAACTAAAGAAATTTCACTTCAGTCATTTGGTCTAAAGCACATAGTAGTACGAAAGTAACCGACGTAGCCGTACGCCGTACGACGTAGACGTAGAATTAGCAAGTTGAAGTGGCAGTGGGCTGGTCATCGGTGTCACAGGACCGATGGCCGTTGGAGTAGACGGGTCCTAGAGTGGAGACCGCGTCTTGGCAAACGTAGTGTGGGACGTCCTCCGGTCCGTTGGACCGACGATCTACGTAAGATTGCCGGTGTAGGCTGGATGAGGATTGCGGAAGACCGGGATGTCTGACGCGAACTTGCGGAGGCCTATGTCCAGCAGTGGACTGCGATAGGCTGAAACGATGATGGTGATGATGATGATGATGACATAGTAGTACAAAGTAGCTATATTTTGAAATGTAATCTTAATTAGGAATTAATATATTGTTTTGTTTAAGTTTATAAACTTGTTGAAAGATTATTAAATAAAACAGGATCGTCCACTTCGGAAGCTGACTGTAATAGGAATTGTTAGGAATTTTAGTAGAATGTAAGAAGGTGTAGATGAAGTAATGTTTAATTACTCGGTCACAAGCTAATTATACCAAGTATGGTATAAACTGTTAGGTAGGAAGCCAGTGTTGATATGTTTTATTTATATACGACGAGACTCGTACACAAAAACCTTATATATACCTACGTGCTATAGGTATAGCAGTGCGGTCTGAAGGAAAGAGATGATATAGCACGTACTGTTTAAACTTTTTTTAGCAGAAAACACTAATCATCGGTAAAAACGTTTACGATTATTACCGTTGTCAATATATGAATAATTGTGTTTGCTCGCAAACGAAAAAAAAAACCGACTTCAATTACATCGACGAATAATACAACGTAGATCGACGAAAAAATAGTCAAGTAACTACGCGTTATCAAAGATTACTCAAAAAGTAGTTATCAGATCTCAATAGAATTTGTATGTGACCACATGACAAACATCAGCTTTCGATTAAATTAAAAATTATTAAAATCGGTACACCCAGTAAAAAGTTATTGCGGATTTTCAAGAGTTTCCCTCGATTTCTCTGGGATCCCATCATCAGATCCTGGTTTCCTTATCATGGTACTAAACTAGGGATATCTCTTTTCCAACAACAAAAGAATTATCAAAATCGGTACATCCAGTAGAAAGTTATGCGGTATAATACAACGCAGGTCGACGAAAAAAGCGTCATGTAAAAACGCATTATTAGATATAACTCGAAAAGTAATTGTTAGATCTCAAATAAATTTAAATGGGACCAATTGGCACACACTACCTTTCGATTAAAAAAAAAATTGTCGAAATCGATCCACACGGTCAAAAGTTCTGATGTAACATACATAAATAAAAAATACAGTCGAATTGAGAACCTCCTCCTTTTTTGGAAATCGGTTAAAAAGTAGTTAAGGAAAAGGAAAAAAGTAAGAAAAAAATATAAAATATTATTTTAAAGGAAAGCGTTAAGAGTGTATGCTACCTCAAATTGCTTATTTTCCACTCGGCAGGATGTCATATCTTCCAAACTACTGAATATTTAAGTTTAAAATTTATGTATGGTAAAGTTCAGGACATAAACTATCTTTCATGTGTTTCGAAAACACGATTCCATAAAATTTCCTCGATACAAAAAAACATAAAGTTACCTCTATTTTTGTATTAAAACCTTAATATTTCAGTAAATATAGACGTTATTGACTTGAGATTAAGCATGGTAATTCAAATAAGTATGAAGAACATTTTATATGTTGCGTTTTTTAAAAAATAACTATTGATAATGTTTGCGGGGAGAAAATACATATAATTCGCGCGATGAACAACCAAGCGCTCTCAATTCTCATGTGTATTTATGTATGTGTACGGGTGAAATCTGAATTCGAGCTGAGGTAGTGTAGCCCCTTAATGGTGAAATTCGTGCAATAAAAAACCACGCAGTACCTAATCTTACTTCGTTCATAGAGGTTGGTCACAACATGAGATATCTTGCTTACTTGAGAACTACCTCAACTTCACCGAAAATCACAGATAACAACGCTTTGCAGTAATCTTACATTGCTGTGGTGAGTAAGGTATCCGGAGCTCTTGGAGAGCGTCGAGGGTACGGTCAGAAACTTTCCGTGCTTCTAATATTGCAGGCATGTATAAGTAATGTTGTTTCTGTAATTGGTAACGTAACTCAACAAGCCCCTACGGAGAGTCGGTGTTATGTAAGCAATGCGCTCGTGATGCATCTGATGTTACACTCGAAGGTACCCTATGGTACGGTAACTGTTCACCATCAAACAGAGCGTACAATTGTATGCTACCAAGGCGATATAAAAAATCTTAGCAATGTTAATATAATACATACAAAAAACTATAAGTGATACCGTAATAAACTCGCAGGAGGGTGACGCAGCTAGAGCTAAGCTGACAAAAGAACTGGAAGGACTGATAAATGAGAGGGATGTGGTTGGAGCGCAGCTGGTGCGACGTAACGATGAAATATCTTTACTTTATGAGAAAATACGCATCTTGGAAGTAACGCTACACAGAGGTGAGAGACCTTAATGTATTTATCCTCTATTCAGATAAATTTATTGAAGTCATTAAAATAATCATAAAGTTTTTGAATAAAAGAGTAATCAAAGTAATTGTTATTGAGTAATTGTTGTTGTGAGAGATTAAATTACGTTTTATTACTGTATTTTACCGTGATGATTCTAGGAATAGATAACAAAAACAGTTAAAATTTGCTTTATTCAAGTTCACCTTTTTTTTAATCGTCACTGTAGGACGAATATATTTATGCCAGAGTTCATAAACTAGATTGACCTTTAAAAAATGTTACTATCGTCCGTCCCGTTTAAGCAAAAGTTTTCAGTTAAGTGTCTTTAATTATTTATATTTTAGGTGAACGTCAATATGAGCAAAGAGTTGAGGATATACGTCTACTGAGGATAGAAATTATTCGTCTGCGAAAGGAGAAGAACTTACTGTCAAAAGGCATAGAAAATATGACGGATTTAAGATTAGAGGTGAGAAACACAAACGATGTATTTAAATCAGTTGAAAATAAACTTAAACGTCAAAATAAATTAGAAGTCATTTTATAAAATACTAGCTGTGCCCGCGACTTCGTCCGCGTGGAATGTAACATAAAGAGTTATTGTTCAGTTCGCAGTTATAAAATAGTCCCGTCAAAATCGGTTCAACCGTTGAAGAGACTAGAATGAACTGATACCAGAAAAAATATTCAATGACCTGAGTGCCTAAAGATCGCTTTTAAGTTACGAGCTTGTGACATTTTAGTTATATCTAGGGCTTTTTTATAAATCAATGTACGTACTGTACAACAGTAGTCAGTTTTACTAATTAGCGGATCTCTTATTTGACATGATACTAAATATAATAATTTCTTTTTAAAGTATGCAACATAATAATAATAATTGCTGTATACACCTTAAAAGACAAATCATGCTGTATTGAACCTGTGTCTAAGTTTGTATTTCTACTTGCGATGTTTTTATGATGTGTCGATGGTGTGTCTATTTAATAAATAAATAAACTTAGGTTTTAATCGATCGGTTGTGCACGCCAACATTTCTTTAATCATGTCTTTAAAGTACAGAAATAGACCATTTCAGTTTTATTATTAGGTAGGTATAGAATCTATACTATAGATATAATTGCAAAATACACTATATCTTTGGATCTACACTTTACAACAATACGATTTATGAAACTTAACTAAACTGAGGTAGGGCACAGCAGGAATTTCCCGCTCAAAATATGGAGCAGCCCGACTGGGGTAGTACCTCGACCTTACAGAAGATCACAGCAAAATGATACTGTTTTCAAGCAGTATTGTGTTCCTGTTGGTGAGTAAGGTGACCAGAGCTCCTGGGGGGGGGGATTGGGAATTGGGTCGGCAACGCGCTAGCGATGCTTCTGGTGTTGCAGGCGTCTATAAGCTACGGTAATCTTTTACCATCAGGTGAGCCGTACGCTTGTTTGCCGAAATAGTGATATAAAAAAAAAACTTATTGCCAAGACGTATTATTGAAAACGGTCGTTAATGGATACGAACTACATTATGTTTGTCAGTCAGTATATTACTTATTAGCTGTACCCGCGACTTAACTCGCGACATTGCTTTGCCTCATTCATTAAGCTTATTTGATAGAGTATGGATCGTGGTCGACTAAGCCCCAATGTCCATACAAGCCCCATGTAAGAGATTACATGGGGAAAGAAGCCTATGCCTAGTAGAGGGGAGTTACAGGCTGAATCGTGATCGTCGATAGAATATATGAGTTTAAGAAGAATTTTAAGGTGGGGATTCCGGATATCAAGTTATTTTGGATTAAACAAACTGAATACCTGCATATATTTACATGAGAATTCTTAAAATATGTATCCTTCCTAGTAAGAAGTAGGTAGTAAATGAAGTAAACTGAGGTAGGGCACAGCAGGAATTTCCTGCTCAAAATATGGAGCAGCCCGACTGGGGAAGTACCTCGACCTTACAGAAGACCACAGCTAAATAATACTGTTTTCAAGCAGTATTGTGTTCCTGTTGGTGAGTAAGGTGACCAGAGCTCCTGGGGGATTGGGGATTGGGTCGGCAACGCGCTTGCGATGCTTCTGGTGTTGCAGGCGTTTATAAGCTACGGTAATCGCTTACCATCAGGTGAGCCGTACGCTTGTTCGCCGACCTAGTGATATAAAAAAAACGGACTTGTTCAAGACATATTTTAAGTAGGTACATATTTTAACTCCTAAGGGCAACAAGCTGAATTTTAAATAAAACGTATCAGTATCAGTTTCGTTCAAATTCATTTCGTGGTTTTGGTGGGTCACACGGCCAAAAAGTTCAGTTTTATAATCCAACTATTCGTATTGTACAGAATTAAAACT
This sequence comes from Melitaea cinxia, assembly GCF_905220565.1. Taxonomy (NCBI): domain Eukaryota; kingdom Metazoa; phylum Arthropoda; class Insecta; order Lepidoptera; family Nymphalidae; genus Melitaea; species Melitaea cinxia. The sequence continues at coordinate 9,391,266 of NC_059416.1, forward strand.
GTTACAGTTTATGAATAGATAAATTGAAAATTACACCTACTACATTAAACTTATATCATGATCTAACTTGTTGTCTACAAATCCAAAGTGAGTGTACAAAACCGTCTGAACTTGAATATAAAAAGTTCCGGTCAGTATTCAACATACTGTCCTATCTGTGGGGTCATTTGTTTGTAGAAGGTCAGTTTTTTTATGTCAATAATGCAATAAAAAGGCAATCAGGTCAAAGCAAAGAACCCAGTCGTGTCGCATTATTTGCATCATTGAGTATTTAAAAAAAAATTCTTCAAAGGATTTTCCTTAAGACCAAACTGGATATAAATTGTCCGTTTTATTGTTTTAACGTAAATATATCAAAATTTAAATATGTAAATTCAATTCAATTAGTATTAATTAACTCAATAACATAATAAATGATTTTATGTAAATGAAATATGTAAATCTTTTTTTATTACCATTAATTAGTGTTTGCTTTTGTGTCAATCAGGTTGATAGCATTTCGAAATAGTACTTATTAAGTCGTATATCTAACCACTATAAAGAAATGTGTTTGTCTCAAGCAAGGTTAGAGTTATTAGAGGTAACTCAAAAGCCACTCGTCAGATCTTGCTTAAATTTGAATGGAAACGAATTTCAAGCACTAACTTTAGAATATAAAATATACACGAAAAAGAGGAGATTTGTTTTATACAAGTTCTTTATTTCCGGTCTAGTTGTCCTTTTTTTTCTTTTTCCTGCTGGACCGACGATCTACGTAAGTTAGCCGGTGGAGGCTGGATGAGGATTGTGAAAAATTGGGTTGTCTGGCAGAAACTTGAGGAGGCATATGTCCAGCAGTGGATTATAATAGGCTGAACTGACTGACTGACTGTTAGTACTTGTGGGTCTCTCCAGCGTGCCTCGGAGAGCACGTTAAGCTGGCGGTCCCAGTTCATGTACTTCATGTACTTCTGATAGCAATCGTTACTCATAGTAGGTAATATATCCGCCAACCCGCATTGGAGCAGCGTGGTGGATTAAGCTCTGATCATTCTCCTACATGGGGAAAGAGACCTATGCCCAACAGTGGGATATTACAAGTTGAAGCGTACACAAAAAATACAAACGAATTAAAAATCTTCTCCTTTGTGAAGTCGCGTAATAGTAGAGGACAAATTAATATTGTAGAAAACTGTAATAGCTTATACTATCATTAAACTATATACTGTTATATGTATTTGTGTGTATATATGTATGTATGTATGTATATATATGTATATGTATGTATGTATAAATGTAAGGTATGTATATATATGTATGATATGTCTGTGTGTATGTATTTATACTTATAAGTTTGTAATACATTACAGTTATTCAACTATTTTCTCAATATTGTTATTTCTTGCACTGTGTCCCCCGCTATATGACACTCTCTCTCATGACCATTGGTTGACTGGAAGAGATCTCTTCTAGGGATAAGTCCACCTTTGCCATCAACTATATATGTAATTTTCTGTATATTATGTTCTTAAGTGCAATACTTTATATATAATAAACTTTATATTTATTTGAAATTATACTACGTCGTCAGGTATTCAATCTGGAGAGGGAACTGGGGCGCGAGCGACTACGTGTGCGCGCGCTGGAGGAAGCGCTCGAGACCCCGCTCAACGTGCACCGCTGGAGGAAACTCCAGGGCACGGACCCCGAGAGCGTTCATCTAACGCAGAAACTACGACTTACGCAGAAGTTTGTACCTTATTTATTTATTTATTTATTCTTAATGTACACCAAAATACAGACACATATAAAGAAAGATACAATACAAGATGTACAAAGGGGATCTTATCGCTAAATAGCGAATTCTTCCAGACAACCTTTGGGTACTGGACACGATACGGTAGCAGCGGTTAGAAGTAGCGAACCTTGTAACTAACTATAAACTAATAATAAGAAATATTGTTTTTTTTTTTTTTTTTTTGATAGTTTGACCGCGCTAATCTCATGCACTGTTGGTTCGAATTGAAATAACGCGGGTGAAACCGCGTAACCGCTATTACTTTGCATTCAGCCTGTATCATCCCACTGCTGGGCATAGGCCTCTTTCTTCACATACGAGAAGGACCTGAGCTTAATCCACCACGCAGTTCAACTCTAAATAAAGATTAATAGAATTATACTAACTATAATTTAAAAAGCACAAAAATAATAAAAACAAATTATTTTATAAGGATAGTTTTATCAGAAATCTTGAATTGATTAAAGAATACTACTAATCAGACTACTATCTCGTTTTTTCTGCGTTTTAGGTAATCCATTCTTTTTTATTTAGAAAGTTTTCTGACAAAATTTTTAGGGCCGCAACAAAAAAAATTTGGATATAAAATTGCGTGAATATCTGCTTATTTTACCTACCCTGCATAAACATCCTACCAGTAATTACGATATTTTTCCTCGTTAAACAAATACTTCATCATTATAATTGTTATGATTGATAAATTAGATTCTTTAGTATTTCTTGCCATGTTCTATACAAATTTGTTAAAAGTTAGTTGTAATTTCGATCATCACAAATAGTAGGTATTTCTTTTAAAAATGTTTCGTCTGTTGTTCTAATATTTTCCTCTTGACCGATTTAAACATTTTTTACAGTTCAGTTAGTTTTCATCGAACAATAGATGTTTTAATTGTTAGTTTCGCTGTTAAACCAGTGTTTAAAATAAAAAATGAATTAATTATAACTTATTTTAAAGAATATTGACAAGTTAATTAATAATTGTTAGTCATTAGTTAATACAAGGCTGTTTATTGTTGATTAGTTATGGTCATAACCCAATATTGAGAGAACTTGAAACTTTATTTGTGACGGTATTTTTTAATTGTTAGAAGTCATGGCGGGGTGAAACTATCAACTTACAGATGCGGTATTTCGAATACTATAGTCTGATTTTAGAAACGAGTATCGATTTTATTTTTTATTGCGTTGTCATTGGTTCTAGTAATCAACATAAAGTCCGTTTCACATAAAAGGTGTAGTTAAATGCACGCTCAGTTGACACGGCGACTACCTGTGCGTAGCGTAGCACGTGTTTTAGTAAGTGAACCAGACGATATTGTTTGTGTGAGTCATGCCGGACATATTTCTTGTAGTTAAGCGTACCAAGTGCCATTTGCAGCCTACAGAAAAACAAACTATATCATAGGTATATATCATGTTTGCGAACAAGTGAAGGGCCACGTGGCACGTAAATCAAATTACAATAAGCTTATATAGTCAAAAATGATTGTTACGTGTCAACCATGTAATAACCAAGATCGAAACAAAAATGCACGAAGGCGACTATTATGTAGAAAATATGTTTGAGCAGTTTATTATATATATTCACGTGTCTGCAGAAAATCCATCAGAAGGAAGTGATGATGATAGTTTTTAAGATGACAAGAATTATATAATAATTATTTTGTTTATAAGTTCTTATGCCTAATATATTTACCTATACTATATTCAATATTGTTTTATCGTTATTTAGTTAGTAAATTTATCTATATAAAAAATAATTTAATTTTGTCTACAATAAATTTTAGAAGTATTCAATATGAACGAGCCTTTACAATTTCAAAACAAAACCAAAGGTATTGGCGCCACCCTAACAATGACCCATCTCACTCTGTCTATATTGAAAATGTGCGAGAGACATACTCAGTACCGTTTGTTAACAAAACAGACTATAGTTGTATTTTTTTTCATATAAATTATAATTATTCAGGCTGTAACATACGAAGTTTTATATATTATTGTTATATTCTCTACTATGAGTAACGATCGCTACCAGGTGACTGCGATAGCAACCAGAACCGACAGCTCCCTGCATAGGAGAGTACATAAGGCTTACGTGCTCTCCGAGACATGGTGGGGAGGCCCACAAGGAAAGAAGTACAAATATTCACTTAGAGCGAAAAATCGAACCCGCGACCGATGTGTAGGCGCCTTCGCGCACCACTACACCAGAACGATGGTCAAAAATAAACTTACTTGTTCAAAATTACATTAATCAGCTATACCTAGTTTACACTTATTACTCATTAAATTTTAAAATTCAATCTACATAGATAAGAAAATGCCCTTTCGAATGAAGAGAATATATTGTTTTGAATCATTTTTGTGTAGTTGAGGCGTTTCTTGTTTTTAGGAAAGTCCTGGCGCAAAGCGAAATGCTAGTTCTAAAAGATCGTGAGCTGAAAGAGACGAAGAATTTGTACTCTGCTGTCAAAGACATGCTTGCTTTACAACCCAGTCCTGAGATACAGGTATGGATAATATAAGCATCTATTACACCATACCTACTAAATAGTGAGTTAAAACTCCATTTTACTCAAATGATAATGATGACTCCAGATAATTCAAGAAAATTTGTTCTATTTTGGTATTTTATGATGCCGAAAGTTGAAAACTAAAAGTATTCGCAGCAAAAACACCAGAAGAAATAACAAAATTGTAACTCCCAAGTTTCTGACTGCGCAAAGTAAACGTCTCCTCTCTGGGTTATGATATTCGCATGTACGAGTACAATAAAATGTCACAAACGATTTTCCAAGTGCTGGAAAATAAAATTCAAGTTTATAATGTAATGTCTTCAGTGCGACAAAGCCAGCCCTGCGGTCACCACCCAGTGTGGTGACTATGGGCAACACACATGAGTTCACGCCTTTTTTTTTGGCGCGTACTTGTGGAGCCCTATGTCCAGCAGTGGTGTGCGATAGGCTAAAGTATTGAATATTATAGACAGCTAATGCATATGCCTAACGACGAATCTCTCTTGTTGTTTTGTCCTTAAATCAAATACTTTGAAACAATAATGCATTCTAGTGACTTCTAGAACTCACATCATACTAATATTATAAATTTAATGTAAAATACTCAAATCAAAGCTGTCATGATTTAAAACTTTTTTATTTGTATATCTAGGACACTAGTCATTTTCTTACAGAGGACCACGAAGTATAGATACAAGGAGTCCGAACGTAATGTTGTACGAATGGTCTCAATTAAGAGGACAGAATTTATGCCGGTAGAGCGCGCCATTACGGTCTGTACCGTACGGTCCTTCCTAAATTCTAGCGCAGCCAATGGCAGAAAAGAAAACTAAGATCTGGGTTTATTATTGTGTACATTAATACTATGGAAAATCCTACACCGTTCCGGACTCCGCGTATCTATACTTCGTGCCGAGCACGATGAAAGTCCTTTAATTTTTTTTTTATGTCATCGTACTTTAACTGTCATTCTTTACGTTATGCTGATATAAATATTGAATAGTACCTGTAATAATTATATAATGGTTTCTAGTATAAAATCTAACTGGAGTTGACGGTCCAGTAAGTAATGCTATATGGGTCAAACACAAAAACGTTAAAAAAAGTGTTCAGGCTACATAAACTATAGACATTAATTATTTTATCGTGCAGGCATTTTTTAAATTCAATGTAAAACTTTGGACGATTTGATTTCTAAAGTTTTTCAGATCTGATGACTAAAATATTAATTTAAGGATCTCTTTAGAGCGAAAATGTCCCCTTCTATGGACTGTTCGGATAAGACGTCCTTCAGTTTGACAGTGATTTAAAAATATTTAAGGATTGATTAGTATCTTATTTGAATTAAAGAAACATTTGGAACCTAAGCAATAATTAAAATATGTGTTCTTTAAAAAATCATCGTTCCTAAATTACGAATAAAAACATATAAACATGTTGTTCTCATATTTATAGTCTTCTTCTGTAGACACGTAAAATAGACAATGTTTAAAAAATTTGGAACCCATCCGATATTTATTTTTTTATCGTATTGGCATTACTGTCTTCTCCAGTAGTCATTTCTTCGTAACTGATAAACGATTTTGGTATCGATGAAGAATATTTATTTATGGAGTTACACAAGATTTTGGTCGAGTTTGGTGAGTCTTTCCTGCACTGCGTGTATGTTAGTAAGTAGACTCTTTAAAAATAAATGAGACCCAAGCTTCTATGCATATTAAGTAACTCATTGCAAAATCTAAATTGTTTTTATTCAAACTTCAATATGTAACACGTCATCTTTAATATATTTACAATTGTCTTTCCTGTAGACATATTTCCTGTAGATAAATTTTGCACATTTTAAGCGATGGTCCCTTAACTCCGCAACAAGTCTATGTTTTTTTTAAGTTGCTACATTATTAAGTAAAGAGTTTTCCGTTACAACTATTAATTGGCATTTTACTAAGCGAGGTCATGGAAAAGGTGCACCTGATGGTGTTGGTGGGTGTATCAAGCGCATTTGTGACAGTCATGTTGCAAAGAGAAATGACGTATCGAATTTAGATGATTTGATGGCATGTTTAAGCTTAAATTGTAGAGGTATAGAAACTTATAAGATCGACGAGTCGAAGTTTCCTGAAATCGATTAGGTTTTGTATGAGATTGCTGCACGTCCTTTTAAAGGAACGCTCGAAATACATCAAGCTTTGTGCAGCGGAACTCAAATATTATCCGTGCTAGATGACTAAGCTGTTTAAAATGCACAGCCCATGAAGAATGTTCGCATTACGAACTAGGATAAATTCAAATACAGTTTAAAGTCCCAAATTCCCTTACTAATTCTGTGTTATCTGAGCCTCATTTGGCCAATTTTTTGCCTGTTTCTTCTCAAGCAGGACCTTCTAATCATCACGATAGTCCTGCTGGAGCTCACTCTATTCAGTATCTGGTAGCCCAGGAACTAGTGAAGCTACTACTGTGTCAATAACACCCGGTTACTTTGAAAGATTAACACCTGATAACTTAATTCAAAACTTAAATTTACCAAGCCAAAGACCCCTAAATAGAGTACGTCGCTTCGTTTCAGAGACTTCCGATTCTTCCGTAAAAATAAAACCAAAGAAACGACGCCAGCCTATCATATCAGACGATTGTGACGATAAAAATATATATTTTTTCTTTAATTTTTACCGGAAATTGTCTTTTGTGATGACATGACATGTGATGATTATTCATTATTTTCTAGTATATACCAATTTTATAATATTATTTTCTTTACTATAGGCAATGACTTTATTTTGAACATTTGTTTTCAAGCGCATGATAACATTATTATTATGTAACATTTATGGCTTAATAATTCTGTAGAAAATTAGGTTTTTCTGTATAATTTCGACAGGAAAGGTGTCCCCTTCTGTGGTTAACTTTTGATTATTTTTTAATATCTAAAATACACGTATTATCAAATGTTAACTATTTAGTTTAATTTAATTAGACTTTTCAAATGAATCGTAATAATGTAAGTGCTTAAATAAGGTTTATGTTATCAACTGTAGACAGGTAAGTCTTTTCTGTGGACAGATAAAAATAAAAACTGTGATTCTTAGCGAAAGTGTGTAAGACTGATCTGTATCCATATTATTAACAATGATCAAAGAGTACAATGTAAATTAGGGCTGATTTTCAAAACGAAATTCGATGGTTTAATTTTAGAGAATTATGGATTACGCAATTTGTGTTTGACCCATATAACAGATAACATAAAGACTATACCAACTGTTTACTCTTTTATCACAGCAAACATTGAACAGGACACAGCGTGCGCTTGCGCAGAGGACAACAAAGATGAAGTGTCTTATTGCCGGTGAGCAATCCAATCTTTTTATTAATTGTTAAGACTTAGAAAGCAGTTATTTATAACTGAAAAGTGTACTAATTTTAAACTGATAAATTCTACTGAACTACCAAACATCGGTTGCATCATTCTTTTGCCAACCGATTTTTTTTTCCCTAGAAGTGGCATAGCCTATACAAAGCTACGACAACTACGAACAAAACTAATGATAAAAAGTACGCTTTTTAATTATCAACTTGATAAAAATTAACTGTTTCTTCAGAACTGAGCATGCGTGAACGTCAAGTGACCGACTTACGCCTCGAACTCGAGCGGGTAAATGGCGAACTGCACTCTTCTAAACAAAAGTATTTTGAAATAAAACGAGCCCTAGACGCCGACGAAGCAAGGCGACTTCGTGTTCCAACACCAGCATCGCCGGAACAAAAATAATTATTTTACATAAAATGGGAGTTTTAGTCTTTGGTAAAGAAGTGTCAAGTTTTTTGCGGGCTTTTTAAAACTTATTACTACATTACATTCAAAGTTATGTGCTCTTTCGGCACCATAGAAAGTCATTAGCCAAAAATAAAAAGAGATTCTTATATCTGAGATGGAAATATAAATTTATAGAATAGATTTTTCTAATGACATTTATGTAATGTTTAATAAAATTTTGCTTTCTTTATATTCTTACAAAATGACTGAATATTTTTATATTTTTAAGGCCGGGATCTTGTTAGAATAAAAAATGTGCAATAAACAAAGGTAAACTGCCAAATCATGATAAAATTTTACTAATATATACGTCAATATGGGCTCAATTTTAACTTGAATTACTAGGAGAAATCATGTTTTTTACACTTTATACGAATTATAGTTATACACTGTTACTATTAATTAGGTTGTAATAAATAAAACACCAGAGTCATTAATCCGAAAACAATAGTTTTATTTAAGAACTTTTTCATTTTCTCATAAAATATACACATTGTTTTTTTTTGTCATTAAACTAAACTGTAAGTAATTACTAATTTTAAATACCAATTCTCACGATTCTCAGATTTCGTCGGGTGCTGCCCGCTATTGAGTTTCGGTCTAATTTATTGGTGTTACGCTTCATGTACAAATCATTTACTTAATTACTATTTAGAAAAGAAAAAAAATATATATATAATATATAATCAAATGAAAGCGTGATTTTGTACATTTCAAATTAATAAAAAAAAAAACACCAAGTCCTTCTGTTTAATCATTAATTAGTGTGATGATAGAATTCTACAGTCCATTGTTGATACTTAAAAATTAACAGTTTGTATGTACGAGTGTAGGCTCTCAGAGCGGGCGGTACAAATGCGAACAAATGCTGAACAAACGAAGGGGACGACCTTTCGATAGTATTCTTGGCAATTATCAGACTTATTGTATTTATTAATAAATCACATTTAGACAAGACCCAGATTTTATCAAAATAACACAAACTTTATTAAGAGAAAAATTTAAAAGAAATACACTTAAAGTTAGTATATTTTTCGAGTTTTGAAACTATCACGTTCACTAGAAACAGTTCATTCAATAGCGACTTCGATGTTATTTTGCCGAAATATCGGAAGTTTCAAAATAATAGTCGCGGTATGTTTGGGATCGTCCATTAATCACGTGATGTTTTTTAAACTTTTTGGACTCCCTACCACCCTTGGTGAAATTTTTGTGAGGTTTTAAATTCTCCCCCAAATACCAAGATCACGTGTATTTTTTTCTGTTAAGTAAATTATAATTCTCAGAATAGTGTATTTAAATACAAGTATAATCTGATTAAATTTTGAAAAATTAAGCATTATGGTACAAATTTCTAGGCAGTCATTAAATTACTTGGTGGTTTTTTTGGTTTAGAAACCCCGCGTTTATCGAAAAATAATAAATACACGTCATATCTCCATGTAACCCTTCTCGCGTGATTAATGGACGACCCCTTTCGTAGAATCAAGTGTTAGTATTTCTTTTTGAATTTTCGAATAGAAATACTGCTTAAACTTATATCAATTATTATTTATAGTGCGGCGATCAAGCCTTTAAAAATTGTCTAATATATAATATTAGATAATAAATCTATACTATCTGATCAAATTAGTATATCTTTTAAATTTCACATAATATGTTGAGCATGTAAATTTTACATGATGCCGAGCGGTACTTTCAACAAAGAAAAATAATCTTTAAAGTATAAAATTCATAAGAACCATTCGACAAATCGTCCCCTCAAACACATCATACATACATCGTCCCGCGATTATTTGCACGCATTTCACATAACAGTATATAATATAGCTGTCCAATTACCAAATACAAACACATAAAACAGCTATTCGCTCAATACACGACGTTTGCACCAACACGCTCCACTTATACATTACTCTTCAATCACATACTTAAACCGTAGTCCAAGCTTTTGCCATATTTTTCGACAGGTTTTATTTGCAAACAAAATTATATTCAAATCATCCAACTAACACCACATCCGTCACAGTAAAGCTATAAAGTTGTTCACTCGTCGCTTCAATGCATTGTCTTTTGAGCACTGACGTGTTAAGACTTGTTAGACATAGCTTTAGTTTGTAGCGGTCTCTTAGTACATGTAATGCAAACGTCGCCACAGTATACATCACTCGTCGCTTACGTAGGTACTTATGACATAGTTGCGATGGAATCAATAAAACTATTGTTTGTATGTTTGTTTGATGCTCGCGGTACGGTACTGTAACGTAGCGTGTCGCCTAGTGTACGTCGGAGCTCTCTTGCTTCATCTGATGATTGGCCGGGTCCGAGGTGTTTATCGGCTGTAACATGTACAAAATTTATTTTATAAAGTTGATACTATACATATTTACATATTTATACAATAAAAAATATTACATATATATGCAATATGATATGGAGCAAGTGATTAATAGGGCATTACATAAAAAGGGGACTGCGCTGGTTGAATTATGCCAAATAATAATAACAAGCAAATTGTCCGTGCATTATTTACTATGCTCGTCACGTATGGGGTAGATGAACTTAAAATTATTTTATGACTACAATTTTTATTTAAATAGTAGATTCAATAATTAAAATTAACCTAACCTCACCCAATGAACTAATTTTAACAATTTTCTTGCAGTACACCTGTGTTATTAGGTGTTCATCAGATTGTTGATTATCAGATTTCACAAAATCCACAATGCAGTATCCGTAATATCGATGCAATGTAATAAATAAGGAAGTTCAAATCATAATTACTTTTTCGCCCTAAATGATCATTATTCACAATGCACGGGCGATTTAATAATGCCCCATTTATCACTGGGCTTATAAACTATCAATTTCTAAACTCTTACCTATCTTATGGCTATATAATATCTTCATATTAATGTGGGTATCAACAGGGACATCTTAAATTCTATTTTCGTCTATATTGTTCTGATTCAGGTTTCAGTGAAGTAACCATTTCATTCAAGAAAGATTCAGGTTTCTGAATATTTCTCTTCTTTCAAAATAAGTCACTCAAGTCAAGATTAGAAGAATCTGAGAACTAGTAAGAGTTTTTTGTAAAGATTTTTCATTCAGATGATAAATTTAATTTATTATAGTTAATTACCAAATTTTTTACATGATATCCTTTTCCTTTGACATGCCATGGTAATCAGAATAATTTCAATATTAAATAATTTTAATATTGAAATAAAACATTCATCTTAGATCTTAACTACCTTATTACATTTTAAGAACTGCACAGAAACAATTGTTATCAGATTTACATAGATTTTTTTATAACATGAAAGAGATGAAAACGTTTATTTCATCATAAGGTAAAATATACAAGACTAAGTAAATTTTAAGAAAAATATATTTTATATTAAGTATCAATTTTTCAGGAGACCTTTTAAGTCACCAAACAAAATAATTGTGTTTGCTCGCAAACGAAAAAAAAACCGACTTCAATTACATCAACAGTAATACAACGTAGATCGACAAAAAATAGTCAAGCAACTACGCGTTATCAAAGATTACTCAAAAAGTAGTTATCAGATCTCGATAAAATTTATATGTGACCACATGATAAACATCAGCTTTCGATTAAATTAAAAATTATCAAAATCGGTACCACCAGTAAAAAGTTATTGCGGATTTTCGAGAGTTTCCCTCGATTTGTCTAGGATCCCATCATCAGATCCTGGTTTCCTTATCATGGTACCAAACGAAGGATATCCCCTTTCCAACAAAAAAAGAATTATAGAAATCGGTACATCCAGTAGAAAGTTATGTGGTATAATACAACGTAGGTCGACAAAAAAAGCGTCAAGTAAAAACGCATTATTAGATATAACTAGAAAAGTAGTTGTTAGATCTCAAATAAATTTAAATGGGACCAATTGGCACACACCACCTTTCGATTAAAACAAAATTTGTCGAAATCGGTCTACCCGGTCAAAAGTTCTGATGTAACATACATAAAAAAAAAAAAAAAAAAAAAAAAAAAAACAGTCGAATTGAGAACCTCCTCCTTTTTTGGAAGTCGGTTAAAAAAAAAAAATAAGTTCTATCGCAAAATAAAACACCCTCACTATTTATATGGCGTATTATTTTAATAGTTTTTAATTTTATTTAGTTTTCAGTGTTAAAAAGGGGCACAATTTTAAACACGCTACTAATTATAAACGAGAGACAAAGAAATTTTGGCCATTAATTTCAAACGCTCATTAAGAGTTTCAACCAATCAAAAAACTACATTTACCACTAGCCCTTTAAACAACGTCAAGAACGTCAGATACGGATCGAGTGAGGAATCGGGCGGGGTGAGCGCACTCGTCAAGAGCCATAATAATCAATCCTTTTAAACGGCAATCTATATATGATTAATTAAAACAACTTCAGTGACTGAAGCCAATCAAAAGCCTCTTTTTCCCCTGGCCTTCAGTAAAGTCGTGAGTGACGTTCACGGATTAGGCGAGGGGCAATCGAATCCCTTCAGACGGTTACGTTACTTTTAAACAGCAATCTATATATGATTAATTAAAACAACTTCAGTGACTGAAGCCAATCAAGAGCCTATTTTTCCCCTGGCCTTCAGTATAGTCGTGAGTGACGTTCGAGGATTAGGCGAGGGGCGATCGAATCCCTTCAGACGGTTACGTTAAGGAGGTTAGAGGTCGGGCGAGAAGCGGGGCGGAGCGCGCGAGTGCAGTCAAGCGGGCGAGGGTGAGTAGGTCGAGCGGGGCGAGTAGGTCGAGTGGGGCGAGCAGGGCGGGGTGAGCGCGGCGGGCGGGCGGCTACGTACGAGCGTGATGGGCGGCTGCGGCGGCGGCTGCGGCGCGGGCTGCGGCGGCAGCGCCGGCGCCTCGTGCACCGCCGTCGTGGAGTGCGCCGCCTGCGCGCCCCCGCCGCCGTAGTAGCCGCCGTTCATGCCTGCAAGCGAGCCGTCGGTCAGCGGTCCGCGTCGGTATACTACGTACGACCTGGGTCGGCGAGCGAGCTACGTCTCGCCTGATGGTCGGCGATTCATCATCATCATTACAACCTATACAGTCCACTGCTGGATATAGGCCTCCACAAGTTTACGCCAAAAATAACGTGAACTCATGTGTTTTGCCCATAGTCACCACGCTGCCGACCTGGGTCGGCGATTATCGTAGCTTATAGACACCCGCAACACCGGAGGCATCGCGAGCGCGTTGCCGACCCACACCGTACAGGAAGATAATGCTACTTGAGAATAGTGTTATTTAGCCGCGAGCGTTAACAACTTCTTGCTTGACTTCCCAAGTCTTGGACAAAAGCAGGATATACCTGCTGTGCGCTTCTTTAATGTTTTTTTATGGCACCTTCGCTGTAGGTGGCGGGCGGCGGCTGCGGCGCGGGGATGGGCGGCGCGGGCGGCGCCAGCACGGGCGCGGCGCCGGCCAGGAAGTAGTCCTTGTTGACGCAGTTGCGCAGGCAGTCGGGGATGCGGCCCACGATGGCGCGCCGGATCTCGGACGCGGCCATCTCGCGGAGCTCCTGCGCCGACGCGTCCGAGTAGAACGCGGCGTGCGGCGTGCACAGCACGTTCGGCGCGTCCTTCAGCGGGCCCTGCTGGAACGTTTAATGCCACATTTTTAATCGTGTCTCGGGATAACGAATTCATCGTGATAACGAATTTGAACTTTGAATAATGGTCAACGCTTTGTAAATGACTACTTCAAATATGTTATTCTCTCTACTACTTGCTCCCTTAGTTTAGCTTTATCCACTGGTAATTAATTCTATTGTATTATCGTGCTATACACTTAAATTAGTTCAAAAACAAACAAAATTGTCATTCTATTCTCAATTAATTTGATTGAATTTTGAATACGTTTTCCTAGTCATCATCATTTCTGCCTATTGCAATTCACTACTAGACGTAGGCCTCCCCAAGTGGACTCGTGTGTGTTGCCCATAGTCACCACGCTGGGTAAGCATGTTGGTGGCCGCAGGGCTGGCTTTGTCGCACCGAAGACGCTGCTGCCCGTCTCCGGCCTGTGTATTTCAAAGCCAGCAATTGGATGGTCGCCCTGCCATCGGTCGGCTTTATAAGTTCCAAGGTGGTAGTGTTAGAGAGAAAGTTCCAGGTGTCGCTGCGGCAGAGCAACTCGCCTGGAAGACGTTGAAGGGCTCGTTCTCGTGCACGTCGAGCGCGGCGGCGCGGATGCGGCCCTGCTTGAGCGCCGCCGCGAGCCCCTCGTCGTCCACGAGCCCGCCGCGAGCCGTGTTCACCAGGAACGCGCCTGCTCGCAAACACGTACGTTTATTGAAAAATGTTACGATTGAAAAAATTACAAAAACAACGTAAGTAGTCTATAACTAAATATATTAGATATTAATAACTTCAAATCTAATAATTATTTAAATTAATAATTAATAAACAATTGTACAAAATAATAATCTACTATTATCTAATATAATAATATCTTTTTTTAGACGTCCAGTTTATTAATGAATTAATTTTACTGTCGCCTAATATTATGTATCTTAAAGATATATAATATATGTATATAAGTATATCGTTACATATCTTTTATGCAAACATTACACATTTAATATAGGTACTATGCTATATTAGTATATAGCACCTACTTACACACTACACTAACGATAAAAAAGAATAAACATTCTTAAATAGATTACTATCCAATGGTTAGCAAAAATAAATTGTGCATGTTATCAAATGAGTGTTCCTTACCTGGGCGCATCTGTTTGATAGTAAATTCATTTATAAGATGGTGATTGTGTTCGTTAAGACTGCAGTGCAATGATACACAGTCACTCTGGAATAGGAGGTCCTGAAATTATAGTTGATATTATTAGTAAAATAATATTTTTCATATAATTATACACATGAAAAGACACTATAATCCGAAATATCATCATTACAATTTGCACAAAACAAAGTAATAAACACAAAAAATATTAAAGATTAAAGATGCTCTAACGAACTAAACATTTTTACCACACATCAAAAAAGGAGGAGATTCTCAATTCTACTGTATAGTTTTATATGACGTGTACCTCGTACCTTTTTACAAAGTGTACCGATTTATATGATTTTTATTTTTTATTTAGTATTATATAAATGGTATTAGGAAAAGCTCGTGTTTTCCATGCTGCTGAGTATTCCCATGAATAAGAGCAAGATCTGAAACGTAATTTTTGATTTTTCTCTAATAATCTGTATGGTCCTTGTACGATCAATTCAGATGTAAATTGAAGTAGGTTTTTTTCGGAGAATGTTTCTTCTAAAAAATATATATCAGTAACTGAGCTGCGACTGAGTACTCGCGGTATTACCTGCTGAATATACACTCAATATAAAATTAACCAATAATAGGATATTTACCTGCAGAGTGTAGACCCTGGTCAGCCCCAACGACTTCTCGATGCCGTCGGGCAGGTAGGGGTCGTAGAAAATGACGTTGAAGCCGAAAGCCTTAGCCCGCAGCGCGACGGCCGAGCCGATGCGGCCGAGGCCGACGATGCCGAGCGTGTCGCCGCGGATCCGGGCGCAGCCGGCCGCCGCCTCGCGCACCTGCTCCGGCCCTGGAGACAATTGTGCTACATTATTGAACTTTCATGGAATTTGGACCGACTCGACCTAGGTAGAACTATTACACTTTTAGGGGCTGCTCTATATATATATACTTTTTGTAACGTTATACGTACATTATTTGTGCTGCTAAATTAAAATATGCTTAAGTTTAATATTTTAAATACGTGAAATGATTTTTCTTTAAAAAAAACGTTAATTTATTATAATTAGATCTTGCATGAAAATCTACAGTAAATTATAAAACACAATTTTATCATAATTTTTTTTTTCCTACAAACAAATAATATAAATTCATCAACCGGCATTTGTGTATTCGCGCGGGCAACATTTTATCTTTTCAAAAATTCAAATGAATCTTTTGTCTCGGGTTATAAAAACGGCAGTACTGGTCGCCGCCGCGTCATTCATTTTTTGAATTTTGTCTCAAGAAAGTAGTTAACGCACACCACACCTTTTATTACAGTCTCTAATACGGTGTCTAATATATATTTAAGCATCGTAACCGTAATTACTAAAATTGTGTGATCCTTGCTTAGCGTTGTCTCGATTCAACAAATATATATATAGTGTCAGTGTTTATCGCCCCCAAACTGGGTAAGTGGTATTTTTATATTGCAGGCAATTTATGTAGTTTTAATGCAAGTAAATCATGCCTAATGTAAAATATAATATTTGTATTCAGTAGCATAAATCTCATTTAAATCATGTTCTTAGATTTCATCATCTTTCAAATTCTACCCTCATATTTAATAGTTTTTTTTTTAATTGTAAATTTCATTATCAGTAACCTTCTTTTTTAAAATATTACTCTCCGCTCCTGGCTTTATGATTCCACGGCACTACTGCTACAATTTAGGTGCTTTCTTTTATAACGCAGTGCCGTGGATGTTTGCAAATAGTGCTGGAACGCTTATTTTTATATTTTGATGGCGCGTTCCAGGGTTCGACGTTTGGGTCACCAATTTTGGAAGTTTCCATCTAACCCTTTAACCCCAACGACGAGAGTGCACTCTGCCGGGTTTTGAACTACCCGTTCCTGCCGCCCCCGGTCGATAGCGGAACCTTGCCACGCGACTCCCGGGATTATCACCTGCACGGCGAGACAGGAGAGTACCTGAGCCGAACTGCATTTGGAGTCAATGCAGTGTCATTATTTATAACGTCATCTTTATAGTCCGTGGATAAGTGCATAGTGCCAGCACAGAGTCATCCACAGTTACTTTTTCGATCCCAGTTGCCTGAGCCTCGTCAAAACACTGATTGTTTCTCCGATGAATCTACGTTTAAATATCGGCATCAGTACAGGGACCATCAAAAAATTACGTCACACGACGGGGGATCGACGAAGTGCGTTTGACAAAAGGTTGGGGAGAGATCCAAAATTTTATGACATCACATTTCAAAATATATCTAATTGCAGGTATTAAAATATAATAGTTGAACTAAATACCTATTAACATTTAATTTAAAAATTAAGGCTAAAATGATTTTGTTGACAAATTGACACCTGTTGTGTCAATACAACCGAATTTTCAGAGTCATGAAATTCGTGTCACTGTTATTTAGTGTTGGTGCTTAATAGGAAAGTGGTAAGCAACTACTACGAGGAGAGAAAGAAAATTCCTTTTATATCTCTCACTGTTACACTACTATTACGTCAATTCTTGTTCCCCTCTCCTTGATCACTCGACATGGCCATATTTTTAAAATAGTCAAACAAAAACAGAATTTGAATGTCTAAGCGTCTGATTCAAATGAAATTGTTTATGATTCCATTTTACATTATTCTTTTAATTATAACCGACTTCAAAAAAGAGGAGGTTACTCAATTCGACTGTACATATATATTTTTTTATGTATGTTCGGGAATAACTCCTTCGTTTATGAACCGATTTTGATAATTCTTTTTTTATTGCAAAAGAGATACCCCAAGTATTGTACCATGATAAGAAAACCAGGATCTGATGATGGAATCCCAGAGAAATCGAGGGAAATCCTCGAAAATCGTAGTGACGACTAGTGCGTTTGTTTATTTTTTTTTCGTCTACTTACGTTGTATTACTTGTCGATGTAATTGAAGTCGGTTATTTCGTTTGCGAGCAAACACAATTATTACATATAATTAGGACATTCACTCCAAATGTATTTTTTTTACATTCAAAGCTATACTTTTCTCTGAATAGCATCATATTAAAGGGACTATAAACTCTTCTAATACTTATTAGTATAAACATACCCGTAAATTTTTTCCCTTCTCGTACCATGTTGGCGAGCCAGTACGTCCGCCGGTATAAATTCAATATGAGACACATTGTCGTGTCGGCTACTTCTTCAACACCGTATCCCGGTACATTACATACAGCTATTCCTGTAAACAAATAACGACAATATTAAATACACAGATATAAATATATTTAACAAACACACACGGTCGTCTATTCTTAAAGTAGACATTTGCGGCCTGTGTTTAAGGTTCAGTAGACTATAATACGAACATGTATATCACACATCATGAGTATACGAAACCTTTTTACATGGTACACTAGTTTTTGGATTAAAAATTATTTCAAATCGTCTGGGGTTCTCAATCCCTGCTAGTTACATAAGTATAGTCGTTGTTAAAGGTTTTCTAATATCAGTTATAATTTTTTTTTACCTTGGAAGACCGATTTTTTTTTTTTTGAGTTTTTATCATAAGTGACTAAATTGCTTACGGACTATTTAAGTTTTAACTTTAATTGTTCTCTTATATAATTATCACGTAGATCAAGTGTGAATAAGAAATACCATCTCACATTTATAAAACTGCTAAGCTTCAAAACACAATTAATATATTTTGAATGTCTTCTCAAATACATTATTATAATTTTAGTGTACATTATGAACCAACAAACAACGTCTTAATCGACGACCGAATTAAAAACTTAACAAGATTTAGAATGTTATTTCGGTACCACTCGTAGTCATAGCTCGGTAACCATTAATGATAAAATTATAAAGCATGCAAGTAGGAGTAAAGCGTTATTCTAAAGTACTAGCAATTGTAATTTTTTAAAATGAGAATGCACGAAATAGATATGAAAACTATTTGTGTAAGGTTTATATTAGGCTTTTTTAAATTCATTTTTCATTTAATTACAAAAAATTAATACAATGTCTCATTACTAAAATGTTATTCTAATTTCTTTGTTGCCAAAATAAATTATCTTCGAGAATCCCACTATAATATTTGTCTAAAAAGTATGTAGTACCTATTTTTATATTTAATAACTGACTGTAATATTTTCTCTCAACGAGTTTTTTAATGTCTTTCCTGAGTTTCATTGTATTAATGTTTTGTTAAAAGGAACTTCATTCAATAATTGTTAAAAGCAAATAAATGTATATTAATGTATAAATTGACAAAAAATATATATGAACGTTAAATTTTCGTAACTATAGATAAAGAAACAAAATATTATAAATTAATAAAAAACTATACCAGAATAAAGCAATAAAAAGAAAAACTTAATAAATACGTTTAACAAACATTACGTGATTCAAATAATAGTATTAAGCTGAGATTAAATCAAATCTTCTTTATTAAATAAGTTTGTAGGGCTTAATCGGCGGCCGGATTTCGATAAAATTAGAAATTTAAAATGAAAATAGCCTTGGGATAGAACATTAGTTACACTTTCTCAATTGTAATTTCTAAGAAAATTTATTAAAGATTGAAGAATATTCAAGCCTTTATTTTACTCGGTAACAAAAGGTTTAACCGTTAAGGTGGTTCTTAAGACAAATTGCACTACTTACCAAATGAGTAAACTATATTTACATGAGAATCATACACATTGATTGAATAATCTCAATTTACTTGCTCGGCTAGCAAACTATATCTCTCCATCAATCTCATTTGTATGCTTCGACAAATTATTTACTAATAAACAAATTTCAATACTACCATCTATTAATACAAAATTATCAATTTCACGTAAAACCTTATTCATAAGAATCACTTTATATTCATAGTTAAATACCGAAGCTAATTTTAAACTTAACAAAACTATGGATTCGAATATAATATCAGATTTAATCACCAAACACACAGTGAAGTTATTTCCACTCTCCAGCGTATAACTTATTGCAAACTAATTAAACCAATTCATTGCTAAATATTTATACACCCCGACACTATTTCGTCTTAACAAAAGTAGTTTATAGTAATTTGCTGAAGTTATAATACTCGAATGACGCTTTTACTTTTTTTCATTGTCAATTTCAGAAAATAAATGTTTAACGTGCTGAAATGCGTGAATAATGCATAAGGAACTCAATGTTTATCACTCTTTTACGCACAAAACTACTGTCTATTGCAATATAAGTTAGTAAATAGGGAAACCTGGAATAGTATTTATTATATAATTCTTTATTCCAAACTTACTCCTTCGGGACTGACGGAGATAAAACTGTGGGATACAGAATAACAAACGTACCTAGTTCACCGGCAGCCTTAACATCTATATTGTCGACGCCGGATCCAATGCGGACAATGATCCGAAGCGCCTTGAATTTCTCGAGGTCCTCCTTAGTGAGAATGATCGTGTGCCACATGAGCGCGCCGACGGCTTCGTTCAGAACCTTCTCATGTATCTCCGACGTGGACTGCGCGTCGCAGAACGCGACTGTCGCAACGTCCTTCAGTATCGGCATTTCGACGGTGCAGTCGCGACCGTCGAGCAGTGCCACTAGGGGTCTGAAAGAAATACGACATAATTTTTAGTGATGTGTGACGAAAACCTTAACCATAATAAGGAAAACTTTTTTTTAATGATCTTTTTAAGTGATCCAATCAAGACTAAACTCTACCAATTCATATGTATTATAATAAAATTCTGTAACATTTTATTTATAAAATATAAATATATAAATAGCAGGCGCGTTATAAATAGTTGGCGCGAACTTGCAGAGGCGTATGTCCAGCAGTGGACTGCGATAGGCTGAAATGATATAAATATATTGGTAATATTTATGTGTATATTCTTATATAAGTAGTGGTGTGTATAATCATATATGCGTAGTATATATATGTAGTATGTAAATGTATATTGTATGATGTTATGAATTTTATTTAATTACTTTTTTATTTTCAAGAATCTGTACATTATCTACATTTCTGCACTTTCTTAGCCGGCTATGTAACATTAGCTCTCATTATCACAAGTTGACTGGAAGAGATCTCTTCTAGAGATAAGTCCACGTTGCTAACTAAATTTGTATACAAATAATTATACAAAAATAATTATACTAAAGTGCAATACAGAATATATTATATTTTACTATATAATACATTAGGACAACAGTTAAATATATAAATTTCAATGTAATCCGACTCAAATGCAACGTTTTAAAACTTTAGGTAAATACGAAATACGTGTAAGCGAGTCGCTCCATCGCACAGGCGATTCCGACTGCAAATTAATCAAGTATAATTGTTTCGCTGTCGGGCAATTGTTAGACATTCTGCATGGGAATTACTGAAGCCAGCTTGTTGCCATGTTATCTGTACACGTAAAAATTCCATTGTTTAATACTTGAATAAGTCACATTGTGCATTTTCCAAAAATTTTCTAACTGTCGATAAACTTTAACATCAATTTAAACAATCTTATTCAATCGACTTTAGGTGTGTTTTAATGGCTGTTTACTTTTTAGACTTTATACTTCTGTATAAATAAGTCAGTTGTGTATTATTTAAAGACAAATTCTTAAGTCGAATATTTTTAACACCCATATTTATAAATTTAGTACAAGATACGCGTAAAACAACATTGGATTCGAAAAATTGTATTCCATGCGTATTTAATTAACATAACAAAAATGTACAATAGTACCGAAAATGACATAAAATACAAATTGAAGTACTGACGAAATAGTATTTTCCAAACACAATTTTCAAATGACATGACCCCGATACTTTAGACAATTTTATTGTAAGTCGGGTATCCCGACTTAAATTAAAGACGACGAAATTATCTTTAACCCAAAGTCCCCACGAATGTCAACGACCGGATCGAATCGACGGACAAATTGGATTCCAAATCAAATATCGGCTACTCGGGACACGAAATCTAACATCCTAAACAAGATTAAACCGATTCGGTGGAGCCTACAGAGTCCGGAATAATTAAGGCCGCGCCAGTACGATTAAACTAATAAATTAAACTTTCGTCATAGCGAGGCAGAATTATTATTATTGCCGACGAAAACTTTCGGCGGGCGAAACAAGAAAGTAATTCTGAGGGTGGAAAGTTACGGAATTTCGTCGAAACTTTACCCGGGCAGACGAAAACAAATTTGGGGGCAAACAAAGAGATGGGGTAGCCAGGAGGCGAACCCTTTGGGCAAGTTTTGATGGAAAGCAAATAGGATTAGACCGGAAAAAGAATAAGTTGACTGAATCGGATGGACGCGGCTCTGTAGATTCGTCGATAGACCCCCAAAGTGAATTAGTGGATGTTGAGTTGGTGACAGACTTTCGAATAACAGATTGTTAAAATAGGATCGCATGTCATTCCCTAAAAATATAAAGAGGCAAAAAAATTTCGTCACAAAATAATAGACCCGTTTGGACATATGTCATCGAGACGTAAATAGCGAAGTAACCAAACAACTTGCGGTATTGGATACTCACGATAAATTGTTTCAAGTTTGTATGGGTATTTGATCGATTTGATTATGTAATTTAAAGTGCATTTGATTGAAATTTTGATCAGAAATTTAGCTTAGTTTAATATTGTAGGTAATTTGAAATAATACAATGGTACAAAAGGTCAATTTGTATTTATTTTATATTGTTTTCTATTGTTTTTACACGAATTTTAATAATTATAATGAAACATTTTTTTTTTCGAATTTTATCGCGGTTTATTAGCCAAATTAAAATTTTATTAACTTTGAGAGCCAAGCTCTTTTTTCAGTAAAGATCACGACACAACATTTAATTAAGATTAAAATCGAGTGAAGCACAGCACCAGTGTTTGAAATAATAATTGTGTTTGCAAGCAAACGAAAAAAAACCGACTTCAATTATATTACAACGTAGGTAGACGAAAAAATAGTCAAGTAAATACGCATTATCAACTATTTCTCCAAAAGTTGTAATCAGATCTCGATGAAATTTAAATGTGGCCATATGATAAACATCAACTTTCAATTAACTTAAAAAATCATCAAAATCGGTACACCCAGTAAAAAGTTATGCGGATTTTCGAGTTTTCCTCGATTTCTCTGGGATCTCATCATCGATCCTAGTTTCCTTATCATGGTACCAAACCAGGGATATCCCTTTCCAACAAAAAAAAATTATCAAAATCGGTTCATAAACGGCGAAGTTATCCCCGAACATACATACATATATATATATCGAATTGAGTAACCTCCTCCTTTTTTGAAGTCGGTTAAAAAAATGCTTAGAACGTAACTGTTTTTGAGACGTTTCGTAATAATTAGAAATTGCATGCTACTATAAAGTAAGCGCGAAAAGAATACTCCCCATATATTCTATCACATTATTTAACGCGCCAAAAAACGTACGTTTGTTTCAAAAACACTATGTTATTAATAATTCTTTTATTGTTTTTTTACAGTTTCGTACCAAGTTACGTTCTAGGGTATTTGTCAAATGTCCAAACGGGCCTCTTGTTTTGTGACGACTATAAAGGATTATTACAACGATTTCAAAAAAAATTTAGTTACTGCTTTTAAGCAAACAGTTTTAGTAAAGTAATATAAAAAAATTTAATTTCCTAATAAATTTTTTACCGCCTTCGTTTCAAAGTACCAAACCGTGTCACAATTCACATAAGGCACGCCGAGTGGGTTTAAGTTTCACTCTTGGAATTTAAAGCAATATACGAAAGAATTTCTCTAAAGAACGGAAAGCAAAGCTGCAATGCAGGCAGTCATAGAAACGTTAGATAGGTCAAGGCGAGTAAAAGTGGTGATTCAGTATTTTTTTTATTTATTTATTAAAGAATAGTTAATAAAAAGAAATAAAGAAATCAGCTCGTTCAGATAATATTCCGACAAGTTGTGGATGACTTTTTTTTTGAGTTTTGTAAAATTTTAAAGAAGCTTTTATGTGCATAAATAAAAGGTTCAAAAAGCTTTTATTTGTTTTAATGGTCTTCGAAAGTAAAGTGAAATGTTTCAGACTAAAGTTTAAGATAATTTAAAACAAAATATAACCGTGACAACAAATTTATTAAAACCTCATATTGTGGAAATAAACATGAAATCTTAAAATACAATTTATTATTGAAGTTCAGCTACCTCTAATATACAATACAATATAGCTATTGTCACTCGAAAACCAATTTCAAATATTATAACCAAAATTAAACGTGAACATTGAAGCCGTCTTCTATAAAATCATATTAAATAAAAGTATTATTGCTAATAGAGATAAACACGTATAATATATATTAATAATAACCTTAAATTTTGCTGGATTCACTAAAATCACAAACTAGAAATGACGCCCTAGTTCAAAAGGCGTTACAAGTGTTGCATGACTAGAGTTCATTCGGATCCCATTAGCAAGGATTAATATAAATAATCATTGCAACATGAAGACGGCTGAATTAACTCACGCAACGAATCGTTTAAAATACTTTCCTGGTAACGTGTATACCAGAAGTGTTTTACTTTAATCGACGTCTCCTATCCGATTGCCCCAAAGGGTCACTTTTGTTATATCCTGGACGTTTAATCGGGCCGGGATTTCATCCTCATTGACTTTTATAACTACTATAATCTTAGCGTAGTGTTTCATAGCGATACTTCTAGATATCACAGGCTTTTCAACAATGAATGAGGAAAAAATCAGAAGTTTCAATTTATCGACCACAAACATCTTTAAAGATACAAATTTATACATTATCAGTGACTTTATATATTAAATACATTGTGTATTCAATATATTAATTATATTCTTAATATCTTTGTAATATAAATAGAATATATTTTCTATGCTGATAAAAATCTAAATACATTTAGCTTTAGGGGTTATTTTTCATTTATGATTTTCTTTTACGTAGCACTCTTAAACAACGTCCCTCCCTTAGACAGAACGCCAGCTTACTATCCCTAACATTAAAATTCAAATCAAAATTAAACTAGGAACTAAATGACAATAACTTCATATCTTGACTGAACATTTATGTATGTAAAGGTTATCTAAGAGTTACTGAAACTCGACGCAATCTTGTTTAATTCGGTTGAAACTGATTATTTTTATTATGTCTATATAAGACAACCGTTGTGATATATCTTGTTAATAAATCTTAAAATAGTTTTACAACATTTAACGACACAATTCTTTGAAGTGAGTTAAAGATCATCGTCGCTGTAACTAATAGCGGAATTATTAAAAATTACAAGTGGTATGAGTGACCAATCTATTTGGCCCACTAGTTTTGGACTACCAATAATAGTCACTTGACACCGATGGATTGATGTTTAATCCATAAGTTGCACCAATTAAGGATGTTATTATCCTCTGAATACATTTTTTTTAAAGTATATAGACTAGCGCTTGAGCGCGATCTCACCTGATGGTAAGTGAAGATGCAGTCTAAGATACATGTTGGTAAGTCAATAAGTTTGGCGTGGGAGTAAATCTGGAGATCGTCTGCATAAAGGTGGTAGGGATATATAGGGACAGATGGTATTTATAAAAGTTAAAAAAAGTCATTTATCCAAGTAGAAGTCTATTAATAGTTGAAACCCAAAATATATCGGTTAATACATACAGAGCAAATGTTACGAAACTTAGTATGTTTACATTTGTGTTTGAGTTTCAGCTCTGATAATATGTTATAGTCGCAAGCTGTTACGAGTTTAGGAAACTCATATATCAAGGGGTAACGAAAAACCAGTGCCGTTTCTGTTCAATCATCAATCAACTGCTATAAATTTTAAGTTGAAACTGCAAATGGTACGACGGCCATTTAGGAAAATTCACTGAACTACATTTTAGTAACAGTTTACAATTTACTTATAATGCAAAAGTTATAAACTATATTAAAACATGCATGTCGATTTGCGTAAGATTTTTTTAAACAAAGAATTTTTTAGGAGCTTTAGGATAGAAGTGAGGGCTCGGGGCCAACTTTTAAAGTGGAATGTAGTCATTAAGTTAACGAAAGAGCGAGACTGTCGCTGAATATCAAAAGTTTATCTCTAATCCCCGAGTTCGCGGAGTTCCGACTAAGTTAGTGCATCCGGTTGATTTTATCGTCCATACTCTACGACCTTTTATCAACATCACGAGTTCAATGGACTAAGAAATGAATGGCACCGTTTTAAAATTCTCTTCGAATTGTACAAGTGATTCACTTTAAGCGCTAGACATGCACGGTTTCACTCGAAGTACATTTTGCTATATATGTAAGATTGGTTGGAAATTATGATCAAGATATAGATTACAGAATATATACATAAGTATAAGTATGGTTTTTTCTTTCGTTTTAACAGGGTGCGGTAGTTTTTAAGTTCGACGACGCGTTGGTGCAACGGTCACAGGACTGGCTGTTGCGCTAGCGGTCGCGGGTTTATGATCCCCACTCACGATAAACATGTAATGGCCATATAGATGTTTGTCCCGTAACACACTAGTATTCAGATTCAGAATTGATCTATTCTTTCAAACATTAGACAATTGAACAAACATGCCGTGTGTATATTATGTAAAGTACATTACCATTGTGTAATAATTTCCTTACCTCGATTGCAGGGGTCCATTTGCAATAGGACCCCGCATGCTATCCATACGCGCTCTCTTTGGCAGCATCTTGCGTTTGTCCATTTAAAGCGGCAGAGCCGCTTTAACTACCGCACCGCAGCGCGTCACCTGCGAACGAAATTCCATTAATTACGTGACACTTGAGATAAATTCTGCAACTGAAAATCTTTCCGCTACGGTACGAGAACGTGCGATGAAACTCAAATGGTAGGTATATTGCGAGTTTTTAATTGAATTATATTTGAACATTTCGTGAATAATGATATACGTTTATTATGTGCGTTTCATTATTATTCATGAGACACGTCTCGATCTAATTTAAGAACACTTTCAGAATACCCCCCTGTTTGAAACGAAGATGTATTAAAATTTTGTGATTATATCGTGTATAATTTTAATAGCATAACTTTTTATTTACAGATAGCTAGGTTTTTTTTTAATAATTTTTTTCTGCATACGATTATTTTTAAAATTTAAGAAACATAAAAAGTTCGAAAAGAGTATTATAAGACAAAAAAGTCCACTTTAAAGATATTTATGTACATATTATTATTCTACTTCAAGTCGTATAACAAAAGTATCACCTATATATGACAGCAGCTTATCATCCTATTTAAATTGTTGAAAAATTACCGGATACGTAGAAAATTTGGCATGCCAAACGCGGATAAATAAGATCAAAAGTTTGACAGCCACCACATATACGATAATGGTATTTGATGATGTTCTACGATAATATTACGCATTCTTGCTTGCATCCTACAACACTAAAAAGTAGATACATATCTCGGTAGTTTTTCACGTAGGAGGTTTTCTGCAAAAAATAATCTGTCATATAACGATCTAGTACGCTTTTCTAGGCGATAATATAATTTATATCTAAAAAACTAGATATATTCCACCAGAGTACCAACTCATAGTAAGGGCAATAAAAGATCCAGATAATATATGTGTGCTTGCAAACAACATAGATTAATGGTTTGCAACAATTTTATTCAATTTTGTTAACATTAGTGTTTTGTGTGTCATTTTATTTATATTTGGTTATAACATTTAATTTGTAATACATATTCTTTAAATTTGATTTGCATGTTGTGCATAGTTATAAAGATGCAAATTTATCTTTTTTCTTTTGCAATTTATTCGTGTAACAAATGTGATGATTTGTATCGTGTAACTGTGTCGAAAAATAAATAAATAAACACTCCTCTCATTAAACCATTATATAATAATAGCATTTATACAAATTAATCTTACATATGCAAATATTTCTATAATTCAATATTAGCATTGAATGAACGGTCACTAAACGGTGTTACGACCGTACACACGTGTTTCAAATAAATTAACAATTCTAATTTTAAGCGAGAATAAATCACTGCGTACAAAACTTACAATTACGATAATCAAAGAGCAAGGCGTGAAAATGACGCCTTCTGCAAACCTCTTTGATGACAACGAACGCAATTACAGTTTAAGGGCTTTGATGTTGCGATACGATTCAATATTTACTTTAGTCGCTATATGGAAAACAGCAGACTGAACTTGCGTCAATTTAAATTATGAAATTCAACTTTAATTTAATTATTACTAAAAACTATATATTGGTGTAATTTATGAAATTTTGTGTAGAAAAATATTTGTCCTATAATATAGAATAATGTTTCAAATGAAATATAAAAAAATGTCAAAAAATATACAAACGTTTTTAGGTATTTATATGTATTAAAATATCAATATTTGAGAAAACGTCATAACGTTATGTTACTCAATTTATCAATCATAAATTACACACTTGTGTCGTTTCTTGATTACCAGGTGTTTCATATTGAAGTCTATGCAGTCCTTGTGGGTCTCCCCACCGTGCCTCAGAGAGCACGTTAAGCTGTCGGTCCCGGTTGTTATCATGTACACCTGATAGCGATCGTTACTCATAGTACTGAATATATCCGCCAACTTGCATTGAAGCAGCGTGGTGGATTAAGCTTTTATCCTTCTTCCTACATGAGAAAAGAGGCCTAGGCAGTGAGATATTACAGGCTGAAGCGATATTTTGAAGTAAAACTTCTTTACGCACGCTTGACTTGGGGAGTAAGTAAGGTGAGGGAGCGACGAGAGCGTTACGATAAATGTGATCGGGTGATGCGAACAGAAGTCGAGTTAGTGAAGATAGAAAGTTTTATTTCAGTCGTGTGGTCTAAGCACACCCGTTTTTTTGAATATTACGTCATAACTTATGTCCGTACAAAAGGTTCCTCAAAATATGAAAAAATTAAATGGATAAAATGGTTTAGGTAAAATTTATATCCATCTCTAACTATTAATCATCCAACAGGGTCTAACCCTGAGATTTTATGGTTATTCCGTTTTATAACGTCTATTTATGTACTATATATGAATAATATTTCCTTTTAGATCTACTGTTTTATAATCCATTTCAAAGTGTTTAAAGCGTCAATCTCATCATCTATGTCATGTAAACCTATCGCCTAAAAAACCAGTCTTTCCAGTCAACTTTTCCAAGTGACCTTAGAACGAAAAAGACAAAAAAAAATATCGCATTCACTTTACAAATTGAATCCTATAAAATTTCTATTGTTATTATTACCGTTGACTTTTAACAAAAATACTATCATTTCGCTTCCAATCAAAATATGTTTGATTGTTTTGGTTCAACAATGCAAGAGGTAATACACTCGTTTTGTATGTAATTTTCGCATAACCTGTTTACAATATTGCCTGAGTTTTAAAAACCTGTTTTGTTTAGTAAAGTATGTAATATACCTAAGGTACTTAAGACACACGTTTAAATATAATGGAAGTCACCAGTAACGGCAACCATTATTATAAAAATATAAAATTATCACGAGATCTTGTTAATCATCATTGTTATTAAACATTAGAAGAAACGTTATCAATGTTAGCATTCGAGATTCAAGATAGGTGTAGTAGATAATTATATATGAGTAAGCAAATAACATTCAAGTAAAATTTTCATTTATTACCCGCCTCGTGATATAGGCAACTGGAATAGCTCTATCATCACATCTACAATATATAAGAACTTCATTTAAATAATAAACGAGTTCGGTCTTTCGCTATACATTTAAATAAATTCCATGCAAATATTTTGAGTCACGGTGGAAACAAAATAAATTTAGTTATAATATAAATGTTCAATGAACGATAAAGATGAATTAGTTTTCTTGTTTGTTAACTAACTAATAACTAGTTCGTAAGAGTTTATAAGGTACTACAGAATGATCGAATAATAAGAGAATGTAACTAAAAAATTCGAACAAACGACGAAAATGATCAGAATTTACTGAAGAACAACGTATTAATGAAATTGTTAATATATAAACGTATTTTTGTTTCTTTTTGCTTGTACAATACAGAATTCTATTAAAATTGGCGAAAATGTTTTTCTTACACATAAAAAATTACGCCCTATTCTCCTTTACTTTGCAGGTGGTCAATAAGTGCTGGCAAATGTATGTAGGTAGGTAAATATTTCTATTGAATATCCCTCTCTAAATTCTATCACTCGCGATTACTGGCGATATGATAACGTAATCGCTCGAAAATTTTACTATCGAAAATTTAATTTTATTTATTGGAAGAGATTCTAATTAAAGCCTGTGATGTTTTATGATAATAAGTTCAATAACGTATTAATTGTATAGGGTTATTTTGCGTATATAGCGCTGATAGTGGATGGAGCTATTTGACGGAGGACGATACAAATAAAACTTTGAAAGCGGGAGGTAGAACAGGCCATTAGGACCTGTTTCTTCTCAATGAATAAACTGCAACTTTAATATTCATATATACGAATAGAAATATCTCATAAAAATAGTAGAGTTCGATAGAAAAAAAGAATAATCATTTGACTAAATTTGACAAACCAGTTTGTTTTTAGTTATCTTTAGCACTCCAAATTCATTTTCTTAAAAAACTCATGATTTCATGATTCCGCATAAAATTAAAATTTTATTTTTATAATATTAAAATTTTACCCAAGCTTTTGTGATGTAAGTATTATGGTTGTAAGTTTATTAGCACTTTTAGTGAGTAACTAACATAATGCAATTCAATTATTAACATTTAATAATAATAATAATAACAATAATAATATTCTTTATTGCACACCATTAAAAGATACAAACAAAAGTAGTACAGTTATAGGAAGATGTACAAAGGCGGTCTTATCGCTAAAAGAGCGATTTCTTCCAGACAACCTTTGGGTATAGGACAGCGCAAAGAAAAGCGGTTAGAAAGTAAGTGCACAAAATTTGTAATTGTTATAGAAATTAGAATACATTACAATATAATATAAAATTATACATATAAATATACATACATATGCATACACGCTTACATACATTCACATATATACATATACTCATATATATAAATATAAACAATTCATACATATTATTTATGTCATCCAAAGGTGAAAAGACAATCATGGCGAATTTAGCGACAAATAGTGAGCCTTAAAGACACTTTTTGAAACTAAAGACTGATTGAGCTTTTATTTATTTTATTAATTTCAAGTCTAATTTTTTTTTTCAAAAAAGCTGCCAACAGCTATAAAGACCCCATGATACTATATCTAACTATGATTGTTTTTGTAGTTACGCGGTATTTCAATATCACCGACGATATCTATTTAAATTCATACAAAAATCTTTTTTATACTGACGAGGACCGTTAACGTGTAAAGTACATGCGTATTATTGTACTAAAGCAAGGTACGAAAAACACGATGGAATAAATTACGCACGAATGATTAATGAACTTATCAATATCAGTCTAAGTTTAACTTTCACGGCCACTAATAATTCTTTACTTATACGGAACGCCCGTCATCGCCCTTTATCAGTCAAATTATGTGAATCTCAAAACGACAATTGCGGTTAGTTCCGTATGAGTAAGGGAATCCAATATCAGTGTCTACTCACAATTTCAATGTCATTAGGGTCGAAGTTGGCAAAACGCTGTCGATCGCGCCGCGCTCATTTCACCTAGGGCAGAAACACAACTTGTTGAATTACTAATCTACTTTACGATCTACCTACTTAGGGGTGTAGATGTCGTGTCTAGTCTATTTATATCAGGGATATTCCGGTATGGGTTATTTACCTTTATAAAACGGTACATATCGAATCAAAATAACGGTAAGAGAATCATTCGGTAACCGAATCATATCGGTAATACAGTATCGAAATAAACCGGTAGTAGGCATAACGTTCGCGTCGTAAGTTTAAGCGGGCAATTCCCGTTCTTGTAGCTGCGCTGCGCTAGCTCGGATTGCGGTCCGAACGTACACCATATCTTTATCTCACTCGCTCCCGTGTGTTGCGTGATTTTACTTAAAACTTATTTATTTGTGATAGACGACAGGCCCCGGGCGTGGCGCGAGCAAGTTTTCATCTCTTTTTCGCGTTAATGTTTATATTGCATATAACGAATAATTCAAAACAAAAAACTTAATTACTTGCACAGTTAAAGAAGCCAGTCTTATGAAAAACCAAGCATTATCAATAAAAGCAAAGGAACATTACAGATTCTTCATTTTAAACGATGGCTCACAGATTTTGTCACCCTCTGTTACTTCTCCGAATCATTTAAAACCGAAATACATAACGTTATATTTCGGTATTACAGTTTAATCGGTAACCGTTTTATTACGGTTTTGGAACCGAAATAAAACGGTAACCTTTTCAATCGGTATCCGATTCATACGGTAACCGTTTCAAACGGTTACCTTTATGAATCGGTTTGGCGAACCCTGATTTATATCGCGTTAAGTTTATTGATGCGATACGATTATCATTCCTTTGATGTTGTGTATAATTACCGACTATTGAATTTTTTTTTATTTACAAGCTGATTCATCATTGATATATATGTTCAAAAGACAACAATATTACATTTATTGCTACTTTTTTTCGAAAAACTTTTTTCAATTTAAAATTAAACATTAACAAACAATTTTCTAACTCTGTCACTGTTTCGTTTCATAGATAAACTAAGCTTTAGCTTAGTCACTAAGCTTTTGACGGTCATTATTTTTATTACTAATACTTCAATGGTCTATACACTAACTACAATTAGTATAATAAATGTTTAAATTTAGCAATTTAAGAACGAAATTTACCTGCACTAGCTTAGACTTGTATACAATTAGAATTTATTTAATACATTAATCTATAATATTTCATAAGAATTAATATAAAAAAAGCTAATATTAAACAATTTATACAATTAAAAGCAGTCTAATAGTGATACTATGATGACATTACCTACATAATATGTAGTAACAAGATTTTAAATGTGTCGATAAATTTATATTTTCTTTTAATACACTTTAAAAGATAAACAATAAATATGATAAATTTATCGCTTGATATAATAATAAATTGTAAGACGGGTGAGATTTGACAGACTGGGCTGAGAGAGCTGTATTATTGTTATTCAATCAGATTTGTATCTATTTTGTACTACTTTAGTACTTTTTGGCTACGTCTTATATCTCAGAGGGGAAGACGAACGCAGCTGTAATCACAGTTTATACAATTATGGCTGCCGACGTTAACCTGTATTTGTTTTTGTTTGAACTATAAATAAATACTTGAAATATTGTAAGTGTTGTGTTAAAAGAAGTGAATAAATAAAAATTATAATTATGTTTATTATATTTATAATCAATCAATGTACCTACCTACTTATTTAAGTAAATTTAATAATCAATCAACCTAAGTACTTGATTATAATGAAACTTGTACATGTACTTTCTCGGATTTTATCGCGGTTTATTAAGTTTTTTAGATGCCCGACGTTTAGGATACTTTACAGCAACCCTGGCCACGGGAGGACTTGATGTTTGCAAATACTTAGAAAACTGTAATTCAGTAGTTTTAAGTAAACCTTAACGTAAATTAAGTGCAAAATAAGATTGTAAATATTAATTTGAAGTTGTTTTTTGTGTCGTAATAGAACGCTACTAAGGCTATTTACGCCAGTAAAATATTAAAAGAAACTTTTGTGATATGAATTATTAAATAAGATATGTGTATCTGTATATAACATTTAAGTGAGAACGTACTTCTCTGTTTTGAAATTTGTCTCCAGCTTCAAACGACCATTATTTAGGTGACGGCGTAAAAAATGGGTTAAATTGCACTGTTTTCCGTACACATTTTTAGCTAATCGCATGTAATTTCATGCTTATTTATCTGTTATAATCACTAAAAACGATTCGCACTGTTTCATTCGTTGTTATTATAATTCTCGGTTCCTATACGTCGTAACGTGACATTCCTTTTTGTAGCAGATAACTTTATATTTAGTTTTCTAACTAAACTTAATGAACCTAAAACAGTCCTAATGCTGAGTAAGGGTCTGTTTTCCTTATAGGAGAAAGGTCGGAGCTTAATATACGACTCTGCTCTACTCTGTGATTGGCGTATTATCAATGTGTGTAAAATAAAGTAACTTTGTAGACAGAAATGCATCACACAATCGACGTAAGAGTTGAAAGTGGTCATCGTTACTATAGCCAGCAATGTATATTTCGCCTATATTTATATTACATTTTCCAGGTCGTTATTATGTATTTGTTTACGCACAAAACGAACTGTTCGAGGAATCAATTAACCGTTACTGTCATTATCTCCGAGTCGTGTACGTGTAACTCGACGACGACCTTGCACCGAACTAATTACACGTTTTCTCACGTTACTATAGCGTGCTCTTTATCTTTATACGTGGACGTATAGAAATCTATTTCTTTTTTGCTGTTAAAATACTTTTCTCCGTTTAGAATAACGATTCATATTTGTTACGATAAACAAAAAAAAACTATTAATTATATAAATTCTATTTAAAACTAGACTACCGATTAATCATAACCTATTATAATATTTTTGTTACTTTGTCATAATGATTAAGGAAAAATAAACACAAGTATAATAACAAATTTACTAGGGCGAGGTTATAAATATTACTGACGATATAATTAAAATTTATTCGACTATCAGTACTCTCCAACACGGACAAATTAAAGATCCGTAATTCTATTTCGGGTATTAAAAATAATGATTATATTTAAAATATATTGATACAGAGGTCATCGATTAATCGCAGAAGTGGTTAATGCTTTATATAAACATATGAACAATTCATTCAATTTATTTATGCGTATGATGTGGCGTAGCGTGATAAAAACGAGGGGTAATCAATCATTCGCGTGAACACGGTATATGTATAAAGTATACATATAAATAAGTAATAAAGTGAGAAGAAAATCGCATAGTTTGATACTAATTATAACAAAGATACTATTCCTTTTTAGTTAGAAGTGTAATATTACGTATAAATGTGTTCTACTTTATCCACGGGGAAAGCAAATGGATAATTTATATTTTTTTTCTCGTAAAAACACAAATTATTGTTGCTATCTTTGCTGTTAAATTTTATACTAATTGAGTTGAGACGTTTTGACTGGGCACCGTTATAAATTTTTCGTGTTGTGAGTTGTATTACTCATTATATTCTTTAAAAAAAAAATACAAAAGTATCGACATATATTTTTTTCAGAAAGTTATTTTCAATTCAGTATTAAGTGCTATAAAAATATCAGATTGATCGCGAGAATTGATTATTAATCATACATTCAATCTATCCAATAGTAGACTGCTTTGACAAAATTAACAAGAAGATTGATTGACAGATTGTCAATTGCTATATATATATTTTTAGCTAACAATTACAGAACATATTTTAATGGAAATTCGATAACTTTGATAAATTTTATTTACGTACATAACATTACGATAAGATTACATCAATAAATGAAAAAAAAATATCCATTAAACAATTAAAAAATAAACGCATTGATAAATACCTAGTTTTTATTACCATTAAATAATAAGTACCATTATATGTATAAAATTAATTATTATCTTTAATGTACTATTATGCGAAATACTTTACATTCAATCAACTTCTGTAAAACCCTTTACAAAACTTCTATAACAGTCCGCGTATAGAGAGACAGGGAAATTGGTTTTTTTTCTCTTTTTAATGTTCTTAGTTTTCCTTGATTTCTAATAATAATGTACTATTACGCTTAGTATTAAAACATTCACAATCTCACAACATTCGCTTTTTCAAATAATAATAAATTCTAAAGGTACGTTTGAGCTCGTGTAACAACAAATAAGCTATTTGAGTTATTATAATATTCACAAAGAGTACCCTAACATTTTAGCATATAAAATAAAAATGTTAAGAATCACGGCGGAATAGTCGTGAATAAAATGCGAAGATCCCGCAAGAACATCAATTTCTCGAAAATAGGTCACCTTTATACAGAATTTAAGACGGAAGACATATTCCGTAAAGCAGGTTTCAAATTTAAATAATTGTTGCTTTAAGATTATGATAAAATAAAGCGAAATGTAAATAAAGTAAAATGACACAATTTTACACATTTGACAGTAAAAAAAAAAATGGAAACTGAAATAAAGTTTCGTTTGTATTGGAACAACGCAAAAGAATTCGTTTATAATATTTGCGTATGACACTTCGGTGCATTCATTAAAGTCGTATTCCTTTCCGGTAGGTGTGTATACTCGTAGTATCTTTCATGGATATAGTATTAAGACAACACGTAATGGTTTTTTTTTGTACTTTCTAATACAGTTTTTTACGCACAAATAAAATTACTAAAGTTTCTTATATCATATTCTAACACTACGAAATATCTAAAATCGAGCATAATATGTTTAGTGTCTTTCCGTGTGAAATTAAACATTTTATGACAAACAATTAGGCAACGTACTATAAGAATATTTTATTCGTGCGTACAATATTTTCAAGAAACCTTAAAAATAAAACATTCAAAGGTCAAGTGTACGCTAAACGTTATCAAAACCAGATAAACGTATTAATACTAAACCATATTCGTTGAATACATGTGTATCCGTGGTACAAAAAAATCTATGATCTGTAAAAAGTTGTTGACGGAAAATGAGCCGTATTTGTATGGTTTTAGAGTTTATTATATTCGACTTACCAGCGCTGCGCTTGTAACGTAGTCAAGCCGCGATCACCGATCCATCGGCGCACCGGCATTGAGTTGACGCTCGCGTCGGC
Source organism: Melitaea cinxia (assembly GCF_905220565.1). Classification (NCBI taxonomy): domain Eukaryota; kingdom Metazoa; phylum Arthropoda; class Insecta; order Lepidoptera; family Nymphalidae; genus Melitaea; species Melitaea cinxia. Next base: position 9,427,938 of record NC_059416.1, read on the forward strand.
GCCACTTCGGACGCGCGTACGCAAACACACCACCGTCACTGTTACTATACACGTACACAACACACTGACACGCACACTAACACTACCGCACGCTGAAGCCGGTCACTTGTCACACCTAGAACAAGAAAAATTTAGGTTATATGAAGCCGTCAACGAGTTTATATTTAGACGTTCGCGCGTTTGGAACGGTTGCAACGTTGCATTGTCTCGAAATGTAAGCAAAAAACGATGATCGACGAAATGTTTTTGTCGCCGAGTGACTATTTACGGAGTTATATGTGATCCGCTCTGGACGAGGATATTTAGCATTGTGATTACTATGCAACGTGTTTTACGAGCTCGTTACATTCGCAGTGCTAATTGTAAGAATACCGATGACATCGCACTCCTCGCAGATATCTCTTGCACGCGGCTTCACTGTATAATAATCGCGTTATAAACACGTTTTATAGCTTCATGAAGCGCGAAGTGTAATATGTATGATAACGACTTAAATGTATTTCACACTAAGTCTCATGGTAACAGGTTATTTATATTATTGCACGTTGCTCATAGATAGTGTCGTTTCATTAACCCATAACTATGAATTTCAATATCACATTTCTACAAAATGAAAACAAATAATTAATACACAGCAGTTTGATTGATACATTTTTTTTTATATCACTAGTTCGGCAAACAAGCGTACGGCTCACCTGATGGTAAGAGATTACCGTAGCTTATAGACGCCTGCAACACCAGAAGCATCGCAAGCGCGTTGCCGACCCTATACCCAATAGCTACCAGGAGCTCTGGTCACCTTACTCACCAACAGGAACAAAATACTACTTGAAAACAGTATTATTTAGCTGTGGTCTTCTGTAAGGTAATTGTGAGCTACAATACTACTTATAGTTTTCCTTTCACGTGTCAAAACTGTAAACATGTTAATTTTTTGAAAAATTACGACACTAAGAGCTATAATATTAACGTAACATATTGTTTTCCATAAGGAGAGTAAAAGATGTTAAGTCTAACATGACTCGTAACACCGACCCACATATCGTACGTACAACGGCACTCAAAAAGATTATTTTTATAGCGTTACACGGAGACCGGCGTAATATTTTACGGGCCATAAAGCAGGTGCGGGAGACATTGTAAACTTTATGATTCAGACTCTACCTGCATTGTTTCCGTATGAATACGAGATACCTCTAGCCAGTTGTGCATCGCAGATTCATTCTGTTTAAATAATTATCTGAACGTGCAGTATCTTTCCTTTATCTTTAAAACCTACCTTTACCTAACGTATACTTTACGAAATATTAGGTTCATTACCTATCTTTAATTTTAATTCAATACATACCAATTGTGACGCCGCGTTGGCGCAACAGTCACTGCTATGGATTGCCTGTTGCGCTGGCGGTTGCGGGTTCGATTCCCGCACATGACAAACATTTGTATTGGCCATACAGGTGTTTGCCGTGCTCTGGGTGTTTTTGCAGTCCTTGTGGGTCTTCTCACCGTGCTTCGAAGAGCACGTTAAGCCGTCGGTCCCGGTTGTTATCATGTACACCTGATAGCGATCGTTACTCATAGTAGGGAATATATCCGCCAACCCGCATTGGAGCAGCGTGTTTGTTATTGTATATATAAGTGATGCCAGTTCTGCGGTTTCTATAGTTGTTACCACGCTACGTACTAGATTATAAACTGATGAATATTCAAATCGATTCGTACTGTTTAATTTTGCAAGCAGAGATAACAAAACATTAACGTTTGCTCACACAATGTTATTGAAATTAATTTCGATAATCGGAAAACTTAAACTACAATTGAACAAGTTTATTAATTATCGTGTTTTTATTATTGAAAAAAATTCAAATCTCTCTGAATGTTTTTGGCCTAATTTGCGTTCATAATAAAAATAGCCATAATTTTCTGATTAGTCTTGTTTGTAAATTTAAAAGTTTTAAAATTGTCACAGAAATTTATTTTTATTACGAATTCACGTAAGTAATATGTTATAGTTATCTTCAATTTATAGGAAATACATTTTTACATAATTTTCAGTAAGAAGACTATTTAAAAATACATAAAATATTATATAAAATTTGCAATTTGCTCTAATCTGTCTAAATAACCGTGTCATCCGTGACTGTTGAAAGCTACGTAAATTCCTATATTACGTCACGTCGATAATTCGATGGGTATATACGCGTTTAATAAATACTAACACGGTTTCAAGTTTTAGCCTAGCAGCAACCTAACCCAATAAATACTCGGTAATATTCAAATCAAATGTCATGCTCGAAACCTTTCTGATTACTTATACCATGCAAGTTTAATAAGCAGCAATGTACAATTTTATACGAAAAAAAAACGAGTATATTTTATGTATTACTAAAACATAAATTTAATCTTGTATGTATAGTAAATATACTGTACAATATAGTAGATTGCTAAACCAACATAATTAGACGAGACACGAGATATAATATCAAATCCAAGTTAAATTAACAATGCAGAACTTTGCATTAGCAAACTGCATTAATCATTTTACATAATGGTTTAATATAATACTGCTTTTAGTTAATGTACGCAGTTTTAATATAAGAGTAGCTAGTAAAACAAGTATAGTAAAAAATACAATCGAATTGAGTACCTCCTCCTTTTTGGAAGTCGGTTAAAACATGCATTTAACAGTACACTGCATACAATGTACGAAAACAAACATTTAACTTATGATTTACTTTTAGCTAAATCATTTTAAAAAACTAATAAAAACCAATTCAAAAATTAATTGAGACAAAAAACACCAAACTAAACATATCCACATGATAAAAACTAGATATGTCGGTCACAGCAAACTTTTACTTAGACTCTCAACTACAACATAGCTGGGGACACAAAAAAGCAAGGTGAGTGAATAAATTTCCGCAAAAAGCGACCGACAGACAACTCGGAACTATGTAGCGGCGGGACCGACTCGACAAACTTTTAATTGCAAGGGCTATTGATCGTACGCCAACGGGCGTGCTTTATAAATACTATACTTACAAATTACGACGTTGTATAATTCTATTGTAGGTAACGTTATCATTATTACATTTTAATATTTTGAACCGACTGCGACACAAGATAAAAGAGTAATTTTGCTTGTGCAGAACCGACAAAGGTTTGTAAGTACCAGTTATTTAAAAAGATATATTTGTATAACTTTTAAGACATGTTTAGAAGACATGTAAGACTTGTTATAAATTAACATTATGACACTAATCCTAATGTTGTCTCTTTCTCTCTTATCTAATTAATGTATGTGTTTGAAGGTGACAAATGTTTACATAATTGGACAAAAGCTACCAGTCGTACAAATAATATTATATTAATATGATCAATAGGTATCATCTGTCTGGATGGCACGGCAAATATTTCAAAAATCAAATTTATATAAATTATAGTGCCCAATAAATATCTGTACAAACTATATTTTTAATAGGAACATTGTTACATAATAAAATCGAATCGTTCACAACTGATCTTGCACGAACAAATTAGCAAGAATATATATTATGTTAACCATAATTTTATTACTGACCTTAAACCAAGAATCATCAAAATCTTTATATAACCGAGTAAGTATGGACAAAGAATAATAAAATACTACGACAAAGAAAAGTATACCCATACAAAACAACTGAACAAAAACTAGGCGGCAAAACGAAAAGGTGTAATTGCATAAATTTTCGCAAAAAGCGAGAGGCAGGGCAACAACGCAGCCTGCCTCGGGCAAGTTTTAAAACTACCCACTGACCGAATCCGACTAACGTCTTCAATACTAGAACTTAACGATAAATGTGTTATGAAGAGCAATATACTTTATTGCACTTCACATATATGTATACTTTTTTGAATGAAAAAATATGGACATACAAGTAATTCGTATAAATTGTGTATTACAATGTGCTGTGTGGTTACGGCACTAAAGAATTTAGCCACCCCATCTCTTCCCGTGGGTGTCGTAAGAGGCGACTAAGGGATAGCACAGTTCCACTACCACCTTGGAACTTGAAAGGCCGACCGATGGCGGGATAGCCATCCAACTGCTGGCTTTTTAAATGCACAGACCGAGGACGGGCAGCAGCGTCTTCGGTGCGACAAAGTCAGCCCTGCGGTCACCAACCCGCCTGCCCAGCGTAGTGACTATGGGCAAAAACCCCCATGAGTTCGAACCTAAAAATAAGGCCCTCAGTTCCCGGCAGCCCCACTATTCCCGGCTACGGCAGCGGCCGTGGTAACGGTGGGGTAGAGGGTGCTAAGAATCACCGGGGTACGGGAGGCTGCCATAGAAAAATATTTCTGGCTACGTATAATGGACGCACGCTACGGTTGGACCATCACCTCACCGAACTTGAGGTAGAACTTAGTCACATTAAGTGGAGCATACTGGGGTTGTCTGAAGTCCGAAGAGAGGGAGAGGACACGATGATCCTGGACTCCGGGCACTTGTTCTACTTCCGTGAAGGTGATGGGCTTTCCCAAGGTGGCGTCGGTTTTCTGGTTCACAAGACTCTCACTAACAACGTTGTGGAAGTCAGTAGTGTGTCGACCCGGGTAGCGTACCTTGTACTTAAGCTCACCGACAGGTACTCCCTGAAAGTGATACAGGTATATGCGCCGACCTCGGCACACTCTGACGATGAAGTCGAAGCCTTGTATGAAGATATCACAAGGGCCATACATGGCACTACTTCGACCTTCTACAGCGTTGTTATGGGAGACTTCAACGCTAAAGTGGGAGTACAAGGCCGCGACGGATCGAGCATCGGACCACACGGATTGGGGCACAGGAATCACAGGGGGCAGACGCTTGTCAACTTCCTCGAATCGGAGGGGCTCTTCTTGATGAACTCATTTTTTGAGAAGAAGCCCCAAAGGAGGTGGACATGGCAAAGCCCCGATACTGTGACGAGGAACGAGATAGATTTCATCATAGCGGATAAAAGGCATATATTCAGAGATGTCTCAGTGGTTAACAGGTTTAACACCGGCAGCGACCACCGGCTAGTACGGGGCACTCTGAATATATGTCTCCGAAAGGAGCGGACCCGCTTGATGAAATCTACTCTCCGACCTACGCTGCCCCAAATACTATGTGGCTCCGAGCAGTTTCAGTTGGAACTCCAAAACCGATTCGATTCGCTGGAAACTACTAGCGACGTGGACGAGATAACCGACAACGTGGTGAAGACGGTGTGTACACTGGGTCGCAGGCACTTTCCACCAACAAAGCCAACGAAGCAGTCCAAACTTTCTCCCGAAGCCTTGGATCTGATGCGGCAGAGGCGCGAGTTGCCGGCTGCTTCGCCAGAACAGAGGGCTCTTTCCAAGAGGGTACGGAAAATTATTCGCCGAGACCTCCGCTGCTCAAATACGAGAGAGGTTGCTACTCTGATTGAGCAGAATAGGGGGTCCAAAGTTTTCCAAAGACCATTGGGGAGAAGCCTTCTTGCGAAGCTTAAAACAGCAGATGGCAGAACCGTCTGCTCTCGCCCTCAGGTCCGAGAAGAGGTTGAGAATTTTTATGGACAGCTGTACTCGTCGAGCGCACGCAAGCCTGCGACTTGGGACACCGAAGATCCACGGGCACCATTGTTGCGCCATTATTCGGAGTGTATCCCGGACTTCGAAGAGGATGAGATTGGTGCAGCGCTCGGGCAGCTTAAAAACGGAAGGGCCCCGGGGGATGACGGAGTTACCACTGAACTCCTTAAAGCCGCAGGGCGACCTGTCCTGAAAGCCTTGGCAAGACTATTTAACGCCGTCATCCACCGAGGTACCACGCCGGAGGCGTGGTCCAGGAGTGTGGTGGTGCTGTTCTTTAAGAGAGGCGATAAGTCTCTGTTAAAGAATTACAGACCGATCTCACTTCTGAGCCACGTCTATAAGCTGTTTTCGAGGGTTGTTACGAATCGTCTCGCCAGAAGACTCGACGAATTCCAACCACCAGAGCAGGCTGGGTTTCGAAATGGCTACAGCACCGTGGACCACATCCATACTGTTCGGCAGATTATCCAAAAGACGGAAGAATATAATCAACCGCTGTGTATGGCATTTGTGGACTACGAGAAAGCCTTCGACTCCGTCGAGACCTGGGCTGTCCTGGACTCTCTGCAGAGATGTCATATCGACTGGCGATATATCGAGGTACTAAAATCTATGTACGACGCGGCGACGATGACCGTTCATGTCAATGACCAAAGAACAAGACCTATTTCCCTCCGGCGCGGGGTAAGACAGGGGGATGTAATATCACCGAAACTGTTTACCACTGCGCTAGAGGATGTTTTTAAGACCTTGGATTGGGGGGAACGGGGCATCAACGTCAACGGTGAATTCATCTCTCACCTTCGTTTCGCCGACGATATTGTCATCTTTGCGGAGACGCTGGATGAGTTAGGCCAAATGCTGGCCGGCCTAAACGAGTCCTCCCGACGTGTCGGTCTCTGTATGAACTTGGATAAGACGAAAGTTATGTTTAACAACCAAGTCATACCGATACCGGTATCGGTCGATGGTACCCTTCTCGAAGTTGTTCAGGATTATATTTACCTAGGCCATACTATCCAACTAGGCCGCAACAACTTCGAGAAGGAGGCCGATAGGAGGATTCGGTTGGGCTGGGCGGCGTTTGGCAGACTCCGTCGAGTCTTCACTTCGAAGATTCCGCAATGCTTGAAGACAAAAGTTTTCGAGCAATGCGTCCTGCCTGTGTTAACATACGGAGCCGAGACGTGGACACTGACCAAGGGACTGGTCCACAAGTTTAAAGTCGCTCAACGTGCAATGGAATGGGCTATGCTTGGGGTCTCTCTCAAAGACAGGATTAGAAATGAGACTATCCGCGGGAGAACGAAAGTAACCGACATAGCCCACAGAATTAGCAAGTTGAAGTGGCAGTGGGCTGGTCATCTGTGTCGCAGGACCGATGGCCGTTGGAGTAGACGGGTCCTAGAGTGGAGACCGCGTCTTGGCAAACGCAGTGTGGGACGTCCTCCGGCCCGTTGGACCGACGATCTACGTAAGATTGCCGGTGTAGGCTGGATGAGGATTGCGGAAGACCGGGGTGTGTGGCGCGAACTTGGGGAGGCCTATGTCCAGCAGTGGACTGCGATAGGCTGAAGTGAGTGAGTGAGTGAGTATATTACAAATTACACAATACATTACAAATGAGTCATAATAAATCATGACCTACTTAATAACTGTTAAGTAATCAGACAACCAAGGTATATGATATAATTTAAAAACAAAGTAACCAATTGAATGCCCTTCGCAAATAAACAGACATAACTAAGGTACTTCATTATCTCGTTTTTAAAAGACATTAATCTCAATCCAGCACGCTTCGGATTAATAGTCATTCATGTCTTAGAAATTGTTCCAAAGCTTGCAGGTTCACTTCATGATAGTTTTCTACCAGTATAGTAGATTTTAAATCTTAAAGTACTTCAAAAAAACCAAAGCCAGTAAATAACATACCTCTCGGTTAAGACTGCAAGCTCGTGCTTAGTCTCAACATTACTGTAATTAAAGTTTTAAAACTTTCAATCATAAAAACTAAAGGGATACCTATTCGTAAAGAGCGCTTGTTTTATAAAACGGATCGTATTCTCCATTAACTTTACATCTCGCTGTGACTCGTAATGAAACTTAAGATAACGCTTCAATTAAAAGATAAATGGCGTAGATAATGACGGCCGCGCAGTCATCGTATTTATGGCGACTCATCTCTTAGTCCGCAATGAGAGCTATGATATTATCGGTCGGATAGAAACGATTAGTATTTTCAAACAACGACGAATACACATTGAATTGACATGTTTTGTGTATCATGTACTCTTAGCGTGGAAATAAGTATTTTAAATATAATTCTAAATTACTAGCATTATAATTTACGAGAATGGCGTAAGGTCCGTTTCAATAAAAATTTCTCGTTAAATTTTTTAAATATGTACGCACCAATATCATAAAGTTGAAGAGTTTGTTCGTTTGTTTGTTAGATCGCGCTAATCTCAGAAACTACTGGTTCGAATTGAAAATTTATTTTTGTGTTGGATAGCCTATTCACCGAGAAAGGATAATGACTATTTGTTTTCACAAATTAACGAGAGTGAAGCCGCGGCACACAACTAGTTTATTAATAATTTTTAACATTATAGAATATATCAGTGAAATGTTAAGTATATAGGAATATGTAACAATACAAACGAAAGCACGCAATGCCCCAATTAAATTAGCAGAATTTCTACACAAAACAAAACTAGTTCTTTAAGTTCATAATTCATTATAGCGAAAATTATTAAAATTCCAAGTTTCCAATTCAAAACATCCAGCTTATGTGGTTATAAAATTACCATTTAAGTTCTAAATGGGACATTTTCTTATCACAAGTGTGTGTAACGATTTCGGTTAGGGTTGCTCTAGGCTGATTTTTACTTATTTATTATCAGTTGAAGCTGGTTAATGAACTCCGACTGAATGAGATAACATGTTGTCATTATTAAAAAAAGATTTCGTGTAAGATTTGTTTTTAAAACGATAACAATTAATTAGTACTGAATGAAGTTTCATTAATTGAATTTTACATTCCAAACACATTGTTTGTTAAGCAAAACAGACTAAGTTACATGTTACGTTAAGTACATAACTTTTGTTCAGTCACAATGACAACGAGGCGACAGCCCTATCCAAGGTTTCGAAACCCAATAACTCGTAACTAGTAACCGGGGTCTCTGAACTATCGATTGCGGTGTCCCAAGGGCACTCGCTAGTCGAGCCAGTTGTGGATCAGTTATTGTCTTGTGTTGTGAACGTGACATCCTCTAACGTCGTCACGTTGGTATTATTATTACGAATATCATTATGCATTTTAATTTTTGTGTGTTGCGTATAATAAACAACATTATAAGCTTTTCAAACAAATTAACTGTTTGATTCAGCCCATGTTCTACTACTGAGCAAACGCTATTACATACATTAATAAAGAATACACTACTAACCTAACCTAAAATTAGGTTAAAAAAACAACAAAAAATACAGTAATAATTGTGTTTGGTCGCAAACGAAAAAAAAAAATCGACTTCAATTACATCGACAAGTAATACAACGTAGATCGACGAAAAATAGTCAAGTAACTACGCGTTATCAAATATTACTCAAAAAGTAGGTATCAGATCTCGATAAAATAAATTTAATGATAAACATCAGCTTTCGATTAAATTAAAAATCATCAAAATCGGTACACCCAGTAAAAAGTTACGCGGATTTCCGAGTTTCCCTCGATTTCTCTGGGACCCCATCATCAGAACCTGGTTTCCTTATCATGTCAACAAACTAGGAATATCTCCTTTCTAACAAAAAAAGAATTATCAAAATCGGTACATAAACGACGGAGATATCCCCGAACACACATAAAAAAATATATATAATTATATGGTCGAATTGAGTAACCTCCTCCTTTTTTTGAAGTCGGTTAAAAATTACAGGTGTTAATTTTTTTTAACTACACATACAGTAACTTAAGCTGATAGGTTTAGTGCTAATTTAAAAACTTTAATGGATAATAAAACGCGTTAAAGTATAAGTATACAACAACTACAACTCTTCCCAAACTATACTAAGAGACATCTAATTAAGCGTATAAACTAAAACCAATAAATACACACAATCCATAGTATCCGTTCGGATCCCCATCTCCAGCCTTTCACCGGCGACACAAAAGACCGTCGCAATTCAACCGCAAGTAATTCTAACCCGATCGTTTTCTAAAGGCCACTTGGTTATTTACCCCGCTATATATGTATCCTCCGCTTCGAGTTATGTTGAAAATGTCCATAACAACCATTTCGAAAATTTATATCGAATACCATCAAAATTTATTTTTGTTCTTAATATTATATGTATTATGTTATGATAGTACTTATACGTTCATTATTTTGTTTTGTTTAAGTTCGATTGGTAATATACCTACTATTCATAATGATATAAAATTATGAAGTTTTATTTTACTGTGTTATTTGCAAATTGATTTATTTACCATTGTATAAATAAATTGTCGTTCATTCATCCGGTCAATCATTTTAAGTAAAACAGAAATTCCTTAATAGAATATTGCAAATAATATATGACACATTCTAAATGGCTAATAATATGTAGTTAAAATATAGTATCACATTACTATTTTAAACTTAAACTTATTACATCAATATTTTTACATAAATTTATATTGTTGTAGTAGGGTCATTAAATATTAATCAAAATTTTCGCAATAACTTAAAATTTAATAGGTATTTATTAATTATGTACAACAGTACTTTATATCAGAAGCGAAAAAAGTCCCAATTCAATGTCAAATTAACATATAAATTATTCATGCTACCATTTTTATTACTGATACATTATCACCCAACTTTTTGCACGTAATATATAAACGTGAATTACATTAATGAAACAGAAAAGGTTAAAATATACTCAACACTTTAAATTTGTATGTACGAATTATTACAAAAACCATTTCAAGTCACATTCGATTACATGCACCAAATAGCAAAACTGTTTAATCATTGAAAGTTAAAACGATTCAATAAAAACATCACTCGCTGTTGTCATTTTCTAGTTTCATATACGTTATTGTCACGAACATGCAATGCAATTCTTGATTGTCACACGATTACACCAGACAATGAGTCTCTAATCTATCTATGTGCATACATACATAGTTGTAATGTATTCTTTTACGTAACTTGCATGAATAAAAAATTAAACCTATAATTATCACATAATACAAAGACAAAAGGCATCGATTTGTTGCTGATCAAATAATCTTGACCGATGAGCTTATATAAGCCGAGGATAAAATAGGAAAGTTATGTCTACCGAGATATTAGAAATTTTGAGTAACTTAATATTTTGACTAAGCTAAGGTTGCTTATAACACTGGGTACATTACCTAAGTTTGTAATGTACCTAATGTTAAGATGTTAATTTTTATTTTATTGTTTGATATTTTGCTACCTTACATTTCTTTTATTATTTGTTTACTTTTTTTGTAAATGATATATTTTTAGGTACTTTCGTTAAGTGTGTGTATGACCTTATGTCGAAATAAATGCTTTCATTTAATTTTATTTTATTTCATACACTGCAAATAGTTGCAGAGATCCTAATAGGCTCAATTAGATGTAGTACATAAAATTACTATTCAATCTGTCATCAGTTTTAAAGTGATGTTGAAATATTTATTTACCTGTTGTTAAATGGTCATAACAAATGTTTGTATACGTCGTAGATAGATTTATTGTCGACATTTGTGCTCGTATTGTATTTTATTTTTGGACCCCAGACACAGGATTTCGTCCAACTAATGTAAAATAAAATATTGTATATTTTTTGCCTCAATTGAAATTACAAAATGTCTCGCTACAATAGCAGTGAGGTAATTATTATAAGGACGGACAAACAGTGCGAGTTCCATAATTTAAAAAATGAATTTATCTTTCTAAAAGTAAAAACTAAGTCCAAATTAATAAATATAATGCCGGAGAAATAACATGAGTATATAACTTAAACTTTCCCCATTACATAAACGAGACCAGTAACCGCATAGTAACATCGATACGGCAAACAAAGTGACTTTAGAAGTTTCACCTTCCACGTTTCGCGTTACGGTACCTAATTAAAATTGATTTAGTGGCTGTATCGCGTACCGCGAGTATTCCATATCGTAATTAATCATGTTAGTACAATCAATAAAACCAATTACGCGGCCAATAAATATTCACGGTCGCTATCGATTCAATTTATGTTACGGTGTCAATAAATCGCTGCAAGGTTACATAAACATGAGTAACAGCGTTCGGTGCAAACTTATTATGCCGTCGAGAATATTTCTCGTAAACTCATTTTTAATCTGCGAGAAAAATTATTTGTGAAATATATCATTCAATTTCTTTGTTACATCGCATACACATAAAATGGTAGTAATACTTAATCAAACAGAAATTTATGCGAGTGCTTTTTATTTTTACTTGATTTACTATTTTGTTTAATATTTAAAAACAACAAACTAAACCAAACATTCTACATACTAATACTTAAACTGAGGGTCGACAAATATCGTTCAAATCCCAACAGCGGACGATTCGAACATAATTTGTACAAATTAGACAACAATCCACGTTTAGAGACGTTAAAGAGAAGCTTGGAAAGTTATAATGAAATTCACGAGCAATAAAACTTCCCTACAATCCAACATCTATATACATATCTGTAGGGTTGTCGCTCGGGGCCGCGAACAAGAAAATGTAAATTTAATGACAGTTAAATTGATTCAAATTGTCACATTGAGGTCGAGATGTCGCGCCTTTACTTTCTCGTTATATTTTGAATATAGATAGAATGTGAGGTGACCTTGTTCAATGATATGCATTTACTGTTATTGCAAAAAAAAAAACACCGAATTTTCGAATTTTATTGACATTAGGACACAGTATTATAGTAAAGTAAATATTCCTATTCGTGACTTTTAAATTTTTAAATGGATCGTTTATTTCTACGTAATAATGAAATATTTTATCTGGGGACGAGAAGATAAGTAAACTACAAACTTTCGTTTCGTCACTGCACAACCACGAGATACTAATAATACATAGCTGTCGTGACTCATAATCTTCTAACTAAACTATATAATTTAGTATATTTTAGTACTAACTAATATAAGAGGAAATATTGTAACGAATATAATAAAATAATAATACATTAATTAATAACCACCAACCCTAAATTCCCCAAAGTTATGTTCGTAACGGCGGGACCAGACGAACGCCGAACTTAGACAAAGACGGGGGACTAACTTCCATTAAATCTTTTGCCAGCAAGTTTCGCGTCCCCGCTGACTCCTGTCTGTTTGTTACTTATACCTAAGAATATTGGTCGTGCGCTAACTTGCAAACTTCGAATACATAGCCGTTCGAATGTATGAACTAGTTAAATTTACCGTTACTCTGACTCTCGCGTGTATAAACAATAAGTTTGTGAGAAACGATTTACTTAATCTTCAACCCTAGATTTAAACTACGTATTAGACCCTAGAGGTACTGTATATATTTCTCAATTAAATAATTGTTTTCGCAGTTAAAATGAGTGTATCGTGTACATTTGTTATTACATTATACTAAGTTAAGAGTTTCGTATATCATTTTGCAGACTTGTTAACCAATGTCGGTAGAGTAACAGTTACTTGTAACACTCATGTGCAAACAATGACCTACTGCGAAATATTATACTTAATCTCATTATACTAACGTTTTAATAATGATTTGATGCACTAAAATAAATTGAGTTTAAATATATCTTCAGATGCTTATACACATTATATATTTATTTTGTAAACTAACGCAGTTCACCATAATTTAAATCTGTGTAATCGCATAATTTTCATTAAGAAACCGTTAGTAAGTAAATCATAGATTTTATTTACCGATCATAATGATATTTATAGCTAATGAAAGTCATTAAGACATCGATAGACTATTAAACGTTATAGTACTCAGTACGTAAAGTGAATTCCTCAATAAATTATTATCACTAACAAACATTTGGAAAGAGAATACATTTTGCTCAACAATGTTATAAATAACTTTAATAACGAATTATATTATGAAACTAGCTGTGTCCGCGACTTCGTCCGCGTGGAATTTAACGAAAAAAGTTATTGTTCCTTTCGCAGAGCTGTACAATAGATAAATTTCAAAAATAAAAGTAGTCTATGTAACTCCTTATTACATCAGCTATCTGCTAGTGGAAGTGCTGTCAAAATCCGTCCAGCCATTTCAGAGATTAGCCGGAACTAACAGACAGACACAAATTGTAAAAAAAATATTTTGGTATATGTACCGTGTATACATCCATATGCATTTAGTAAACAGCGTTTATTTTAATATTACAAACAGACTCCAATTTTATTTATTTGTATAGATGTAGATAATATAGACAAGTCTAAAGTAAAAAAAAAACGGCCTAACGACCACCGATTATCGTTAAACGCTTTATTAATTTTCAAATACGTCATATAGCTACCATTCACCACATGTTTAAATAAGTATATTGGTGAAGGCTATCTATATTTAGAAGCATACCTACTTAAATATTATAAAATCCTAGTTTGCTAATGTAATTACATAATATATGTATTCTAATTTGTAAATGTTTAAAGATTAAGATTGGAATCCTTTTAAGAGGACTTAGGGTGATTGTTCGTCCTAGGAGCGCCTATTGGTACCAGTTTTCATTTCGACGAGGCTCTAAATCACACCTCGGTTTAGAGCGTCGTCGAAATAAAAATGTTATAAATATTAAACATTAATATTGTTGACTAAGATTGTCAGATGAATTCAATTTAAACATTCAAATGTATATAGATAGAAACACAATTACCACATTTTTATTAAAATTTTATTATAATTTATGATAAACTATTCCAAAGGTGCATTTTATGTTTTGAGGTTAATTAAAATACTTTCGCAATATTTAAATAACCTACGTATGTAATATTATCGTTTGAAAATATCTATTTTATTACTAATGTATATTAAATATTAATATAGATGTGTGAACTGACCACATAGGAAGGTTAACGTTAATGATGTAATATTTCCCACGGAATAGAAACTAGCATTAATTATAGCTATCATAATAACTTAACTACATTATTATACATTTGTATAAACTGTCGCAGTTTCATGAAAATAACACAATCTGTGGTTTCTTTGTTAATATTTTAATTATGTCGCGTACAAGACTAGATTAGAATTTATTATGAAGACTACTCGCACGCTATTTTATTAAAGAATATAATTTAAAAGAATAATCTTATATAATTATATGTTATAAACATAATCTCTGCCTAACTAAATATCTACTAATGATTGTAAGGATTGTGTGTGTTTATGTGTTTCCTTATAATTTTAAACATAGCTACTGTACTACAATAACTGTACAACGACTGTTACGTAAGCGCAGTTGCTACGTTAAAAGTCAACGTCGACAGTTAAATGAAAAACAAATACACCGGATTTTTTACTTCCTGTACTTTCAACGAACGACACGAAGGACTGCTCGAGTATTCTCACCTACTTATCTTATAAATATAAACTAGTCGCGTTATCTATTTGCATATTAATATTAGACTATAAAATCGGCGGGTAGACACGAAAGTGTACAGACGTATTTTTATGTGCTCTTAGTTATTATTGTTTTAAAACTGTTTTACATATATATGTGCAACATTTAAGTTAGCATAGCGTAAGTTGACTCTCTCCACACACTTTCACACAAAATTTAAAACTCAAACCTTCAAGATGAACACTACAGTTGAGCATCTACAGAAAACTATGGAAGAACTCTCTTCAAGTATTAATAACAGGATGGATGAATTTGAGAAGAACCTTAATTTACCTAGTACTGCAACTTGCACTGTTAAATCCCTGGCAGCTGACTTCTCAACCTTCAAGTCCTTAGTGTGGAAAACTCTTAGCTTGCTTAAGTCCCAAATTGAACTGGTGGTTCTGGGCATGGATCAACTGGAGACTCAGTCCCGCAAAAAGCTTCTTCTTTTCCATGGGGTCAGGGAGGATAAGGATGAGGATGTGCGGAAGAGTGTCATTGCATTGTTGTCTGACCAGATGAAGATACCTGATATAAGATCTGAACATCTTAGTTCTTGCCACAGATTGGGTACAAAAAGAGAATCTGCTCGCCCTATACTTGTCCGCTTTTCCGATTTGCACCTTCGCTCTAAAGTATGGAAAGCCAAAACTAGCTTGAGGGGTATTAAAATTACAATAACAGAATTTTTAACAAAACCCCGACAAGAAATCTTTGTGGCGGCTCGCAATCATTTCGGTATGAAGAAGTGCTGGACAGCTGATGGTGTAATTTTGATTTTGCTACCAGATAAGTCCCGGAAGAAAGTTACCACTCTTGCAGAGTTGAAACAAATCATTTCGCAGCATCCACACAGTGAGCAGTCTAACAATAATAAAAAATGATTACCTTGTATATGCATTGTTCATACAATAATAATAATAGTTTAATATCAATATCATTTTTGTGAATTTAGGTGCTGGGTAATCGTAAAATTTATCTGTCTTTTTTTCTTTGTTCATTTGCTATTTCTCATTTTAATTTATATTCACCGTACGAAATTACAAATAACAACAAACATAAAATTGTAAACTGTCAGCTGTCATTTGCCAAAGTAGTTTAAAGGTTAACGTCATTCAAGTTGCGTTTCGTTTCACTGCAAAACTTATGGTGCTTCTGTAAATTATCTTTTTTTTTGTATAACTTTTTCGAATAAGTGTGTATATTAATCTTACATTTAATATTTATGTGTCAAGTCAACTTATGCGTGAGGTATAGTGCTATTTGTAGTTTTAATTTTTAATTTTATTTTTTTTAATTTTTTTTTTCATCTTTTTTATTATTAATTTTTATTTCTTTTATATATAATATATATATATTATTTAATATTTTTATTATTATTAGTATAACTTTTTTAAGCTATTTATTTTCATATCTATACATACATTTTATTACTTTATATTTAATATTTTTATATCATGTTTGACGATGATTATATAACTTGTTCTTCGGATGAATACGCAAGCGCTGAAAATAGTTTTAGCTCTATGCTATCTGATTCTGATTTACTAGAAGAGAAACTATCAAAGGTTTTTTTTTAATGACCTTAACTCTCTCTCCTTTGTGCATATCAATGCGCAGAGCATAATGGCTCATTACTCGGATCTTCTCACATCCTTTAGCACCGGCATAGTCGACGGTGTCCTCGTTTCTGAAACTTGGCTCAATCCCTCAATCCCATCCACATACTGTTCTATTCCGGGCTACCAACTATACCGAAATGACCGTGCTGATCGAGGTGGTGGTGGTGTGGGCATTTACCTGCGCAGCCACATTCACGCCAGTGTTGTTTGCGCATCTAGTTCTCAGGCGACTGGCTCTCTGGAATATCTGTTCTTAGAGTTAAAAGCTCGTCACAAAAAAATACTGCTCGGCGTTTTGTACTGTCCTAGTGACAAAATTAATTACTTTGACACACTCGAAGATATTCTAGAGAGATTGGTTCCCATATACGATCATGTGATTTGCATGGGTGATCTCAATACATGCTTACTCAAAAATGATATGAGAACTAACACCTTAAATTCCATCTTGTCATCTTTTAACCTCCAGACTCTTAATTTTACCGCACCTACACATTACTTTCCCAACTGCAGACCTTCACTCATTGACCTCATCTTTATCTCTAACCCTAACCTTGCTATCTCTCATGGGCAGATGACAGCCCCTTTTTCACACCATGACCTTATTTTTCTTGCTTATAAAGTACGCCCACCCAAGGTTAGAGGTAAAGTTCTTTTTCAGCGAAATTTTAAGCATATGGATTTAAAACGCTTGAGAGAGGATATTAAAAACACTGATTGGTCCACTATACTCGCGGCAAACAATATCAACGAAATGGTCACCTCATTTACTGCTGAACTAATTAGAATTTACGATACACACGCACCAGTAAAACCTGTGCGTATTAAACATGTTCCTGCTCCCTGGTTAACACCTGTTATCAAAAGGTCAATGGCTAAACGCGATAGAGCAAAAACAAAAAATAAGAAAAATCCAACCGAAGAAAACTGGAATGTATACAAAAAATTTCGTAACATCTGCAACAGATTGTGCAGGGATGCTAAACGCCGTTACATCCACTCTTCAATGCAGGGTCTCTGCCAAGCGCAAGCTTGGAGATTCCTGAGGTCACTAGGTGTGGGCAAATCCACGGTAACTTGTAAAAGTTCCGTGGATCTCAACTCTTTAAATACTTACTTCATTACTCCTCCTATAATTGTGGACTCCAACACAAAAACATCTACTCTTTCGTTTTTATCTACTCTTGTTTCACCTGACCTACCTCTCTTTTCTTTTGAAACGGTCTCGCAAGAAACTATCAAGAAGCATATCCGCTCCATTTCAACAAAAGCTATTGGTAGTGATAGCCTCAGCCTCGGCATGATTCTTCCTGTGTTGGAGGACATTGCACCTGTAATAACACACATTATTAACTTTTCACTTACATGCAATGTCTTTCCTTCACTATGGAAGAAAGCCCTTGTCATACCCCTTCCTAAAACCACCAATCCTACTAACCCTTCTCAATTCCGTCCCATATCTATTCTTCCTCTTCTCTCCAAAGTCCTAGAATCCGTCGTCCATAATCAAATTTACAACCATCTTTCCTCTCACAACCTCATGTGTCCGTTTCAATCCGGTTTCCGTCCATCCCACAGCACTGTCGGAGCGCTGCTGAATGTTTCGGAAGATGTGCGGTGTGCGATGGATCAAACCAAGCTCACTGCCATGATTCTACTGGATTTCAGCAGTGCCTTCAACTCTGTTGACTACGATATTCTTCTTGGTACCTTGCGAGCTGTTAATATTTCTCCCACAGCTATTGACTGGTTTCACTCTTATCTTTCTGGACGCCAGCAGTGTGTGACTCTTGACGATAACTCATCATATTGGATGGACCTCACTGCTGGCGTTCCACAAGGTGGCGTATTATCTCCTTTACTGTTTTCTATCTTTATTAATAATGTTTCACGTGTTATCACTTCTCCCTTCCATCTGTATGCAGACGATCTGCAAATATACCGACACTTCGGGCTGACTGAGTTGGATGAGGCTGTTCGAATTTTAAATGATGATCTTGCGGCTGTTCAGGCCTGGGCTAAATCTTTTGGTCTGCTAGTAAATCCTACTAAATCACAAGCCATCATTATTGGCAGCAGTAGATTAAGAAGCAGACTGGAATGGGAATTCGTCCCTAAAATCTGTTACTCTGGGGTCCCAATCCCTTACGCTGATAAAGTTAGAAATTTGGGCCTTATTATGGACTGCAACCTTTCTTGGAAAGCTCATGTTAATGAAATCAGCAAAAAAATACATTACTCGATCCACTCTCTCAAGCGTCTCCAGTATTTTCTTCCTTTCAAAACCAAATATATGCTCGCGCAGTCCCTTCTACTACCTATCCTTGACTATGCCGATGTATGCTATCTGGATGTGACAGAGGAGCTGCTTAGAAAATTGGAGCGACTTCAGAATCTCGCAGTACGTTTCATTTTTGGCCTACGAAAGTTTGATCGTATCTCTCACTTCCGTGCTCAGATCAAATGGCTCCCTATTCGCCTTCGCCGTGATATGCATATCCTTTCTACTCTCTTTAACATCATACGTAACCCAAACTCTCCTTCTTATCTTCGATCCCGTTTCCACTTCCTACCCTCTCCTAATCGTTCCAGGCGCCCTGGCATTACACCAAAGCTGGATGTACCAAAGTGCAATACCAAATTCAAACTAAATTCATTTGCGGTACGCGCCTCTTTACTGTGGAACAAACTCCCAGAAAACATTCAAAAGAGTCCTTGCCTTGTTTCCTTCAAACGTAAATTAAAGGAGCATTTTATATCTCAACTCAATTTACAATCATCTACTTAATGAATATGTAAGTATATAATTACCTATAATATTATATCATATATTTGTATTTATGTGTGTACGTATGTATATATATATATATATATATATGTATGTAAGTAGTGTGTGTGTATATGTATATGCATGATATATGTGTATATGTATATGTATTATATCTATATATATCTATGTAAGTGTATGTATTTATACCTGTAAGTATGTAATATATTACAGTTTTTTAGCTATTATGTTATTAATTCTTGCACTGTGTTCCCCGCTATATGACACTCTCTCTCATGAACATTGGTTGACTGGAAGAGATCTCTTCTAGAGATAAGTCCACCTTTGCCATCAACTTTTTTGTATAATTTTTCTGTACATTATTTTTAGTGCAATAAAGTATATAATAAAAAAACGTATAATTCGTTTACGTACAAAATTAATTAATAAACATTTTGCTGACAACAAATCTAAAACTAACTCCGCTCCATACACAACGAAGTTGTTTAAAACAAGAACTAAGTACAAAGTCATAGTAAAGTATATGAAAGGCGATTACTTTCACATAGGAAGCGTCGGTGTGTTGTAACGAGAGAAATTTCAAACTTAACTTAGTTAAAACTGAAGATAGGTGTAGTTCGTAGCATGTTTTTGACGGATTAGTTGAGAGTTCCGGAGTTATCTAACTAGCGCAAGTTCGGTAGCAGCTCGTGTGCTGTGGAAATTTTAGTAACAGTACCAATAACAACTTGTATCAGACTAAACTCGATTTCAAACTGTATTGGGAGCTTACTAATTATTATTAAAACTAACACGTCGTAAAGGTCGCAACTGAGGTTTTTATCGAAAGACCTATTCATTTTAAGACTTCGTCGGCATGTTATGTAAAAGAAAACTTTATTATATATGTATTCTGTTCTTAAAGTATTTTATAAAATTTCTTGTCATTAAATATTTATAAATTCTTTTGTAAAAAATACAAATAATCTTTACCAATTAGAGTAAAATCTGTTTTTATTAAGAAATATACAATATAAGTTTGTCTAACATAAACAATCATTTTGATTTTACATGAACAAATGTAAACAGAAAGCAAGACAAATGTAATAAGTTTAAATACAACATAGTATATCTACGTAGTTATTTAACTGTAACATAATCCTTGCTTGCTAATAATACACTAGTAGTAGTAGTCTAGTGTTGTTTACTACAACCTACATCACTACCGCATTGTTCACTAACCGCACAAACATCACGTTATTCAAATCGCTATTTACCATCCAATTAACCATAACACAAACTTAATCTCGTATATGTATGTATGTATATATATTAATACAAAAATGAAAACAGTATAAGAAATTTTTTAACCTAAAAAACGAGAGCGTAAACGAGTATCGTCATCAAGTGCTGAGTAAAAATTAAAAAGTAAAAATAAAAAACATCGTCCGCACTTGTTAGAACGGAAAGGTACATAAGTAATCGTCACATCCTTTCGACATTGGAACGTAAATCATAATCCAACACACGTACACAGTTTGCGTTATCATGTTTTATAATAACTAGGAAATATTTCTTTGGTAACAAATTGAACGCTTAAAAACATGCAGAATACTAAAAAGTTTGTAAGAATGTAGTTTTTATAGTTTCATAATATTTAAAGTTCTAGATATTTCGATAAACTTCTTTACAACTTTTCATTACGTATTACGCAATTAGTAAAATATGTATATTTAGAAAAACTCATCTCCCAAAGGAGAATATCATGACTGAATAGAAAGAAAAGCGATTGGTTAGTTGATATCGGTAGCACAGAAAACGGAAAGTACGGTAAAATGTCTGTCGCGCAAGTGGGGCAGGGCGGAGAGGCGGCGTTCGATCGCGGGGACGCGCTCGGGTCGTTCACCCGACCGGACCGGCCGCGTCGCGAACTAGCGCTGTGCGGCCGGCAAGTGAGACTACGATATTTGACAATTATATTTATACAAACGAATTGTAACTCTGTAAAAATCTACAAGATATAAATGAACATTTACACGTTAACGATGAAATGTTAATACAATACCATATTGTTACAAGAATGTTATCATAACATAACAATAAATGAGGGAAACAAAATGAATTACCAAGCCGTTAAACAAGATAAAAAGACGACAAGACAATACTTATGTGTATATTAATGATGTATCTGAGTGGTATTATAATAAAATTAAAGAGATAGTTCATTATTTAAATGTATGGTGGATATCTTATCGAAGCGGTCCCGTGACAACAAAGAGAAAGCATTGCGAAGTTTTAACGTTCGCTACTTTGTGAACCGTAAGCTTTCCGAAGATGACCGCTGTGTCGCTTGACAAATAGATGAGTTGGTTAAATCAGATAGAAATAATTTTAAGGATTTTATTTTAATAACATATTTATTAGTACATTTTAAATTCCCATACGTTTTTAAACAAATGTTATATAAATTAAAAAACTACAGTATCGACATATTATTTGCATATCAATCAAATTGTTATTTTTATCTATAAATGAATCATCCGTCCAGTCCAGTTAACTTTAACGACTAAAACGGTTTCAAGAACAAAGCTATAAAAAAGCGAACACATTCAAAAGTAAAACTAGCGCAAAAGTGTAAAGATAGTAAATAAAATTTCGACTATCTTAATAAAACACTTTCGAGTACATCGAGAGGAAACTACTCAACAATTCGGGTATCGAAGTCAAACTGAACAAAAAGTTTATTCGCGGTGGCACGGAACGACGCCAACAAAACTACGCTGTCAGCGTTTCCACAAAGACGCTTCCGAACAATGAACGAATTGGAAAGACAAACCCATCTCGACGGAGCCCTGGCTACTATCTTGAAATTTTAAACTTTTATATTCTATTCAAACGTGGTCAAAGTATAAACTGGAAAAAATGTAAAAAGTTCAACTAGTATATGTTTTATTTTGTTACAAGAAATATATATATAGACACATTTTCATTTGTTTTTCAATGGTGTAGGGCTTACGGGAATTATAGTACGTATAAAGAAAGACACCTTAGTTTTACGGTGTGACATCACGCGACAAGTTAACGCTTGTGCCATTTGTCGTAAGTTGAACATTTCTCACTCTTGTTCACGCTTCTTACTTTGTTTCCCTTACATATTTTATTCTTTGTGAAAATACATTCGTTTTAGTCAAATTAATTCTTCAACTTATCCTTATATCCGATTATCGCTGATATACGATATTCAATGTGTGACTACGAAAATTTAACAGATATTAAGTCGTTACAGAACTTTGCCTTAAATTTAAAAGTACGATAAGGACTAGAGTCGTTCTGCAACAATAGTTACTTTTTCAATTGTGTATAACTACTACAGATAAGTTTTGGTTATAAGTGTTGGTGGTGGTAAACGATATAAAGAAACACCAAGACCAAGAATACCGCGTGATAGGACGCCATACATCATTCCATTCACAAAACGGTTAGTTTCTAAAACTCAACTAATATGTAAATCAAGGTGTTTATAATTTGAAGTATTGTCGACTTGAAGTGCATTTTTAATACATATTCACGTGTTCACGTGTTTCGACATAATAGCGTCGCATAAATTTCAGTTAATAAAGCATTTCGTCGAGATCATTCGTCGTTAATCGCTTAGTCAGCTACGAGCGGGTGTGAGCGAGTCCCGTCCCCGTGCCCCCTCGCTGTGATAAAGGAATCCAACCGGTTTGTGAAGCGCCAATGCGGGGTGATAGCTGACTCGAATACATATATTTTTAATGTTAGAATTGTTTTTTTAAAAACCTTATAGCTACTTGATAGAGGATATTCACTTGTATACACATAGTAAAATGATTAAATGTACTTAAATAGTTCGATTTGAAACTTTTGCACTGACTTTAAACTTCTCAGTAACAATTATTACTTACATTTCGATGAGTAAATTTTACCGTGAAGAATCCTCTTCGATAATAAATAAAACTTTAAAATCATCACATAATAATAATAATAATAAAAGTAACAAGAGAACTGCTATGTCGTCATGTATAAATATGCCAACAAGTGTAAATATTGAAATACCGACACAAATACCTAAGAAAATATTTACTCACCGATCCTAAGCATGAGGCTACAGTTTCGCTTACTCGACAACTCGATTGTTCGTTTAAGCAACCTAAGCGGAAGAGCTTGACGCTACTTTGATTATTACCAACCGCTTACCGATTAATAATAACGTGTCAGCGTTTATTTATTATTTTTACTAACATTAGATGTACATTTATGTAATTTATTGAATAAAAAATTACGTAGTCGATTAAAAAAATTAAACATATTTAAGTGATTGTCTTTTAAATTTTGAAAAAGTATTATTATTAACCATATTACGACTGTAAGAAATTTAGTAACAACACCGGTAACACATTTACTTTTAAGGTCCAAAAAGTATTTAAAAAATAAATATTTCAAAATACTTTGTATCAGTAGATTTTAATGAATCATTCTAGCAATCACTTCCCGGTGTCTGCCTACATATAAAAAATTAAAAGTACAACTTACACATAAGTAGGTACTAACTGTAAGTTCAACGGTGAATTTAACGTGACGCTGCATTATATGATGACAGAACCAATTTTATTACCGTTCGACAAGACACGAGGACTCAACGTAAAATAACAATGTTACGCGGTACGTAAACGGAATAAGTTCCGTATTGAGTGGATGTTATCTTGACTTCGAGAATATACTTGATTACATAAGCTAGAACTTTTCAAAAGTTTCATTTCTGCCGTGTGTGAATTGCACACACAAATTTTTTGTTCTTTATCTAAGCGTTGGATTTTTAACAAATTGTTTTAAGACTACTATTAAATAGGATTTGTTTCAGCAGACATTCGTTGTATAAGAGCATTTAATTTTTTTTTTACTCAAACAAATGGTCTTAACGTTTATATAACTCAATCGCTTTAGCAGCTGTCACACATGTACGCAATTTTAAAGCGCTAATTCACCGCTGTCTATGCATGTATCTCAAGTCTGCCATTCATCGCATTCACACATCTCGCATTGTTGCGAAGGAAAAGTTCAAAGTCCGCACGGGTCACGCACACACGAAAACGTATCTCTCTCGTCTGTCTATCACCTCAAACACACACAAACACAGCACACACATTCACACACGTACAAGCCATTATAACGACGTTTTCACACTATTGAATTGACGGTTATAAATCGACTGTTTCATTTTGTGACACGCTATACTTCAAGTCTTTCACACATTTATATAAAAAGAACTAAATTTTAAAAATGGATAAGTGTAGAAATTGTGTTAGCTCGCAAACGAAAATTAAACCGACTTTAATTACATCAAAAATAATACAACGAAAAAAACGTAACGACGATAAAATGGTCAATACGCGTTATCAAACTCAAAAAGTAGTCATTAGATCTAGATCACATTTAAATGGGTAGCATCATTTAAATATAATCGAGAAAAGCATCAGCTTTCGATTAAAATAACACACACACACACACACACACACACACACACGAGTCAGCCTATCGCAGTCCACAGCTGGCCATAGGCCTCCACAAGTTCGCGCCAAAGATGGCGTGAACTCATGTGTTTTGCCTATAGTCACCACGCTGGGCAGGCAGGTTGGTGACCGCAGGACTGGCTTTGTCGCACCGAAGATGCTGCTGCGCGTCTTCGGTCTGTGTATTTCAAAGCCAGCAATTGGATGGTTATCCCGTCATCGGTCGGCTTTTTAAGTTTCAAGGTGGTAGTGGAACTATCCCTTGGTAGCCTCTTACGAGACCAACGGAAAGATAGAAGGGAAGGGCTATATTCTTTGCTGCCATAACCACACAGCCTCATTAAAATAAGAATTAGGAAAATCGGTACAATCAATCGGGGTAGCTTTGACAGATATACTATATTTTTTTACCTAACTTTGACAATGTTAAATACAGGGTGGGCCATTTAAAGTGGAAGCATCGTGCAACCCTATATCTTTAACATTAGTTGCCAGATCGATTAATGACATACCGTATTGGAAGCGTCATTTCAGTAGAATTTTAACCATGGAGCAGTACACACCAAAAGAAGGCGCTGAAATTGTTCAGCTATGGATTCAAAATAACTTCAATCGTGAAATCTAAACGTGCGTTTCGTAAAAAAAATAAACTGAAAATTGCTCCAGGTAATAACAATATCAGACATTTATACGCAAAATTTGTGGACACCGGTAGTCTTAGTAATGCCTGACACCTATCCAGACAACGAACAAGACGTTCCGATGAAAATATCGAAGCCGTACTAGCCAGTATTGAAGAGACTCTAACAACATACGCTACCGTCAATGGTGGGCGTTATCGGGCCATGATAACGGATTTTCTGATGCCGATTATTCGTGAAAATGACATGGACGATTACTGGTTCCAACAGGACGGCGCCACATGCCACACAGCTCGAGTAACACAATTAATTTATTGTGACCATTGTTCCCTGGGCGACTGATATCGAAAAAAAGCGATTTTGACTGGCTACCGAGATCACCTGATTTGACGCCACTAGACTTTTTTTTGTGGGATTATTTGAAATCCAAGGTATACGCTAACAAGCCAAGGACTCTAGCTGCCCTCAAGAACAATATTCGTAAAGAAATTGCCGCCATATCCACCGAAACATTGGCCAACGTGATTGAAAATACAGAAAAAAGGACACATTTGTTTGCCAAGATCCGAAATGACCATTTGCGCGATATCATTTTTAAAAGTCACTATAACAAATCTCCTTAGATCAAAATAAAAATATTTTACAAATGAACAACAAAAAACAATATATTTTTTAATTTTTTTTAACAAACAATTGCTTCCACTTTAAATGGCCCCCCACCCTATGAGACACAAGAGTTAACATGTGCTCTCAGGTTGGTTTTCATACTCTCAAGTTATTTAACGTCTATAAAAATCATTAATGTATCAAACAATAGCAATTTTGTTGTGTGTCCAAGGTAACAACCCCTTTATGGGTAACTTCGACACAGATGAGATTTTAAAATAGACATACTAATGGTTCTTCTTCTTTAGGGTTAATGGCTTTCAATAGTGCCAAATGAGTACAGATGATTTCGCCAATGTCACGTAGAAAATATTAAACGTGTATTATATTTTTAAATATCTTGATAGTAGCAAAACTGTCAGTTATCAAAAAGTTTACCACTGAAAAAAATACAAAAATTGCGCGCCGAACTTTTAGCAGAGTTTTTGACATAAACTTCGTTTAAAAGCTTTATTTTTTTACAGAGAGTTCATTTAAGCAGTTTGATAAGTAAACAAATTTTGTAAATATAATGTTACGCACTAAATGTGGACAACGTAAAAATAAAAAATAATTTTGCGATTTGACTGTCAAAGTTACAATCAAAGTTACCCCGAGTGACCGTATACCCAGAGAAAAGTTATATAATACTATTAAACGAGCAATTCTTGTATATAAATAATCTGAATCTCGGAAACGGCTCCAACGATTGTCATGAAATTTAGTATGCAGGGGATTTCGAGGGAGATTAATAAATCTAGCTAGGATTCATTTTTATAAAATGTCGTTTTATCCCAGTTTTTAGACAATAAAAAAAAGGCTACAATAACGTTAGAATACGAAGGTAAATTTCGCACTTGTCAATAGCTCAGGGGGCAAATCGGTCGGTCGGGATCGACCGAGAAGACCACGGTTCAAATCCCTATGTCTCCAATGTCTCCAGATCGTTTTTTTTTTCCTTTTTGTTCTAATTGCACTCATGGTTTTTTATTTAAATAATTAACCAGTTCATATTTTTTATTATTATGTCGGTAAAATATTACTCATATTTTATCAATTTATAATTCTTATTTAAATATGATTTTCAAGAAACACGATTTACTAAATATACCGAGCTAACCTCGGTCACCCAGGTACTGCGGTAAAATACAACGTACGTAGGTGAGCGAAAAAAATAGTTAAGTAATTAAGCATTATTAGATATAATTCGAAAAGCACTTTTTAGATCTTAATTAAATTTAAATAAAACCATATGGCACGCGCCACCTTTCGATTAAAAAAAATTAGCACAATTGTTCCACCCAGTCAAAAGTTCAGAGGTAATACACATAAAAAATAATCGAATTAAGAATCTCCTCCTTTTTTGAAGTCGATTAATAAGTAACCTTAATCGACAATATATAATTAACCTTAAGAAATTATCGTATTAAATTTATTTCGAGGACATATAGGTACATACCTATCGTGAATATTAAGCGAATGTTGCGTAATTCCGTTAAACCATTAAAACTTGACATTGAACTGAAATTGTTAAACATTTTAATACAGTGATTGCATAAAAGCATAAAAATGAAACATTTTATAAGATTTAAAATACCTAAAAACTAATAAAGTTATAAAAATATATACATTAATTTTGCAACCTACACAGAGAAATAAGGAGTAAATGAGTCTTATCAAAAGTTGAATCTTACCAAAATATTTAGACGTAAAACTATTAATAAAAGGCATAGACATAATATGGCTATTTTGATGGAAAGCCAAAGGAAGGTAAAAGAATACAGTCATTGTGATGTAGATAACTTCTTATTCTCTCTCCAAGCCGGTCTTCGAATAGCGGTTATATCGGCGTATTGTTGCGAGCTGTATGGGAAACGGGTCACCGGCCGCCAACTAGGGTCAGATGCAAGAACGACAAAAATTACGTTCAAAATATGTTATGCATGCATTTCGTGTTCGCGTGAAGTTGATTCCTCTATTTTGAATAAATTTAACTGCTCATTAATTTTCTGTATTTGATCGAATTTAAACATTCCTTGGCCATAAATTTTTTATTTAATATAATACCTTCCATAAAGAACAGGTCATTTTTAACCAACTTCAAAAAAAGGAGGAGGTTACTCACTTCGACCGTATACATATATTTTTTATGTATGTTAGGGGATAACTTCGTCGTTTATGAACCGATTTTGATAATTCTTTTTTTTTTGTTGGAAAGAAGATATCCCCGGTGTGGTACCATGATAAGGAAACCAGGATCTGATGGAAGGGATCCCAGAGAAATCGAGGTAAACTCTCGAAAATCTGCATAACTTTTTACTGGGTGTACCGATTTTAATGATTTTTAATTAAACAAAAGCCGGTGTTCATGTGGTCACATTTAAATTTCATCATTTATAATGCGTATTTACTAGACTATTTTTTCATCTACCTACGTTATACCTGTATTACTTGTCGATATAATTGAAGTCGGTTTTTTTTTTCGTTTGCCTGCAAACACAATTATTCTTTATACTTTTTTAAAAACAACGTGAACAATTTAAAGTTACACGTGTAAGAACGATTGTAGAAACACTTTAAACAAAAAAAAAATATATTACACAGAACACAGAGGAAAGCATTTACGTATTCAAAACCCTAGGTAAAAATTCAACGCCTCGCGCAGCTGTCACAGGGAAAACGTAGTTAGAATTCCCCGGCTGCCCGGCTCGGGGTAACCTTTATATATATTCAAACTCGAATGTGAAAACTTACTAGATTCAAACTTTCAACGTCGTAACGCTGCAAAGGTTACGTACGTCACGCTACGTGCTTTCGAATAAGATTCAAAGTATTTTGTTATTCTGTTAATAGTAAAAACACAAATAACAAAATTAAAAAAAAAAACCTTCATGTGTTCATCCAGGTATTATGTATATAATATATGGTTTAGCATTTTCAGAAAATAGTTCCAGTAGCTACTATATCTATTTAATACATATTGAAGTAATATTATTACAACGTAAAATGTAGCCGCACTAAAACGAGAACATAATATGTAAAAAAAGCATTTTTACGTCATAAAAAGATATTTAAACGTTTTATTGCCGGTCCCGAAATTCAGCGAACACCTGAAAGTGTTCCCGGCCGCCATTCCAGCGGCGACGAGCTCGGAATATTTAACAGGATCACCTTACACTTGGAACCTGTAGAGGTATGCTTTGATGTAATAACCATATCACTTACACTTAAATACAAATTCTTACGTATAAATTACAATAAATTTGTATGTTTATGATAAAAAACTTAATTTGAATTTTAAGATTTTTAGTTCAAGAATTTTACCTGAAGGATATGGTTGTTATGTTGTATTTAGTTGACCATTTATAAACTACAAGATCTGCGCAGTTTCATCCGCTTAGCTGTGATTTGAAGCGTTTTATAGCTCAAGAGTTTTCTTAATAAACTGTCATTTTAACACGAACAGAATTTTAGAAAGCTAACACAAAGCAATATTACACTAATACAAATTCAGTGATTTCAGTGATTTCAGTACAAATGGCTACACGACTAGATCGTTGAGGCTACAACTGAAATTGCACAATGGTGAGGATTTACGTCCTACTTATAAAACTTATTATGTAACGTTTTAATTGCAACGACTTGATTGCTCCACGGGTTTTCCTATATTAATGTCATTGTGACGGAGGCGGATCGAATTACATTGTACGCTATGAATAATGTTCCCACGTTAATATACATACCTACCTATAGTTAACTGATTAATTAATAGCAAAAAATCATCGTTTGCGATTTAATTAGACCATTTTTTAATGTATGTACTTCATTTCTATTCAGTCAATTATTAAAAGGTTTTACTCGTGAAAAATTAAGTTAAGCCGAGACAGCTGTGTAGAGAAAAATCAAATTTTAATCGATTATTTATTAGTGTGTTCCTATACTTGTGCTAAGAATACACTCACCACAATATTTAAAAAAAAAAACATTAATAATACAAACACATCACGTGATATAACAAAAGAAAAAATATATAGCTACGTATAAATATCTCCCTTATTCTCTGAAATAAAATAATTCTTAAAAAAATAAAGTAAAGATTCAAACACTTTCTAGAAAGTTTCACTAAGCTATGATTAAAGAACATTATTATTTAAGTAGACACTCAGTGACGAGCGCCTATATTTTTATTAAGGCTTTTATATAACAATGCGATGACCTTAGCCTAGCTGGCTGAGTGCGAACCAGCGTAGCCGCTTAGCCGCAGATTTATAACCATTACGTGCACTTGAATTAGCATAAAAGCTCTCACAGCGAGTATTTTAAGCGCGTGCTATGTAATATTTATTTCTTGATTTTTTATTGAATACGTAAATCATTCTGCAATTAGGTACAAATTAAAACAAGACATTTGCTTTCAAATCTTTTTAAATACCCTGAATTATTTGAATTTAGAAAAACATTCGCCATAAAGTTGTGGTATTTAAAAGTCATGCATGCAGTATTTTCATTGATATTCCAAACAGGTTTTCTTTAAATAAATCCAAGAATATATTAATTAACGTCAACTCGATTTCTTATCTTAATATACAGGAAGCCATAAAAAGAATATTGCGACTTGACAGGATTTATAAATTTGACACGTTCTTGTTAAGCCTCAGATATGATTCCGGTGTCAATAGAAGTATGCGATTTAATTAAGAAAATATATCTCTTTTTAAACATTCCTTTGCATAAGATGTCTTGTTTATTGTCTAATTAGAAATTTAAAATACGCTTTTCATATAAATAGTAACCAACATCTATTCTCACATACCTTCGAATTTATAATATTAGTAGGCTGACAAAATAATTATAAAAAATAAATATAGAATATGCCAAGAGACATTCCTAAACTTTCTCTGCGGAACTATAAATACCGGACAAGTATGAATTGCAGCAATTCTTATCGATACGATAATCAAACTACAAAATTAAAACATCGTTAACACTTTAAAACGCCTACTAAAATACAGTGTAATAAAAATATGAGATGCTATAAAATTAATCCACTTATTTTCATAATAACAGCGAGCAAATAAAAAATCTGTCAGTTAAAGTAATACTACTGTTTCTTTTATGTCATTAATTGCTAGATTGATCTATATACGTTGGCATATGTTGAAAGTTCTTAAATAACATGTAAATTCAATTAATCTCAAACTTAATCAACATTTTACGTAAAAAGTTGTAATAATATGAAAGTTTTATAAGAACAAGAAAAAGAGTTAGAACATAGTCGTTACGAACTTTAGCTTTAATTTTAAGTGCTGTAAAATAATCCACCGGAAGAGTAAATCATGCTTTACTTTGTGTTTGTTGATATAGAGATGTAGAGAGGGTTTCTTAAATCTTTTATGCACATAATAATTAATTAATGATTTATGAAGTATGTTATTTTTACTTTTTTATACTAGGACGACAAAAAAAGCGTACGGCTCATCTGATGGTAAACGATTACCAAAGCTTATTGACATCTGCAACACCAGAAGCATCGCAAGCGCATTGCTAACCCTATCCCCAATTCCCTCTAGGAGCTCTGGTCACCTTACTCACTAACAGGAACACAACACTGCTTGAACAGTATTATTTAGCAATGATCTTCTGTAAGGTAGAGGTACTTCCCCAGTCGGGCTGCTCCAGATTTTGAACAGGATATTTCCTGCTGTAGCCTAACTCAGTAAAAATTTATATGTATAATAAACATGATTAATAGTGTAAGAAAACCTGAATGAAAAACGAATTTGAGTAGAAATTTCTAAAACAGATCGAGTTATATCTAATAATTAACATTTATTAATTATTAAAATATAAACTAACCTAATAACGGAATAAAGCACGTCAAGTGAAAGAAATTTTATATTATTTACGAGAAGAAAACAAAACACCGAGTTATTCTATATTTCAAGTACTCTCTCTAAAATATTTGCGATCGAACGATAGAATTTTTTTTTTCTGTTTTATTTCCTCGCTACCACTAGAAATCGTCTGTTTGAATTTTAAAAACGTTGAAAACTTTTTATATATATTGCATAAAATCGAATTCGAATCGATTGAAATTCAGAAGAATCAAAAGAATCCAACAATTTTATTGAAAGACTATAGCTGTGCTCCAGTTAGGCGTCATTAAATGCCATAAAGCACAAAGTTTATTTTCGTAAAATTGCCATGTCGATGAAGTTATTTTTCATTCCTAAGGCATATAAGACATTTTTTTCCGTTTTCGTAACATTTATTGTAAATGCTGTTTCTACTGTTCAAAGCGTGATGTTATATAGCCTACAGTGTTCCTCGGAAAATGGACTTTCCGACTCAAAAAAAAGGAATCAATTCGAACTAATTAGTAGTCCCTGAGATTAACGCGTTTAAAGAACAAACTCAAACTTTATAATAGTAGGTATAGATTATATATATTATATAGATTTTTTTTAAAAGGAAAGACAACGGAATGACTTGTCGTGACCAGTTGAGTGATTCATCAAATATATGTTTTATCGTCATCTTAAATCTATATAGCAGGGTCGATAACCCGCAGTCCATTCCATATATTCACTAAGACACACACACAAATTACAAACTGAAAATTAAATAGTTTAAGGAAACTTATAACTTCATAATTTTCGATTAATATTTTATATTTATTTTCATACGATTTTTATAAATTTTGTCGTTGCAGATTATAGTATATGTATATATTTTAAATGATTATCGTCATCAGCTGAAGTACAGTTCCACAGCCATGTTCAGAGATTGCGGTACGCCTATATATGTCTATTAAGATATCAAATCACTCATTGCGATGTGTAAATCTATGTGATTTTAAAACCAGTATCATTGCAGAAAACTATTTCATTAATTTTTTTGAGGCAATCTGTCTTACGCATAAACATATTTACGAATAGATATCACCTCATAATGGAACATTTGTATATAATTGATAAAAAAACGGTTACTTAACATTATTTCTGTAAGCAAAAATGACTTAACAACCTCGTATGGACGAAGAAACCATGAAAACACCATACATACACCCATCCCCGTAATAAATCTACACAGACCATTGGGCATTGACCCATACAAGTAGCGTGCCACTGGACTTTTATGTTTATATAACAAATCTTTATCGAGCTATGATGACTTCACAGTACCGTTAATTAGTCAGCCATCAGTTGATTAGTTCCACATTTGTTTTTTTTTATTTATTTATTTATTTATAAATAGTTCCACGAATCCATTCTAGTAGAGTACAAACAATAAATTGAATTAATAACTACCTCGATTGCTTATGTTTTAGTGTATTGTTGTTCACAGTATAACTTTTACTCGTCTCATTTGGTGCGGTTCTGTAAAAAGGAGTGCGAATGTCTTCTTGAACTTTAGTTCATTGGTTTTAATTTTACTTTGCTTCTAGAAAAGATGGCGTAATGTTTACAAGTTTTAAATGATTCTTTTTCAAATAATCGGTCAAGTATGTAGGAATTTTATCTTTTTTTTTTGGTGAGAAACCTGATCTATCGTTACATCCACAGTATTTCTCTCAATTCTTTTGTCAGTGGAGTCAACAACTACGTTTGTCTATCTAACTTAGCTAAAATGTTCACGTTTACGTGTTCGGTTGAAATCGAATTTACGGCAATAAACTTCAGTATGTAGGTACTTATATTGTCAGACATGAATAAAATAAATAATAGCGACTATTGGATAATTCGCGGAACGTGACGCACGTTTTGCGAATCATCTGTCAAGCCGTTAGGCAACGCTTCACTTCTGCTGTCGTTTCGACGCACGATTTTGATATTTATTACTATGCATTTACGGGTCCTAATAGCCTAATAGCATGGCGAGGGTTTTGTTGAATTATTTGAAGAGCTTAAAGCCGGCAACGAGACGAATAATATTTATATAACTCTTACCATTCGGATATATTTGCTGTGTGGCTACGGCACTATAGAATTTAGCCACCCCCTCTCATCCCGTGGGTGTCGCAAGAGGCGACTAAGGGATAGCAAAGTTTCAATACCGCCATGGAACTAGCGAAGACGACCAATGGCGGGATAGCCATCCTACAGCTGGCTTTTAAATACACCAACCGAGGACGGGCAGCAGCGTCTTCGGTGCGACAAAGTCAGCCCTGCAGTCACCAACCCGCCTGCCCAGCGTGGTTACTATGGGCAAAAATCCCTGAGTTCGCGTCAAAAGTTTAGGCCCTCAGTTCCCGGTAGGCTCACTATTCCCGGCTACGGCAGCGGCCGCGGTAACGGTGGGGTAGAGGGTTCTAAGAATCACCGGGTTACGGGAGGCTGCCAATCAAAATTACACCTGGCTACGTATAATGGACGCACACTACGAATGGACCAGCACACCAGCATAATCGGTTTTTTTTTCTGCACCAAGTACAAATAAATGACAAAACAAAAAAATCATAAAAAAATTATGTGGTGTCATGGGACACCAGGTAGGAACGAAGTTCCTTTGGATAGTATCGTGTGATTGATTTTACGTCACTTCCGTTATATATTTTTCTTACGGTTTTAGTATCACATTTTTTTCAGTTCGGTCGCCCAGCCAAATTTCAAGCCTGCCGTAAGGAACTTCGTTCCAAAAATAAATATATAATAAGTCCCTAACCAATAAAATCAGATAAGCGATAATAATACCACTTCTTCTATTGCTTTTCGAATACTATAAACGTATTTTCCTTATAGCTCACACAGCGACCGCATTGAATAAGGAAACGTTTTCAAAATATTACTTTCAAAGCTAAACTTGAACTCATCCTTAGCAACAACTTAACAAGATAAGCGCTCTAGGTAACCGACTTTCAACATTAACACAACTTAATAAAAGTTCAATATTGAAAGGCAGGAACAATTTTCTTCGTAGGGTCGGTATTATAACTTCTTGACTATTCCATACAGTATATGCTATGTACGAATTCGTTGTAACCCTAGATGCAATATTAACAAATACTGTGTGAACCCAGGTTTAAGCTAAAGACAAATTTTCGTCTTTTGACTTAAATAAACAATTGCTATCGTCTCGACAAAACACACAATTCTCTGCAGCGTTTGTAGATCCTTGTAAGTAAATTCTGTATTTTAAAAGTAGCTTAAGGTAGTTTCTTTAGTTATTCATTATTTCTTTTACAGCTTGCAATTATTATTTCGAATCAAATAAAACATATTTAATCTTATAATCATTAAAGTAATTAATAAACATACCTAACCTACCTATACGTCGCTATTTAACGTATATATAAAACGGGTATAATAAGACATGGATCTATTAATAATACATATTTGATGTGCATTATCGCCGGAAACAATTGTATTCTTCTTAAATCTCCATTTATACGTAACAAAACGTCATTGTCGTTTTATACATAAATACTGATGAACATTATATACGAAATTGAATACCTATAGACAACTGAATCAAAACCTACCATAATGTTGTACATAAAAGTTAACAGTAATAAATATAATAAAAATTAAACGTAATGTATTAATAATTGTATCATTATATGTATAAAAAAACAATCGTTCTGAAAATGAGTTGTACAATTTTCGTGAATCGTGTTTGTGTGGATCACATATAAACACGGTACACTTACGTCATGTTAAGTAAACATCACAATTCATACCTAATCTCGCCAAACATCGATTGTTACACATTACATACAACTTATTATCGTCAACTCTTTATTTTCCTTATTATTTTCATGTTTAATGTTAATTACAGGGTTTTACTTTAAAGTTTTGTAAAGGATAATAATGAACGTTTTAACAGTAAATAAAAATAATAAATGAAAATAATTTATTGAACTTGAGAACATTAAACTTTATTAGAAAAGCTATCTAAAATAATAATAAAGTTTTAATAACTGAATGTTGGCAAATTATTGAATTCAATGCGTATTTCCAATACTCCGAATTTGCAATATTGTCAATAGATAAATAATATTCAAGACAAGTTCAACGTTCTAGAAAGGAATTCACAATCTAAACCTGACGTCAAGCATGAAGACTTGATAACAAAACTCACCAAAACGAGTCGACTTACAATGATTACATAATCGCACGTATAAAAATATCAACGCCTTATGATAATTTCACGGATACGTCGGTTTCGGCATACATATCTTAATATATATAAATCTCGTGTCACAATGTTTGTCCGCGATGAACTCTTACACTACTTAACCGATTTTATTCAAATTTGCACACCGTGTGCAGTTTGATCCAACTTGAAAGATAGGGTATATTTTGTTTTGATATATGTAATTATTATATTTAAGAAAAAAAATAAGGCGATACGAAGTTTGCCAGGTCAGCTAGTTTGGTAAAAGTTTACTGTATATTGTACTAACCTGAAATGGCTGGACCGATTTTTATGATGTTTTGTATGCATATCGGGTAGTTCTGAGAATCGACCAAAATCTATTTTGCATACCCTTAAGTTATAAGGGGGGGTTAACATATGGCAAAACAACGTTTGCGGGGTAAGCTAGTATTTTATAAATAAAATCTCAAAAAGTTCAATCAATATATCAAACAAAATATAAATTATTTTTTTTTTATTGTATTATATAACAACACGTACCTAGTAAAAGTAGAAATAAAATGTAAGGTAGAAAAAACCGCGTTCACAATGAACTAAGCTATAATATTATCTGCTGCTCCCCTTAAACCACACATCGATGTTTTTTTTTTCTATTCACACACATAAAATTAAATTGCTTTTGCAGATCATATTATGATCAGCGACCTTTGTTTCGTCGAGTTCCTATGATTTTATTACGTTTAATATTTCACAGTTCAGTAAACATTTATTTACAAGTTCGGATGACGATATAAATTGTATCAATCAAAACATTATCAATATTGATTTGTAATTGCGCACACAATATAGTAATATATTAAATTTCGTGATCGTGAAATAATAAAATAAATTAACTATTAGTTAAATATAATTCAATCACTTTGCTAGTTGACTTGCTATGAAATAATGGTCAAACGAAACCTATTAATGAAACAATTTTATATTTTTTTCTCTAAGATAGCCAAGGCTACCTCTTTGAAGGGTCAAAATTAAAACAAAAGTTATTTAGTCTAATCAAAAATACTAATACTAATTATAAACTTTAACATCAATAATATTATAAAAGTTCGTGAGAAAACAGAATACTTGATCTATTCAATAAGTTATTTACTTGTGACATTTACGTAAAACTCGGAATTAAGAACTAAATAACAATTTAATTATACCTAAACGTCTATTAATGCGAGGGTATATAAAAAAAAACTTGGTACCCCCAGGTATTAAATATGAGGGTATATAAAAAAACTTGGTACCCAGGTATTAATTAATAATAAACTCGCAACTAAATTATATTTTTATAGCTTCTATTCGTAAGAATCATTAGCAATTAATCGCGGAGCTAATAAGGAACCAGTATGGGTTACGCACACACCTGTCGTGCTCACAGACGGGCTTGTTCGGCGTTATCGGCTTGCATGCCGATACCCGGCGACTTGTTTCTTGCGAAAGAAGAGTTAAGGGTTATTGTACACTGGTGGCATTATTAGCTGATTAGTCATCAAAATTTCTTTTACATGAAAATATAAAACATATATATAACGCTAGTTATTTCTTCAACATTTCATTTAAAAAGTATAACATTCCATAAAATTATACAAAGGAAAGGTTTGTCACTTTAGTAATACGACACAAAATAAGTAGAGATTCAGTAGCCAAAAATATCCCGCACGAATAAAACGGTTAGTCATAAAATATACGCATACATTCTAAATGTTAGCCATCGAATTTAAAGTAAACACCAGATATTATAAATATATACGATAACGATTATTTTAAAAACCTATAAATCCAGATTTTATGTAAAAGTCATAAGAGTACGTTTCGGAAGTACGAGGTAAGTGCTACGGATATCAGATTACTGACTGCTTGATCTACAGCGCAATATCCACAACTTTATTCCTTCCTTTTGCCTGGAGCTATTTTACGAGGTTACAAAAAACGGAAAAGTGATTTATTTCTTTTATATTAAAACCAGACGTCCCCATTGACTTTACAAGCTTTGACTGATACGTAAGCAAAACATTTTAGGTTATATAAACAATCCTTAACAAGTATGCTTTGAAAAGGAATAAGAAGTTTTAAAATCGGATTTCTAGATCCTATATAACGTGTCAACACATAAATCTTTATGATATTAATATTTTAGACGATTTTTTATAATATTAATATTTAAGAATAAACAGTTTTTAGTTAAGCAAATAAAACCGCGAAGTATCAATCTTCAAACTATTACCGACTATCAGTAGATATAAAAGGGCGTAATAAGAAGAGTCCTTGCATAAATTGGAGCTTATTTGTCCGAGATTGATGTCGAGGGTGTGCTAATGGACGCTGGTCACAATAATTGAGGCGAGTTAATTCAGACGAACGAGCGACAATCGGCGCAATTGCAATCGACGCGGCTGCTTTTGATATAAATTCAGTGAGCAAAAATTCTCACAAAGCAAATTGATAGAAAATTGACCCAAAAATAATATCCAAATCACAAACAAGTTCATAAATCCTGTTAATGTAACCATGCTTAAAACATTGCGCTAACATTTAAAAATGTACGGGTACATGAAAACTTCGATATCGGGTATTCGAGCATGGAATCCGTCGGTAAGTGTATTTGGGGCTTTACAATCTCGCTATTAGCAAGTCGGCGAGCGTCGGCGGAGATCACGTAGGGGACCGGTCGTGAGAGTCTGCCCGCCCGGCTGTGTTAAATTACCGCCATTCGGGTCCGTCGAGCGTGCTCGTAAAAATGTGCAACCTAACGGAAAAAGTACTATATAGCACCGTAAGCTCGAAACGCTTATCTACATTTTACAGCTGCCGTTTTTGGACACATTTCAATTTTTATGTTCGGCGGACGAACGATAAATATAACTGATGTATGTATGAGGCCGCGGTTGATTTTAAACATGCTAGTACTGAACAATAAATAAATAATGTGAAATGTCATTTTAAAATGAATTAATAAACGACACGCGAGATATATATCACGATTGATAATAATAAACTTTGTAATAAATTAAAATACACTAAATGAGTCTTCAAGTAATATAACTGCGATACAATTTCCGACATCATAAAGATTCCGAATAATTACAATTTATATTAAGAGAGCATCACATATATTTTTTTAATCCGACAAGGTAAGTTGCGTTCACCTCGTAACATACTTATGCAAGTATAATATAGTGGGCACTCATTCAAAGTGCAGCGTGCCATTTCGTCTCAAGAAGCGGTAGGCGGCGCGGGGGGCGGACGCCCGGCAACTGCGCCATAACTCCGCGCACGTACGGTCAGACAATCGCAATTATTATTAACAGTATACGTTTAATGATCGTGCGTTCAAACGATCCGATCCGATACGATAGCAGCTGCCGACGTCGTGCAATTCTAGCGTTTACTTCGTCGTTGTATTCGTGTGAGTCGTTTATGGCACTAGCATGTATCGAGGGTGGGAATTAGTTTAAAGATGGCGTGAGGGCAGGGGGTGGCGGGGGCGGTGTTCTTGCGGAGTCGCAGTGATGATTTGTATTGCGGTTAGCGTTCATCTAGAGAACTGTCGGGCCACGCAACATAACTCATTCTAACAAAGACTAATCGCAGAGTAACGACATGTGGACAATAGGTATTTTCAAGGTGACGCAACGGCGATAGTATTTGATATAAAGGCAACATTCTGAACAACATGAAATTACATAGAAAGAATTTCAGAGTAATTTAAAACATTTATAAAGTTATTAAAATAGTTTGGAGTCGGAATTTTAGACAAAGCAGCAATAAAATAACAAAATTAATAGTCAAAATAAAAACAATAACTTACTGTGATGTCCGAACTTTTCTCAGTCTCAACTTGAACCTGAAACAAACAAGTACATTAAATTATTAATGTGCCATAAATATGTCACGGGGGCGAGTTAGGGAAGTTTGGCGAACTAACAACCCCAACTAAGCCCATTTAACTTCGATTCACACAAATCTAATATGAAATAAATGTATTTATAAAATAAATATGTGATGTAGATGTACGTAAAAATCGATCGTTTGCTAGTCGTTCTAATCGTACCTATGTTCTATAGTTCTATACAAAACAACGAGCTTGACGAGTTCATTCGACAATAGAGTTGCATTCGCATAGTTGCGGAGTTATACCATATAGTTGTGTACTGTGTAGGTGTGGTTTAGTGAGACGTCAAACCGAATGTAGTATATTGAATTTGAGATTGTTATGTTTAAAACGACGCCAATAACAATTGAATTAACGCTTTCGGACCCTGTGTGCACATTTGAGGACATAACGATTTTATGTCTCTATCTTACTAAAATATCTTTTTATACAGAAAAAGACAGTTGCTATCGTTTAAACACATTGTTTTTTTTTAATAAAGACAATACCAATAGGGATACCATTACTAAGAATAATAATTCGTCGTGTTTGACGTGGTCCGTGACGTTTGAAGAGAGCGTTTAAGTGATTTTCTGTATTTCAAAATTTAAACTTTTTGTCGGAAAAAAAAATTAGTAAAAATATGTTTTATAATACACACACGAACTGTTGCGTGTTTCAAATATAAATATTGAAAGTTTTACACCACAATCTCGTTTTTTAGTATTGTGTACAAATGTAGTCATGAGGTTTCAACTGTACCTTTTGACGTAATATTAAATAGGCAATAGTAGTTTCCTAAAATTTATTTTATTAAAACTATAAGCAAAGAAAATAAAAAATAATTCAAGTCCTAAGAGGATAAAAATGAAAAAGCTGCTAATTATAAATACCCTGCATTTAAAACGATTCGATAACTCTGTTAAACATAGCAAACATACATATTCATAAGCCTATATCGCTTGGTCCATTATTTACATAGATCCAGCTTTATTATCTCGTATATATATTTGTATAAATACAGTAGGAAACTATTCCCAACTTCCACCCAAGAAACGAGGTCACCAAAACAAAATTTCGACAAGATCTAAGTCGACAAAAAATGCAAAACCGGCCAAACGGATATTCCTTTGTACACATCAATAACACGGTCCGGTATCGAGTAGGGCGTTGGTAGGTACGAATGAAATGGACAACGCGCATAAAAAATCAATAAAAGCCGGGCTCGGCCTTCGTGGAGGTCGAGTGACGCTCGGAACAGCCCGTCACATTACCAGACCTAAGATGGCGACTATTAATTTCTTTTTAATAAAATCTTTTCCACTAAAAAGCCAAATTCTATTACGACGAAAAAACCAAAGCCAAAAAAAATATATTAAAAACTTGTTCAAGTTTATATAAAGATTAGGAGAACCTTTTTAAAAAATATTGAAATGTATAAAAACTGCGTGCTTCTATTATTATCATTATATTATTTAAATTATTCAACAGTAAATTTGTAACAAAGTACCAAGTTTACGTTAGGAACTTTCTGTTGTAATTTTGACCAGCATCAAATACTCTGTTGTTATCACTATGTCAATGCAAATATTAGTGATAAGAAACACATAAGACAACTATAGAGAATACGTTGGCTTCGTATCAAAGAGTTAACGTTGTTTCATTCAGTGCCAAGTGCAATATTTTTAGATGGACTGTGACAAGGCATATTTTGATCCGCGTAATAACTATATTCGTAATTATCATCATCTACTTACACCGAAATAATATTTTTTTAAATTTTTGTCTGTCTGTTTGTTCCCGCTAAACGGCTGGACCGATTTTGATAGTACTTTCATTGGCAGATAACTAATGTAATATGGAGTAATTTAGGCTACTTTTATTGTAGAAATTTATTTATTTTGTAACACAGCGAACTGAACAATATTTTTTTTAATTCCACGCGGACGAAGTCGCGGGCACAGCTAGTCAATTATAAATATAATATATAACATTCTCGTGTCACAGTGTTAGGGGGGCAAACTCCTGCGAACCGCCTTAATCGATTTTTATAAAAAAAAATTTTGTGTATATTTAGTAGGTCTGAGAATCAATCGTAAACTATTTTTTTAAACTCCTAAGTTTAAACCCTAACTTTATACTCCTAAGAAAAATACGCTAATTTTCACACTTCTACCAACAAGCCCCATTTTAACAGCGTTTAACGGCAATACAACGTTTGCCTGGTCAGCTAGTATATTGTATAATATACAGATTTATCATAACATAATTATATGGTAATCAATATTATTTTTGATTTAATAGCCTTTATCGTTTTACATAACAAGAAACGACAAGTCGAATTTAACGTAACGTTACTAATCTTAAACTTTATTGTTATTACTTTTCTAAAGGGAACGAAAGAAGTTTTTTAGTAAACAACATAGTTGTATAACATCTAGTGAAACAAATGACGTACTACTCGTCTATTGTCTGAAAGAGTATTCAAAATATCATCAAGTACAAATCACACAGCTAACTCGACGGCAAAATGTCCATTAGCGAGTAACCAGACGTTATTTATACGGCCAGTCGAGCTTGGGCGGCATACATTAAAACCGGTACACCGGCACACATAGGCAGCAGCCTAGAAAACACGCAGCGGCTCGGGGATCAAAGAAAGTTGTAGTGCCGTAGGTCGAACCGAGCTTACAATGCTCAACTGTGCAGACACGGCGCTTTTAGAAAGCAGGAAAATATAACTCAAAATGACTATCGTTTGATCGAGCCAATGTGAAAATTCGAATTGAATAGCTGGAATTGTTACTTTTTGATGCGTTTTACCGGGATAATAGAAAGGCGAGTATCTTTCATAGTAGGTACCTGTCAATGTATAAACTTTTAAATTGTAACGTATTTTGTATAAAAAATACGACTACCTGTCCTAAAAGATTTTAAGGTCAGTTATGTCGCAAAAAATAACAAAGGAAGGCTTCGAGCAATGCGTCCTGTCTATGTTAACTTATGGAGCCGAGAAGTGGACACTGACGAGGAGACTAGACTAGTCCACAAGTTTAGTCGTTCAACGTGCAATGGAACGGGCTACGCGAAAAAATGTAAGTAGCCGACATAGCCCACAGTTGAGGCGGCTGTGGGCTGGTCAACTGTGTCGCAGGACCGATGGCTGTTGGAGCAAAAATGTCTTAGAGTGGAGACCGCGTCTTGGTAAACGCATTGGGACGTCCTTGGCCCGCCGGACCGACGATCTACGTAAGATTGCCGGTGTAGGCTGGATGAGGATTGCGAAAACACGGGATGTCTGACGCGAACTTGAAGAGGCCTATGTCCAGAATAAATGTCTGAACTGACTGACTGACTGACTGACAGTTATGTCGTATTTATCTCAATAGTGATACATTTATAATAATAAGTTTTAGTACTCCATATTACCACAAAATAATAAAGATTAGTTTGGGTACTTTTATATTCTCACTAGTTAGTAATCATTTAATTAAATTACCCATATTTCCGTACAATAAATCGTAGTTGATACATATTAGTAATAATTGTTAATCAATATAATCGTTACTATGTAACGGACTGATAACGTTTTTATTACAATGTTATCATTATGAGTTTTAGAGCGAGTGCCCGTGTGCATGTTTATTCTGCTGCTTGTTATCTTTTCATTTCGTATATTTTTAGCATTTATTTCCATAGGTAAAAACTTCCAATCTCCTTTTACAAATATAAAAGTAATAAATTACAGACAACTATCTATGAATCCGCAAATATGTAATCTTTAGAAGTGTCACATTCGAGATTATCGACGTAAAAAAATAAAATTACGTGTCTTAATAATCATTACGCTTAAATCTTAAAACTACACAACGGATTTTGATGCATTTTTCTTTAGTAAATAGAGTGATTCCAGAGAAAGGTTTATTTGTATAATACATGCATAATATAGTCGACAAACACGAATAGTTTTTGTAACCGTGCGAAACCGGGGCGGGTCGCTATTAATAAATAACAAATTTATCGCATTTTATCAAACACCTTAGAACCACAGCTTCAATCTGCTCTTGTTATATCAAGTTTATTTTATAAACTCAGCACGGGTACAAGTATAAAAGATATTACACAAATAAATACGAAATAATGAAAGAATAATGAAAGAATATTAATATTATAAAACTATGACATTAGGATTCAGAATCGGTAAATCCTTCTTTCGGTACCGGGATTTCCCGATTCCGTTAAGACAAAGAAGCGAAAATCTCGGTATAAAAAATAGACCTGTTTTGGATACCATAATGACATGTCCTGTCCATTGTATCTACATTTAAACATCGTATATCACAATGGTTTAAAACACGACACTTGAACGCTCGCACGCAAATCATAATCACTGATATACCAGTGACATCATTAGTGAAACATTTCCACCAGCTTACATTATTACTACAAACTGTATATATACAGACTCATCTATTATAATACTATGTGTAGTTTACCCTGCTTTCTGCTCTGAGATTTGTGGGTTAAA
Organism: Melitaea cinxia; assembly: GCF_905220565.1. Lineage (NCBI taxonomy): Eukaryota > Metazoa > Arthropoda > Insecta > Lepidoptera > Nymphalidae > Melitaea > Melitaea cinxia. The sequence continues at coordinate 9,472,893 of NC_059416.1, forward strand.
GTCCCACCTTAATGAACCTGCGTTTAGTTTATATACAACACATACCTACAACAAATGCTTTGGGTTGCCTACCATAGAAACATGACGTAGGTACTGGTTGAACATGTTTATTATATAATAAAAATAAATAATAAAATAATATTAAAAGGAGAAAAGGTTTGTTTGTAATCTTTAAAAGTCTTGTATATATACTAGAGATGCCACGAATATTCGGCAATTATTCGGTATTCGGCTATTCGGCCTCTTTTTTCGCTATTCGGTATTCGGCCGAATATGGTCAACCATTTGGCCGAATACCGAATAGTAATTTTTTTATTTCCTACGAATTGTTTTTCCGCGACTTCGCGTAAATTATAGCCCATGTCCTTTCTAAGGCTCTAGAGTATCTTTGTACAAATTTTATTAAAATCGGATCAGCAGTTTGGACGTGAAATCGTGATAAACAGATTTAATTCCTTATTTATGATAAAATACAGTAAGGATTACCAAATAAATTATGAAAAAACTCAAAATATTACTGACAAAGATTTTTATTTAACCAAAAAAGAACTAACAAATTAATATTTAAAATCTACCAGTCGTAAGAAACAAACACAACAAACAAACTGCCAGTTTATTGTCTTCATTATAAATTTCATAAAAGTTCCAAATAGGCGATTTCTTATAATTGGATTCATTTAACTTTACTCGAATCAACGCTGATATTTCTTATGGTAACCAATAACATTAAATGTTATATTTTAGTAGGTATAGAGTACGTACGATGCACCAACGACCAACAAATAAAGCAGGTTGTAACACGACCGTGAAGTACGTATTACTTCAGCGATGCAAGTTTAAACTCGTACGGTGACGAGTTGTGTCTTGTCGCCCGCGAAAAGTACTAAGTGTGGCCGAATATTCGGCTGCCGAATGTTCGGCGCTTCGGCCAAGAGCCTCGCCGAACATTCGGTATTCGGTATTCGGCCAAATTACTATTCGTGGCATCTCTAATATATACTTTCATAATTAGAAAGCTACATTACCATATTAATACAGGCTACAAAATATCCCTCCATCATTCATTGTAGGTACTTTAAAAACGTTATATAAAATATGCTGCTCATTATTTTCATTGGGACAAAGTATCTTCTTTTAAGCTAATTATGCTATATAACTTAGCTAACCTAATGAGTGTATCTTTCAAGTTAACGAACTTGAGCTATTTTATGAACGATTTTATTTTAAGACGACTATTCTTGTAGTTAAGTAAACTTTTTACAATAAATTTAATATTATAAATTTCGTATATTTAAGAATTGAAAAGAACAAATATTTAATATTCACACTTAAATAATTATTAATTTCACATAATCTCACGTTTTGATAAACCGAAAGCCGCATTCGGAACGCAACGTAAGCGCTTCACTGTGAACATGGTAAAACTTGATGTAACACGAACCGTCTGCAATTTTAAATTATGCAATTTCCTCGAGCATGCAGACATCGCTTCCTACGTGTACTTTTAGTTTCATAATTAACACGTACGGGTAATCTTGAATGTGTTGCATGAACTTGTCGACGTCGTGGAAAAATTTTAGGCAAATGTTTCCTTTGACGTTATATGGGCCTTTCTCTACTAACTGGAAACTTGTCTATTGACAGTTGTCCGAACCCATTTTTCTAGAAAAATAATATTATCATATGCTAAGTCGATAGATAGTTATAATATAAATACATATAAACAAAAAACAATTGTAATTTACCTTTATTTTTCGAATTATAGGCAATTTTGTAACAAAAATGCGGCAGAGGACTGTTTTGCCACCCAGAGGACTGTTTTTTCCACCCAGAGAACAGTTTATGTCAATGTTTACATGAAGAAAAACACAATAATATTAATTATTAAATGTAATCAAATAAATTCTCTTCTTTATTGAATACTGTACATACAGAATTTAAATACTTATATTTATCAGGAACAAATTGCGAGCTTAGCTCTCTAACGGCCGAACCCAATATTCAATCTAAAGATAGAGATAGGTAGTTACCATCGACTGCTAATAACTAACTATCTATCCTTTGTAGTTGTCCCAATAATTCGCATAGGGGACTACTATCTCCAGTTAGCTGTAGATAGACCGGCTACCTGAGCTCTCCCTTACATTCCAGTATACGCGGCGTCACAGACGGCCTCAGTTATGTTACACAGATGTTTTGTAGTATTTAAATTTGTCATACAAATTTTATTCATATTAAAGTAATCTTGTTTTATAAAAATATGGACAAATTAATTTTTACACAGACTTTTTAATTTATAATAAATGATATTATTTTAATATGGAATGCATGGATAATCTAGTAACGGAACGTTTTAACACGACACGAAAAGACGCTACGAGGCCATTACGCTTTATTGAATCGTCGTTTCGTTTGAATTTGTATAATTTTTTTATAAATCAAAATTCAAATTATACAAATCATTGCAAATTATACAATCAATCACCAAATTGTTTGTTTTATTCATAAGATGAGTAAAGTAAGTATTATTTCACAAGAAACTTATTATTTTTATTCAATTAATTGTTGCAAAAGAGCAATATCACTTGAACTGCTACTTGAACTTGAGTCTGCCATTATTTTTCACTCGAAATGAATTTTATTTTAAACAAAGAAAATACTTTTGCAATTAATAAATCTTAGTTATCCCCCAAAAACTATAGATCGGATATTGTTGTTACTAAAGATAACCAACGTTACTGACAGATATAACTCTATTATTGGGACGCTTACACTGTCATTTTCATACGAACTGTTATCTCTGGTAAGCTATCCTCCCTCTCGTCGATAGACAGCTTTGAAGGATAAGATTGCCTATCGTCGACAAGTTTATTGGGTCAGTAAAATGAATGATAGATAGATATTTCTGTCTCTAGTAGGACATAACCAGAGATAGATTGAATATTGGGTTCGGCCGTAAGGTAACTAAGGTACTAAGAATTAGCCTTGTTTACTTATCAACGCAGACTTATTTCTCAAAAACAGGTACAGGTAGGTATATTAAATTAAAAAATATTCGTTTTCCTTTTAGGGCAATATCTGGGTTGGCAACTTCTTTAATACTTGGTCAAAGGACACATCAGAAAATCATTTTCATCGACTCTGAATGTGTGTCCTTTTTCATCACAAATTTTTAAGAAGGTTACTGTTAGTTCGCCTTCTTCCGTGTCTATCTTATTTATTACTGCAGCATAACAATATTCAGTGTTTGTTTTTATTTATTAATTTATTCTTAATGTACACTGAAATACAGACACATATAAAGAAAGATACAATACAAGATGTACAAAGGCGATCTTATCGCTAAATAGCGATTTCTTCCAGATAACCTTTAGTGTTTCTTACTATAAATTTACTACTGTGTGGTTACGGTACTAAAAAATTTAGCCACCCCCTCTCTTCCCGTGGGTGTCGTAAGAGGTGACTAAGGGATAACACAGTTCCACAGCTACCACCTTGGAACTTAAAGAGCCGACCGGTGGCGGGATAACCATCCAACTGCTGGCTTTGAAATACACAGGCCGAAGACGGGCAGCAGCGTCTTCGGTGCGACAAAGCCAGTACTGCGGTCACCAACCCGCCTGCCCAGCGTGGTGACTATGGGCAAAACACATGAGTTCACGTCATTTTTGGCGTAAACTTGTGGAGGCCTATGTCCAGCAGTGGACTGTATGGGCTGTAATGATGATGATGACTAGAAATTTAACCAAGACGTAATCACGACAGTATTTGGAACAGTAATTTTCTGAAAAATCCATATGTATGATAGCGTCTTCGTCGGTAAGGTTTTTTTTTTTATTTCTTGATAGCATTGTATTGAACGGTAAAGTTTTTCTCGTGTTGATGAATAGGCTTCCAAATCCTCGTGCAGCTCTTCTATTAGTTCTCGAGGGGTCGTTGTAAGTTTGTTCCTCGGATATCCATTTTCTAAATTCAATAGGCTTGCTGTCATGTCAGGATTATAGTCAATACAGCGTTGGCAGGTTCGTGAGAAACATAGCTCGTCATAGCGATTACATGTCTTTTAAAGCAGAGCAGTGTGACTATTGTAAGTTAAAATTCTTCGCCTGTGCAATGCTGACAGTTTCAGATCGATGTTCGCGTGCTTTATGCACAGGCACGTGTCAGGTTCGTTTAGATTTAGTGTTATGACCCAGAAAGGACGTAGACGACAAAACGTTGTGTAGCTTATTTTAAAATGTTCAGCTTGAAACGTCTTGTATAAATTTGCGATGCTATCCGATAGATATCTTTTCTGTTTTTAATCCCTTTTCTGGTTAGACATTCTCGTTTTCCTGTGCCAAGTCTGCTGTTGTCATCATTTTCATAGAAGGTTCGTACAGTATTTATGCAATCAGATGAAATTTTGTCTTTACGAGTCCGAAGCTTGGGTACTAAAACTGATTGACGCGCTGACTTCTGAATTGTTTTATAAGATATACAACTATCTTTGCTTCGCCGTAACTTGTACACAAGACCTCGGAAGAAGAAGAACCCTCGGGTTCGGGCGTATTTTGTCGTACAAAATTGTTTGTAATTTCTTTCAAAGCTTTTTTTTTGCACGATAGGTAGCACAGTGCTTTCTCCGTTCTTTCCGACGGGAACACAAAGCCACAGCTTTGTGTTCACGTCGACTCATATTTTTAATTGGTTTTCTTGTACCTTTTTCCTTCTTTCTTTGGTACTTTCGTCGTTCTTTTTCCTTCGATTGCTCTCTTTTAACAGGGTAATTTTTTAGCTGATGATATCTTAATCTTTCTGCAATTCGGTTGTGCTCTTTTATTTCCCCTTTTTTTTACGTTTCTTCTTTGGGGGCATTGCGGCAATACTTAAACAAAAATACCTGAATTAGCGTGATAGGCTTATGTAAGAAAGAAAGAGGCTATCGGCAAGCAGTAGGTTAGTGTAGACTATAAAGAATATTCATAAAATACACGGACATCAAATAAAACAGTCCTCTGTCACATTAAACAGTCCTCTGTGTTATAAATTTCCAGAGGACTGTTGCACAGAGGACTGTTATTTTTACGTAAAAAATGTCATACCACGTATCAGTTTAAATATTACTTCATAATACAGAGACAGCTATAAATTATCACACTCAGAAATGTTTTTGTTAAATAAATATAATTATAACACATAAAACACCGTAAAATAGACTTACCAGAGGAATGTTCACTCAACATTGCAGAGACGTGGCTCTCACACAGACGCGGAGTTATCATTGCGCAAAATGGCAGTGACTTCTTTAGCATGACGACCGAGCAAACTTCACACTGTTAACGTTCTGTTTCACGTGAAATGTAACCACAATAGTGTTTAATATTTTTGTGGCGCGATATTCAAATTGTGACAGAGGACTGTTTAAAAAATGTTTGGACAAAATTCGAACACTAGTTTTTAGTACTAAAAAATTCTCTAAAATTATAATTGTTTTTTATTCACGAGCATTCAATATTCTGTATGTTTATAGAGTTATAAGATTTTACATTTTTAAATACAACTAATAAAAACCGAACCGAATCATACTCGATCCGGAATTAGGACATAACAGAGGACTGTTTTTAGTGGCCTTTAGACCGAATTTATGAAATGATTATGATTCTAAATTAAAGATTAAGCTTGGCTCCATAAATAACAGGTTATATATTACGTGTTTTCATAAATAAAACTATGCATTTATATAGCCAAAGTAAAAAAAAATGCTGGGACCATGATTTTCCTGTTAGTAGAGAAAGGCCCATATATTTACAATAGTGTGAAACAAAAATACAAAAATGGAAAAAACTTTAGGAGTCAATCTATTACGGTTAAAATTAAGATTATAAAATCGTATCTACGCGTCCGAGAAAGATCACTAAATTCGAAAATACTACGGCAAGATAATTTTAGAAAACCACCACCAGAAACCACTGTATAAAAACTTACAATATATCAAGTGAGCTTAGACAACCTTGGAAATGTTGATATACAATCTTGTGACAGATGAAAGAATTCAGATAAGAGCACAGGAATATTAGTAAAAGCTCTATTACTAATATTGACAAACATTGAACACGCGAAACTTAAAAGTTATGATAATGAGTGTGTACTGGACTAATAAAATTAAATATATATTGAATCCTAAAAGTTTTTTTTTTTTAATTACGTTTAATTAACAAGATTTCATCTCATCTGCGTACAAGTTATGAAACTTGAGCCTGTGAAGATTGTAAACCCAATTAATTTTCTCAACTTTAGATAAACTTTTAAAATAGCTGACATAGCTCCACAAATAAATACATATAAACTCCGTAGTAAAACCGCATAAATAAACATGATGAGAAATGTTTACAGTTGCCAACACAGAAACACCATGTACCGGCGCGAGTGGCTTTACTTTAAACAGGAACACCGAGCTGCATCTCGAAACTTTAATCAAAGAACTTTACAACTCGAGGTGACCACGGCAACTTGTATGCGTATATATAACGTTAAATATTAATTCAAACGTAAACGTAAGCGAATCGTTCCGGTGGACGCAATATCAGTATCGGTGGCGGTAAATTGAAATTTCGTACGTGAATGTGATGGTGTAAAGTTATAGAGCGACGCCATAAAATCAGGTTAATCAGAAAATAAACACAGTTTAGCAGCCACGTGAACCAAGCGAGTCGATAGCGCACAGCGTCGCGTCACAAGGTCACTGAACGCGTGTACCTAGAGAACCCTCGAATACTTCACCTGTTTATCGTACAGGCACTCGGCAACCAGGCACGGTGCTATTGTTTACGATGCCGGCGATGTTTACTCGTACGTACCTGATAATTCCTTCGTTGTATTCGAACGATCCGTCGACAATGGCTCGCCTCTATTGCACATCGGGTACACTCGGTGATAGATATCACAATGAAACCTCTTCGAACAATGAACACAATCGTCAAACGTTTCGCATTGGCTTAGCGCGAAGGATTCGCTTGCGAGGTGAGTCCGTCTGTTCGACGGCAACGAGCTAACGCCGGTCGCCTCGAATAACAATAAAGAGGCGGCTAATTATTATTATTATCGTTCGCGCGGTCACACCGACTCGGACGTAGATAGGTGGCGTAATCGCTGAATTCCATATAATCGCGGCGCACTCACACACGCGCGCTCCCCGCCACGTGTGATGACGTCGCCGACTAGGCGCAGGTAAGTACGGCTCGCAACGCGTTGGCGAATAGGCGCACGTATCGATCTCGCGATATATTCGACACGCCGAGCGGTGAATGCACCGCCGCACGCCGGCGGCGGTCGCCTTTCACGCCGGCGAAAACGTAATTTACGATCGCACCAAAGCACTCGAGTCTCGGCCGGGGATAGTTATTCACGAGGCTAATGGTTTTGGTCAGCAACGTTTAGGCGTATGAAAACGCGCGGGCGCAGCGACACGCGAGCGCCGAACCTTCTCGAATATCGCCGAGATAACACGTGTTTATTTATTAACGGCAAGAATTGCGCAACAATAATGTATTGATAAGGACATTTGTTTAACTTTAAACGAGACATGTCGAGGCGAAAATGATTTATGATTGCATATGTAATATATGCAATCAAACTTACCTACCAATACTATGGTACAAATACCTAAAAAAAAACTACGATCTTTATGACTAGTCTACGACGATTTATGTTATTATATTAAACTTTAACAGTGAAGAATTTGAATGAAAATTTGCTTGCGGTTTAAGTAATAATAGGATATCACAAGGGTACATGCCTACAAGTCACCAGCACAAAGACAATCAATACGGGCGCAGTGACTCACTGAAGTCGTCTACAAAGCAATAAAAATGAGCGGATACGTCTCGCTACATCTATTGAAGCGAGTATGGTCCGATTTGTCTAAATTAGTTCATCTGTCAGCGACGGCAGCTATTATCTTATTATGGGCATATATCTAACGAGCTACACGACCGCATTACTTAAAACGAATAATGCTAATGAGATCGAAATTAATAAACAATGATACATATATACATATTAAAAACCTAAAAAGATAATTTATCGAATATTTCAAAATTGTTTTTGTATTAAAATTCTTTTGACAAAATTTCTTCAAATCACGCTAGGTAATACGTCATAATTAATTAATTATCATAGGCGCTAAGCTTGATTAAGCTAAACTGAAAACGAAACCGCACGAGCCATATAGTTATAATATAAATGAAGAATGGAATGGTCTTTACAAATGAAGCAGAACAAACTGAAATGAAAGTCGAAATAGTTTTTTGTGATTTGATGCGCGGCCGGCTCGAGTCCGGAAATCGAAGTGGTCCAAAAATGACAACCGTGTATTAACCGAAGCGTGGCGCAAAAACGTCCACGTCGACACAAACGACCAGACCGAACGATGCTAGAACGCTTCGGCAAAAAGTGAATAATGGCGGATGTCAGCCGCGTCGCCGTCGCACAATTGCGCTATTTCGAGACACGTTTTCCTGCTAGCAATAATACCTATTAATAATATCAGACGCTAGTCGTCCTATACCGAAGACAAAGACACCGATAGACGAGCGCGACCGGCATAAACAACGACCGACTATAGCTCTAAGCTGTTACTACGAGTGTGATGGAAAAGTAACACGTGGCGTGACGCGGGGCGTACAAGGTAAACGGCTCCGCGAATGATAATGCTCGAGCGAATCGTATGCAAATCATTACAATGAAATATAGTATTGAAAAGAATTGTGTCCTGAATAATAATACCGTTTAGACGCGGCTGATCTTCATACACATTGGTGTTAATTTCAATCAAGCTGAATTATTAACTTTATTGCAGTAAAACTTCTTTACGCACGACTAAGCTGGTGAAAACGTGAGAGCGTTACGAAAAGTGTCTTCGGTCGAGACGAACGGAGCAAGAGGGGGGGGGGGTCGAGCACACAAGCACACTCGTTTTTTTACTCTCGAGATATGATTTTAATTTGTCCTTAGTAACATTTTTTATTTAATCGAGTTAAATATGAGTTCTTATTTAATGACAAAATCTTTATCCCACCAAAAACATTTTCATGTAAAATGTTGCCAAGACGAGATCATATGGCTCGCACTGTCAAAAAGTTATCAGATCTCACGTAGAACCAAGCTTCTAACTCTACACGCCCTAACTCTACAAGCCCTAATTTCACAAACTCTACACCTTAGTCAAAATATGTGGCTTGGCCGTTTCGTTACTACCGGCCGATGTTGTAGATTACAACTGCTGGTGAGGTGGACTACTGCTGCTGGCAATTCTGCCCCCTGCCTCTTCATTTTGGCCCCGTCGCGGGACAGCATGGGTGGTAAGTTGGTAACGGCCAAGCCACATATTTTGACTAAGGTTTAGAGTTTGTGAAATTAGGGCTTGTAGAGTTAGGGCGTGTAGAGTTAGAAGCTTGGTTCTACGTGAGATCTGATAACTTTTTGACAGTGCGAGCCATATGATCTCGTCTTGGCAACATTTTACATGAAAATGTTTTTGGTGGGATTTCACTTCTTTTTGTAAGTTGCTTATGACAATATTATAGCTGCATTTTACCTCCGACACATTTTATACCATAAATATCATCCAATCTTCACCATATTCGGTTTAAGCACGCTGTTTTTGATTTTATGTTGAACTGATATGCAAACGGTGACCTCCGCCAAAACTTAAATACCAAAATTACAAAATGTAAATTTTCGACATAAACTAATAACCGATTTTTATTTTTTATGTATTTTATTATTATTATTAATAACAAGGAGTCCCTATATCAATTTTCAGACCTCTAGCATCAAAATTTGCGGAAGTCTCATACAAACTTCCACCCCCTAGTTTAAGGGGTTGGGGGGTAAAAGTTCCAAGTTTTAGAATTTTTTTGTTGTTTGTGTATTAATACTAGCTTATGTACCAAATTTCAGCTTTCTGGGACTTCAGGAAGTACTCTATGAATTTTGATGATCATCAGTGAGTGACGAAATCGGGGTTTTTTAGGTATCAATAAAATCTAAAGTATAAGAGCTATGCAATTGAAACTTTATATGTTTAATAAGTCCGCTATTCACATCATATCCCCAGAATTTTGTTTATCTGGTATAATCCAAACCCAAGTTATGAGGGTTCAAAAAAACGACGAAGCGCTTCGAGAAAAGATAGGTAGTGCTTTTCGTTTTTTTTTTTTTTTTTTCGCTCGTCTTGGCGGGGGCACTACCGTGCCCCCAGATAAAATGAATGACAAGCTTAAAGGTAAGACAAATATCTATTAAGCATTACCAGATAAATAACATGACAGCATAAATGACACTGGCATTATTTAAATTTATGTAACTAAACCAATAAGTATGTATAAAAATTAATTACTCAAAGCGAACAAAGTTTTTCTCTTATCGAGTAAACTTGTTCAAGTATAGGGGATCGATTGTTCGCAAGAAGTATAGAAGTTGGTGTGGATGTTACTTTAAGTTGTGAAGTTTGTTCGAGCCGGCGGCGGTGGAGGGGGGGGGGGTGTTTCGAGCGCACTAGTGAAATATAGTTCAAAGTTGAGGGAAGCCGCTAGCCGTTGCGATGCGCCGGCCGTCATTGCGCGGCTCGACAGATCGAACTTGGCAAACAAACGTGACGCAGGTTTTATAAGTTTTGGTTGCGATTTTTAACAACTTTCAAAACAAAACACTAACCTTACGAATTTTAATAATGAACGCAAACATATAAATAAAATGAAATGTCCTTTTAAGATAAAACATGTGACAGATTGAGACGTTTCATTCTTTTAAAATGGGTGTAAAGTAGCTGTAGTCTCGTACAAGTTACATGTTATAATACTACGACTATTAACGTACATACTTTGAATTACAAAAACTTTAAAAAAAGCTTACATCAAGTTTTAACAAGTATAAAAAATCTCATTTACGTTACGAAACAAATTCATTTAACATCAGCAACAACTTTTACTAAAATTATAAGAGCCGTTTGATGTTGAAAATATTATAATAATATAAAACCACAAACGTTTTCCTTTTGATATATAATTGAATACGGGTGAAGTAATAATTTCAACCATATGAACAGGCGTTGAAGCTCGATTTTGACCGACTTTACTATAAACCAAACCTATTTACATAATAACGACTGTATTTAACGGAACCATTGAACCAATTAAAAACTTCAAAGCAACAACATACTTCCCTATGTAGGTAGGTATGTAAGAGTATTACGATGGCTATATTCAAAAACAAATCATCAAGTTAATTAAATTTATGTTGTTTTTAATTTAATAAGTGTTTAGTTGGATCTTATATGGATATAATAAAATTGAGTACTAACATAAATATTTATTTACTTCCAATCAATGGTACAAAAAGCTAAAAGTTTGTTCAAAGGAGAAATTTAAACTAGATACTATATGGATTTTTAAAGTTACTTCTAGTTATGAGGGTATATTAGTTAAAAATGATATGGTATTTAACATCTTCTTTTCACATTCTGAAATGACACTGACTACACAGAATCTTATAGAGTAGTAAAATACTGAGAAAACCAGAAGAGGACGTCTCATATTTAATAACTTCGAAGATAATCGAAAGATTAGGATTACTTTAAATAATAAAGTTTTCATATAAAATTTATTATCAAAACTAACAATCTTATTGCATTCTTACTGCAGTGAAATAATTGATGCTGAACAAAAACAAAATGCGGTTTGCTGACTGCCAACCATGGTACGTGAATAAAATTCGTGTATTTATTATTAAAATTGAAATACACCAATTTACGATAAAAATACATTAAAATTACCAGTAATAAATACATTAATGAACAATTAATTTATACACAGTAAGCATATGAATAAAAACATTAAACCATTTCCGATATAAATTCAATTAAGAAATACCTACTTTTTATTAAAAAAATAAAATTTATCACGAATATAAATTCCGTCACAATAAATTGATTAACGTAAATTCCAAAAACGACTGACTTACTCACCGGCCGCAATGGCGACAGGGCGTTGCTATACTTTTAATTGCTTTACCTGGAAAAAAATACAAAAATATAAGTATTGGTAAAATGTATCTACACTAAAATAAACATTAAAAAGTATTTCCATTTACAGATGACCACATATTTTCTACTTGCTAATTGTTAAGCCGTTACTTCTAGTAAGATTCCAAGGTATTATAGACTACCCTAGCGACTTTATGACTAAGCCGTATCATACGCTTTGAGAGTACACTCGCACTCGCACAGAGCGGATTCGATCATCGCTGTACGACCATATTTTAACGAATTAAATATAGTATGAAGTTAATTAATTAGCTAGAACCGAATAGAACTAAAATTCTTTCTTAAAAGAAATAGGTAAAACAGTTTATGAAGAGCAAAATTAATCAAATATATAAAATTCTCGTGTCGTGTCGTTTTGTAGTTAAACTCCTCCGAAACGGCTTGACCGATTCTCATGAAATTTTGTGTGCATATTGGGTAGGTCTGAGAATCGAACATCTATTTTTCATCCCCCTAAATGTTAAGGGTAGTCCAAACCTAAATTGTTCTTTTAATTTTTAGATAAATTATTTATTTTTTATTTTATTATGATTTGGCGTTGAAAAATACATACAACCCTAAATTTCACCCTTCCCCTCACCAACCCCTATTTTTAAAAAGCGTTTAGCGGGGCAAGACAACGTTTGCCGAGTCAGCTAGTAAAATATAAAAATAAACCCATTATCATTATAGGCAAAGAAGCTCATTATAGGCAAAGAAGCTAAGTTCTCTTCTTTTCAGTTTCATCGATCATCTAATAGTCGTCTTTTATTATTATAGTGTATTTAAAGTGTAGTAACTCGACAAATCTTGTAAAAATTAATATAATATTGAGATTATTAAGCTTGGTATGTGTGAACCCCGTTATTCATATACACTCGGATGAAACTGACGCGTATCTAGTATACACTTATCGTGGCCACCACAACTCTGCTCCTACACGATGTAATACGGTGTTTGCTAGTCTTTAAAATTATTTATCGTAGTCTTTATATAAAAGCTTAATAACGCAAATTATAATCATTAAGCATGTATATATAGATAGGTATTACAGTCCGTTGAGACTAAATAATTAACTATAACTAATGACTTTATTATTAAGGTATGAATTAGTAATAAATATTCTTATCTATCAACCTATTAAATGCTTTGGGCATGTGCTTATACTAATGTACTAATCTATCTTAATTACGGCGATTTTGATTTATAGTAGTGATGGTTGGGCTAAACATACTTGCGGTGATATCAGATTATATCAATGTACTGTGGTAAGTAATATAAAGCTGAAGACTTTATGTATTGTGACAAAAATTACCAAGTTATATTTTAAAACAGCACACTATCACTCAAACGGAGCGGAGTAATGATTGTGTAAAAAAATTATATGTAAATTAAATCTCACAAATTTTGAACTTTTACTTGCGATAAGAAAATTTGAATTAATTTATTTTACTTCCTAAACGCATGACAAATGGTTAAAATTAAGTTTGAATAATAAATAACTTCAAGGGCCATACTGAAATCTAAATTATTGTAGTACAAATAACAATAATTAATGTTACAAGTACTATTGTACATTAAGTAAAAAAGTATATTCGTAAGTTTAAATTGTAAGGAATCTTGAATGCAAAAGTAATGATAAAAAAAAGAATTCTGTATAAGTGTTCAATATAGCACAAGTATAAATATTTCATAACGCACGCGTGAGTTTAAAATCGGCTCGTCGGCCAATAAAACAATACACAAGTGCGACCTATTGACATTTTAACCTTTCTAAAAGAAATAAATATGAAGAAGAGTAATGTTGAGAATGAAATTTCTTTCATAATTAAAAAACGGAGTTCAAAAAAGAAAGAAAGAATTATAAGTGTAGTTCGAAACCTTCACCAATATTCACACTTTTCTTCACCATTTTCTTTCTTTTGTTCCAACTAAAATACATTATAGTGACGTTCTTTTGACCTCAATGATCTTTAAATTTAATAAATTTCAAATATTATTTACTATATTTATAAAAACAATATACGTTTTTATCTTCAACTAGCTGGTCCCGCAATCGTTGTTTTGCCATATATTATGTTATAAGACCTACCTTAACCCTTAATTAGGCGCATGAAGAAAATCACACAATTAGTCGCATGGGGTCTCGAGTGACCCCAAAAACAAGATTGAAAAAGGAGTGTATGAAATAAATAAAACAATGATTGGATTGTGTAAAATATTAGTGTTCTTTATTATCTTTAACTTTAATAAACACAAATATTGCTCTGACTTAAAATTTAAACAAAAAATGACAAACTTCTAACTACTCCTAAAACTACATAATTTTTGACTTAGCCGATTCGCTTATTTAAAAAAATAATAATAAGTCTCATTAGCCGATTATTTTTATCTGCAATCGACGCAGTATACTCTAAAGTGTTGTTGAGAAACAAATTTACAACACTTATGACATTTGGTTGGCACTTTTTTGTCGTTCTTCCTAGGATACAATGAGCAACGTCCGCGCTTAGATATTGACTGATGCACCGTCTTTTTCATATCATGTACTTCACGGAGCCATTTTTTGCTGACGCAGGGACAGAAAGCTGCTAATACGATGCTTTTAGGGACTTTCTATAAGTGCTGCTGACAATTTTAAAAAAAATCTGTCTTGTATGTGTAATATTCTTATTAGCATTCGATCTGAGTATGATAAATGCGTTGATGCCAGATAACTTTAGAAGATGACAAAATATAGCCAGATTTCTACTTCTTTTCCAAAATTATAACCAGTTCAAAGTTGTTCATTGCAATCGACATCATTTTTGCCACCGATGATTCAGATGATATAACTTGACTATCTGCGAACTCTTCAATTTTACTACCAGAATCATATGGGAAATATTCACAGCGTTGCCGTTTACTAATTTGTTTTCCGAAGCAGAACTAGCAACATCTTGCTCATCGTCGGCCACTTCCAGCCATTCCAATAACTGCCTATTATTAGCCACTTAAAAAATCAATAAACTGAAAATAAAAGAGAAAGTCTGTGCAAATAAACACAAAAATAGGTAAATTAAATAGCCGGTATATAAATACATATATACTAATATAAAAAATTACCAATTTACGAATATAAACGAAGTAAAAACATAAAAATAAAAACTTACCTCCGCAAAAAAAAAATCACGTAAGTGGTCGCATGGGGTCAGCGCTCTAGAGAAAAGCCACCGGTGCATATGCGTAGATGTTCTGGAAGCGACTGATTTGCGTACCCTGAGGAAAGTTAGGAAGCTAGAGTGAGCATGGGCGCGCTCAAATCTCTCAAAGATATATATTTTTCAATTTGAAATGGCCGTGACCCCATGCGCCTAATTAAGGGTTAATCCCCCCCCCCCCTCTTGTAACTTAGGGGTATGAAAAATAGATGGCCGATTCTCAGACCTACCCGATATGCGCACAAAATTTCATAAAAATCGGTCCAGCCGTTTCGGAGGAGTATGTAACTAGCATTGTAATACGAGAATTTTATATATAAGATAAATAATAAGAAATCATAGAAAACTGAAATCTATATTTCGGTACGAATATAAGAAAAGTCTATTTCTTGAATATGACAACAAATTATCAGAATTTCCCACTTAAACAAACTACGAAAAAGAAAGCGCAGAACAATGGCAGTTTGCGAGATATTCGGCTTACACCCTAAGTCGATATTAATCGTAAAGCGCGAGCCCGGCGACAGCTAGGTCGCGCTGGGTTACGCAGACAGGCCGGTGACCTTGGCGCCTCCCCAGCCTCCCTGCGATGTGAGCCGACTTCTGAGCGCTCCAACATCTATCTACCCGAGTGTGCCTCGAATTCTTCATGGAACTTTTTCGTGTTTTCCGTACGTAATCCAGTTACAAAGTGAACGTGTCCGTTCGCTACGTTTACTTTATAAATTCTAGTAAACATTTAATTAGAACGGTAAATTGCTGCGATTACGAGCGGTGTGTTTAGATATGAGGAGGTCCACGCCCATTCGAATAGACGAAAGTAGCCCTACAAAGTAATTTGATAACAAATTGGCTTGTTACTAGCGTAACATTCAATTTGGTGTAATATAACTAAAAATTATGTTAATCGTTCCTTTCTACAAAGGAACAGAAATTTATACGTTTTATTTGTTAACAGAATATGAGCATTTACGTATCCATTATAAACAAAAATGAGCCAAGTCATTACCTACTAGTTTTGTAAACGAAGATGAACACGACAAATACATGGAGCTTCGATTTTATTCGAACATAAAATATTCCGTTCAACGTTCAAAGCTGATACATAAATTATGGAGACGGCAATGTGCAAATTGCATCTTTATTTATTTATTAAGATACTTTTGATCTCGCTTCGGACAAACAGTACGACAGAAGCGAATGTATTATTTAATGCTTTTTACATCCCTTTTTAACCGATGGATATTCATAAGGAATATCGAGGGGGTAATAATTTACACTAACTGGAGTATCGTAATTGTATTGCAGGTAAATTCTTCATAGAGATGACTAAAAATAAAAATTGTAGATGAAAACGTCAATAGAATTCTTTATATAAAGATGAGATAGGTAAACATAATCACGTATAATACTTATATAGAACAATTGCGTTCGTATGCAAACGCTGTGATTCATTCTTGACTACATTACATTGCTATTGCATCACACGTTATAAATAGCGCTTGAAAAAACTAAAAACGCACTATAAAACTATCATAAATTATTCATATCTTGCGAAATTGCATGAACGTATACATACATATTAATTAATTCTCACAAAAATAATTTTAAGTATTAGCCTACACAGTAGCGGACATTTAAAGCGATACTTCATATGTCATTAAATATTATAATACTAGCGAACCGCCCCGGCTTCGCACGGTTGCGAGAACTATCAGCGTCCCTCTACTATATATGCATGTATTATACATATAAACCTTCATATGGAATCACTCTAGCTAGATTTACTAAAGAAAACCGCATCAAAGTCCGTTGCAAAGTTTTAAAGATCTAAGCATACAGACAGCGGGAAGCGACTTCGTTTTTATACTATGTAATGATGATAAATTGATCAACCTTTGTGTTTCACCTTTGACAAATGAAAAGAGGTTTTGCAACATAACTTACTTGATTAATGTCTAATTGGAAACATATTTATTGCAATGTCAACATCACATCTAGACATATAAATAAATTGACATGTCTTAATTTTTATAAAACGAACTCTTTAAATACTTAATAAAAAATCTTTTACATCAGATACTAACAAACGGCTTCCTAACAAATCAAATGTTCACATTTTATACTGAAGAAATGATTTGTCCGACTTCTTACGCGAACGAATAAATTTTCGTATATTTTTAGATTAAAATATTTAAGACTATATTAATCACGCATTTGAGTCTACCCAAACTTTGTAAGCTAAAAGTTTAAAATACGATATTTCATATATCTAGTATCATTTTTTAAGGTATTTGACAAAGCGATAGTTTATCATATATAATAACATGTATATACATAATACTCGATACATACATATACATAACTAATGAAAGTATATCATGTTACTTCATTCATTATTATATAAAAAATGATATACACAAATACAATTTTATGATATTGATTTATTATTCGATATTGATAAGTTAAGAATTCAATGTCAATACAAGGATACGTAAAGTAAGCCGCATTTTTGTGTGCGATCAACCAAAAAATTATTATTGCCCTTCATAAGATATTTATTCATATATAGAATTTTTTTGTTCATTTAGTTGACTGCATGTAAATTAAGCGAAAATTATTTAAATTTTATATTTATTATTTCGTTTGTATGTCAATCAAATTTTTTACATTCATCCTATTTTCGTGTGTTAAAATTACAATTAGAAACTTGGTTATTACTTAGTCCAATTAGGTATAATCTAATTGATGCCTAATTGATAATAAGTAGTTAGATAAAAATTTCTTGTTAAATATTTTATAATAAACTAACTTTTGCCCGCGGCTTCGCTCGCGCAGGAAACCTACCTAAGGGTTAAGACTATTTATTTTTTCAGTCTATTCTGAAAGTACTTCTTTATATACTATATTAGAGGTTCTCTGCCTTCGTTAAGTTGTTAGATGAGCTCACTCTCGAGCAGGCCACGTAAAACTGGCCGTGCGAGAAGCAATCCCCCTAAGATCAATTATGTTATAATTATTGTATTTGAAGTTTGAAAACTTATAATTACTTATTTTTTTATTGGAATACACCTACGAAGGTTCAAATTGAATAGTCACCCCATAGTGATGAAACGGGAGTTTTTGTATTGGGAAACAATTTAATTAATTTTATGTCATGTCCGCCGTATTAGACTTCAAAATAATTGCCATTTTCGCAATCAACGCCCCAAAAACATAAATAACGACACCCATGTCGATTATTAGGTTTATTTACCCCATTTCACCCCCTAAGGGATGATTTTCGGAAAATCACGAAAGACATGTTTGTTTATTTATTTTTGGGAGTACTAAGTTTCGAATCGAAATGTTCTATTTAATATTGTTTCGCCATAAAAATTTTGTACCACCATTTTACCCCTTTAGGGGTTGAATTTCGAAACATCATTCCTTATTCCTTGTATACATCATAAAGGGAAACTGTGCAAAATTTCAGTTTTTTAGGTCCAATGGGCGGTAAGACAGTCCTGGGCGTTGATGAGCGAGTCAGGACTTGTCTTTTTAAATATAAAGATAAAGCTGTATGTAATTATTAATATGATATAATAAACAAATAACATTATTAAGAAAATTTTTACACATATTTTTAATAGCTTGACTCGAAAACTAACTAAAACATAAACAAACTGTAGACCATATCTGTACTAACGAGATATTCGTTTAGAATAATTATTAGTTTAACCAACATAAGAAACTAATGTTACGAGTTTTCAAGAAATTCGCAGATGCTAATTACCGCCGGCCTGCCTGGCCTGCTAGTCGATGAGTTTTTTCTTTCTTAATCGACATTGACAAGCCGGTCGGGTGCCACCTGGCGCGAAAACCAGTTCTCAGAGATCGCTGTACTAGGTAATGTTATTTCAGGTTTCTTCAACATAAAATTACTTATTTGTAAATATTTGATAAAATATTCTTCTTTATATGCTCTCCTTATATATCTACTTTTAAATATTAATATTTCTTTTCCTTAGCTTTCCTTAACTTTCAGGTAGAAAACATACAACTTGTTTTTTGCTAAGATGAAAACAAATAGTTTTGAGTTTTACAATATAACCTTTAATAAAAACAAAACATTAGATTCATTAATCTCGTTAACATTAAAAAAAAATCGATGAAACGTATAGCGATCTCAAAAAGTGTCTCAACAAGAAATACTAAAATTAAATTGTAAGGATTTTTTAAGGAATGTTTTCGAATAACGAAACTCGATTAAAAAGAGGTTTGAGATTTGTCCAGTTGTCGACATTTTACTGCGTTTGCTAGCCCTATAAGTGCGCAGAGCCGACGACGCGTCAGCAACTTTTTGCCAACTTCGCACAATACTCGCATAAAGGGAACGCCGACGATGTTACTTTTCCATTGATTGCACAACCGTTTCGAATTTCTTTCAACGTTCCGGGAAACTTTATTTATCATGTGGAATTGTCCGAATTGCAAAAATACGCTCAGTGATAAGATAACCACTTGCTCGATACTGAAAACATATTTAGTTATTTACTACTTAAGTTTGTACGAGTTTAATAACAGTTTCAGTAATAAAACTATTTTAATTATTTCCTAATACATTTTTTTTTACATTTTGGCTAACGAAAACGTAAAAATTAAAATAACTTACATAAATAAATACTCCCAAAGCACTAAATAGGAATATAACAATCAACCATTAAAATCGTGTCAGTATTTATCACTAACTGTGCCCCGCAGTTTCACACGCCTTAATTTAAAAAAAATAGCCTAATTTTCAATTTTAATAAATTTTTTATCTTTAGGGGGTTTACCTCCATTTTTATTTTATGTTTTCCGAAATGAATCATTATTAATAATAATTTATTATATAATTCTAAGACATACCATGTTAAAACGAAAATTAGAGAACAGAAATGGCGAAGGTGCAAGCACATGGCAAGAAACAAGTTACGGAAATGGGCCCATGATATCACGGATTGGTATCAAAGGGATCATCATCATCATCATCATCATTCCAGCCTATTGCAGTCCACTGCTGGACATAGGCCACCACAAGTTCGCGCCAAAAATGCGTGAACTCATGTGTGTTGCCCATAGTCACCAAGCTGGGCAGGCGGGTTGGTGACCGCAGGGCTGGCTTTTTCGCACCTAAGACGCTGCTGCCCGTCTTCGGCCTGTTGTTTCAAAGCCAGCGGTTAGATGGTTATCCCGCCATCGGTCGGCTTCTTAAGTTCCAAGGTGGTAGTGGAACTTTGTTATCTCTTAGTCGCCTCTTACGACACCCACGGGAAGAAAGGGGGTGGCTATATTTTTTTTTTCGTGCCGTAGCCACACAGCATCCAAGGGATGGAAAACGGAAAAGAGAACGGCAATATCTCAGATGGGTAGATGACATCGAATCCTTGGTCCCTGCCAAGGCATGGCTACATGGCAGAGGAGACCTATGTCAGGAGACACACTGGGGATTGAGAACGGCTACCGACGACGGGTGCTTATATTATCCTTCAGTAAATAAAAGCTTATTATTATTATATAATTCTGTGTGGCTACGGCAATAACGAATATAGCCACCCTCTCTCTTCCCGTGGGTGTCGTAAGAGGCGACTAAGGGATACCACAGTTCCACTACCACCTTGGAACTTAAAGACCTTAAAAGACCGATAACGGGATAACCATCCAACTGCTGGCTTTGAAATGCACAGGCCGAAGACGGAAAGCAGCGTGTTCGGTGCGACAAAGTCAGCCAGTGGTCACCAACCCGTCTGCCCTGCGTGATGACTATGGGCAAGACACGAGTTCGCGCCATTTTTGGCGCGAACTTGTGGAGGCCTGCGTCCAGCAGTGTACTGCGATAGGCTGAAGTGATGATGAGTAATGGTATAATAATTTATTTATTATTTCTTTTATTTATATTATTGCCTTCCTCGGTAAATGAGCTATCCAACATGAAAATATATATTTTATAATTAGAATGCCTGTTGTTTATAACATTAGCACGTTTAAATAACCAAAATTTTCACCTTTATTATATTAGTATATATATTTGCAAACGAGTGCCAGCGACGGTTATTAAATAAGTTTTTCAAACCTCACAATTTTTTGTTAACGAAAGTTCGTTCAAATTCGGATATCTTCAAAGGTACCTTATTATATCGTGTATAAAAATAAGTGTATTTTATTTACTTCTAGCTAATAACGAATATAAACCATATGATCCAATAAAATATTTTCTACAGTAAAAATCATTTCCCCAGAGATTATTTCGCAAATATCAAAGTCGTCCGCATGCCATGAACAAATATATGAGGTCTAATCTCTCGATATACGAATATTTATCTTGTTACACGTGTACAAGTTACATGAACGCGAACTCTATCTACATAACTAGTGTTAGCAAACACTTTTCGATACGTGATCCCATTTTATACAACATGTGCTAATGCGATGACGTAAATGCTTACATAGATAATACAAAAATTAGGTTAACCTATTCAAGTGATTTTTTTTTTTCAATAAATTGTTCTTTTGGAAATAGTCGTTTAACGAATACTTTGTTTGAAACAAAACAAAAAATGTCATTCCAGTTGCATTAAATTAAACCTCTGGTATAGACAGCCTTATCACTAATAATGGTCTCTTATATACAGTACTCGTAAATAAAGTAAATTAAATTCAAATAACTCAATAACTCAAATAATAACTCAATATAATACGTACGAAAAGATATTTACATACATATAAAAATAAATAATTATTTAATACATATGACATATATAATTAAACATACGTATATTCTATTTTTTGGAACAGTCCTATTTAGTAAACAAATATGGCGTAATTCCGACCACAGACAATAGAGTACTATTGTAAGTTTAGTAAAGTGACACAAAGATCAAATGAATGAACAATATTAATAAGCCATAGACGAAAGTAAAATTAATTAAAAACCTGATAATATATTGAATATTTTTGCTAAGAATTAGTAGAGGTACAGAATTACGAAATATATATATATTTATATATATCGAGCATTTTTATAAAAGACTACATATTTATATTTCGTTTAAATAAAACGATTGGTAAAAAAGACGTCACAAATAAAATTTACAAAAATAGGCCTGTGTCTATAATAAAAAGTCGACCCTATTAGTATTATTGTGACATGTGTATTTACTATGGAAAAAAAAACCTTGCGCCGCCGGCACACTAAACATCTAAACAAAAGGACTAATAACATTGTTTTGCACGTAGCTCTCATTGGGTAATCCTAAGTCTCATCCTAAAGTCCCACAAATATTTTCCTGTGATCTACAGTCAACTTTTATGCCAATGCTATACTTTTATATTATATGTTGTTGAAAATGTTAAGGGTGATATTGATGTTCAGAAATATTCATGATACTCATAAAATAAAACCTTTACAATAAACACTTTACTAAATTACTATCAAAGATTGACATTTGTAATATTTTCTAAGCATTTTTGCGCTCGCTTCAGCCTGTTCCAGACATAGGCCTTTTTCCCCATGTAGGAGAAGGATTAGAGCTTAATCCACCACGCTGCTCCAATGCGGGTTGGCGGATATATTCTCTACTATGAGTAACGATCGCTATCATTTGTACATTATAACAACCGGGACTGACGGCTTAACGTGCTCTCCGAGGCACGGTGGGGAGACCCACAAGGACTGCACAATTTTTGCGCTCAACATAAAAAAAAGAAAAAAAACTATATAAATTTTTTTAACAAATCACTTTACGGTAACATTGTTTTATAATTTATTAACAAATTATAATTCGTGACAATTTAAAATATAGGTAAAGAACACGACCTATTTTATCGTTCAATGCTGTTCATTCACTTATACTCATTCACCTCAAAATATTATGACCACATCCTATTTGCCTCTCTCCATATTTGCCTTATAAGAAAATATATTGAAATGTCATATTCAAAAATATTAATTTTATCTGTACTCATGAAATACGTATTTTAATAGTTTTTATGTGTTTAAAATGATAAATTGATATTTCTTTTTGTTGAAATAAATAGTAATCGGTGTTTTACAAATGTCTGTAAGCTAATGTATTATGAAAGTGAGTTTTAATAAAAAAAACACGGAAAAGACGTGAATTACGTATTGACAGGAGTTTGTTTACTAAATAAGACAGTTTCAAAAAAAATAGACTTCAGATAAATATTGCGTTGACTCGTCGTTTAAAAAATTGAATCGAATGCGCTTGAGGTACATCCCGCGGAAAGGCATTCCATTCTTATAGCTTTAATTTTAAAGGATTCACTACAGCTTTTGCTATGTTCAGTTTTTTATCATCTTGAGATCGAAGATACGATACGATTCGTCACGAACTATTAAAAACAGTTTGTAAGGGTGACCTCGCGTTGCGTTAATAACTATAATTACCAAAAATAAAACCTTTTCGTCGACGTCGTCTACTATACTAATACTATTGAGAAAATACTACTAACGAACATAAGTGTATTAAACCTAAACACCGATGTCAGAGTATTTATTAGAATTAATTTATGTAAATAATATAATCATAAAAATTCAGTACTAGATTACCAATATATCTTCTTGACGAAAAGAGGCGTATTTACGGCATTCCTAATAAAAATTTCAAGATTCGTTTTTATTGTCGAATCAGAGTTTTACATCATTGAATAATGATAACCTCGTTGACATTAATTAGTGTAAATTGTGGAGTATTTTTGGACAAAGTACATCGCCCATGTTTGTATACGCGCGTAATATTTTTATATTTTAATACACCGTACAATATATAGAAATTACGAAATAGAAACTTTATTTTCAATTTACTTTTAACCGTACATTCCCGAAATTCCCAATCATCAAAACAGAGCGTAAAATGACAATTAGTAACATAAACAGAAAACTAGCACTTGTAACAAAACTGATTCGCCGGAGTGCGGGGAAGTTAAAACGAAAACATCAGCAGCCATTCGTATCGAAAAGAGGACAAAAGGAGCAAACTATGAGCCCCGAGGCCCGTACACGATGAAAATAAAATTTCAAACAGTTTCAACTGGTCCCAGACGAATCGTGCCCAACTTTGTGTCGACTAAGTAATTGCCTTTTACAGTTTTGTCGCAGTAAGTTCCGTGCTGACTCATCCAACGTCCGCAATAAAGAATCATGTTTTTAGAAAGTTAGAAAATTAAGCGCCGATCGTAATTTACGCCGGTCTTAGTAACATTTTACACAAATGACGCAATAAGGCAGATGTGTATCGATCATTCTGAGGCAATTAATTTAAATACATACATATTGAGTTCTATACATAAATCGATCAATAATATAATAGCCGACGATTAAATAAAGTGGTGCTACAACTTACAACTTAGAAGTAGGTAAGAAATAAGAATAAAGTGTTTGTCATTACAGATCGATAATCGTTATATCGCAATAGCCGTCTCAAATGTCTAGTCATTCGTATCGGAATATAAGATAGTGTAAGAAAATATCTCGAGTAATAATAACACGTTATAGCGTAAATCTAGTTTCGCGGCGACGTTGAAAACCTAGTTCAGCGGTGGCGCGTCGCCTCACGTCCTGTGTCGCTGACACACCACTCTTAGTAAAAACAACGTGCCTCCACAATACTACAATAGGTGGCTGAGCTGAGCGGTTTCCTCTCCACCCGCCGCCCCCTCGCCCTCCCTCCGCAACCTACTCAGCTCCCCACGGCTGCCACTTACGTGACTCAGCACCGAGCTTTATATCAAATTCGACATCGTGCGAATTTAGTGACTTGTTTTTCGTTGTAACGTAGTTTTTTCTAGCAATAAAACATTTTGTATTAGCGCTATTGCCAATGATAAAGGTGGGCAACGGTATATATTACGCGGTTTTCCTTTTATTATTTTAATAAAAGTTCGTGTAGAGGCTACGCTGTGAACGAGAAAGTTCGACGAGATTTCGAGACCTATTTAAGAGTTCGCCTACAAGGTTAAAGTTGCCTTCTAATATTACCTGGGCAAACCGCAAAAGTTTCCGACAGAATCAAATAACCTTTTACACAATATCATATATATATATAAGAAACTATTAACTAACTGTATTGGAAAGCAGACCACGTTCTAACAAAGATAATTACTTCAAATAAAGCACGATACTATATTTACAAGGAAATTAATAGGTGAATAACCCTTTAAGCCGTGTTTCCCATCGCCCACATATATTTTCATCGGCTGCAATTTCCGATACAAAACGAAATCCAATTAGCCATACCATCTCGCTGGCTTTCATTAACAAGCTGAATAAGCGGAAACCGTAAAACACCTTTCCATGGAACGAAACGAGGAGACGAAGACAGCATCCATTAAATACCAAAACGACCTCCGCGTCCCATAAAAGTGATTAACAACATCAACGTGTACGATAATACATTTACGTCTGTGGACAAAAACGTTGGCAACTGGATACACTACTCATTAATAGGTTTCATTAACTTATTGTCAGTAAACCAGTAAGACAACATAACAGAGCTAATAAAATTATTGATTAAACAGAAACTTCGATTTCCAATTACCAGTTCATTTAAGTTCCATTATTCATTTTCCGTTCAATTTTAATAACATAAACATACTAATCGACACTAGATTGTAGAATCGATTTTAAATTAGTATTTTATTATGCTTTCAAACTTTTCTCATACTACTACTTATTATGAATTTTAGTCATCATTTATTATTTGATTTCAATTATCTCCATTTGTATAACTAATCTATCCTATTAATATTATTCATACGAAAAATTGTGAGGACGTATATAAATTATTATTCTTGATTGCAAAAACTATTGTATTCTTGGCAATAAAACTTAGAATGAAGTTTATGAAGATTACCTTAAGGTAAAATTGTAATAGCAAGCACCACACACTACATCAAAACAATTGATTTTCCAATACTAGAAGCTAAGTCAAACATTCATCGTGCATATATTAAAGAAGAAGATAGTACGAAGACGGGCACATTCGGTCTGTGAAATGGAGCCGTAAATTGTTTATCGTTACGCGACTCCTTGCAGTAAACGGCAAAATGATCGCGCTCGAATGATTTATTATTGATATGTTTATATAACATCGAACGTCTCATATTGTTCGGACAAAACTTTACGTATCGAATTGCTTGCCAATTATAATTTAGTTTGAATATCGCTCATTTCATTTCAAAAGAGGTGGAAAATGTTCTGGAATATGACAGCTCAGAAAAGTTGTTATACACTACAAATAAGCGTAAACAAACTTTGTTATTTTATAAAAAACTATTAGAGGTCATTAACAGTGTACCTTCAAACTTCAATTTGTAATTGAAGCATAAATCGGAAAATAAAAAATCTGTGACCGCTACACACACATGTATGTATATATGGACTACTTTACGCATGCTAGATGTACTTTATCTTTATAGATGCTTTTCTATTTGTTACAATTACATAAATAATTACAAAAAAAGTCAAAGAGAGCCTTGCGAAAAAAAAAACTATTACGCATGTGAAGCCAACGCAACGAGTATTTTTAGATAACCTTAAATATTGCAGCTCTCGTCGCCCCCACGATCAGTAAGATTGAGACATACTCATTTTAGACCGACTGTATTTTGATTATGTTTATAATTAAAGCGTTGGTCTACGAAAAGATTTTGGCAGCAAAAAATACTATGTGACATTATTTTGACTAGAAGCGTATCAAATATATACACAAAATCAAAATCATAAAAATGTTCTCAATTCTTACTGGGTATTTAACCAAATAATTCTTCGTTTCTAGTATTACAAAATACAAAATTAGTGGAATAAGTTGGAGTAACATTAATTACAATCACGTAACTACTTCTTGAGTTAATAAACTCATTATAATCACGTTATTATAGATTCTAGCATACTTGTTGAGTTTACATAACACAAATCAAACCGCACAAGAACCCTAGCACTTAATAAGATGTTAGCGGAGGGGACTAAACAAGGTCGTATCTAGAATCTTGAGGAGTGCTCCACTGTCAGCGTTCCTCGAGGGACGTGTACTCAGTCTGCTCATCTTCAAACATCTTTTGTACTCAAATCGCATTTATCATTGTACTATATCTTTGTTATATGTAATGCTATGATACACATTCGTTATTACATTCCCGAATGTTGAAAATGGACACACGACAATATGTTCTACGATATCGTTTACAGATAACACGTTGGCGTGTAGCGTTTTCTCGGAAGCGTTAGGAATTTTATGTATTACAAACATCTGAATAGTAGAGCGTACAGCAGTGTTTTATGACACGATTTCCCAACAACGAACGCCATTTGTTAGTGGTCATAGCTTGGCTTGAATGTAAGTAGTTCGACAAATCTTTCTTTAGCTACATACGTAAAAGGAAACTACCTTTTAAATGAAAAACTCTGTCTTAAAGTTTGTTAGACAAAGATACTGTAAATGTTTTTTTTAAGTCGATCAGCAGTGGACCGCTACGGGCTGAAGCGTAGCATTTATTTTAAAATGTTTAAACATTACCACACATTTATTGATGACGGCTACGAAATATATAACAATGTAGATTCTAATTCAGTGTTACCTGTCAGCTAGTATTTCGTATACTTATGGCCATTTTAAATTTGACATGTGCCCGTAATACATACAGATACAAGTACTGTATCAGATTGTCATCTTGTTAAGGGCTTTTTTTAAATGTACAGTCCCGTTACATATTCAGTAACGTACAAATAGATGTACCGTTAAATCGAACAACAAAAAGAGCCGACACGCAGCCATCCGCCTCGATGTTACAAATGATGTCAATTAAGTTGACATACTTATGGTCGCGGCATTGAATAACTTTACAAATAAACTTCTTTTGACATCTTGATTTTAAACTGTTAAAATAACTGATTTAGGCTGAAAAATACATAAAAACAAAAACTACGTACTGCCAACTTTTTTCCATAAATATATCTTTTTTTTTTAATTTTCTTTCATATAAACCTTGAAGTTATTTATGCGCGCCTTACGATGCAGCAATTCTTTTTTATTTATATAGATGTATTTGAATATATTTGATTTAAAAATAGTACCTCGTTGACCGAGGTTAGCTCGGTATTTTTAGTAAATCGTGTTTTTTGGAAATCATATTTAAATACGAATTACATATTGATAAAATATTCATATTTTTCTATTTTACCGAATAATAAAAAATAAGAACTGCAATTAGAAAAAAAAGAATAATAATAATCGAATCGAAATTTGAGGATTTGAACCGTAGTCCTTTCGGTCGATCGCGACCGGCCGATTTCCTGAACCTGAGCTATTACAACCTTATTGACAAGTGCGACTTACCTTCGTATTCTAACGATATTGTAGCCATTTTTTACTGTCTAAAAACTAGGATAAAACGACATTTTCTAAAAATGAATCCTAGCTAGATTTATTTATCTCCCTCGAAATCCCCTGCATACTAAATTTCATGAAAATCGTTGGAGCCGTTTCAGAGATTCAAATTATATTATATATACAAGAACAAGAATTGCTCGTTTAATAGTATAAGATAATGATGGAATTTAGATTTTCAAATCAAAATAGCTAAAATAAAACACTTAAATTGGCACTTTTTCTAACAATTTATCTTTCTTGTGTCATGATCATTAAAAGCGTTTTAAAGTTAAGGCTGAAAATGACAACGCGTCAGCAACGTAATGTCGCAAGTTTCTCGTTACGCCCCCTGATCCTTTTAATATCGATGTAAACTTCGAAAGACCAAAACGTATTTAACATTTACGAATTCGTAAAAGTCTTCCTCTACTTTTATATAATAATTTCTTCGTCGAGCCTTCACTTTGAAGATTCCGCAATGCTTGAAGACAAAAGTCTTCGAGCAATATGTCCTGCCTGTTTTAACACACGGTGCCGAGACGTGGACACTGACGAGGGGACTAGTCTACAAGTTTTAAGTCGCTCAACGTGCAATGGAACGGGCTATGATTGGGTCTCTCTCAAAGATAGGAGTAGGAATGAGACTCGCTAAGGAACGACGACAACCGACATAACCGACAGAATTAGCAAGTTGTAATGGCAATGGGCTTGGTCGCCTGTGTCGCCCGATTGCCGCTGGAGCAGATGTGTGACTGAATTGGAGACCGCGTGTTGGTAAGCAGTTTGGGACATCTTCCAGCCCGCTGGACCGACGATTTACGTAAGATTGCCGCTGGAGGCTGGAAGAGAATCGCGAAAAACTGGGATGTCTGGCGCGAAATTGAGGAGGTCTATGTGCAGCGGTGGGCTGCGTAGGCTGAACTGATATAATAATAAAAATTGCTTCGAAATTAATTCCTTTGATGGACTATATTATATAACAGAGGAAAATCAATGTCAAAATTTCTATAATAATACAGAAAGCCGTTTGATAATTACAAATTTAATAGGTGGGTCAACGGGGGTCCGCCCGACATTGGAAATGAAGTGGGGTACGAGGGTGGTCCGCAGTACAATGGAGCTTTACGTAACTTGAATTATATAGCTGTCGATAATGTTATTGAACGAACGTACTTCAACGAGATTCCGATGTCGAGTCGTTCATTACAAAATAATATCTGTACATATTATACGTTTTTAGCAGAGATTTAATTTTATTTAATTGAATTATTGCAATAGGGATTAATTTATTGTGTCATGTGTGGCCCAAACATATACAAAATAATATTACTTAGAGGTGATGTAAATTTGTTATTATATTAAATGTAAATACAAAAATTACAATTATCACTTTTATTTGTAGTTTAATAAGTTATACCCGTGTACACTCACATTTGGGTACAGCTCATGATTATGTTATTGACACGTGTTTCCCTTTTTTATTGTATTTTACTTTCGAAACACGTTTCTTAGATAGTCCTCTCTATGAATGGTAATTATTCCATTTTATAATCAAAATTTTGATATCTAATAGTATCTTTATTTCTCAAACAATTTTGTCCCAAATCGTAACTCTATCAAAAAAAATTATGAAGCATACTTTATTTTATGTATAAAATTCTCGTGTCACAGTGTTAGTTAAAATACTCCTCCGAAACGGCTGGACCGATTTTTATGAAATTTTCGAGCTCGGAATCGGCTAACATCTATTTTTCAAACCCCTGAGTTATAAGGGGCGGGGAGGGGGGATTAAGGGTGCTAATGACATATATAGCAAAACAACGTTTGCGGGGTCAGCTAGTTTATATATAAAGGTTTCCAACGCGAACAATATGTTATATATTTTAATAATAGTCGCTGTAGCGTTGTGGCATCAGGGAAAAACGCTTTGCGTGACGGACGAGACCAATAAGCTTCAAACGAGTCCACTGTCGAAAAAAAAGAATTAACACATTGATGTCTCTTGGCGAACAATTTATGCGCATACATTACAAGTTGGCGGTTTTGGATTAACGCGTGACAAAGAAAGTTACGTTCAAAAATACCATTGTATATGGGCCACGCGACGCGAACATCGGTATAAATTCACGATGTTTTTATTCATTAGAATTTATAGCTGTAGTTATTTTGAGATAGAGTTGCGAGTAAAATTGTCCATTTCTGTGTTTGTTGTTAATAAAATTTATAGCACTTAGTTACTTCATAATTCGTACTACTGAAACTAGTACGCTAGTAGGTTTAGCCTATTTTATGTCTAAAAAAATGTTCTTGCCTTTTTTGATGTCAATATTAATTAATTGAAAAACAAACTTACAAATAAAATTTTCACATTAAAATTGGCACCGACATAAATATTTTTAATAATATATCCTTAACCACAAACTCTGAATCGACGACGTACTGTCTGATAAATTCAACAGCGCTGATTTGAAATTGAACCCTCAACGTCTCGTTTAAGGTTCACAAGTTCTAGCCACTCAATTTATGAATAATGAATTCATTTTGTATTTAGGTACAGAAAAACATTTCAATAAATTAATTACGTAACTTACACATCTAAGAACACGAGTAAGGTACAAGGAAAACCGGATAAAAATTACCATAATAACCCTCAGTTAAAGCGTATCAACGGACAGGAAGCTAAAATGACATTGCATTTACGTTACGAAGCGTGTAACTTTAACACCGCTGTGATTTATAATTAGAAACGACACAGTTTTTTTTTATTTCAACTTTACAATCCTTTCTTGCAACAGACATTTTTTCTTTAAAAATATTTAACAATAGGAAAATTTTAATGGAATTTTTATAGAATATAATAAAAAGTACCGATGTTTACAACCAAAGAACGGAACCAGCACTAACGTCTAGGATAGTGAAAAACATAAACGAAATTATTAGGAATCGCACAGCAACAATTTAAACTAAGAACTTTAGGAGTAAGTATTTAAACGAGTTTAGTCTTGACGGGCAACATAGAAGAGCTACCATAAAACTTCTTCAACTTCCCAAAGTATTAATTTTTGCGTCAAACTCCGGACTGTTTCTGCCGAATTCGTTGGGTGATTAAAACTTTTCGTACCCCTTCCCTAATACTTTGCGATATCGAAGCCCCGCCGAAAACGGGTCAAGATTAAAACAAAAAGGTGAGCGTTTAAAATCCAATTACGCGCCTTTAAAGGTTTCCTCGTAAAAAATATTCTTCAAAAGATTTGTAATTAATCGAATATTTGATTGGCCTCCGAGTACCGATGAAAAGTAACGCATTTTATCTAACTGTAGAGACAAAATTAAATTCCTTTTATTGCAAAACTTTATTAAGAGTAATCAAAAAAAAAACTTTCAACTGGTCGTCTAAGTATAATTGTAACCATAAGACGCCACGCAAACATTATATAGTCTATACCGTACATAGTGTACTCAATGGATGATTTTAAAATCTTAAATAAATCTAGCTTTATTCTTCTAAAAAAAGAATAATCAAACTCCAGTGTACTCGTGAAATAAATTCGTATTCGTAAAGGCAACGAAATCGATAGTCGATCAAGCGGCCGAGCCGGTTGTCACGCGAGTGTGTGCGTGAGAACGGATGTTGTATGCACACATCGCGCAATTTGCCGAGATGTATCGACCGAAATGTATGGATGTGTCAGACTGTGTACAGCGGACTTTTTAACTACATGCGTTTTATATAACTTTAGCTCAAATACCTAAAACATTAGTACTTGTAGTCCTACAAAAATAACAAAGGGATTATTAATAAATAACATGCAACGCTTAACATTATTTAAAAACTATGCAGTTCTACTTATATAATAATAATTTTTAGACAAAAAATTCATGTAAGTAGGTCTAAAACCGAGCACTTGTTCTGCGATTTCAGCGGTTCGTCCGGTTTTTCCCATATTGCCTTGGATGGTGTATCCCTACCAGTCTGCTCCGACTTCCGCTACCTTGGGTCATTAATACAAAATGACGGCAACATAGACCGTGACGTGAAAAATAGAATAAATGCGGGATGGATGAAATGGCGACAGGTCTCTGGAACAGCTTGTGATCCACGAATGCCCCTTAAACTTAAGGGGAAAATCTATAAAACGATCATAAGACCTGTCGTAATGTATGGATCAGAATGTTGGGCAACAAAAGTGACGGATGAAAGAAGAGTGCACGCAGCCGAGATGAGAATGCTAAGATGGATGTGTGGAGTAACGAGGAAAGATCGGATTAGAAATGAGTATATAAGGGGAAGTTTGAAAGTAGCACCCGTGACAGAGAAAATGAGGAGCAATAGGTTAGCGTGGTATGGGCATGTAATGAGGAGGGATGACCGCTATGTCGGTAAAAGAATGTTAGGGATGAATGTCGAAGGACGAAGAGCGATCGGCAGACCGAAAAAGCGATGGATGGATTGTGTGAGTGAGGATATGAGAAAGAAAGGAGTAAGCACTGAAGTGACGAATAATAGAGAGGAATGGAAGAGGAAAACATGTTGTGCCGACCCTACATAAGTGGGATAAGGGCAGGAAGATGATGATGATGAAATTCATGTTGTTTGTAAACATCCGTTTAAAGACTTAAGATTTATAACTCAATGTTATAAAGGAAAAATTTCAAGTATATGTGATATGTATATTAGCTTATTATAAATGTATATTAGAAGCTTGCCGGGCGCGGTCACGGTCGTTTAAATTTACAAAATATCATTTAAAAGAAACAAACACGTCGAACGAATATCGTTATTGGCTACTTTATGTATTTTATGACAGTCAAATTTATATTTAAAAAAAAAATTAGGGCTCTCAAATAAATATAAGCTATGCTGTTGGTTATGATAGTAAAGAGTACACGCCCTCTCTTTTCGTGGGAGTCGTAAGAGGCAACTTAAGGATAACACAGTTCCACTACGACCTTGGAACTTAAAAAGCCGACCGGTGGCGGGATAACCATACAACTGCTGGCTTTCAAATACAGAGGCCGAAAACGGGCAGCAACGTCTTCGGTGCGACAAAGGCAGCCCTGCGGTCACCAACACGCCTGCCCAGTGTGGTGACTATGGGCAAAACACATGAGTACGCGAAATTTTTGGCGCGAACTCGGGGAGGCCTACGTCCAGCAGTGGACTGTGATAGGCTGAAGTGAATTAAATATAATCTATAGAAATAAATAAAATTGGAGTGTCTGTTTGTAATATTAAAATAACCGCTATTCACTAAATTCATATGTATACACGATACATATACCAAAATATTTTTTTAAATTTTTAGTTGTCTGTCTGTTTGTTCCGGCAAATCTCTGAAACGGGTGGGCCGATTTTGACGGGACTCACTGGCAAATAGCTGATGTAGTAAGGAGTAACTTAGGCTACTTTTATTTAGGAATTTATTTATTTTATGACTCTGCGAGCTGAACAATAACTTTTTTGTTAAATTTCACGTGGACGTAGTCGCGGGCACAGCTAGTATATCATAATGGAAAAAATTTTAAAACTATCGTTATTTTTTATAGTTTTGTCAATGTTGTTAATATAAAAATTGCAAAATATGAGACAAAAATATTAATTGTTTTAAAATACATCTGATTCTAACTATAAAACCTACATACCTACACAGCAGTCCGTATTCAAAAGTCAATATAAGCTCTATTTATCCTCAAAGCGTCAACCCTACGTAGTCGTAATGTACGCGAACAGAGCGTGCTGTTCCTGTTATATAATATATATATGTACATGTGACCGTTCTTCGGTCGCTATCTAGTGTAGAGATAGGTCGAGGCGAGCTGCGTCTTTGTTTACGACATAGATCGTTGAGAATATACTGCATGGCCAACTCTACAAAGAGTGTAATTTATCAAAATGTTGCATTTAGATGAAATTAACTTAAAACGTTTTGTACTAAATTATTTGGCGTAATCACTATCTTTACTACATAAAGATGCAAATGAACTATCGTCAAATTATAAAACTAAATATTTAATACAAAATCAGACTTTAACCATACAATTCTTGTCTTTAAACGACAAAAATAGACAACATGAATAAATAAGTTAGATAACAGGAGATACTATTCTTAAAACAAAATTTTGATATTCTAATGTTTAAGCGAATTTCACTCATTATAATGAAATAATTTTTCAGATTTTATCGCTGTCTTGAGGAAGTCCTCCTGTGGCCAGGGTTGCTGTAAAGTATCCGAAACGTCGGGCATCTAAAAAACTTAATAGATCGCGATTAAATCCGAGAAAGTTGTTTCATTTCAACAAAATGTTGAAATATTTTATAACAATAATAATAAATTCTTTATTTGACCAAATACTGTACAATTTCATAATCCGCCAAAGTGGGTGACAGTTTATCGACGGAAAAAGACATAATATCTGAATAAAGTACTAGTAGTCAAGCAATTATTAAGCTTTATTCTAAGATATATGGACTGTGCCTATTGTACAGCTATGCTTAAGACCAATAATTAAGTATTATTATTGCTTACTTTTATAAGGATTTTTAAATAGATATAATAATATCTGACTAAACTTTTCATTAAACAACGCCTTTTTTTGGAGTTCAATTAATATAGTACGAATTCGATTCTAGCGTAAATCAGAGCAACACGTCATTGGCGTTGCTTTGTATACTTCTTGATGTCAAAATGTTTTTCAACCTCTCAATACTCATTTTTTGTTTTACAAAAGATACTTTTGAGATAGTCATGGTATGGCCATAAAAAAGCTAAGTTTAATTAACATTAAGAATTATTAAAAAACGCTTTTGATTCATTAGGAGATGGACAAAGACAAAATATGAAACAAAGTTTACAAAGTACTATTGTACCAATCAAAAAATCAAAAAACGTAAAAAATTTAAATGAATAAAAAAGTAATAAACAAACAATAAAGTCCTAACATTGCGTATTGTTTTCAAATGTTATATTCAATAGAAAACTTTCGGTTTGTTCCATTCAGCATTGTTTCCAATCTCGAAGAAACTCCCATCAATTAATGAAACTCGAAAAGTGTTCCCGACAAGACTAAACCATACAATTCAAAACAAATACAAAAGCTAAATAGGTAAATAATGAATAGCTTAACTTTGCAATGAAATCCATTCGAACTTTTTACCTAATTCCAAGTTAGTTCAAGAGTTTCTACTAATTTAACTTTTACAAGGTACAGCAAAAAAAATTTTTATAACGTTTACTAAGGCAGGTAGGTACTTGTTTATTGTTATCGGCAAATATGTACATTGAGGAACAGGCATTAATATAAGTATTAATACTTTTAGGTATAGTTAATAAATCTGCTAAGTCTATATATCTGTTTTAGTTAGGATAAGTATTAAAAAGTTTACTGTACATCCCCCACAGTTTTGTAGCGTGTTACATTTGCCAATTACTTTGATGCTTCATCATTCTTCTGTACATACATAATATATATAAAGACATCACTTTTTATATTAGTACATACTGGGTCTGTTAAAAAGATCACACATTAACCATACTAGATAGTTCTCTATCTCTATAGATATGTTCTCTTTGATAGATCATTCAACTCACTTTATTGCACAGCTGTGTGCGTGTTGTAAATACGTTACTTTCAACTGTGTGGCACTGACGTCAACCGTTGTCCGTGCGACACGTTTTTCCTGCGCTTTTATGGTATATTATTATTACTATTTAATACGTTATATCTATGTAATAAATATATAAAAATAAATCGCCGAAATGTATGTACGCGCATAACTTCCGAACAATGGTACCAGATTGGATAATTATATTTTGTATTGGTTACTGTTGGTATACTCACAAAAAATATGCTTTTATATGTATTAATTAAATCACAAATGATTGTATTTGGGAACAAGGGACTACAAATCTTTGGAAATAGAAAAGAGAAAGATTCAATTTTATGTTAATTATAGATATAAACAAAGAGTTGTAATAACGTAAGTAACTATCTTCAAACCATAGTAAATACATAATATTGTAAACTAGAAAAAAATCTTTTGTCCTCAGTATTAAACTTTAAAATTATGTTGATTAGAATAACATGTTAATATAAAATAATTCAAATAACAATCAAAACAGAATTTTTGTCTTTCATTAGTAGCGTTATATAATCATTCTTGTGTTAAAATAAGAATAACTCGTAATTGTGCATTCAAAACAGTTTTAGAAGAGAGGTTATAGAAAAAATTAAAAATTAAGTTAACGTTTCAACAGAACAAATTATAAGAAAAATTCTCAATATAAGAGATACAATTGTTCATTTCACATTAATTGATTAAAACACTGAATTGTAGATTTTTCTAGTTCTTCATACACTTCATACAGTAATTTGCATGTGGTAGTTACCATGTGAAGTTGAAAAATCCTTTAAAATTAATAAAAATATGTTAACTTAAGGATTAATTTTGTCATTTTTGTATAAATATATTATTACAAGCTAGGGAAAGTAGGGAAAATCCAAAAAAAGCACATTACAATATTTTTTTTAAGTAGATAAGATATCAATGATTTATCAATATTTTTTTTTAAATTAAATACTGTTTGGTGCACGAAAGGATATGAATGAAAAATGTGTGAAAATATTTCTTTTTCTGAGAAACTATAGGGTAAACCAGAGAGTGATTGCCCACTGACAGTGATCGCCCACTTTAAGAAAAATATTCTCATGTGCTATCTTTGAATCATTCTAGTTCGATTAGAATTTACTAGGTGGCTCTGTGATTAGTGTATAGTATTTTTAAAATTGACTGCTGGCAACATATAAAGAAAAAAATATTGTAATGACGGATTTTATCGAGACGGGTGAACGTGTTATTCAAAAAGGTTAGTAGTTTAACAGTTTTCATAAGGAATAACTTGCTTAAAGGCTCATTTTTTTGCATTTTATTTGATATTAAACTATTGGCGTATAGTTATCATGAACTTATATGTATTTTCTCAGTTTTAAATTAGTTATACCTGGTAATATTTAATTCTTAACGGTTATTTTAACGGTGGGCAATTACTGCATGTAAATCTGCATATTTTTAGTGATTGCCCACCATGATTTTAGTTATTGCCATATGATAATGTCTATAGTTATTGCCCAGGGCAATTATTGTTATGGGCATTTCTTTTACCAAAGTGTCTTGTCATCACATGAAGTAGTGTCTAACTTGCTCATTACTTAAACTTGTTTCACAATTGCTATGCATGATTATCTAAATTGTTATTATTATTACATTTACAGTATGCCAAAGAGAACAAAAGTTAAATATAGCAAAGAGAAATTTCAGAAAGCCATCGAAGCTGTACAAGATATTTCCAACAATTTATCTACAAGATAAACTGCTGAAAAGTACGGTGTTCCTAGGTTTAGTCTCCGATACCACATTAAAAATCCAGGACATAAAACTAGCTTAGGGCCATCACCTATATTAACTATAACTGAAGAAAGTCGTTTAGACGATTAGATAATAATTTCGGCAAGAAAAGGATTTCCCGAAATAAAGAAGACATTTTAGATACCGTGCAAAAGTTCCTGGTGGAAAACTTGCGTCGTAATTCATTTTTAAATAATAGGCCAGGTGATGGTTGGAGGAAGGCATTTTTAAAAAGACATCCGAAGCTGACAGTCAGAACATCAGACGGCCATTCTCCGATTAGCAAATTTTTCGTGTCCGGGCTTGTTTAAACCGTAATATCATCATATTCAATCGTGCACTTTTTTATATATTTTAGATAGCATCCGTACCTAGCTGTAAAAAAAATATTGGCTTCTGTTTTAAGTAATTAAGACTAAATTAATTTAACTTATGTTCAAAAAACCTCTGTTCTCTAATTACCGTGACGTGTCCGCACACCAACTTAATCTTAAAACTTGCTTGTAATTTTTATAGCGTATAGATTTACTTTGATCCATTCAACGTTTTAAACGATATTAAGCAGCGTGTATCGCATAACAAAATATCAACTCAATAGAACCAGTCTACAAATAATTATTATGAAGTAATCGTATGTCCAATGGAAACTTCTAATTACCGTAACATCTGCTGTTCTCGAGTGCACATCCCTAAATAAAAGTATTTGGCACATCACTACCATACGCATCGCGTCTCCTCAGTGTGTGCCGAGGTCCATCAGCAGTTGTATGACTCTCATGTTAGTGTACCACCAATGAAGCACGTGAGTATATAATTACCGTAGCCTTGGTTAAAAACTTTTCTAATTACCGTTGTTCTTATTTTAATACTAGATTTTTAACATAGATCCAAGTTGATCATGTAAATGGAGACAGTACTTTGGCCTCCGTACGTTGTAATAAGCTAGAAATTGTATACTGCGTCGGTTTTAAACATTTTTGTGAAAATTTATCGTTTTTCTAATTACCGTATACCAATTACCATATGTTTATAATTACCGTTGTATGAAAAAGTAATACTTGTTTACCGCGGTTTTCGTAGATTATTATTATCATTGTCCGTAAATATGTCTATATTATATGCTAACCATTCATCAAATTATTTAATTTATAGGATAGGAAAACCCAAAAAGACCAAACAGGAAGTTAAAAAAAATAGAAGGCTTGCCGCGCGACAACGTCGAGAACGAATTAAAAATGCCCCTTTTTGTATTAGCAATCAAAAAAAAATAAAGGAGAAAGAAGGGTACAATAAAAAAAAATAAAAAAATACTGCCTATCTGCGACATGTCACCAAAAGCCGGAAGAAAACTCAAAAAAGAAGTAGAGAAAATTTCAGAACTTACTATAAAAGACAAAAGGAAAAGGGGAAATCGAAAACAATCGAGGAAGAAGGGACATTACGAGGGGCGGCTGAAAAGTTCTGAGCCTAGGGCATTAAGAGTCTAGATAAAAATCTAAATAAAATTTATTTTTCAATATAGTCCCCCTGGACTTCAATGCACCTTTGACGTCTTTTATAGAGGGCTTGTATCCCTGATAAAAAGTAACCCGCGTCTTTGGCTAGAAAATGTTCATTAACGACCACCTTCATCTCTTCATCATCCCCAAATCTTCGTCCCCGTAAGTCTTTTTTCAAATTTTTAAATAAAAAATAATCGCTAGGGGCCAGATCTGGACTATAGGGAGGGTGATTTACTTCATCGAAGCCAGTTTCTCGCAAGGCTTGCCTCTCAATGCGCGCCGTGTGAACCGGCACGTTGTCTTGCAAAAACAAAATTCTTTTGCTGATTTTACCTCTTCTTTTTTCGACAATGGCTTCGCGAACTTTTTTTAAAAGCCCAGCATAATACTCTGCATTCATTGTAGTTTTTTTTGGAAGGTAATCTATGAGCAAAACTCCTTCGCAATCCCAAAAAATGGTGGCCATGAGTTTGGAAGCCGATTTTTCCACCTTGAACTTCTTCGGCGGTCTTTCCCCCTTCTCTATCCACTGCATTGACTCCTGTTTTGATTCTGGGTCATATTGTCGGATCCACGTTTCATCAACGGTAACAATACGAGTGCAAATTTCTTCCAAATTATCCTTGCACAAGTCTAAAAATTCTTCAGAAGTTTCAACGCGCCGCTGCTTGTCAAGTGGCGTGAGCATTTTTGGCACCCAACGCGCACTGACTTTATTCATATGCAAATGATTGTGCATAATATCTCCAACTCGTTCCTTACTAAAGCCAAGCTCTTCTGCTATCTGCCACAATTTTATTCGGCGATCGTCCAGTACATTTTTTTTTACTTTTTGGATGTTTTCATCGGTGACTGCGGTGTTCGGCCGACCCGAGCGGGGGTCATCTTCCAGAGTCTCTCTGCCTTGTTATAATAGGCGTGTCCATCGTTTAACCGTGGCTGACAACGGTCCAGAATCTCCGTATACACTAGAAGTTTCTTCAAAAATTTCTTTTGCTGTTTTTCCCTTTTTAACGAGGAATTTGATGACGGCGCGATGCTCAAACTTCGTTAAGTGCAGTGATGACTCAGACATGGTGATGTTTACGGTTCAATTACTCAAAGCGTAATAAAGCTAATGACGTGTAACTTCGCTTACATGGTGGGTAGATGTCGTTCAAATAGTGACCCACTGGATAAGTAAATAGTACGACTGCAAGTACCCTAGGCTCAGAACTTTTCAGCCGCCCCTCGTAGATATAGAGGTGCTTGATAACAATATAACAGATCCCCTTGAAACTCTGTCACACCACATCTCAATGATTTATCATATTCGCTGCGCTAAAAAGTACACTAAAAGAGTACAAAATTGTCCCGAAAATCCCAAATCAAAAAAATAAGATAATCAGCAAGACGAAATTTTTCTGCAGTCGTCTTTTGAAAAAGAATTAGTTCCCTTGAAAAAGACACCAAATTTTAAACCTTCTTTAACCACATCAACGCCGCGTCCATCTAGTGCTCTGTCATCATCTTCTACTGAAAGTATGTTATTTTATTATTAATCAATAATGAGCATTTGACCGAAAATAAAGATACAAGTGTGAATATTACGGAACGAGCGTCTTCCTTGTGTTCAACACCAACTTCACCATCTTCAAAGATAAATGTCGAGAAACCGATACGTAAAAAAAACTCACTCTTATTGTTATTTAGAAGGCATGTATAGAAAACAAATAAAGAAATGTCATATTTGAGACAAAACAATAGAGCTAAGAAGAGCAAAAGAAAAGTACAGGAAGCAAGCATTAAGACTGAAATATAAAACACGCTACATCCAAAACCAAAACAAAGTCATGATAAAGAAATAGAACCAAAGTATTTACATAATAATAATATAGGGACTACTGTAGAGAAAACCAAACAAGACGTCCAAATTTTTGTAGAGCAAGATGAGATCAGTCGCATTTGTCCTGGCAAGAGAGAATATATTTCAAGAAAAACGTGGCATGAACTCATGTGTCTTGTCTTGTCTTGCCCATAGTCACCACGCTGGGCAGGCGGGTTGGAGACCGCAGGGCTGGCTTTGTTGCACCTAAGACGCTGCTGCCCGTCTTCGGCCTGTGTATTTCAAAACCAGTAGTTGGATGATTATCCCACCATCGGTCGGCACTTTCAAGTTCCAGGGTGGTAGTGCAACTGTGTAATCCCTAAGTCGCCTCTTACGACACTCACGGGAAGAGAGGGAGTGGCTATATTCTTACTGCCGTAACCACACAGCATATTTTCTAATTACCGTTACATTAAATATAAAAATTTTCTAATTACCATACCCATAAATTTTTTAAGTCTCATTATCTAGAAAACCACAATTAACTGTTACATGCCAAATTAATTATTGAATTCGTATTTTTGATATGTTTCATATTTTAATGTGTTTAAGTCAAATCAGTGAAAAATAAAAAACGTCACGGTAATTAGGCAAAGAACGCCGAATTGGAGAATGACCGCAGAAGGAGTGACAAAAGCAAGTTTAGCTTAGCCAGAAACGCCAATAAAGAAAGGAAAAGGGCAAACTGAACGACAGCCTTATGCCATTAGATCCCAAAATTTTAAAGCAGCAAGCATTACATAGAAAACAAAAAGAAAAAGAAAATCTGTTAAAATTAAAAGAAGAGAAGAAGTTGATCAAAGAAAATAAAAAGACTGAAAATGAAAATAAATATACTAAGAATATTGATAAAAAAAATCAGAGGAAAATACAAAAAATAAAAATTTTACTCTGAATTCTAATATTAAGACTATTAGTTCTAAGGAAATAGAACTTTAGGGAATAATAGCCAACAACTGATTGATCATTCTGAGCCACAATTTGAACTGATACCAAAAAGTTAAAAAAAGAAATAGACATAGTAAATAAGGAAAAGCGAGGAATCCCAACATCAAAAAAGATCACTGTTTTAAATAATATTGTAATAAAACCTAGTAACATTGTACCAAAGCCTACTTGTAGAGTTTGTCATTTTAATGTGATAAAAAATGAATTGACTTGCAGTTCTTGTTCAAAGATCTTTCATGTGCGTTGCATTCCACCAAAACATAAAAAAAAATATACCCGACAGCTCCGATTCACATTTATTTTTATGCCATCTTTGTTTTAAAGTAGATGACTCTGTCTCTGGCGATTCTGATTCATAAACATCAGCTAAATAATTATTTGATAGAGTTATTAGAGCCAAACACAATTTATTTTGAAAGATTGAAGATTATCCTATTAGATGTATAAGTTTAATATCTTATTTTGATTATTTATTTACGTTTAAAGTTTATTTTATCATTTTGAGTTTCTGGGCAATTACTATACTGTGATGTGGGCAATTAGTATAGGAAAGGGGCAATTACTGTACATTTTAGAAGATTTTAAGTTTATTTCATTATTATCTATGTTATGTAAGTTTTAACTAAAAACTGTTAATATTCTGTTGGAGAATTTATCAGGTAATAAGAAAAAAGTAATAAATGGTTGATTGTTATTATACTTTTTTATTTTTTTGATGTCAATGCATTAGAAGTCCTTAAGTGGGCAATAGCTATACGGTTTACCCTATAATATAATAAAATTGACTAATTAAAAATTTATTATTTTTGTTATTTCTGCTCATTCGTTTATATACATTAAGTCTAACAAAATTATATGGCGTTAATCTGCTAATGCGGGGAAGCCCCCGGTCGGAGACAGGGCATAACTCGGAACTTCCCATCATTAGTTCCAATTATAAATTACAAACCAACCAATAAAGAGTTCAGTTAAACTAAAAGTACAAAGTTTTTGCTTCTTTATTTATTTTTTGTAATGTACCAAAGAAGTATAAGTAAAAAGTAATTTGTTTATTTATGAATTAAAAAAATTATAAATTACTATGTGTGAAAATAAAAACAAGTGTGTTTTAACTGTTTTTTTTTGTCTGTTCCTCAGAACCTTTTTACTAGGTGACTACGTCTGTCTGCCTACGTTGAATTATACCTCACAGCTTTTTACTGGGTGTACCAATTTTTATAATTCTTATTTTGATTGCAAGCTAGTGAATTTCATGTGGTCCCATTTACCATCAACATATCTAATGAGTATTACACATAAACCTATTTTGTTTTACTTGTAAATGTAAGTGAAGTAGGTTTTTTTAGGTTACGAGCAAACACGATTAAATAAACCCCTGTGCTGTGCGCTAACAGAGGGCCTGGGAAAATTTACCTTGCCCACAAAGTTTAGGTCTCGCGCCGCC
Source organism: Melitaea cinxia (assembly GCF_905220565.1). Taxonomy (NCBI): domain Eukaryota; kingdom Metazoa; phylum Arthropoda; class Insecta; order Lepidoptera; family Nymphalidae; genus Melitaea; species Melitaea cinxia. Next base: position 9,516,727 of record NC_059416.1, read on the forward strand.
ACTGGGTACAGTAAATATATGTAACACAATAGGTGAAGGTTAAAAGTTATAAAACTGAAACCTACATGTATTTTCTACTTCACCCATGCTACATACTAACAACTTATAAATTACATTTAAGACAATCTGCAGTTACTATATATTATTGCAACAACGTAATAATAAAATATTGTTTCTATTGCAGTACAAAGCATTAAGATATTGAACCTCAATATATAACATCTTGTTTGTTATTAATTAGACTTAAAATCTATGATATTTGAGTCATTCAATCATTTGTAATAAAATTTACTGATTATTAATCAATGGACACGCGCTATTGCTATGTTCAGAAATGGTTTTTTTTTTACATATGAATTATTTTTATTTTATTTCAGCAACAATGCAAACGGCAAACACCTTGATCAAGGGTGACTCAATACTACTGGCAGTTTAGAAATGACTATTGTAATAAGTCGTGTAGAATCAAGTGTTTATAGCAACTGAAAATTTAAATTATATATATTACATATGAATGATTATATTTCCAATGAGGTATGTTATGATTCAAGTTTTAGTTATACATAGAATATTTTATTGATTTATTTACTTAATATTTGTAAAACCAACAGCGCAAATAAAAATACATAACAATAGTACTAAACAACATTTGTCTAATAATAATAGGTCTTCATGTATGAAAACTAGTACATGTATAAACAACACATGTTCCGACAAAATAATTAAAGATCAAGATATCATTATAATTATACAGATTTTCAATTTATATCATAACAGTACTATTTACTTTATCAAATTAAATAATTATTTATTCAAGTTATAATTGTTATCTACTAAATGTTTATTTGAAATTATCCGATTTTAGATAACAGAAACATCTAATTGATTTGAAATAAATGTATTATATTAACATAATCATTCGAACACATGTGAAGTAAAAAAAAATGGCATGCTATTTTAAAATATATTACCAAAATTAAAAGCGTATTAATATCAGCGTTTCACGTGTTAATTTATTAAACTTACTAATAACTTGAATAAAATATTGTTATATTGAAACCATTCGACTTTGGGAATTAGGTACAATTTATTATTCATCAACTTTCTACAACAAGTAGGTCAGCGTTCCGACAGCTATCAGGTAAACCGCGTGGATATTATCGCTTCAGATGGTAAATTCTAGAACATATTCCATCAATTAGGTTTGATAGCAACTTGTGACGCGGCTTTTTCATCGGCGAATATATCGAAGCCGAGAGACTCAGCACACTGCGCCACACTACCTAATACCAACTCGACGACGCTATCAAAATCTCGTATATTATCATGCCACAACAAAACACTAGTAATTCTCATTTAAATTTATTTAAAACACGTGAAACAGTAACTTTATACAACATTTCTATCAAAAACTTACCTATTTTACGCTGAATCCAACAACAAAGAGTAACCAGCCACGCGCTCCAATTACAGGGCACTCACAAATCACGAAAGCACTGGGTAAAGCAGTAAAATTGTATCACTTTTGTGGTCTTTTTAGCTCAAAGTCAGTTTAAGAAAGTAATTTAACGAAGTTTTCCAGTTTTTTCACGCAATAAACACTAAGCCGGGAAAGCGAACCCTGAATCACCGCCAGCTACGTACAAAATGGCGGATTTGCGTAATGAAAGTGACGCGGTGACGCGCCAACCAAAGCATAGATAATAAAAGCTTTCTCTTTTTATCTCTGATCATCATTTAAAAAAATAATAAAATAGTTTAAAGCATTTTATTTTTATTTTTATTGCAAACATTTATTTACTTATTTGTTTTAATACTTCTTTTTATTTACTTTATTATTTATTTTTATAAAATGGACTAAGGGGTCATTTAGTACAATTTAAATCCATACAGGTAACTTATAAATCTTTGGATGAAATAAATAAACATAGTAAGTGTTATTTAATATTAATTTCTTATTATATTATTATTATTTTTCTTCAAAGTAAACTATTGACAACAGATAATTTAATCATTGATTATCCCACGTAATCTACATTAGACCTCCATTGACGGATTCTCTTATTACCTACTTTTGATAATAATTATTGCGTTTTTATTTTAATAAACGCAAGTATTTCATTATCTTCAGTAACAATAAATTGCCTTTAAAATAGTTACAACTTTATACAACAAAGTATAGTCAGTAGTATTTCTTTTGTAATGATATTTGTGTGGTAGTCAACAACCAATCAGCTGAGTTTTGTTTTCGTTGTGTTGGGGTGTCTGTAATCCGAGGCGTGTACCCATATTTTGAAGAAGTGACTAAAAATACCTACGATGAACGAAATAAAATCATTAGAACATCCTACCTTGAAGGTATGTAAAAATGTATATAAATTAACAAATTACAAATATATTATAACAGTCAGCCCATATTTTATGAATCTTTAAAAAGGTACCTACATATTACGACGCATTTTCTAATAATATAAACAAACCTATCCTTTAATACTCGAAAAGTATGTTTAATTTTTTAAGTTAATTTCAGTAATATAAGAACTAAACTTGCTTTTTTTCGCTAATAGAGATTTATCCCATTTTGTAAAAATAAGATAACTTCCAAATTTCTTTATAGCTCGATTAGCAATGAAATTTACTATCAATCTATTAAATATACTTCATTACGTTATTATCAGCAGTGAATAATTGAAGGTATTTTGATGTAATTATAAGTTCACTTGTTATTTTGTTTAGGTGTGTGTAGGATGTGATGTAGTGTAAATTTTATTTATAAAACACAATTTTTAATCTGTGTGTGTAAGTGCATATACCCACTTTTATAAATAAATTAAAATATTCTTTTTTAAATGTATTGCTTAATTTAAGGTACCCTATGAAGTATTCAACAAAAAGTATCGCAATGCTCAAAGGGTGCTAGATGTAGAAGCTAGACAAGTTGCTACATCAGCAAGCGATATGGAAGTGTTGAGCAAGAGAAGTGCTACCGCTGGAGAGATAGATACACTGCTTGGCGGTATGGTAAGAAACACAATTTTGATATTAATTTCTTGTAACTATTATTTCATAAGTGTTTAATAATAAATAATAAGCTCTACTTTAAAGTTGCAAATCACCTATAATTAAAAAATATTATAAACCAAAATAAACTATTACTAAGTAGATTGCTGTGTGGTTACAGTAGTAAGAATATAGCCACCCCCTCACTTCCTGTGGGTGCCATAAGAGGTGACTAAGGGATAACACAGTTCCACTACCACCTTGGAACTTAAAAAGCCGACCGATGGCAGTATAACTATCTAACTGCTGGCTTCGAAATACACAGACCAAAGACGGGCAGCAGCGTTTTCGGTGCGACAAAGCCAGTCATGCGGTCACAAACCTGCCTGCCCAGTGTGGTGACTATAAGCAAAACACATCAAACACAAAACACAAAGGCTAGTTAGTGGCTGTGAAATTATAACTGATTACAAAAATATGATAGTAACACCTTCCTTGACCTTTTCTTGACGTTTAACCTGACTTCAATCCTTACCATATTAGTTGATATTTAATAAATTCCGATTTCGGACCATCCAGCGTTTTTAGACAGTTTTAGAACTGCTGGTCTGAGTTAAACTATTGTAAAAAAACGCACGCCGATAAAAATACAAGTACTTAATGTAGTACAAAGGTCATGGGCAACTAAGAGCCCGTGAATGTTGTAAATATATAATAATGAAAATAAAATGACGCTCTTCTTATATTATTAAAAAAATGTAGGTAGCAAAACTGACAACCATGAAAAGGAAAGCATCTGAAGCTATCGCTGAAGAAGTTCAAGCAGCGTTTGTTTGTAAGAAGAGACTGGAACATCTCAAGGAGCAAGCAGAAGCTTTAGCTGATCCGAATGCGCCACAAGCAAAGGTCTCAAATCTTTATATTTTATAGTTGTTTATTGACTCTCACACCTACTACTACTAGTCCTAAGTGAACTAATGGGCGTGATTACATATCCTGGGTCACATATTATGTAACTTGTGATAGTGTTGTTTTTATTATTGAAATTATAATTACTGCAAAATTAAGCTAAAACATAACAATACATTGACATTATTTGTAATATAAGTAGTCAGTGATAACTAATTGCTGTTTTGAACATAAAAATATTTTGGATTTTAACTTTAATTATTTTTTGTGAATATCTATGGCTTACAAGTATAAATAAAATGTACTAAATGAAAATGTAATAATTTGTGTGTGTGAAACTCTTAAATAAACTTGGTTAAGTTTTTAGGTTGTGATAGTATGCTTTTAATTTAAATATGCTTAGGTAGTTTAATGTTTGTGATGTTTTCTACCAGTTATACGTTAATGAAATGTCATAAAAATAATATACATATAAAAATATATACATACCCACGCCCAAGCTCACCCACCCACGCACGCACGCACGCACGCACGCACGCACGCACGCACGCACGCACGCACGCACGCACGCACGTACGCACGCACGCACGCACGCACGCACGCACGCACGCACGCACGCACACACGCACGCACGCACGCACGAACGCACGCACGCACACATATATTTGTGTTTATACACATTATATTGTATTTGTATTATTGTTTTTAGACACAAATGAATCAATGGCGCAAAGTTCGTTTGGACAGAATGCTGGTGGATTATTTCCTTCGCAATGGTTATTATGAATCTGCTAACAAACTAGCAGATGCTCGTGGTTTGAGAGATCTTACTAATGTTGGTATGTAAATACTCAGTTTATAATTTATAATATTATACCATATGAACCATGTATGCGTGCCATGTATAGTGCGAAATACTTAAATAATAAAATGAGCAGATTTTTTTTTTTTTTTAATTTAAAACCAGGCATAGATATAATTCTTGATGTTTTGCTTGAAAACGAAGTTTTTGATTTAGCATTTTTTTTTTCTTCTAGACATTTACGCTGCCGCTGCAGAAGTCGAAGCTGAGTTAGTGGAGCGTCGCACTGCACGTTGCTTACAGTGGTGCGCTGACAATAGATCTAAGCTTCGCAAGCTTAACTCCACTATGGAGTTTAAGATTCGTATACAGGTACGTCTATGATTTCATACAAAGCTAAAATTATTTTCATAAATTATTCATTTATTTGGGAACCAAACTTAATTGAATACACATAAACATTAGCAACAATAACATTTCATAAATCAGCATAGTCTCCACCAAGTGCTAATACATATTACATACTGAGCAGTTAAAAATTGAAGCAACTCAAAAAAAAAAAAAAAAAAAAAGTAAGAAAAGGAAATTACGCAAATGGCACCTTTATTATATTCGTTTTAAACTTTTTCACACAACCACCACCAAATATAACCACTGTATTAAATTTATAGTTATAGCTGTTTATAAATAATGTGTAAAACAGTATACGTATGTGCAGTAATAGTTATCTTAACCAGAGGAACATCAAACAGCCGATTGCTACTTCTCATAATAATAATAATAATAAAACTCTTTATTGTACACCAAGAGTGAGCAAAATTACAAAAAATAAAAACAGGAGATAAGTACAAATGTCGGCCTTATCGCTAATGAGCGATCTCTTCCAGGCAACCTTTGGGCAGAGGAAATTGTATATATGTAGATGGTTTAGGTGTACACTTATAACTAAACATATACAATATATTTAGACAAATAAACAATGTAAAATAAAAAAATAAATAAAGAATATATACGTACATGGCATATATAATTGGAAAGTTGTAATAGACATACATAGACGTATATAAACTTAATAAATTATTATTGAATAATTTTTGAATCGGAACATCTTTAAGTTAATAGTACTTACTAAGGAAGGGTAATCTATCATATAATTAATAATTTGTAAAGGAATATTTTATCTCTTGCAGAACGACGATTTCTTAACTAATTCTCAGATATAATGCTATAATGCCTTCACGGTTAACCTTACAATGAGAACACCGAAAAGAAATACTTCTATAAAACTTGAGAAAAACATGTTTAATTTGTCTTATTTACAATAAATATCATACTGGGGATTCAAGACCACTGAAGCGTACTCGAGGGTCGATCTTTCGAAACAATTAAACAAAAGAATTAATGTAGAACAACGCCTAAAATCTTTACCAGCCCTCAATACGAAACCCAATAATCGAAAGGCCTAAAAAGTTATATAATCAATAATAGGCTTTTTAAATAATTTTTTTTTTTTTTTTTTTTTTTCTTTTTATTTGGGAAAACAAACAGTATTACAATGGGTATCAACAACATCAGTATATATACAAAAAGTACTTATCGTAATACCAACACCGTTTACCACGGATTACCTCAAATATTACAAAATAAGTCGATCACAGTTACAAGACAAACAGCTATAATTACAAGGTAAATCCAATTAATTTAAACATTGCAATACAAGTTTTTTATAAGTGCGGGGACTCGTCACAGCAATATCGATTGCGTTAAACAGATCGTTATAAGAACTAAGCATTCGATGCAGTGGAGATCGTCTACCAGCGTTTGTACGGCAGCGAGATGTGGCAAACATTTTAATAATATTGCGACAGTGGGTTCTATTCGGCACTCCATAACATACTTGGTTCACAAGACCAGGACAATCATATCTATTGTGACACAAATCATACACAAACATAGCTTCAAGTTGACTACGTCTAGCTTCTAGGGTAATGAGATTATACTTCTTAAGCAACTGATCATACGGCATTCGACACAGACAACACCTGTAATGCATACTCTTTAAGAATTTAGCTTGAATGTTTTCGAGTATCGCAGTATATTTTTTGTATAACGGGTTCCACACAAGCACAGCATATTCGACCTGAGAGCGGACCAGAGCATTATATAGAGTAATATAAGAGGATGTCTGTTTAAAATTAATGGATGCTCGCATAACAAAACCGAACATTTTGAAAGCTTTACTTCTAATATTTTCAAAAATAATAACTTATTATAAAGAATAAAACCCAGGGGCCAGGTCTCTCACCTCAACAACAGGGTCTAAGCAATGGTTGTTTAAATGATAGTCGAATAAAATGACTCCACTTTTCTTTCTAGTAAAACTTATGAGGTAGCATCGATTTATATTTACATCTATACCATTGTTTGTGCAGTACGAATCAAATTCGTTTAAATCAGTTTGAACCAATACACAGTCCGAATAATTTTTAATGCTATTGTAGATTTTCATGTCATCGACATATAGTTCAAATTTAAAATATTTAAATTTGGAGACAATATCATTCATAAAAAAGTCAAATAATAAAGGTTCGAGGTAGGAACCTTGAGGTACTCCCGAGTCTCGGGGTAACTAGGATGAATGATGAACAAAATCCCTTTATAACAACAACCTGACTAAGCTCACGTAAATAGGATTCAACCCAGCGAAATAGATCGCAGTATATACCGATTTCACCGAGCTTAAAAATAAATAAGTCATGAGAAATCTTATCAAATGCTTTGGAATAATCGATAAACGATTCAGGCTGTAACATTCCACTCTAATGTAATCTGAATACATAGCATCCACCTGGTAACCTTTATCTATCGTTAATGCTACGTCGTGTACGAGCTTATATAAGTTGGTCTTAGTTGATCACTTCTTAATGAAACCATGTTGTTGATCTATAATTATTGGAATAAGTTTGAGATAGATCAAATCGAAAACACATTTCTCAAACTTTGGAATAGTAGATATTATATTATAGTTAGATATACCTCGTATATTTTGGACTTATGTTTGTCACCCGATTTGTGGGCCGGCATTATGAAAGACCGTTTCCTAGCAGAAGGAAATCTTCCTGATCGCAGCGACAGTTGGAAAAGATAGAATAAAGGGCAAGAAAGAAACTTCCAACAGTTTTTAAAAATATCGCCGGGGCACCATCAGGCCTACAACTGTTGTTTATATCTAAAGACTTCAAATATTTTTCCAAAAAATCAATCAAAACATCAACAGAATCTTGGTACACAACTATCATTAGCTGAGGTTAAAGACCTAGCCTGCCCCTGCCCTAGAAGGTACAGAATTACTTGGCTCAAATACAGACCTAAAATAGGAATTAAATTACTCACAAATGCAAAAAAACTCCAAAAAAAATTTACTTAACACCTTTGTAGTGAATATTTCAACTTTTGACAATGTTTACTGTTTTGTAAAATCATATACATTGGAATCAAAAATTAAAAAATTAAGCTGGCAAAGCTATAATCACCCTAAATTTAAATATTACTTTCTGGCATTCATCATATCTTATTAATTCACATATTCTTTTTATTCATTTATTTATTATATTAGTCCTGGATATATTTTCCCTTACAGGAGTTTATAGAGTTAGTTCGGGAGGATAAACGCTTGGACGCAGTTCGATATGCTAAGAAGCACTTCTCTACATATGAAGAAGGTCAACTAGAGGACATCCAACACTGCATGGGAATGTTGGCTTTTCCTAAGGATACAGGTATGTAATTATAAATTATATACTGTGTCACTGGGAATGCTCGAACGTAAATTTTACTTTAGTATATATTTGTAAGTATCGTTCGTAAGGTTAACAAGGTTTTAACCAGCTGTGATCCAGCAAATTCCATTAACTACGTGTATTATGATTGTGTAGGTACGGTCTGAACCGGTGGCAGCCTTGATGATCAACCAAGACAGTTACAGACTCCCAAGGGTCCCAAACAGTAAAACATTCCGAAAAAAATTAAAGGCACGATTGAGCCAACGCTTCTGCCGCCTTTACTTACTCTCACATAGTTATATTATTCGGGTGTTGTGTCGGTCAAGGTTGGACGCCATGACAGGCACTGACTGTTAATAGCATATACCTCTATCCAAGACATTTCGCCTATAATCTCAGATGGAATCACCACCTCGAAAGAGAAGGTTATAATTTTTTACAAGCCAATAAAGGCCAAAAACTCAATACCGTCCGGCAACAGGTTAATTGCGATTCTCTCGCACACCACCAAAAGTCCTGAAAGGCTTAGTATGGGTTTCGTAGCACTTATTCAACAATATTCGAACTTGCGAGACTAATTAACGGTCTAGCCTCTAGCTTATTGGCTCAACATCAAGCGTTGCGCCGTCGGGGTATTCTATCTTCGACTGTGCTTTAGATTAAGAACTATTGAATTTCGGTTTTGGGGGTTGGAGGGCAGAGGCTGGAGAAGGAGCTACACTAGGTAACACTGCCATCATTCGGAAGTCAATGGTTATGGAGATATCCATGGTTAAAGTTTTGAAATTAAAAATATTCAATATTTCAGTTCATTTTTAATAATTGTTACCTACTGAGTGTATGACAGTAAATAAGTAAAAATAAAATATATTTAAGTAAAAAACATAACATGAAATAAGGCTGTATGGTCTTAGGTCTTTGTCTTTTACAGTTATTTAGACAAAAATAATGAATTTATGCTTACATTGCTTTGGAGTGAAACGATAAGTGGCGCGCCATTTTTGTTAAGCATCTATATCGCAGTCGTTAAACATCAGTTGTATTGTTTGTTAAAAGACCGTGTGGAAACGTTAAAATAACATGTGAAAATAACGCGCGAAATGTAAAAATAACATGTGAAAGCTACGTAACGGAGCATTAGTAGCGTAAGTTGTATCGTTTGTTGATCTTGGTTGGAGTCGAGGTCGTTTTTACGTACTTCTGTTTGAAAATAACTGGTGAAAATGACACGTCAATTTAATATTATTTACATATGTATATGTTTAAAAGACCCTCACTTTAAATCAAAGTAATAACGTTAAAATAACTAGGAAATAGGTTACAAAATCTCAATAAAAAATAAAGTAATTAATAAATAAAAACCTTAATTATATAATTTTAAAATCACACACATACGAGTAAATATATATTTCGCCTGGCCGCATCTAGTTTAACATTTGAAGATCTATGTATTTGTTTGTGTTTTGTCGCTTGCTGCTTTTGTTGCTTTTTTTTTTAATGCATAGTGACCGGTCTTACCATTGATGTAATGCGTTTCTACCCACTTTTTGGTTTTTGTAACGATATTGTATAATGAACTTTGTTTATTACCGACACGCTCGGCTAGAATTATTGTAAACTTGTAGATATTTAAAAATGTATTCTTTCTAATGTATTTCTCATATAAGTGAATTGTTAATTCTTATGAGAATAAATATCTTTGACCTGAAAATAACGTATGAAATGTGAAAATAACGTGTGAAAGCTGCGAAATTCTTCTTCTAATCTCAAAACTAACCTTGGATATCTCCATAACCATGGGGTTCCGAAGTGTGGCAGTGGCACTGGGGGTAGCAACTCGCATTAGAGAACCGTGGTGGATTAAGCTCCGATCCTTCCCCTACATGGGGTAAGAGGCCTATGCCCAATAGTGGGATACAGTGGGCTGAAACGTATCGCGGCACCCGCAGACGTGGAGCCGTACCGCTCGCTGCTGGGCGCGTGGCGCTGGGGCGCGCTGGTGGCGCAGTTCCGCTGGGAGCACGCGCGCCTGCTGCACCCCGCGCGCCTGCCCGCGCTGCCCGTGGCGCTGCAGCTGGGGCTCGCCGCGCTCAACACGCCATATCCTTTACGTACCGCTGCACACACTACACGCACTACACACACTAGACCGCGCTGCCCGTGGCGCTGCAGCTGGGGCTCGCCGCGCTCAACACGCCATATCCTTTACGTACCGCTGCACACACTACACACACTAGACACACTAGACACGCCCTCATTACAGCCTGTACAGTCCACTGCTGGACATAGGCCTCCACAAGTTTACGCCAAAAATAACGTGAACTCATGTGTTTTGCCCATAGTCACCACGCTGGGCAGGCGGGTTGGTGACCGCAGTACTGGCTTTATCGCACCGAAGACGCTGCTGCCCGTCTTCGGCCGTGTATTTCAAAGCCAGCAGTTGGATGGTTATCCCGCCATCGGTCGGCTTTTTAAGTAACAAACAAGTGTACGGTTCACCTAATGGTAAGCGGTTACCGTACGCCTGCAACACCACAAGTGTCGAAAACTACCTTCCTCGTGAGCTCCAACTGCTGCGTCACTCATCACAGGAACACGACACTAGTTGAGAGTGGTACCATTCGACTGACCAACTGCACACACTATGGTAGACATACCCGAACGAACAAGTGCACGGATCTCCTAATGGTCAGCGGTTACCTTACAACTGAAATACCACAAGTGTCGCAAACGCCACACCCGTCACATGTCCGATCCGTCTCGGGAGCTCTGAATGCCACCTCATCCATCGTAGGTACACGACATAATCAGTTACAATACAACGACAAAATTAAAAATATCGGAGTTATCTTCGATAGATATCTTTCTTGGGTACCTTAGCTGAGTGGAGATTAGCCGTAAAGTATTTGCAGTTATCGGATCACTGCGACAACTGCAATATTTCTTCCCTTTGCCCACCAAAATTAATCTTGATTTTAAAAATCTAGCACTACACACAGCGCTCCCTCCCTTCCGACTTCGTCCTAATCTCGCTTGCAGAACAGCCTTTTTTTATTATGTTATGGGCTTACTCTTGACCTCAGTCTAGCTTTAGAGCACAGACGAGGTCGAAGATGGAGCGAGTTCGCCCAGAAGAAGCCTGTTCACTCGTGCTTTAAACATGTTCGGGCTGTATGAACTCGGAAATACAGACGCCGGCAGGGAATTCCATTCCTTGGCTGTGCGCATTAAAAAAGATGATTCGAAGCGCTTTGTACGTAGCGTGTAAGCCTTAGAACGAACGGCCTTCCCGAGCCCTCCAGTAGGACTCCCCTTTCCCCCCGGCTAGGTCTCTCAGTACCCGGGCAGCCCACCCGAGTACGATCTCGCTTGCAGAACAGCCTTAGAACGAACGGCCTTCCCGAGCCCTCCAGTAGGACTCCCCTTTCCTCCCGGCTAGGTCTGTGCACCCGGGCAGTCCGCCCGGTACGCCGTAGAGCGCCTTCCCGAGCCCTCCAGTAGGGCTCCCCTTTCCCCCCGGCTAGGTCTCTGTACCCGGTCACTGCACACACGACGCCCTTGACTCCCCGCACGCAGTGCTCCAGCGAGGCCACGCAGGTGTCGGCGTGCCCGGCGTGCTCGGCGCCGCTGAGCACGCTGGCGCGCTCGCTGCCGCACGCGCACTGCTCGCACTCGCGCCTCGTGTGCCGCCTGTCGCGCCTGCCGCTCAACGAGCACAACCAGCCCATGGTGCTGCCCAACGGGCAGGTCTACGGCGAGAAGGTATCGTACTTCGACGGTGGCGACCGCTCTGTTCCAGTGGTGCGAGTGGTCGCCTAAAAAGTTTCAACGGTTGACGGGTTCGATTCCCGCTCGGGATAGATATTTGTGATAACAAGGTTCCACAACCACCTTGGAACTTAAGAAGCCGACCGCCGAAGATGGGCAGCAGCGTCTTCGGTGCGACAAAGCCAGTACTGCGGTCACCAACCCGCCTGCCCAGCGTGGTGACTATGGGCAGAACACATGAGTTCACGTTGTTTTTGGCGTGAGCTTGTGGAGGCCTATGTCCAGCAGTGGACTGTATAGGCTGTAATGATGATGATGATAGATATTTGTATTTGTACAAATATTTTTTTCTGGTTCGAATGTTTGTCCTTGTGGGCACAACGGCTCCATAAATACCGGATAGCGATCGTTACTCCTAGTAGGAAACATATCCGCCAACCTGCAGTGGTGTAGTATGGTGGATTAAGCTCCAATAAGCTCTTCTTGGTTAAAGAGGTCCTGCGAAACTTTGGGACGAGCGTACGCTACCTGACGGTGAGCGGTTACCGTAACCTGTTAGACGCCTGCAACATCGGAAGCGTCGCAATCGCGTTGCCGACTTTAACCCCCAACCCTTCTCGGGAGCTCTGGTCCTACTCGCCACGGGAACTCGACACTACTTGAAAGTATTGTTAGACTGTAATCTTCTATAAGGTTGAGGTACTTCCCCAGTCCAAATTTTGAGCGAAATATTTTATGCTATGATCTACCTCAATTAATGCGATCGCATGCAAAAATTCTGGAACGTCTTCTGTGTTATCTGATTCTAAATTTTTTAACTGGTCGTAATCTAACTATTACTTGTATTTATGTCTTTTTAGTAACATAATGTACTTAGAAACAATTTACTCAACATATTTTTTTATTCAACATATGTTATGACACAATGAAAAGTTCACTTTATGACAAATGCAGACAACGTATGTAAAATTGTACTTTATGATTTCAGGCCCTGAAGGAGATGATGAAGGAACACGGGTCGATCATATGTCCGAAGACGAAAGAAGTTTTTTGTATGAAACGCGTAGAAAAAGTCTACGTTATGTAAACATACGCATTTCATTTTATGTATATATAAATATAATGACTTACTTTACGTTGCTTTCGATTTGCGATCGATATTTGTATTTTTGAAACTCGAGTCCATGTTTGTATTATGATTAAGTTGGTTAAACTTTATATACTCTAATTATGATGCTTATAATTAGTTTCGTATGGATTTCTAACGAAAAATATTTTAGTTTTTAGGTTATATTGGCAACACTGAATCTCTATTAAAATCCTCTATGTACTGACAGGTTTATTTTAAATTAGTTGTTACATTTTAACGTGTATATAGCCTACACAATGGTTGGTTAAACCCACGAAATCTAGTTGACGATGTTGCCATTTTATCCATTTTAAATAACTATTTATATGTATAACAAAAATTAAGTCTGGTTCGTTGATTTCGAGTTTATAAGAAAACATAGTGTTTATTATAACAACTCATGTAACTGGAGAAATAAACGCAAACTTATAAGAAAAGGATTTTCATTTCTGTGTAGACCTAATTTTAAACGCCTTAATTTACTAGAGAAAAGCCAATATGTTGGGATACATCCATCATCCGTAAGTATCGTACGTACGTATTACGTATATATACGTGTCCGTACGTATCATGTTTGTAAAATTAGTAAGTATGGAGAGGAGGGTCAAGGAGTATCATTTTCTATGAGGAGTCAGTTGATAGTGTCCAGTGGTAAACTTTTACAATATTTGAACTCCAACTCCGCAGAAAGGCGTCAGAAAAACTACCATGTGAAGTTAATTGATGTAAACGTAGTTTAAGTTCTGGATTCAAATATTTAAAAGGAGTGCGCCGAGTTGAAAATTAAACTCTTTATATTACTTTAAGTATGAATAAAGTTTTTTCGATCAAAAATTTTAATAATTAATTGAATAAAATGCTAAATGAAAATGATAGTAGCGCCTGCATTTACCGTTTTAAGTTAGGGATCGCTTTGTGCATCGTGCCAAGTGGGGCATCATGCCCCGTGCACAACTCGCAAAGGGGCGCCAAATGGTCCACAAAACATGCTGGATAATTTTTATTTTATTATATTTGATTTCTGGAAAATATATTTCAAATTTAGTGCGAGTGTAAATATAATAAATGTTAATTCGTAAATAAAAAGGAAAAAAGGTACACTAACATAATAAATACACATAGAAATGGCACGTCTTTTCTACTGGCAGGGTTGACGCAAAAAATTAGAAAATTACATTTATTTATTAATATGAGAGTATATTTTACATAATATAATATAATAATATATGGTTTTCGAATGGGGAGGAGCACTAAAAAGGTATTGTGCCCCGGGCTCGAGTTAAGCCCGCTAAAAAAAGTAAAAGTAAGAAATTTTGTTTTACTAACATTTAAGTTCAAAACATTATTGGACAACCACACAGGCACCTTGTTCATAGCACTTTCAGCGCTTCTCAAAATAGCATCCCGAGTAGAACCAGACATCATTATAGCCACATCAACAATGAAACAAAAATTCTCATCAAGAGGTAGATGACAAAGATTATTCATGTACATAAAAACAACGTAGGACCCTTGGGTGCTACCTTGTGGGACACCGTATACGAGTTTTGCCTCATCACTGATATAGTTGTCAATTTTGACTTGCTTATAGCGTTTCGATAAATAATCTCTAAATATGTCCAATGCCTCGCCCCTGACACCCAGATCCTCCAGCTTAGATAGAAGTGTGGGAATGGGAACAGTATCAAACGCCTTTGACAGATCCAAAATGATACCAATGCACTTCATATGCCCATCCAAAGCTCTCATAATAGCCTCAGTTACATTAAGATGTAACTGAGGCTATTGCGAGGACGCCATTCTTGAACGCAATAACCTCAAGCAACAGTTGACCTTCCTCTTCTAAAACCATACTGGTTCGTAGATAACAGTTCCTTACTTTTCAAATATAAAATTAATATATTGCTCAAATTTTTTTTTTAAAGTTTTAGACATAACTGGAAGAACAGAAATAGGTCTCTAATTGCTTACAGAGGCTCTATCACCGCCCTTATGAACTGGTTTCCTTTTTAAAAACATTGGGATAGACAACCGAGGACAAGAAAGAGAATAGAAATTGCATAAATTAAGAGAGCAGAATCGCTAGATTTTATAACATTAGTATGAATACCATCCCAGCACCAGAACAATTATATTAAGACTAGTAATAATATTTAACACTTCCCCCTGATCTACCAGGATCAAACCCAAAGAGTTCAATGGTTTTTCATTACCTCCATTAAATTCTCTAGCATTGAAATTTGGACTAGAATCAATGCTCTGAGCTAACCGACATCCAATCTGAGAAAAAATATTTATCAACTTGATTTGCAGAATCCTCAGGCGTAAAACGTAAATTAAGCAATTCAGTAGCTGAAGAATTCTTGAACTTATTGGCCACCTTTTTTATAACATACCATGTGGCAGATACATTATTTTTGTTCTATAAAATTCCAGTTTCTAGTAAGCACGTTTTAATCTCTTTAGCAAAATCCAAGGCTTAAGAGCCATTTTACAAAAATCGGTAACAATCCGCGAAATTGTAATATTTTGACGTCGTTAATCTCAGTGTCGGATGCAAATAATGTAATTTATATTCTTGAAATATGATAGAGCAACCCTTGTAGTAGTAGTAGTAAGATAGTCAGATCAGAATTTTGATTTATATTATGTGTATAAAATTATTAACCTTTGCGTCAGTCTCCTCCCTAGGTAAACGGTCGCAATGTATACTTTGAAGTCCTACTTTTCAATAACCTCTACGTTGAAACCGTTTAAAAAAATATCGTAATATGTGGAATATAATTTTGTGAAATACTAGAATAGATTTTTATTCCATTTGTATCGCTATTAATCGATAAACAAAATTTAAAGTTACGAATATTTTCCAAATAAGTACATTTTTAAAAGCGATATTTTTCTTAGAAAACTAAGAAATTTTAAGGAACTATCTTCATCAAAGTAAACTTACATCATTAAGGAATATAATAACTAGCACAAAGATGCGATGCGATGCGACCAAATTTACCTAAACTTGCACAGCGAAAAATTGTGAAATGGCTCTTAAGATATTGCTCTTCCGAGAAAGGTTTACTTGTTTAGTATTGGACATTACAATAGAGGAAAAATTTTTTGGATTAGGTTATACTCGTAAAAATTTATTGGCGCGTTCCAGTATCCCCCAAACACATGTCATATTTTGGAGTTAGTAATATAATTATGTGGTTCAAATATTGAATTTAGTTATGATATAGTAATGGCGACAACTGCTGAAAGTTACAACCACGGTCTTATACCGTGGCCAACATACACAACACATTTTACTTAAATTTTGAAGTAGTTTTTTTTATTTATAAAACTGGGTTAGCAAACAGGCGTACACGGCTCACCTCATAGTAAGCGATAACCGTAGCTTATAGACGCCTGCAACACCAGTCATCGCAAGCGTGTTGCCGACAACCCCAAGGAGTTCTAGTCATCTTACTCACCACAGGAACGAAACACTGAAAGCAGTATTATTTAGCCGTGATCTTCTCTAAGATCGAGGCACTTCCCCAGACAGGCTGCTCTAGATTATGAGCCCTATTGAAAAATTCCATTAGAATCCCATCAAAAGTGACATAAGCCACTTAAAAACCGATATATATCTTCTTTCTATTGGTTTCTAAATGACTTTTGTCGCTTTTGGTTTTGATGGGATCCTATTAGGGAGCATGATATTTCCTACTGCGCCTAATCTCAGTAATTTTTTTTCCTATATAATAGCAATATCTGTAGGTACAGTACACAAAAGGTTTCAATTTTTTTTTATAAAAACGTGAAAACCGTAAAAAGTATGTGAATGTTATATAATGTTATATTTTCTATGGGTACTAGTCTACCAAGAATTGGTTTTACTTATAAATATGTTTATTACTTATTTATTTATCAGCTGCATAAATTTCTGTCTTTTGTGTATTGATATGTAGCAATTATCAAGGATTTAAATAATGAAAGCCTTTTATTCACTTAATGTTTATTGATATAACATTTTTTTCATAAAATATACGATGCAATACTTATTATAAATGGCCATAATTATCACACTTTATGTATTACTAAAATGCAGAAAACTTTCAAGAATTAACCTGATACAATTTTTTTTACATTTTGATTTTCATCGTTATGTTTACAATTCAACATTATTGAGATTTCAATAATGTGATTTTGAATAATTTAAAGCAAGTAAAGAAAAAAATAATATTAAAGCAATGATAATATAACCTAAAAACGGGTACTATCACATAGTAGTGGAGTTTGTACTATCAACTAAGACTGATTCCTACATTATATTTACACTTTATGTACAATATAGGGGATATGAGTTAAAATTAAACTTATTAATAAAGTAACTGCCTTTAAAAAATAAACAACATAATAAACGGGACTATTATGTTAAAAATATGGCTAAAAAACGTTAATGTAAATAAACAAAAAAATGTATTCATCGAAAATAATTACCAATTTTTCTTTAACATTTTTATACAATGACTATATAGTTATGAAAATGTTGAAAATAAGATGTGTGTACGTAAATTCTTAATACAAGGCCCAGTCCATAAAATATATTACGTGGAATTACGTTTTACCCAGAGGGGGTTAAACAAATATCGTCCTTAAAAACCTCAAGGAAAGCCAAAAGCTCCTTCCCCCAATGATTTTGTGATAAAAATAGCATACAAATTACTTAGATTTTTTTAATTTATTAATTTAATAAAAAAAATCTTCCTTTTGTCATATCACGTCACGCTTAACAGTCTTCTTATTTTGAACATATGTTATGGACAGCCCCTTGCTTCTAACACTCTAATGCCAATATTTGAATTTTTAAGTAAGAAAATGAAAAATATGCATACTCTAAATTTATTTTTGTATTATCACAATGTGATGTTAAATATATGGCTCAAAAAGAACATGAAATTGTCCAGTAGACATTTCTTTAACTTTTTTTTAATTGATTTATTTAATATAACGTCTCTTTACAGAAAAAAAGAAAAACAACTGAGCAAGTTTCCAGCACTTTAAAATCTTTCTTTCAAAATCCATAATTTAAAATTTCACAGCGTTTCCTTCTCGACTACTTCTAACTACTTTTTACCACTCCATACATATTTGGAATACAGAATCTTCAGAAAAACTTTAGATATCCAGGTGTCAATATACAAGCGACGCTTAGTTCCCAGGTAATGTATGTTGGTAATTTCTCACTTAATAAAATTTTCTATTAAAAGTATTGCGTCATGAAAGCCATTACGAGTATTCCAGAGATGAGAGCCGCGAGGTGTTTCAACGATTCGATTTTATCATTTTCTCGAAGTAAATCCGGTAGAACTGTCACTAGGGCGATGTGTAGGAAACCCCCCGCGGTGAACGGTACTATCCATGAGGTTTTAGCCTCTGAAAAATAATAATTATTATTTTTTAACAATTTTTTCATCTGTTAGCACAGCAAGAAATAGTTTGCTATAAAAACCTTACAGAAGATCACAGACAAATAACACTGCTCTGAAGTAGTAATATGTTCCTGTGACGAGTAAAACAACCAAAGCTTACACTACAGAGCGTAGAGTCATTAACGCGATTGTAATGCCCATAGGTATGCTGTGTGGCTACGACATTAAAGAATATAGCCACCCCCTCTCTTCCCGTGGGTGTCGTAAGAGGCGACTAAGGGATAATACAGTTCCACTACTACCTTGGAACTTAAAAAGGCGACCGATGGTAGGATAACTATCCAACTGCTGGCTTTGAAATACACAGGCCGAAGACGGGCAGCAGCGTCTTCGGCGCGACAAAACCAGTACTGCGGTCACCAACCCGCCTGCCCAGTGTGGTGACTATGGGCAATAAAAGGCCTATGTCCAGTAGTGGACTGCGAAAGACTGATGTGATGATAATGATGAATGTCCATAGGTTATGGTAACCGTTTAACATCAGGTCGACCGTGTATCTGTTTGCTACAAAAAAGTATCCAAAAAATTAAAGAAAAGTAATTTTATTATTTTTTTTTCCAAAATACACTTTAAGCCAACTAAGACAAATTTTGATATTGCAAAGGTTAAAATATTTCAGAATAATTAAAATAACATAAATACCAATAGCATTCCTTGCTCCGCTGAATATAACTGCTGTCATGGCTCCAATCAGACCCGCAGATGCAGTGGCCTTAAATCATATAAAAATAATTGAAAAATTTAACTGAACACAGCACAGCAGAAAATATCCCACACAAAATCAGGAGCAGCCCGACTGGGGAAATATTTCGATATTACAGAAAGTCACAGCTAAATAATACTGCTTACAAGCGGTGTTATTGAGCTGCGAAGACCTTTTTTTTTTAATAAAATAAAATTTAATAATTATAAAATTTTATAGTTATTGAAATAATGGTAAATGTTTAGTCAAACCTACTATGTATTGGTAGATTATTAACCAAGGGGATAAAGCAGTGTCTTCTGTCGCGGGTGACGATTTAAATCGCGAGCGTAACGAAGGACTCGAGGTTTACTTCCGAACGTAGTGAGGCATTTAAGTTCACCCAAGACTAAGACAGGTTTATCACCGAGGAAAATACTCGAATTCGTACCATTTGCGAAAAAATTAACACAATAATAATATAAGCATTTATTAAAAATAATGACAATTAAAAGTAAAAGTTAACATTCGAAACATTGGTTCAATTATTAATAGAGAGTTACATTTTTGTTTGGTACATTTATTGTTGATGAGTTGATTTGAGTATTTCTCTTAGTTCAGTATAAATTTCGGCAAGTATTCCAAATTTAAATGACACTCTCCCCCTAGAGGATGAATGAAATTCAGTACAATTTTCTTTCCCTGTTTTAAATAGATTAAAAATGACTATTGTTATGTTCGCTTTTTGTGGCATAGAATGTCACTTTTTTGAGCGAGTGGTACGAAAATATTTTTTATTTATCTTTTTCTGTGTCAGTAAGATTACCAGTTATAAAAAGAGAAAAATAAATCTGATAAGTTATAATTTCAATGTATCGCTAGTTTACTTACAAATTGTGCTTTAGCAGCTTCCCATCGAGAGAAGCCACTTTTTAGTAAAATAGCGAAATCTCCAACTTCGTGAGGTATCTCGTGAACTGGAAAACAAAAATACAAATGAGTATATGTTTATGAACTTTCTAAGTGTTGATAAACTCTTACGTATATTCAACAAAGACACAATCTTCCATATTTAAGAAAGTCACGGATAGAAAGTATTTAGTTTGACTTGACAAGTCTAAGACGCGAGCAAAAATAGACGGAAAAATAGCAGTTTTCATATATTTGTATAGTTTCAATATCGATTACAGAATACCCTCCAAGAATATAGAAACCTTTTTCTTCCAGTCGCGTGTCGGGGATGACACATGAATTTACTTGTTACTGAATGATTTATTTAAGCATAAGAACAATATACATATTTTTATATCGATATAAACACATACAAGTAAGGTCCTTAATATATTTATCAATAGCTAGCGTACATAACATTCAATAATTATACGATTACGGTGATATTTAGACGATTTCACTCCCACGTTTTTTATATTATGGCCTTGTGTCATTTCTTAATTAATAAACTTTAAAATTGCGAATGTTTTATAGGATTTTTTAAAAGTGTAAAATTAAAATAAAAAATAATATTAGTCAAATAGGATTCGAAACAACATTTTACAAATTAAAATTTTAATTATTGTTTAAAGTTGAGTTACAATCAATTCGGAATGAAGATTATGCACAGAAGAATTGGGAGAGAAACTCTGCAGTTACTGCAGACCAAATATAAAATCATCGTATCAAAACTTTGATCTAGCGGGTACATCGTTCCATAGCTTAATTGGGTAGAGCGCCGACACGGTCAGTCGGAGACGCGGGTTCGAATCCCGCTGGAGCCGTCGATTTTTGATATGATATTCAAAAATGTTAAAAAAACCTGTATTTTAATGTAAATAATATAGATTTTGTGGTATAGCTATATCATTAATAACTTATTATTTTTACTATTTAACTTATTATATTAACTTTCATTGTATCAACATGATTTTGATGGAAAAAAAATCTTTATTATTATATATATATAACCATGAAGCCATGAAGCAGAAGATAAAAAAAAAAAGAAAAATTATATATATAACAAATACCTAGTATAGCGAAGGTAGTGAGCAACCCCACTCGGAAGCCCACTAAGAAAGACCCCCCCACAGCCAGCCCGTGAGTAAAGTTGTCAATTGAGTTGGCCATCAGGTTGAGGTAGCCTGCCACCTGGAAGTAACGGTATAGTAATATTAATACTTTTCATAAATTATATATACACTTGAAATTTAATTATAAATTTAACAATTTGCTAGAACAAGGTCTATTTAATTTTTAAACGATTTAATTTTTTTTATTTTTTTTATTTCTTTGTTAACAACTTTGTATGATATGTATTACAAATAAAAATATTGTTTATCTTCAGGGATAAGTTCTTTTTACCGTCCACTATCGTTTTGTTTACTTTTTCACAGATTTACAAATACTAGACAGGGGTCAATAGACCTATGTTGGAATATATTTCAATAATTGTAATGACATGAATAAGTCTTGGGATACTTAAATAAATAGGTCATTTTAACCGCCTTCAAAACAAGGAGGACTTTGTTAACACGTTGAACGCCATGGGAGACACCAGTTGGACCTCACTTGTTTAGTCCATGAGGTCAGTTTAAAAGTCCTTATTTACAAAAATTTTATGATAAGATTTATTGCACTACCATACCCATTCTTAAAGATCTTACTTATTTTTCTTTACACTATGACATATTTTTCTAAGACATATTTATTAAGTTGAATCTGGCTCGGGGTCATGTGGTATCCCCCCGGCACCAACGGAAAAATTGTGTGTCGACTAGATGGTGTCCCACATGGCCATAAAGAAAAACTAAAACAACTAGGCGGCGTTTAACGTGTTAATTCGACTGTAATTTTTATACACGTGTTTTACTGTAGTCTGTGGTGTTACCTCATAATTTTTTACTGGGTGGACCGATTCTGAGGACTCTTTTTTTATCAATAATCTGGTGCTTATCATGTGGTCCGTTCAATTATCGAGATCTGACCGAGTACTTTTTGAGTTATCTGTAGTGAGCAAATATAATGATACGTCTTTGTAAATTAATTTCGTTCCTATCTCTTTTATAATACAAAATAATAATAGTAAACATTAAAAACTCACATCTTTCTTCTCGCTCTTCTCCTTGGAAGCCTTCAAGGCCTTCTCTTTCGCCTCCCTTAGCAGACAGCGGCCCATCCATCTGTTACCTTTACACCGGACCGCTCCGTTCGTTGTCGTCACTATTGTACTGCAACAGCCCTCGCCTGACAAACATTTGTTTTATTAGACAAGTTTATTAGCTATTGTAGTACCTTTTTGTGTCCTCTTCTAACTTTATTTACTTCAAAATTAAAGTTGTTGAATTTAGTTATTTATTAGGGGACCGTCCATAAAATACAGCTTTAACGCCCTTTATGACGCTATCGCCGAGTTGCACGAAACAAAATTAAAATTTAAGTAGAGATAAACTAATTTAATCACAAGAATTTCATACAATTGGCCTATGTCCAGCAGTGGACTGGGATAGGCTGCAGTGAAACAATTCTATTGAAATTGTAATTCTAATTTTTATGTATACAAAATCTCTATCAAAAGCTAGTACAAAGTAAAATAGATTAAGAAACTAACCTTTACTATTATTGTTGAATACGCAAGAGTTGTAGAGCTCTGTCGCCGACACGGTACCGTTGCCTCCACAAATACCCTGCCCGGCTGCCTTCCCGCTGTTCTTTCTTTGTTTTTCTAGAAGCTTCTCGATCTCTTCTATTTCTATGGAATTGATAGAGCCGTTTGTTTGAGGAACTTCTTTCTCGTCTTCATCAGAGCCAGCGAAGAGTTTCTCCACCACTATGAACACTAGCATTCCGAAGAGGCACCATAGCCCGCATTTCATAGACACGTGTTCACCTTCTGTAAAGAAACATTAATTTTTTTTTTTCATTTTTTTACTCATTTTATTAATACTTTATTGCACATCTTATATAAATAAAAATGAATGTTGCTAAGCGCATAACTCGAGAATGGCTCGACCAATTCGGCTAATTTATTTTTTTGTATGTTCCTTAAGGTTTACGGAAAATTTTAAACAAAAAAAAAAAAATTTTTGCTATTAACTTTTGACAGAACGTAGTGTCGAAGCAGCTAGTTATTAAAACTAAATATAGTAGTCCAAGATAGAAGTGATATAGAGTGAAGAGATAAAGATCTGTTTCTTTTGCGTCATTGCTTTATATGTACCTATATCTTCACTATAAATAAAAATAAATTGCCGAAATGTTTATATGCCTAGGTATAGCTTCATACCATATTGAATATTTTTATTTCTTAGCTCGTTGTTAGGACAGGGCTTGGTATACCAAAATAATTTCACACAAAACAATTCATCTAGAAAACGACAACCAAAAGCGCAAAAATACTTCTATTGATTTGATTCAGATTGTTAAATAGTTTTAGGCTACCTAGCATTATTTTATAAAGAGATTTAATTATGAATAGCTAAATTATTGTTTAATTACTAAATCATATTCTAACAGTTGACATCATAAATAAAAATTGTCACTCCAGGATTTTTTTAGGCAACCCATTTTTAATATATTATCTAAAATACTTAATAGGGTACTTTCAGTATAAAAAATAAATTACAAAATATGATAAAAATTAAAATTTATGTAGAAATACACATAAATATTCTAATTTGGAATCATAAAAGCAGATTATTGTTTTATTATATTGAAATTAGAAGTCGTATATTTTAATACGTATATCACGTGACCTAAAACACGACCCGCCATGGTATGACGTCATACGGGCAAAAACAAAGTTCTGTCAGTGCTGTAAATAGCTAGGTACATAATTATCTATCAACTTAAGCTTCAAGGAGTAATATAGGTAGCTGTTAGTATATTATACTGTTTTTTATGTAAGTGCCAGGTATACCTAATTTGAAACATAATGTTAAAAAGTGTTAGGTATGTTTCATTCTGTTATCAGCTCGGTGAAGGTCGATTTAGGTTCAGATCTTAGACCATAATTTTTATTCGTAAAATGACGAGTCAATAATCTCTTGAGTTGAATAAAATATTTTTTGATTTTAGAAACAAGTTTTTTTTTTTTGTAAACAAAGTGGACGAGTTTGGAGAGGTTTGAGGGGACGACACATGAACAAGCTTTCACAGTGACGCGAGCCGCCCCTTCCACCTCCATGACTGGAAAACTGATGAGAGAAAAAGCTTCGGACGGCTTTAAGGAACGGGGGGCGACATATATCAAGTCGCCAGGGAAGATAGCGACTACGAACAGGGTGCAAAGGGCGAAAGAGCTTGTTTCTGAAGGAAAGAAACAATTGGCCCAGTCCAAGAACCTAAGGACTGAAATAAGAGAGGCAGTGGAGGCTAGCCTGAAAGGGCTGAAAGAGCTGGTGGAGGAGGCGGAATTTGCGCTAGAGGCCGAGAGGGCTCGAAAGGGGGATGGGGGCCCCGAGGGCGCGGCATCGGTGAACACAAACACCGCCGTCGCGCTCGCGGTGTCTCCTGACTCTGGACTGAGCGAAAGGCTTGAAGAGCAATCACGGATCCTCCTGGACACTAATAAGAGGCTCGTGGCTGTGCAGGAACAGCTGACACGCTACGGCGAAGCCGTTGAAGCCGCCGGCCTGAGAAGCTATGCCAGTGTGGCCGCTGCGAGGCCGCAACACCCTCCAAGATCTGCGGCTCTCCACTCAGTGGTCATTTCGTCTCAGGACGAAAAAGAAACGAGTGAAGAGGTCCTGGGCAGGGTCAGAAAGACCATCGATGCAAAAGAGGGATGGGTGCAAGTGGAGAAGGTCCGGAAAGCTAGAGACAGACGCATCGTCATGGGCTTCGGGTCCACTGAAGAGCGGGACAAGGCAAAGAGCAGGCTGACCAAGGAGGGGACGGGCCTCGTCGTCGAGGAAGTTAAAAACCGGGACCCGCTTCTGGTCCTTAGAGGTGTCTTGACCGCGAACACTGATGAGGACATCGTTAAGGCTCTGTGGAACCAGAACCGGGACCTGTTTAGCGGCCTCGGCAGCGAGGACGACCGTTTCCAGGTCAAATTTCAAATTTTTTTCGCATTTTGGCGGTAGTTCGGGTTATACTGGTTCTCGGTTTAGTGTGCGAATAAAATAAAAAACGTTGATGTTTGCTAAATATTAGTACATAAATACAAAGTTTATAGTTCAGTACGCGGGCACAAGTGTTTGTAAGGAAATTATTGCTGTGAAAATCACAATATTTGATAAAATACGAACTTGCCATTGACAATCAGCTGTTGTGTTGTGAAGTGACACTTTAGTGAACTTGATAATAATTTGGTTTTAAATACCTATCTTTAATTACGTTTATTGTGAGTATAAATTAGTTGTTTTTTTTTAAAACTATTTTGTGCAAAGGGAAAAGTGAAGAAAATAGTGCAAAATAATATTATTAACAATTATTAACATAAAAAGCCTAGACGGAGCCATCTAGTTGGTTTTTATCTGAACTACAGCTAGCGCAGCTATTGTCTTATCGAATAACAAATATGGCTAGCAAGTGCGGCAGCTGCGGAAAGTTCACCTCGGCAATAGATGGCACTAAGTGTAGAAAATGTTCACTCGTTTTTCATCGTGGATGCTTAGTAAATACAAGTCCTAACGCATCTTTACCAAAATGGATGTGCAAGAGCTGTAAGTCCGGTGAAGCAGGCACGGATGCTTCTGTGGATGCCGATAGCTTGGGAAGCGTCGAGGCCATGATGAAGGCTATTGAGTTGCTCCGCACTGAGCTGTCGGCGTGTACAAGAGAAATGTCATCGTTTAGGCAGGAACTCGGCATAATAAGAACAACGTTAGTAGATTTTAATACTCGTATGGATTCCTTCGAGGAGCGGCTGACTAAGCTGAAAAAAAGTGAGAAGCCGATCGAGTCTATCGATGAAACGTTATCGCAGCTAAGGTCAGACCTCAATGACAGGGATCAAGAGCTCCTACTGAACGACGTCGAGTATAGTTGCGCTTATATCCAACAAGCTAGGCGTAAATATTGACGAACGAGAAGTCGTGAGTGTGCAGCGTGCGGGGCCCGTGCGTGCGCGTGCGCAGTCTTCGTCGGAGCGACCGCCGGCTCGCGCCATATGTGTTCGGCTGGCGAGGCGCGGCCTCCGTGACGAGTTGCTCCGTGCGGCGCGGGTGCGGCGCGGTGCGGACACTGCTGGATTCGACATTGACGCTCAACCACGTCGATTTTATGTGAACGAGCGACTTACACGCGTAAACCGACAGCTCTTCTACGCCGTTCGTGCGAAGGCCAAGGAGGTGGGTTGGCGGTATGTATGGACGCGTGATGGTCGCATATTCGCACGTCGTGACGCCAGCTCACATAACCATAAATATAGAATTAGGTCAATGAGTGATATAGATAAGGTTTTTTGTATATAAACTGTTTGTCTTGTGTCTTATCAATTCGAATGTTAATTATTTGTTTTTGTTATTGTAGTCTTAGTATTTTTTTTGAATCTATAAAATTAATAGCTGTTAAGTATTTATGTACATTATATATGTTTTGCACCACTGGTGGTAGTGGATGTGGTGACAGTGTGACTCTCAAAACGGGCCTACGATCTGACACAGATATTTTAGTTCAGTATAATTTTATTATCATTTCAATTTATCAAACATACACTAAATCACATCTTATTATTATATATCTTCTATGTCATTATATAATTTCATCTATCTTATTCATTTATATCATTTTATATCTATCTCATATATATATCTTTTGTGTAGTTAATTATCATTTAAAATTTATAAGTTGTATATTATGATGGCACCAAGAAAGATTAGGATTGGTTTAATTAATCCTCGATCATTGAGAACTGGGCATGAGGAGTTTGTTGTTACGCTGATGAAGCATGACATAGATATTCTCGCAGTGAACGAGACGTGGCTCAAGCAGGGAGAGGAGGAAACCGCTCCAATTTTATCGGGTTATCACCTTCGTCACGTACCTCGTCCTCCAGGGCTGCGTGCCCGTGGTGGAGGAGTGGGATTTTATATAAAGCGTGAAATATCTGTACGTGTACTGAAGCACCCTATTGCATGCAGACTCTGTGGAGCAAATGTGGTTGGGTATAACTGTCCACTCTAAAAAGATGGCGATCGGTACTGCATACCGGCCGCCCTGGCTCAGCGTTCAGGTATTCATAAATGCGTTGAGTGATACAATCAGCTCGCTCTCATGGTACGACCATGTCATCCTATTGGGTGATTTCAATATAAATTGTCTCAACTCTGTAGATAACAGTTTTTTAGTGCTTGGAGATTTTTTATCTAACTTTGGCCTTCGTCAGTATGTTGCTGAGCCAACACATTTTACTTCAACCGGTGACACCTTGCTCGATCTCATTTGCACCGACGCAAATGTGGTCCGAGTCTGGGTTGATCACACACCCTCACTAAGCGATCATGCGCTGGTTGCATGTGAGCTAAATATTCCGAAACTTAAAAGTCGACCTAAATCTATATATTTTAGACCTATCAAAGATATAGATCCAGTTCAGTTCAATGCTCTAATGTCATCTATTGATTGGAACGCTTTGAGTATGGGGAATGTCAATGAAATAGCAAATAACCTTACATATAATTTATTAGAAGTTTTTGATTACCTCGCACCGAAAAAACTAGTCTTTATAAAACATAAAAGTTACCCATGGATCACACATAATATTCGTCTAATGATAAAACGTCGTGATGAAGCCTATCGCAAAGCCCGCTCAACTAAGCATCCCGCCAAGGTGGCGTACTACAATGAACTTAAGTCGATTGTTGGTCGTGCCATCCAAATTGAAAAAGACACATATTTTAAAACATATGTCAGCTCAAATGTACGAAACCCTAGAACTATGTGGAAACACATTAAAGAAAACGTTAATTTCAAACGAACCAATGATACACTGCCCACTAGTTTGTGTGATCCGGATAGGATGAATAGGCATTTTCTCAATGTACCGGGGGATAATTCCGTAGCAGACTCACTTTTAGACTATTTCAATAAAAACAAATTTGGTTCATCTACATTTAAATTTCAATTTGTGACCGTAAGAGATGTAACTCAAGCTATACGAGAACTAAGATCTAATGCAATTGGTATTGATGACATCTCGCTAGATATGTTGACTCTATCGTTCGATTATATATCGGGTACACTAGTAACACTTATAAACAAGAGTATATCGTCCTCCATCTTTCCGAGTATGTGGCGTGATGCTGTGGTGCGTCCTATACCAAAAATTTCTAGCCCTTTAGAGTTTAAAGATTTAAGGCCTATAAGTATCTTACCATGTACCTCTAAGATACTAGAAAAGGTTATCTGTAGACAATTAGTGGACTATCTAGAGCGTAACGACATATTGCCCAAACTGCAATCGGGATTCAGGAGGCACCACAGTACCGCTACGGCTCTTGTGAGTGTGCTAGATGATGTAATTCACGCCCAAGATGATGGAAAGGTAACCATAATGGTATTACTCGATTTTTCTCGCGCCTTTGATGCCATTAATATAGGCTTGCTTCTAGCAAAACTACGATTTTATGGACTGGAGGAGGCCGTTGTCTCATGGTTCGCAAGCTATTTACAAGATAGACATCAAATCGTAGAAATTAGAAATGAGAGGGAGAATGTGATTTGGTCGCAGCGCAGCCCCCTTGTTAGAGGAGTTCCTCAGGGATCTATACTTGGACCCATATTGTTCAGCATATATTCGGGAGACGTAATTAAATCTATACGAAACTGTAGGTATCACATATATGCTGACGATATACAAATCTACCTATCGTTCAAGCCACATGAGTTGGAAAAATCATTGGAATTAATTAACGGTGACCTAGAACGCATTTTTGACTGGTCGAAATCCAATGCGCTGGTTTTGAACCCAAATAAAACAAAATACATAGTCCTTGGCACCCGTCACCAAGTGCAGTTAGTGAAGAGCAAAGCCCCTTCTCTCGAAATAAACGGTAGCAGGATTGAGGATGTATGTGAAGTACGGAACCTTGGACTATTGTTGGACGAGAATATGCGATTCGAATCGCACGTGTCTAATATAGTACGAACTTGTTTTTATAGGCTTAAAGTTTTATATCGCATCAGGGATTCTCTTGATGAAAAGTTGCGCATAGCACTATGTGAGACACTAGTACTCTCTAAGTTTAACTACATAGATGTCGTTATAGGGCCACGACTACTAGAGAGAACAAAAAAGTCCATACAAAGGGTTAAAAACGCCTGTGCACGCTACTGCTTCTACATACCGCGGCGAGATCATGTCACTTCTTACCTGAATCAGGCGTCCATTTTGAAAATGGAGAACCGTAGGCGATTACACTTAGCCACAATGTTATTTGGAGTCATTAAGCATGGCGTACCTACGTATCTGGTTGACAAACTTGAGTGGAGACGCAACGTTAACACCGCGCACTGCACAAGGTCATCTCAGTATGCCCTGAGCTTGCCCATGCACCGTACAGCCGCTTTTCGCGGTAGCTTTAAATATGCTGCAACTAAGTGTTGGAATAACTTGCCACCACCGCTACGTAATTTAACAACCAAATCAAGTTTTAAAAAAGTCTATAAAAGAATCTTACTTCTAGGGCAACAAAATATTTAAAATTATAGTCTGATCATGGCAAACGTGATATATTATATATATTCATTATCAACTTAGTAGCATTCGTTGATTTGGTCACAAGTGCTCAGTACTATTGTGTGTCATCGTATTATATAATTGTATGTGTGTGTGTATGTGTTCATGTATATGTGTATTGTCATGTAGGTCATATTTTGTCTTTAATATGTCACATATTATAATTTATTGTTTTCCTTAGTGTATTTATTATATATTAGTATAATTATTAATAATTAATATTTGTTTAAATTTAATTTCGCATTATTATTATTTAATTATTCTTTTTACTATTGCCGCCAAAATGGGAAAACGAATGGTGGTCCTGAAAACCAGTGTCAGGGCTTTTAGTCCTGAGAATAGCTGAGGTCCCACCTTTTTGTGAGACACACTGTTGCCGCGCTACTATCTTCTTTTATCCTCTATTTTTTATTTTATTCAATTTTTTTTTTTTTGTTTTTTTTATTACTCACATAATGTATTAGACCTAAGACTCTGATTGTAATGCCTGCCTCTGATGTTATATGTATATGCATATATTGTGTATGTTAGGAGCAGTGTGTTTTGCAAATAAAGTTATTATTATTATTATTATTATTATAAATATAGAAGAAGGGCGAGAAATCCGCTCGTGGCCAACGTCATCCTTAGCGCGTCGCCCACCCTCTGGAGGAGGATAACTGGCATGGGATCAGTTCGTATCGACCTCCAGAGGGTGAGAGCGGAGGACCAATCACCTTTGGTCCAATGCACGCGATGCCTGGGCTATGGTCACGGGCGGAAGTTTTGCAAAGACCCGGCTGACCTGTGCAGCCACTGCGGAGGCCCGCACCTGAGGTCGGAGTGCTCGGAAGAGCGGTTGGGGTCCCCACCCTCCTGCCGGAACTGTCGTAGGGCAAAGCTCGATAATCACGAGCACAACGCCTTTAGTAGCGACTGTCCCGTCAGGAGAAGGTGGGATGACCTCGCCCGCTCGACCGTAGCGTATTGCTAAGGGTGCGCCGGTGGCCGCGGTGGCTCAGAAAATCCTCCAAGCGAACCTCCAGCGCAGTAAACAGTCATATTCCGAGCTGCTGATCGAAGCCTCTAACCTGGGAGCGCGGGTTGCTTTGGTACAGGAGCCATACGTCGGCGGGGAGGGTTGTGTGACGGGTAGGAATGGGATCAGGGTCTTCCAGCCCGTGGACCAAGGAAATGGGACTGTTAAGGCCGCGATCATAATCTTTGGCGCGGACTTTTACGTCAAACAGTACCCGGAACTCACCACGAACAACATCACAGTGGTAGGGATCCAGGTTCGCGGTAGGGAGATTACCCTGGTTTCGTTCTACTTTGAGCCCGACCTGCCGATGGACTCGTACCTAGCACACCTGCGCCGGGTGCAGCGTGAGACGGGGGCTCGGAGTATGATTGCTGGAGGCGACGCAAACGCCAAATGCGTCTGGTGGGGAAGTCCCGTCACGGACCGTCGAGGAGTAGAGTTGTGCGGGACCTTGGAGGATCTCGGTCTGTCTCTTCTTAACCAAGGGGAAACCCCAACTTACGACACCATCCGCGGCGGCGTGAGGTACAGCAGTTATATTGATATAACTGCTGTATCGCTTGACCTCCTTGGCCTGGTGGACGGCTGGCGCGTGTGTGACGACCTGACTTCCTCGGATCACAACGGCATATCCTTCCTCATAAAATCCAAGTGCATGAACGAAAATAATATTCGGCAGACGACCAGAAAATTTTATACCAAAAAGGCAAATTGGGCCCGGTTTGCTGAGAAACTGGGCCAAATTTACGATCTTAATCAATTTAAAAAAGTCAAAATTCAAAATTCAAAAACAGGATTAGAACTAGACAACCTCGTTTCAAGTTTAAATAACTACATAGAGGAGGCATGCACTTGGGCTATTCCACCCATAAAGAGGAAGGAGGTGCTAACTATGCCGTGGTGGAACGAGGAGTTGGCAGCACTAAAGCGCGAGGTGGTCACCAGGAGAAGGAGGATCAGGTGTGCCGCACCGATTAGGCGGGACAAGGTCATCGGGGAGTACCTGGAAGTTAAGGAGAGATATCGGACCGAGATTAAAAATGCGCAGACGCGCAGCTGGGTCTCCTTCTGTGAGAGACAGGATGGGGAGAGTGTGTGGGGGGGTATCTATAGGGTACTCGGCAGGACTACCAGGAGAGTCGAGGATCCACCGCTGGTGGTAAACGGTATGGGGCTAGATGCCAGGGGCTCGGCCCGACTCTTGGCTGAGACCTTCTACCCGGAGGACTCTGAAGAGGATGACTCCGAGGAGCACCACCGGGTGAGGGTCTTGGCCGAGCGGGCCGACATCGAATCTTCTTCGGGCCAAATCGACCCTCCCTTCAGTCATCTCGAGTTGAAGCTGGCTAGTCGGTCCTTTGACCCGAAGAAGGCCCCAGGTGCGGACGGTTTCACCGCCGATATATGTCTGCACGCTATTGAACTGGACCCGGATCTCTTTTTGTGCATCTTCAACAAGTGCCTCGAGCTCCACCATTTTCCTGGGCCCTGGAAGGAGGCGACGGTGATCTTCCTCCGGAAACCGGGTAAGGACACTTACACAACCCCAAAATCATACCGTCCAATCGGGCTCCTTCCGGTGCTAGGGAAAATCTTGGAGAAGATGCTCGTCGCCAGGCTACAATATCACCTAGTGCCCAAGCTCAGTACTCGCCAGTTTGGGTTCATGCCACAGCGAAGCACCGAGGACGCCCTCTACACCCTGGTGAAACACATCAGACACAATCTGGAGAGGAAGAGGATTGTCGTACTGGTATCGCTGGATATAGAGGGCGCCTTCGACAACGCTTGGTGGCCCAAGATTAGAGCCAGACTGGCTGAGGAAAAGTGCCCCAATAACATCCGGAGGCTTCTGGGCAGTTACCTGAGTGACAGGCGTGCCAGGGCGAGGTACTTGGGGGAGGAGCACATAAGAGACACTGGGAAGGGCTGCGTGCAGGGGTCTATCGGTGGGCCGATATTGTGGAATCTGCTCTTGGATCCACTGCTTCGGGAGATGGAGGCCAAAGGCGATTACGCGCAGGCCTTCGCGGACGATGTTGTGTTGGTATTTGAGGGTGAGACGGGCCTCGAGATCGAGCGGCGGGCCAATGCCGCCCTCGAACGTGTGAGGGCGTGGGGCCAGTCTAATAAGCTCCGGTTTGCGCCTCACAAGACCAATGCTATGGTTGTGACGCGCAAACTGAAGTATGACACCCTACGTCTCCACATGGGCGGGGTCGACATTGTCCTGTCGCACGAAATCAAGCTGCTGGGGGTCGTCATAGACCACAAATTGACTTTCAACGCCCACGTCGCGAACGTCTGCAGGCGCGCGCTCGCCTTTTACCACCAGCTGGCCCGTGCGGCTAAGACCAGCTGGGGTCTCCATCCCGAAGTTATCCGCACTATTTACAGAGCGGTGGTTGAGCCCGTGATCTTGTATGCGGCTGCCGTTTGGGCGCCGGCCGTGGACAAGCTCGGTGTCCGTAAGCAGCTGAACGTGGTCCAGCGGGGCTTCGCGCAGAAGCTGTGTAGGGCAT
Organism: Melitaea cinxia; assembly: GCF_905220565.1. Taxonomy (NCBI): domain Eukaryota; kingdom Metazoa; phylum Arthropoda; class Insecta; order Lepidoptera; family Nymphalidae; genus Melitaea; species Melitaea cinxia. The sequence continues at coordinate 9,550,488 of NC_059416.1, forward strand.
ACCGAACCACCTCCCTGAACTCGGTATTGCTGCTCGCTGGGATACTCCCCCTCGACCTCCGTGTTCGCGAAGCGGCGACTTTATACGAGGCGCGGAGGGGGGTGCCCCAGCGGGTGATAGGGGATCGGGAGGTGGAGCGGATGTCCTCGGCTCTGCGGTCTCCGCATCCCGCCTGTCATGTCGACCTCGAGTTCAAGTGCCTGGTCGACCAAGAACAGTTTACCGCACATAGCGAACACGAAGTTAACATCTTTACGGACGGCAGCAAGATTGAGGGCAAGGTGGGGGCGGCCCTGTCCGTATGGACTGGCGCCGCCGAAGCTAGAACCCTCAAGCTTGCTTTGCCGTCCTATTGCACGGTGTACCAGGCGGAACTCTTGGCGATATGCCGGGCGGCGCGGATGGCCGCAGATAACTTGGCCGGATCAGTCGGGATATACTCTGACTCCCTGTCGGCACTGCTCACACTCAAGAATCTAAAAGCCCTCCATCCCCTGGCCGTAGAGGCGAGGGAACACCTGCGAAGGGCTCTGCTCCGGGACAAACATATAGAATTGTTCTGGATCAAAGCCCACGCAGGGCTAGAGGGGAACGAGCGTGCCGACCATCTGGCCAAGGAGGCTGCGCTGAAGTCCAAACGCACGTTTGACTACGACAGCTGCCCGGTTTCGTTCGTCAAGCGGAGCATTCGCATGCAATCACTTGATGAATGGAACCAGCGGTATCGGGCTGGCGAAACGGCTGGTGTCACCAAGGTCTTCTTCCCTGACGCGACGGCCGCACACAGGATCATAGGTAAAATAAAGGTGGACAGGTTTGTCACTCAGGTGTTGACGGGGCATGGCGGATTCTCCGAGTACTTGTACCGCTTCAAGTGCAAGGAGAGTCCGTCGTGCGTCTGCGACCCTGAGTGTTCGGAATCTGTCCTCCACGTCCTCCTGGACTGCCCAACCATAGAATACGAGAGACTGCGTCTTGAAAGTCGGTTGGGAGCAAAATTGACTAAAAATACCTTGCCAAAACTGCTAGAAAACACAAATGCTAGAGAGCTGTTCCTGCAGTTTTGTAAAAATGCTGCAATAAAAGTAAACAATAGGAACAAAAATTAGAAAATTATGTTGTGTAAATATTGTATATAATATTTAAGACAACATAATAGCGAAGGATACATTATATAAGGAATAGTTCGTAAGTTAATTTTGTAAATTTAGATTTAGTTTTATAGTCATAAGGGTAACTGCAAAAATATAATTTAAATAACTAACTGTAGAAAATGTACCAGATTAAATAATAATATAAAATATATTAGCTCCCTCCCCGCTCCACTTAGCTTAGCGATACACACTGTAAATAGGCTTGCTTTTTGTACTTGTGGGTAATAACCCAAAATGAATGAATGTGAATGGATGAAAGACGAAATTGGTATGCGGAATGATAGTGTAACGGACTAAAAGCGTGATGTATGGTAAAAGAGGACTAGATTTAAAGTTTAATATTTCTTTTTTTTACACAAAACTGACATAGAATAAACTAAGTAGAAATGATAATTTAATTTGATGAGGGGAAATACCCCACAATGAATGAATGCGGATGGATAAAAGAAGAAACTGGAATGCGGAATGACAGTGCAATGGATTAAAAGCGAGAAGTATGATAAAAGAGACCTAGATGTAAATTATACGTATTGTAAATAAGGACTCCGAAACATAAACCTCGGAGGCGTAGGGTAAAAAAAAAAAAAAAAAAAAAAAAAAAAAAAAAAAAAAAAAAAAAAAAAAAAAGACAGACAGACAGACAGACAGACAGACAGACAGACAGACAGACAGACAGACAGACAGACAGACAGACAGACAGACAGACAGACAGACAGACAGACAGACAGACAGACAGACAGACAGACAGACAGACAGACAGACAGACAGACAGACAGACAGACAGACAGACAGACAGACAGACAGACAGACAGACAGACAGACAGACAGACAGACAGACAGACAGACAGACAGACAGACAGACAGACAGACAGACAGACAGACAGACAGACAGACAGACAGACAGACAGACAGACAGACAGACAGACAGACAGACAGACAGACAGACAGACAGACAGACAGACAGACAGACAGACAGACAGACAGACAGACAGACAGACAGACAGACAGACAGACAGACAGACAGACAGACAGACAGACAGACAGACAGACAGACAGACAGACAGACAGACAGACAGACAGACAGACAGACAGACAGTAAAGTATGATTATGTTGTTTTAAGCTGACAATTTTCTTCATTATAAATTAATTCGACGTTGTTTTCGATTTATTCTCGCCGTCCTTTGTCCAAGCTTTTAGCGTGAGGACCAACTTTTTTAAAACATACTTTTATTATTGTGCTATTCTTTTATTGAGTTCAAGTACATGACATAACATTTACAAGACTATTGTTTATAACGCAAATAGGATACTACAGATGTACTAGGTGACGTCATAAGTTTTTATCATAGGATAACCACCTTAATTGTTACGTTCCAAAGCGAGACATTTAATGTTATAGAGTCACGCGCCAAGGTTGCATTATCACTGTATGCGATATGTCGCAGACGCCATCAGGGTCAACTTGTGACTCTAAGATGTTGATGTACCGTATATAAGTAATTCAGGAATTCATTATCAAAATTAGTCAATTAAAAAGGTTTTCACAATACCACCTACGAGAATATTTGAATGAAAACTTATTTGGAATAGGCCATGTTTGAAATGGAATCCAAACTGAGACTGCCATAGTAGCAGCCAGTGCTGACGTATTCCATGATCTCTTATTCTTTGCCTTTTTCACTTGAGGTAGTCTGGAAGTGATCACTCTCTTAGCGATAAGACCGCCTTTTGTACATATTTATGTTTTTCCTTTACACATACCTTTTTTATTTCGACGTTTAATGTCGTAAGACTCGTAAGCTTTGTGTACAATAAAGCATATTTGTATGTATTGTACAAAAATAGCCGCGCTGCATTTAAATTATTCATATACATCGATATATAGGTGAGCAATATTGTTTGTCGAAAAGGTCATGGACACAGGTTTTTGAAGGCTTTAAATATTAAGAGAAACGTACGAACCAAATATATTGATATTCAAGGTTATGGAGTCAAGGTCAAAGAATGAGTATCGAACTTAAGTTGTACGTAAGATTTTCTGATTTCGCTGTAAAGTCAACGATATTTTTAACGTTTTTACCGTTACGTTTTCTTTTAAATATTTAAACAAATGTATTTTTATTCTTATATTATTTCTCGTTTTACACGCTTCAGCCTGTAATATCCCACTACTGAGCATAGGCCTCTTTCCCCATGTAGGAGAAGGATCAAAGCTTAATCCACCACGCTGCTCCAATGCGGGTTGACGGATATATTCCCTACTATGAATAACGATCGCTATCAGGTGTGCATGATAACAACCGGGACCGACGGCTTTACGTGCTCTCCGAGGCACGGCGGGGAGACCCACAAGGACTGCACAAACACCCAGACCACGATAAACACCTGTATGGCCAACACAAATGTTTGTAATGTGCGGGGTATCGAACCCGCAACCATCAGCGCAATCGGCATAATCCATGGCTCGTTTTACACATTTTTTTATTATTATCTTCAAATCCTCAAATTTTATTGTTACAGAAACACACCGAACATATTATATTTTTAAATCGTTTGTTATTAGAGTTAGTTGAGTTCGACGAAATATAATAAATATAAGTAATACCAATATATAAAATATTTTTACTAGTTATTTTTTACCTATACCACGAGTAACGGTTAATTACTTTGGTAGGTTTAACTGAGGTAGGGCACAGCAGGAATTTCCTGCTCAAAATATGGAGCAGCCCGACTGGGGTAGTACCTCGACCTTACAGAAGATTACAGCTAAATAATACTGTTTTCAAGCAGTGTTGTGTTCCTGTTAGTGAGTACTGTGACCAGCGCTCCGGGAGGGAATTGGGGATAGGGTCAGCAACGCGCTTGTGATGCTTTTGGTGTTACAGACGTCAATAAGCTATGGTAATCGTTTACGCTTGATTACCGACCTACTTATATAAAAACGCATATATTAGGTTATGTGTTTGTGAACAAAATAAATCTTCTTTAAATATAAGAACAGGGCCTTTGTATTCTTATTTAGTCATAGTATAGTTACAAACTGATACCATAATTCTTTCATCGAAATTCCTTGAAACTTACGTAGGTTATACGATGTGTTTATACTTTTTTACAGGATACCTATCTATACCCGTTGTATTTATTCTTTTCAAATCCCGGTCTCTAATAATGTAACAGATTCTTTGTTGTTTCTACTTTGGTTTTATCTACCTGCGTTTTTGTGGACGTAAAAGGGCATCAACAAAAGAGTGTTAAACAAAAAAAATTATATGTATATATATATAATATAACCTGCAAATCGTCTGTGTGACGTAACGATTAGTTTTGCCAAAGTTAACGACTAGTTTGCCAAAAGCTTCAAATAAAATTAAGGTGATTTTTATAGGAAAAATAAAAAATAGATTCAATTGTATTTATATTTTAAGTTGGCAATCCTAGTAAAGATGCATATTAATAATAATAAAAAAAACAGTAATTGTTTATCGCTAAAATAATATTGTAAATGTTGTAATAAATTAACAAGTTTATTATATCTGTGAACTCTTTTTAATAAAACAACATTAAATTATAAATATCAGAAATAATAAAACGCGGAGAAGGTTCACTAGCTTGTAGTGTTATTCGCTTATCGGTCATTTAGATTAACGGAGATAGAAATTTGAATTTTTAATATATTGAGACTTTAATACAGTTTGATTTTATCAAACCTTTTTCCTTTTGTAAATGATATCACAGATAGATTATAGTGATCGGCCGTCTGTTAAGACACACACACATAAAGGCTAAGGTAGTGGATATGAGATCCTTGACAGTCAATATTAGATATAAATTAAGATCATTTTAAATTCAGGTGCTTTCTCCCTAAGATACACGCTTAGACAAACTCTATCGGTCTACTCAGTAGCTTCATCTCATTATCCACCTACTAGGTGACGTTATCAAGGTAAACCAACAATAGACATTTCAAACAATACTGTATTTGGTTCTCTTCAAGAAGGGATCCTATACTATTTTGACAAGTCCTCTTTTCCAAAATGATCTGATACTTCAGACCCCATAGCCAAAATGACTTTAAAAATCTCAGCTCTTGTCATTTCGTAGTGATAAAATATACTTACAAGATTAAAAACTTTGCTGTTTTAAATTATGTCGACCCTTAAATACCAACTTCGACCCCTTAAAGCGGACGATCACCTTTCCCCAATACAGATCATAAACAAAATATATTTTTTGCAACGAACAACTTGAAACGTTATACCTCAGTGTGTGACTCAGAATCTTATTTGTAGTATAAATTATCCACTCTATACAAAGGTTTTAAGGCTTATAATCGTTTGGTATGTATGTTATCGATTCGCAACACAAAACCTCAAAGCTTTATTTATACACGCACGGAATATAAATGTGTGTTAATTACATTGATACTGTTATTGAAGATTGCTTTAATTAAAACTCTTTCTCTGACATACAGAGACTAAATTCAAGGAGCATGTTACATGTTTTGTCTTGTTAAGTTAAAGTTATCTACGGAATTCCTTGTTTTTTGTTACGTGTTGTTTATCAGTCAATGTTATTAAAGTAGGTGATTGTTTGTTTTTTTTTCTGTATTGTTTTTTTTGTATTTTTTTTTTTAAATTATATATAACTCACGGAGCTTCAAAGATAATGATATCTATGTTTTATTAATTGATTTAGCCTACAGGCAACATCGACAACATAAGCTTTTTGGGTATAGACCTCTTCCTCCATGTAAAAGGGTCGGAGCTTAATCCACCACGAAATTTTAAAATTTGCTAACATTTACTAAAATAATTTATTCAAACACGCTTCACTTTTGTTTCGGTAATTTTAGTACAAATCATAATTTCCTATGTTTCAAATAAATATTATTTTCACCAGTTACGACTGTTTTAACTTCCGCTAAGCATCCATCGCAAGTACGGAAATGATAGCGTAAACACTTCAATGTTTACCTACCGGTCAGTAGTGATAATGTCACGAACTGTATACATACACATTATTTTCATTCCCAGTGTCATTGATCAAGTATCGTCCATTGTTTGTATTATGTAACTTATTAATGCGATCGATTTTACTATTAACAGTAAATTGTAATATTTCATTGATTAACAGATTGCATTCATTATTTTATTATTACAAACAGTATGTAGCCGCATATATAGTTCTAACAGGGTAAATGTGTCTTTTAGTTGAGCATATTTTAAATACTTCACCCATTCTATGAGACATTACAAATAAACATAATTATGACATAAAAATTATACGCATGACTGTTTGTTCTTAAATATTTATGTACACATGTCTCTACTCATATGTATTACCTCTGATTCATTTTTCTTATCATATCTTTTTATGTTATTATCATACATCTACCTACAATAAAAAGCAATAAATCATGTTTGCCAATTGTCATCGTTATAATTCAAATTACTATTTCGCTTAAATGATAGATAATGAATTACGATTTTGTAAAAAACCACAAACTTTATTTTAATAAGTGTTGGTAATTAAGACTTTAATTAATAATAATTGACTTAACTAATGTTGATGTTACAAAAATATTACATTACTTATACTACTTCTATAAAGAAAATGAATTAAAAATAAATCGTTCGAATTCCTATCAACCCACAAGTGTGATGGGATATTGTTAATAACTACATTGTGTCAGCATACAACTTTAATGTAATTATGTTTGTATAACAGGTCGGTGAAAAAGCTTTTTTGTATTTTCTAGTAAAAAGTTGCAATAAAATCTTTCGTATTGTTTGTAACTGGCCAGTTTAGATACCAAGATAATTGTGTTTGCTCGCAAACGAAAAAAAAAACCGACTTCAATTACATCGACGAGTAATACAACGTATATCGACGAAAAAATAGTCAAGCAACTACGCGTTATCAAAGATTACTCAAAAAGTAGTTATCAGATCTCAATAAAATTTATATGTGACCATATGACAAACATCAGCTTGCGATTAAATTAAAAATTATTAAAATCGGTACACCCAGTAAAAAGTTATTGCGGATTTTCAAGAGTTTCCCTCGATTTCTCTGGGATCTCATCATCAGATCCTTGTTTCCTTATCATGGTACTAAACTAGGGATATCTTCTTTCCAACAAAAAAAGAATTATCAAAATCGGTACATCCAGTAAAAAGTTATGCGGTATAAATACAACGTAGGTCGACGAAAAAAGCGTCAAGTAAAAACGCATTATTAGATATAATAATAATACTTAATAATAATAATAATACTTTTTTATTTGCAACATCCACACAAATCAATAATACATATGCATTAAGCTAAACATTTAAATTATACAATAAGGATATTGCAAACCCGGTCTCAAGCTCGGCATATGCTGGCAGAGCTGTCAGCGCCGATATAACTCGAAAAGTAGTTGTTAGATCTCAAATAAATTTAAATGGGACCAATTGGCACACACCACCTTTCGATTAAAACAAAATTTGTCGAAATCGGTCTACCCGGTCAAAAGTTCTGATGTAACATACATTAAAAAAAAAAATATAGTCGAATTGAGAACCTCCTCCTTTTTTGGAAGTCGGTTAAAAAGGGAAAATGCAACTCAAGCCACGAAAAAAATTTTTGACGTTTATGGACGTAATGCAGTGTCAGTAAGAGTCACACAAGATTGGGTTAAGCGTTTTCAGTCAGGAAATTTTGAATTCAAAGATGCATTTCGCTCTGGTCGCCCAGTTACGGATTAACGTGACGATTTTTTTTTTTGAAAAAAGGGAGCTAGTTCGACATTGGATTAGTTACCATATAAATTGTCAATTCACCATAAAATAGTTTTGACCCATTTGAAAACGGCTGGCTATACAAAGAAGCTCGATATATGGGTGCTGCATGAACTCACTGAACGAAATCTAATGAACCGTGTATTCATTTGCGATTGACGTAATGATATCGAACCATTTGTGAAGAGATTGATCACTGGTGACAAAAAGTGGATCACCTACGATAAGAATGTAAGAAAGAAATCGTAGTCGAAGAACGGACAAGCTGCACAGACTATCACAAACATGGTGATGTTGAGTGTATAGTGGGACAGGAAAGATATCATTCATTATGAGCTTTTACCGCCAGGCAAACTATCGATTTGAATTACTTAGTAGAAACAGCTGAACAGACAAGAAGTTGAAGAGACAAGAAATTGAGAATAAGCGGCCAGAAATGATCAACAGGTCATTCATCACAACAACGCCCGACCACATACATCTTTAGGCGCTCAAAAATTGAGAGTTTATCTGGGAAGTCTTAATGCATCTACCATATAACCCCTCAGATTTCCATCTTTTTCGGTCTCTTCAGAATTCTTTAGGTAGTGTAAAGTTAAAATCAAGAGAGGACTGTCAAAACTACTTGCCGCGATTTTTTAATGAGAAGTTCTAAAACTCTACAGTAACGGACTCCTGTCAATACTGACGAGATGGCGGCAAGTTATCGAACCAAATGGTACATATTTATTAAAATTAATGTAAACAATTGTTGTAAAACCGTACCTTGAATTTCTATATAAAATATGCAGAAACTTTTCCCCCGACCTAATATTTAACCCTAATGATTAAAGATTCGATACTATTTCGGAGGCGTATTTATTTTTGTAGAAAAAGTTGAGTATTTTCATGTATAAATTTTTTTTATACAACTATGTCTGCAAACAAGCGTACGACTCATCTGATGGTAGTGGTTATTCGTTCTCGAGTTTTAAAAAACGCTTATTTTTTATTTAAGACTGTTATTAAAGGGCCTTTAGTGAACATTATATCGATTTTCTTCAGAAACTTATAACAAATGAACGGAGTTCGAACGTCCAGTCACTGGGGCTTTGAATTTTTCTACGACAAATACCTTACCGATTGATTGATTCAGACTGTAACATCACAAACACGTTTATACAGACATAGCCGTACTCATTTTAAAAAATACCTGTCGTGTGATAAAAATTTCATTATTTTTAAAAATATAGAATTGGCGTTATTTTGTGTTTAAAATTATTAAGCCCATTCATTGTAGTACTTTTAGGCACATTATTCTAGGTCAACCAGGTCATTTATTACGTAAAATAGTTAACATATTTAGTTAATTAAATAATTTCTCCTCTTTACATCTAAGCAAGTCATCATATACGTAATTACGAAAATAAAAAACGTTATATCATATTTGAATAATAAAAATATGGTGATGTTTAAGTATTCATACCTTTAGTGGCGGCGAGGTCGTGCTGCCATGCTTCGGGTAGCAAATGTAGGAATACATCTCCCAGTAAACCTCCCACTGCGAAGCTTAGCAGTATCCTTAAAGTTGCCGCTCCAGCTGGAAAGACAAATACAGAAATAAATAAATAATCCCCACTAGGACCCCCACTAGGAATCAGTCCTGTGTCGGGGATCCGGAAACACGCACAAAGCACGAGCACAAACGCCCAGACAACATTTGTATGGCCAATACAAATCTGTGTCCTTTGTAAATTAGTTTGGCTAAAAGTTTCGTTTCAAGACGACTTGTTCTGACATAGGTACCGCGATACATTGTATAAAAATTTCATAAGGCTTGTTTCATTGATAAAAGTTTGTAATATATTATTCTTTTCACCAGAAAAAAAATCCACTCTATTTAAGGTAATCGATTTTTTAACTCATTTACATAGCTTTCGGCAGGTTTCAATAACCTATTTATCTCGGACTAAGTTTACTAAAAATGAATTTTTATGTAAATTCTGTAGTATTTATGTAAAAAAATTAAGCAAAAGATAGATAACTACAACTTGTTGTGTCACGCATCTAAGATAAAATGCAAGTAAAGTGACAATTATTTTTAACTGCAGATAATAAGTCCTACGAAATTATTATTATTGCGGTTATGAGTTCGATTTCGGTTTACAACAAATGTTTGTTCACATACATAGTTTAACGTTTGCTTTATTTTTTATTATACTAGGTCGGCAAACAATCTTACGGCTCACCTAATGGTAAGCGATTACTGTAGAGTCGCGTTGCACCCAATCCCTCCAGGAGCTCTGGTCAACCTTTCTCACCACGGGAACATAACATTGCTTAAAAGCACTGTAATTTAGCTGTAGACTAGGTAAGTGCTTGATCTTCTGTAAGATCGAGGCACTACCCCAGTCGAGCTGTTCAAGGTTTGAGCAGGACATTTCCTACTGTGCCCTACTTCAGTGAAATTAGAAAACAGGCTCATGAGTGTTAGCATTACACAACATTCCAACCCTGATGTGTTGTATATATTGTAATATATATTTCATTCTACTAAAGGCCGTGATTTTGAAGCCTTTATTTATTTCATTTTATTTATTGATAGTCCTCAAGTTATCGATTACTTAACGTCTCCGATTTACACACTGATAACATCTATTGCTCTTATCGCGTAATTGAGCTACAATTAACACACGACTTATCTCTTTAATATCAACATTGCCTTTGATTTCCCTTATCAATTATTATACCATACATACTATTAATATTTCTAAATATTAAATGTTATCATTGTTTAAGAACTTTATTGAAAACAGCACCTTAAACGACATAGATGTTTGCTTAGATTAAAATTCGTGATATTACAATAGTCTAAACGAGCTTTTTTTTATTTGGAAGGTACTAAAAAAGCTAAAAAACTGCTCTCAAATATATTTTTTATACATTTTTTTTATCTAATAGGAAGTCATTTACGAGTTGAATTAATTATTTCCTAATGCTATGCTTGCATTTGTTTAAAAAACACCTCAGTTTCTATACTTTAATTAAAATGGAGAAGGAAATGAAAAAAACATGAAAAAACTTTTAACATTTTTTTAACAAAAACGACGTTATTCTTTTTTGATTCTAGAAAATAATGACTACCTACTTAGTTGTAATTTTTTAAGTTTGGCTTTCTGCTTTTTTAAAATTGAGTTTCGTCTTTTTTTTTAAATAAATAAGTAAATTGTCTTAATTAAAATTTAAGTAGGTAATAGAATAATTATTTCGTTCTTGACTATAATAGAAATATATTACACATAACTGATATTAGATCCTCAAATGTGAAATCGGCTAAGTGTCACACTTGCTTTGATGTTAGGCTGACTGTAGAATCTATAATTGTGTTTCCGAAAAAACCGACTTTAATCACATCGACAAGTAAATAGACGAAAAAAATTAACAAACGCACTAGTCGTCACTACGATTTTCGAGGGCTTTCCTCGATTTCTCTGGAATTCCATCACCAGATCCTGGTTTCCTTATCATGGTACCACACTTGGGATATCTTCTTTCCAACAAAAAAAAGAATTATCAAAATCGGTTCATAAACGAAGAAGTAATCCCCGAATATACTTCAAAAAAAAAAAAATTTTGTAAAAAAATTTGAGTAACCTCCTCCCTTTTTGAAGTCGGTCAAAAATCAACATAAAACTTCTCACGCTGAACTGTCAGCGGCGACGGTCAACGTGCGCTCACGAGCGTGAAATCAGCCTTTATCACCAGACATCAAACGTTTGGTTAGAAATTCAAACTTTTTTCAAACACTGACCCAACAATTTTCGTACTGCCATATTTTTTTCGTGAATATGTCGTTTTTTTATTATTTTTTTTTATTTTATTTTTTACAGAAACTTTGTCGTGACGTTTACAAACACAACGAAAATATACATTCGATTTGGTGCAGTTGTTCGAAAGTTATTATAAATTACTTAATTTCACTAACATATTATTTTAGCAGGAAATTTCCTGCTCAAAATATGGAGCAGCCCGACTGGGATAGTACATCAACCTTACAGAAGACTACAGCTAAATAATACTGTTTTGAAGTTGCAGTTGGTAAGTAAGGTAACCGGAGCTCCTGGGAGAATTGGGGATAGGGTCGGCAAGGCGCATGCGATGCTTCTGGTGTTTCAGGCGTCTATAAGCTACGGTAATCGCTTACCATCAGGTGAGACGTACGCTTGTTTGCCGACCGTCATATATATATCAAAATACATACATACATATTCAAAAAAATTACATTCTGCACTCCTTCTCTATATAAACTATAAGTGTGCGAAATTTCATACTCCTTCGTCGGCGCAATTTTCGTAAAAGGGGGTACAAAGTTTTTGCTTCACGTATATGTATAGATAGATATTGAAAGAAGATTGACAGCGCGTATAAGTCATTCTTTGAGTACTTTAATTTCGAATGTATTACATTGTATTTTTGAGTACAATTCAATACATAATCTCTGTCACTGATAGAATAGGCAGTATCTAAAAGTTTGTGCAATAGTATTAAAGGTCGCAGGAACAATGTTGAGCTGTTGTCGGGCGAGATCAGTTTTATCACTGCTTCGAGAGCGGGTCCGCTCACGTATTGATAAAGTGACATTCGATTGATAATGTGAATAGTATTATTGTGTAAATTAATAAAAGAACTAAATTGTTGTTTGTATGATGTCGTATCGTCACTTCTTTATTATTCAGAAATATTTTAGAATTTTTATATTTTCTTCCTCTTGTAATTTTTGTGTGCATACTGACATTTTTAAGGCTGTATTATTATAATGGCTGTATTGTTATAACTTAAATCATTAGGACGCCTTATTTTGTACGACAAGAAGGATAGAGAAAAAAAAATTGTGTGGGTTTTGTGAAACCACTATGATAGATGGACGAAAAATTTTGGGGCGATAGAATAAAAGTTGCACTTTCATAAGTGGAAACTCTTTTTTACATAAAAATAGAAACTAATACCAAGAAAATGTTAACATAGACCCACAAAATTTTTGTTTTTGATTGTGCCTAATTTTTCAAATTAACTGTCTCGTCATATAAAAAAATTTGAAACGCCAATATTCAAGACATTGTTATAAGTTGGTAGTGTGACATCGTGAGCATTATATCAATGTCTGATAAGGTTTTCGTGCATTCCTGAAAAGACATTATTATACCTACGATGTATGTTTTTAAGTGCCGATCGCTATTAACTCAAGTTAACTTAACAATTTAAATCTAATATAATATATTATACACATACGTTTTTTATCTCATTTTAATGATATTAACAGTTTAGATTATTTATAAAGTAAGTTATTACCTTTAATTTATTAAATGATTACAAATATCAATTAATCTATTTATTTGCATGTTGGAATAATTATTAAATTTAGTTGCCTTTGTTTATTTTTATTAATATTCTCTTCTCTTACATCTGATTTTTTTATATGAACAGGACATTTACTCTTGAATTTCGATGTACAATAATTTTAAATATACTTGCTTCAGTGATATTAACATATTGTAGAATGTTGTGTACTCCGTAATAGGATACATATTAGACAATAATTTAATAATTATTCGATACCTATAATGCGTTATATGTATTCTGTAGATGTACGTGTTAGAAATAGAAATGACGTTGAAAAACAAGTTCAAAATTACAAGAAAATGAAATTTAGAGATACGAAACAGATTTAAAAAAAATCTTATTAACAATTTGTAAATTGTGCAGATATTATATTGTAAAAACTCGCAATAAAAAAAAAGAATTCTGAGTTTATTTATAATGGATGAAATGTAACCAAACAAAATACGAATTCTTGCAAATAAATTACAAAACCACATGTACTTCCGAGTAATCCCCAGACATAAATGAACAATAACATTCAAAAGGTCGTTGGGTCAGTGAAATACCTGATACAGACTTGGCGAAGTATTTACTATACGCATATCGTTAATCTTTAGAATATTTTTATACAAAATATTTATTAACAACAATAACAACCGCTCCGGTGTTGTGATGCGAGTAGTCACCTATAGAACACCGAGGGTTCGATTCCCGCTCGGAATGGACATTTGTATTTGTACAAATATTTCTTTCCGGTTTGGATATCTGTCTTTTTAGGTCTCCCCACCGTGCCTCAGAGAACACGTTAATCTGTCGATCCTAGTTGTTAAAGCACCGTGGTGGACTTAGCTCTGATCCTTCTCCTACATGAAGAAAGAGGTCGGTGTTTAGGCATGTACATGGCGCATTCGCCACTACTCCAGAGCGGTGGTTAATGCTAAGAAATATACAATAAACATTTTAGTACCATGTACAATCCCGATCGCGCCATTTATTGGCGATAATTTTGTTTTAATGTACGACAAAGCTTGTTCACATGACGCGAGAGTTGTTGGCGGTTACTTTGATGAAGTCAATATTCAGCGATTACCATGTCCATCTTGGATTCTGAGTCGTACAAAAGCTCTTACAACCATCAGCGAGATAAAAACTGCTAGTTAACGAGTGGCAGAACATTCCACAAAGTGACTATCCAAGACATAATGGACCAACTTCTGACTTATAAACTGGACTTTTTTCGGAGAGTGTATTATTGTTGGCCCTATCGGCGTCACCTCGTGCGATAGCCGAGTACTGAGACCCAGCCATGTTTAAACTGCCTGATTCATTTATTTTTATATACCACTAAGGCGGCAAACAAGCGGTCCACCTAATCGTGAGAAGTCACATTAGGATATGTACGCTTGGAACGCCAGAAGTAACACAAGCGCCTTTTCGACTTTAGCAACACAATACAACTTGAGAGCAATATCATTTAGCTGTGGTCTTCTGTACGGTTGAGGTTACTTTCCTAGTCGTTCATCTCAGAGATAAACAAGATATTTGCTGTTGTGCTACCTCGTAGATCTTACTAGTGTATAATTATAATGATATCGTCAAAATCTTGAAAAAGATTTATTACAATATTTTGATACATTAAACATTTTTTAATATTATATCAAAAATCGATCGTTCTAGGATATAGGATAGGATCGAACCTGCATCTTCGACTGACCTGGTCGCTTAGACCGAATAGAAAATCATCATATAAAAACTTAGATCTAGCGGATAAATCGTTCCACAGCTTAATTGGCTAGAGTACCGACATGGTCAGTCGGAGATGCAGGTTCGATCCCCGCTAGAACGGTCGATTTTTGGTATGATATTAAAAAAATGTTTAGTTTTTCCTAATGTGTGGTAACACAAAAATAAAATCGTACAAATTATGATACGTTTTTAGTAATTAAGGAAATTGAGCATTAAATGCAAGCTAAAATTTTAAGATAATAGTAAAATAAATATCAACAGTGCGATCGATCACCAATACGTGACGATTATTACGAGATAGTCGAGCAACGACTTACGAGATTACAATCAAATTGATACGCTAAACGCTATTCCGTCGAAATCGTTAAATCCCATTAAAGCCTTGACTTATGTTTTATCACAGCGCTTTGAATATATGAAAACGAGGCTGTAGATTTTTTTAGTATGAATAAATTTTCACGTAAAAGGATCACGTCACGCCATTACTGTAGATTTATTAATTTATTAGTTGTGAAACGCAGTTATACTTGCGTTAATTTGAAGAAAAAGGTAGGTTAGGTAGCTTTTACTTGTTAAGGTGAAACTTTATAGCTTGTTACAATTCAACCAATTAAATACAAGATCTGAATTAACTAGTTGAGAATAAATATACCTAAAATCTAGAATTTGCAAGAAATAAGGTTTCCATCATAAATTTGAAATTAGGTGTGAAATCGAAATTGTAGTGCTTATAAAGGCTAAAACCGAGCCCATTTTGAAATGTAACAAATCGTAAATAATTCTATCATTTGGTGGCGCGCGCATTCAATTTGACGGTTCAATCGCTTTCAATTTAAAACAGTAGGTACGTAATCGCATGTTTGACAATTAGCAATATATGTTACAGGCGATAGTTAGTGTATACACAAAACCCAGTTAATTAATAGGAACTGGGATCGAAAAGGCAAATTGTATTGTAAATCATTTTTGTTGACATATGCAGGGTTGTTTTATGTTTTTATACTGATAACATTTTGTTGGTTTTAACATAGTGATAACTACATGTCATTACACGATGTCATCGATAATATTATACGACCACGATTCACGATATATGACATAGCGTATTCCCATAATTCTGGAGCCAGTAATAATTTACAAACAGATGCTTTTAAAAAGAGTAGAAGGAATCTGAGGATAAGGAAATCAGCATATTGACTTCCGCTTTTCATCACGTCACAGAACGCATTGGATATTTTATGTCGATTTTCAGGCGAGTGTACTCGATCAGGGTAGTATACCCTGATCGAGTCTGCTGTAGAGGAGCTGTATTTTATATAGGTACTAGCTGACCTCGCAAACGTTGTTTTGCCATATGTGTTATAAGCCCCCTTAATCCCCCCTTCCTTATCATCATCATCATCATTACAGCCTATCACAGTCCACTGCTGGACATAGAGTTTTTTTTTTTTTTTTTTTTATTTATAAATTTTGATCCACGGGCTCAAAATGCCCGTGCCTTTGTTTATCATGCATGCATTATAATACTACAGGCGATTTTTCTACTTATTATACTACAGATCGACAGTCCTGTGACTGCCTAGTAAAACTAGGACGTGGCCCGACGCCGACGGTTTTTTTTTTTTTTTTTTTTTTTTTTTTTTTTTTTTTTTTTTTTTTTTTTTTCTTTTTTCCTTACTAAATACTGTTTATGCAGAAGTATACACATAATTGCTTTCTAATTTCTAACATTATTATTTTTCTTATCTATGTCTATATTTACACTTATTTGCCTAGTTATCATATATGTACACTTATTTCCTAGTTACCATATATGTACACTTATGTTCTACTTACAATGTACACTTAACCTATGTTACTGTTAGTAAGGATTTTTTTTTTTTTTTTTTTTTTCTTATATATATATTATTTTTTATATAGTTATTATTTGTTTATCTATGTATAAGTTATCTATTTCTGTTATTTACTTAAATTTCACTACATAACTATTTATTTATCTATTTTTTTATTTTATTTTATAGGTACATCCACAAAATACATATGGAACATTATATATAATTCACTATTACATTATTATCTAATATGTATCCCATCACGGGGTACACAACATTCCACATTATATTAATGCCGTGTAGCAAGTATAATTAAAATTACTTCGCATAAAAAATTAACAGTAAAGATGCTACATGTTAATAATAAAATTCATTTAAAAAGGTCATCAATCAAATTTATATAAAGTGTAAAGTTGAGATAATATTAATAATCAAACTTAGCTTAACTAAAATTTAAATAAATATATCAACATGCAAAATAACTGCTATTTGTAACTATTTGATAAACCAAAAGGATATAAGAATTTATATATTTATATATCTACTTTCTTATTACTATATCATGAGCCACGCCTGATCCCAGCATCTTGAGCAGAGCCCTTGCCAACGACATATCACGCTTGTGGATGGTTCTTTTCAGGTTGTGCTCCAAGATTGTTTTTGTCGAGGCACCCAGCGCTCGGCTAACGAACCTGCCGATTGCGTCATCACCGTCGTCAGTGTAGTAGACACAGGTGTTAGTGTGTCTTGTTAACGCTACTACCGCATGAGGCACACTGTCGTGGATTTGTAGCCTCTCGGTCTTTGTCTGGACGATGATGACCTCGCTGTAGGTTTGCCCTTGTGCTTCATGAATGGTCATGACGCGCGATCCCTCTCCAGCACCGTATCCCTGGTCCATCAGGAATTTTTTCTCTTCCTGCGTATAGACCAAGTATAGGGTGGCCTTTTGAAGTTTTGGTATTGGCGCGCCAGTGTATCCATTCATTCTGAGGGAGTGGATGGTGGGATTTGCCGAGTACATGTTTATATATACCTCGCAGATGGCATATACAACGTCCATGGGACTCCGGTATGTGCAGGACAACTCACGTGAGATGTTGATTGTCAGGTAAGGTCTACAGTACCTTATTTCGAACAGATTTTCTCTGTCTATATAAGGCAACTGGTTGACATCTCCGATGAGAACAACTTCGCTTGCCCCCGAAAGCCGAGCCGCCATTACTATAGCTCCAAAATGGTTCATAAGGGCTTCGTCCACCGTTAAACGGTTACATTTCGTGCCCCTTTAGGACAGGACATAGAGTTACGATATACAAGTTTACGCCAAAAATAGCGTGAACTCATGTGTTTTGCCCATAGTCACCACGCCTTACCTTTTAATAGTCACCCTTCCTTATAACATAGGTGTATGAAAAATAGATGTTGGCCGATTCTCAGATCTACCCGATATGAACATAAAATTTCATAAAAATCGGTCCAACCGTTTCGGAAGAGCATGTTAACTAATACTGTGACACGAGAATTTTATATATAAGATAGGCTACGGCTAAACTCTATCGCAAAGAAATTGTCATAAAAAGATTATTATTTATTTTAAAAACTGCAACATTTCAGGGGCGTCAATTAATCACGCGATGTATTTTTTGTCATTTTTAACCCCTACCTCTCACCGTTGGTGATACTTAATGAGGTTAAAGACTAAAAAACACATAAATTTTTTTAGTACTTGGAAAGAATCTTAAAATTTTTACAATATTATCTTCAAATACAGGTAATAGCGTAATCTAATTTTATCCTGAAATTAAAGACCACGATAAAAATGTCTGTGAGCCTCACAATGAATGCATTTTTTGACTTGAAAATAATTTCCATGACGGTCACTACTTGAGATAGCGCTCAAAAAATAATTTGATAACATCTTGCATTACTTACAATGTATGCGTATGGAATGCATAACGATATCATTACAGATAGCAAAACATGTCAATTTATTTTCTTTTTTTTTTCAAAAACTCGACAAATTATTTATGTATATAGTTTATATGCAAAATTTCAGGGCCATGCCGGTTTTTCACCTAATTCATTCAATCTTTTTTTAAATCGTTTGTTATTAGAGTAAGTTGAGTTTGACGAAATATAATAATAAAAAATATAAGTAATACCAATATATAAAATATTTTTACTAGTTATTTTTTACCTATACCACGAGTAACGGTTAATTACTTTGGTTGGTTTAACTGAGGTAGGGCACAGCAGGAATTTCCTGCTCAAAATATGGAGCAGCCCGATTGGGGTAGTACCTCTACCTTACAGAAGACCACAGCTAAATAATACTGTTTTCAAGCAGTATTGTGCTTTTGTAGGTGAATAAGGTGACCGGAGCTCCTGGGGAGACGACAACGCGCCTGCGATGCTTCTGGTGTTGCAGCCGTCTATAAGCTAGTAGCTACGGTAATCGCTTACCATCAGGTGAGCCGTACGCTTGTTTGCCAAACTAGTTATATATATAAAAAAATATTCAGCCACTGCTATTCACGCGTTCGCTGCAGCTTTGTGGACAAGACTTTTTAAATTTTCTTTATGATTTGTTTCGAACACACTTTTCTATAGAAATGGCCCAATAATTTACTCTTATTTTTGACACAGTGCTAAAACACACGAACTTGCAGATGCGTAAAAGCGAGTTCAAACTTGATTCCGAAAAAAACAGGTGTGCTCTAGACCGACACGAGATAGATACGACTGAAGTAAAAATTTTGCACAATTGGCCTGCACTGTATACTAGATATATACGAAACACGTAACTACTGCTACGAGAGAAAGAAAATGTGTGCTCGTACCGCTCTCTCATGCTCCGTTCGCCTAGCCCGATCACATTTTTCGTAATGCTCTCGTCACAAATTGCCCAGCTTACTCTCCTAGTCAAGCGTGCGTAAAAGTTTAACTTCAAAAAAGTTTTTGTTACATTGCAACGATTTTATCGATAACAGTGGAATCTTTACACTAAAAGAGGTAAGTTTGTTTGATCATGTGACTACGTGCAGAAGGTGCCGCAGTCACACCGCAACTTGACCGGATGTCCACATGCAGTATCAAAACCGCACAGCAACACATCCGGTCCGGCTGGAAAACGCAAGGAAACACTCGCACCCAGATGTCTATAACTATCCTAGATATATCTTAGGTAATTGTTTACATGTAAAATTTTTAATCATGATTTTAATCGATTTAGATTGACTGACATTTATTTTTTTAGTTACGTGTTATTTGCCGTAATAACAGTTAGTTAGGTAAACAGTATTGATACAGCTCAATTACTATATTTTAATAGTTTCTGTAGCGTCATTTGTTATCTTACGTTTTCATGCTATGTAGGACCCTGCAGACACTAAAAGTGTAGGTATATCAAATTATCATTTAAAATGAGCTATTTATATGTATTTATAATATTGTAATTTAGAAAACGAGTACCTTGTCAGAAAATTTTGAGTAAGAAAATATAATTAACAATTGTATACTGTACATTAATAATAATTGATTACTGATCTAATATTATGTACATATATATATAAGATGAAGATGAAGATAGAAAGGGGATATCCTTAGTTTGGTACCATGATAAGGAAACCAGGATCTGATGATGGGATCCCAGAGAAATCGAGGGAAACTCTCGAAAATCCGCCATAACTTTTTACTGGGTGTACCGATTTTGACTATTTTTTCGTCGATCTACGTTGTATTACTCGTCGATGAAATTGAAGTCGGTTTTTTTTCGTTTGTGAACAAACACAATTATTTATTTTTATCGAAACTATAAAAAAAAATTCCGACCGAACACAATAGCTACAAACAGTTAGTCATCAAAAGTCGATATCTAATTTTATCGGCACTCGATTTGCCCAACTGTTTCACAACTTGTCGCCGCTCTTACTAAACACAGTGCTAAAATCTCACAAATGAAATGATCATCGAAGCAATTGCACATTTGCACTGTGTGATTATTGTTATACGGTAGACGAGTCGCGTGATTTTACCTACGTTTACATTTTATGGTGATTTCGTTCACATGAGAGGTGTTGTGACGTAATCCCATAATTCAACGCTATAATATATGAGCGTATTCATATAATCAAATAATATAATGCTTTAGTTTTACTAAATATATATTTCATCCGCTATTGTCCTTTTAGAAAATTTATTTTTCAAATATTATAAATAAGAAAATTAAATAAAAGAAAACTTGAAAAAACTTGTTATTTAAAAAAATCGAATTTATCAAAAAGATTAAAGTACATATAGCTCTTTTCTTATTTCTTAAATTTTACTGGTGAATGAGAGTAAATAATGCAATAATAATTAGTAAAACAGTTGGATTTACTAACTATTATAAGAAATCACAACCAAAGTACAATTTCGTTATGAACAAACAATTACAAAATGTTGTACAATCATTTTCAATTCTGAAGTCAAAAGGGTCTAGCGGGGTAAGGTAGGGTCAGCGGCCCTCGAAAGATATTTTGAAAATAACTTGTGTGGCAACACTGGTGAGATATAAACTTACTATTAGCACAATTTCAGCCTCTCATCTCATTGCATTCTCGATATACTTGATCAAATAGACACTACAGCGGGTTTAGAAAAACCTTTTTACCCCTACTTTATACATGACAATCATATCCACAGTTCTCAAAGTATGTACCAAACTATAATGCTAAAATTCTTGAAAATCATTTATGAAATATAACAAAATATATTGATTTGGTATATGTAATTTTTTTTTTTCAAAAAGGTCCAATATTAACTTTTATACTAATATATATATCTAGACAACGCATTAGTGCAGCAGTAATAGCCTTGGCTGTTGCGCTGGCCGTCGCGGGTTCCATTCCCGCTCACGACAGACATTTGTATCGACCATATAGATGTTAGTCGCGGTCTGGGCGTAGTGTTTGTGTACTGTATGTGTTTCTGGACCCCCAACACAGAACCCCGTTGAGTGTGAAGCGTTTATTAATTCCTATATAAATATGTGCAATGAATCCAAATGTTACATTAGGTTATATTCGTGGAATTTGTCGTGGAGTCTTTAGTGATTATGAATTAACAATTGTTTCTAGAGTACAATAAAGAATATATTATTATTAATAAATAAAAAAAAAATTATGGTTCCCAGTAGGATATGAGTCCTGTCCAGTGTCTGGGTAAACAGATAAAACAAAATCACAAACAGCCCATCATAGGCAAATATTTGTATGGCTAATACAAAGGATTGGCAAATGTGGAAAGTCTCAACTAACACATCAGCCAGTTGTTATGGCAACTGGGCCAATGTGTTGCGGAGTATTTATTTTTGTTTTTTGTACTACTAAGGCAAACAAGAATATGGTTTGCCTGGTTGCAGTGAATACCATAGCATATGGACATTTGCAACACCAGGAGCATTAAAAGCACATTGTCAATCTTATAACATAAATAATAAATAAACATCTTACTTTCACACACAGTCGTCTGTTCCTAAGGTAAGCAATTCAATGCTTGTTATAGGTATCTAACAGCCGACTACTAGGTATATGTAAATGTTGTTTTTGATAAATATACATGGAAATAAAAAATATATAAATACAATTATTACACTCAGACTCAAGCGGAAATTAAACCCACAACTCTGAGAGCAGAACACAGAGCCAAATAATATTTAATCTAGTGAAATAATTCAATAATATTTTTTTTTTGTCTGGAGATTTTTAATAAATGTGAGGTGGAAAATGTACTTGATAAAGTCTTTAAATATTTTATGCAATTCCTCCTCTAAGAACTTTCGAACATCAAAATTAGTAAATATAATAAAAAATACTGGTTAATTTTTTAATTTATAGAACAAAGACTGAAATTATTACAAAGACGATTATTTAACTTTTCTAAGGGCTGAAGAAGACAGGAGTCTAAAATATGTGCCCTTATCTCAATTTTTGATCAACATCTACTCAATACTATGCTGTAAGTTAAAAATATTTTATGTAAAATATATAATTTGTTGTGCAGCAGAATATAGCCACAGCCTCTCTTCCCTTGGGTGTCGTAAAAGGCGGCTTAGGGATAGCACAGTTCCACTACCATCTTGGTACTTAAAAACCAATCAATGGCGGGATAACCATCCAAATGCTGGCTTTCAAATACACAGGGCAAAGACGAGCAGTAGGTGCGACAAAGAAAGCCCTGCGGTCACCAACCTGCCTGCCCGGCGTGGTGACTATTGGAAAAACACAAGAGTTCGCGCCATTTCTGGCGCGAACTTGGGGATGCCTATGTCCAGCAGTGAACTGCGATAGGCTGAAGTGTTATAAATAATTTCCTATTCAGTTTCTTAAGTAATGACAGTTATTTTTTTGTAATAATTTAATAAATTTTATGACAGAAATAATTCCAGTATCGCTAAAAATTTACGTCTAAATTTCTGAATTATTTTTTAAAAGTAAAATAATGTCAGTTACAGGTATTGGTTTTATCTCAGGGTTTTATTATAATTTATTTAAATATTGACTGATAAAGCGAAAACAAGTATACTATTGCAAATACGTTTAATTCAACTACACGCGCTCGTTCTTTGTCCCGTTTGAAATGACGACTTAGATGACACAAGAAAATTAAAAATAGTTCGCGTTATGTTCAAAATTAAAAACCCTTACCTCCGTCTTTGAAAGATGCTGTTTCATCAATGGGAATTATCAGCAGCGGCAGAATACCACTCAAGCCGACCAGCAGGGACGCGAGAGCAGAAAATAACCAAGGATGTTCATCCAATTCTTCAATAAAACTGTAGAAATACTCCGGAATAAAACCGTTCATATAAGTCTCCATTTTAATTTTTTACGATATTTAAAAATCGAACACAGATCAAATTAACACCGCGCGAAAACAACCACACTGTATTGTTTCCTAAACTTTATGCATTATCGTTTTTCGAAGATTCTTCTGCCCAGACGGACTAATCTACACTGAGATTGAGTACGTCCGTTCTTATCTCCACAGATTGACGATTGCAATATCTATCATCGTTTGCCGCGTAAAAATTGCGAAGAATTTATAAATTTTCTAGCCTATATTTTCATTTTGAAACTTGCTCCATTACGCGACCGATTACTACAAGAATGAAACGCGTTTAATGAACGAAACAACTGTTTAATTGGAATATAATACCTACTGATCTGAATTATATTCCTCGTTCGTTACGATGTTTGTTTTGTTTGGATTAGGACTGTTGATGAAATATCGATATAGTGAAATATCGATATTATTATCTAGAAATATCGATATTTATTACTAATACTTTTTGAGACCATATATCGATAGTTCGATATTGAAATTTAAATATCGACACTCTATATTTTGAAGTAAAACTTCTTTACGCGCGCTTGTCTTGGGGAGTAAGCTGGTGAATATGTGATGAGAGTGTTACAAAAAGTGTGATCGGGCGAGGCGAATGGAAGTTGACACATAAGTTAGTGAAAGTAGAAAGAGAGAGAGAGATTTATGTTTCGTAACGCTTCAGTCGTGTAGTGTAAAGCTTACTCGTTTTTTTTAAATAACTTTATTTTTTTTTTTATTTTTGTCGTCAACTATTGAACTAGAACAAAATAAACTTAATCTACTGAACTTTATTTACACTATATTATTTTTTCCTCTATTAGTTTATTTCATTACATACTAGCTTTTACTCGCGGCTTCGCTCGCACTGAAGCCATTAAATAAGTAGAGAGATTTTATCTTTCGTAAAATATATATTTTCTTAATAAAAAGTATCCTATGTTGCTTCTAATACCTTCAAGAATATATGTACAAAGTTTCATGATGATAAGTTAAGTAGTTTTCGCGTGAAAGCGTAACAAACAAACACATTCACATTTAAAATATTAGTAGTAATTATCCTAAAACGCAATGTAATTTTCGTAGGTACTCCACGCAGAGAAAACGAAACAACTTCATCATTGTGGGACAGACATGAAGATATACTCTTGAAAAATTTGTGTAATGCCAATTAATTTTTTGTCACAATTTTTGGTACAATGTCTGCTGAATTAAGGCAGTGTTTAGATCAACCAAATATTTCAAGGTCATTGAATACACTAAAACTTTTGGATTGATAGTAAACATGTCACTCTTGTGCTATCAGAAATAGCTCTTAAATATTTGATTTCTTCTGCTACATCTATACCATCTGAACGAAGTGCTTCTATAATCAATCTTTTAGTGCTTAATAATCGTAAAGTCAAACAATTGAACATATAAAACAACGAGTATTTTTAAAAACTCTTACTGAATATCGGTACGCATTATTGTTTTATTAAAATTAAACAATAATTACTTAAAACGTTACATTTTAATACACTTATAATTTAATTTGTTCAACAAATATATCGAATTATAAACTGTGTAAATTATTTTTGAGCCGATTTACGATTGTTTTTTTAAAACAAAGCCCATGAAAACACATAGAAAAAATATCGAAATATCGATATTTTTTTCGATATATCAAACTCCGATATTGATATATTTAAAAATATCGATATATCGAGAATCCGATATTTTAAAAAATATCAACAGCCCTAGTTTGGATGAATGAAATTATGAAATCGAAGAAGGAATAAGTGTTGCCAGTGAAAAAATTGGACTGCCTAGTCCTACTTGTATTCATAAGAATAGAACATAGAATACTGGGTGATTTTAAAATATTAGACCTAAGGAATACTCAAAATATATAATTGAAAGTCACACTCTAAATGATACTGCATAACAGTACGAAAAACTAAAATGAAAAAGTATGTGTGTGTCAGCTCCATCGCACGACTGGAGTTTATTTCTTCAGATCGACTTTATCGATTATCTAAATCGGCACAAAAAAGGCTTAATAATCTAAGAAAAAGATTAATACCATATCAAGTGGTAAATAAACGAATCAAATAACGCCATCTATCGGAACCTTCTGGGATGGCGTTGACAAAAAATGTCATTCGTTCAGTAGATTTTAATTATTTATAATTTTGTGTTTATATATATATATAACTTAAATAAATACGATACGTGTTAAGTAGTAATCATTTGTATCTCAAACCTATACTGAAATATGTTTTTCGTTAGAAAGTACTGCAAAAAAATTAAATAAAACTTGTACATGTAATCATATAAATAAATATTTAAATATTCTTGAAATTTGTATTATTGTTTTTACGTAAATTTGTTTGAAAATAACGCATGATAGTCGCAGAACGGAGCATGAGTACACTTCCCGCAGCACCGGAATTAAGGTAGAGTTAGAAATAACAAAAATTTAACCTCCCATAAATTAATCTACCTGTGATGTACATAATAGCCTGCCGTTCTACTAACGTAAAAACGCCCGGGTGTTTGTTGTAGGCGAATTTTATAGGTGAAACAGTGGAACGCATATTTGAGCGCTGTGTGCTCGCAATATGGTGGCATGATAAAAACATGCAGCTGTAGGGTTGTGAGTAAATATTTTGCATGGATTGGAGTAAAACTTAATACAACATGGATTTTCGTGAATTTATTGTTGCGTTTTCGACGAAACGAATGAGAGATAATGACTTGATGTTTTCATCAAGTTATGATAACATTCTTCATTTGACATTGACAGTTGTTTTTTCAACTTCCCGCTTTGTTTTGATGAAAGCCAACTCTGACCCAGTAGCGTAGCGAGGGGGAGGGCAAGGGAGGCATCACGCCCCGAGCGCTACTCACAAAGGGGCGCCAAATTGTCTGCAAAACAAAAAATACTGTACATGTACCGCCTTTTGTACATTCCTTTTTTTGTTATTATTATTATTACTATTTCTTGCGTGTTTCTTTTTCTTTTATGTTACTTGTATTGTTTTTGGTTGTACAATAAAGTATATTTGTATTGTATTGTACATATTATATGGTTTTCGAATGGGGGAGGGGGGGTGCTAAAAAGATATTGTGCCCCGGTCGCGAGTTACTCTGACACCCGTGTATTTTGTGGGCGAAGTGGGCGCGATGTGGTCGCGACAGCGTCGTTATCTATGACGTCGAGCGATCGCTCGCGATGACCTTAGCCTCAGGTGGAACGATAGAGAGGGCGTTACAATCGTTGCCGTCGTTTGGTGGAATGCAGTCACCAACTAACGTCACGAAGTTAGTAAGGAATTAGTAAGGAATATTGCAATTGCAAATCAAATATGTATTATAGACAGTTGTTTGATAGTTTTGACTTGGTTTCTTTTTACGCTGAAAGCTTTCTTCAGTAAATAAATATAATTTAATGTGTTAATTTATTTTAAATAATTTAATTTTAAAATAAAAGTTACTGTATTGTATATATGAGTTTATCTTTGCTTATATCTTAAATCTATATTATTTTATATTCTTACTAGCTGACTCGGCAAACGTTGTCTTGCCGCTAAACGCTATTTAAAAATAAGGGTTGGTGGTAGAAGGGTGAAAATTTAGGGTTGTATGTATTTTTCAACGCCAAATCATTATAAAATAAAAAATAAATCATTTATCTAAAATTTAAAAAAAAATTAGGGGTGGACTACCCTTAACATTTAGGGTGATGAAAAATAGACGTTGTTTGATATTTAGACCTACCCAATATGCACACAAAATTTCATGAGAATCGGTCAAGCCGTATCGGAGGAGTTTAACTACAAACTCCGCGACACGAGAATTTTATATATTAGATTTTATTTATACATACGTACATATAATTTCGCCTCTTTCCCGTAGGGTTAGGCAGAGACACAGGGGCGTAGCTACCGCCGTATCAGCTGTATCAATAATACGGGGCCCCCTATCTACAGGGGCCCCTAACGTTTTTAGGCAAAAATTAGTAAAATGTTATATACGATGTCACTTAATCTGGTACTTCCTGGGAAAAAACATAAAACTGTCATACTCGTACTTGCCTATAGATTT
This sequence comes from Melitaea cinxia, assembly GCF_905220565.1. Lineage (NCBI taxonomy): Eukaryota > Metazoa > Arthropoda > Insecta > Lepidoptera > Nymphalidae > Melitaea > Melitaea cinxia. Next base: position 9,578,317 of record NC_059416.1, read on the forward strand.
TTCACTCCAGAAATGACAAAAGTCAAAAAAGCAATCCCTTCCGAGTTAAGCATGCGTCCAAAAGTTAATAACATCCTGCATCGTTTTTTTCGGGATTCAGTTAATCATTATAAACAATTAGTTCATCTTTTTTTATAACAATAGGGGCAAACGAGCAGGCGAAGCCATCTGATGTTTGACGGCTACCGTCGTCCATGGCCTTTAGAGAAAAGATGTATACACTCGATACTTGAATATCACCAAATTATAGCGCTTAGGGAAAACCTCTTTTAAGAAGGTCATTCCACAGTTTGCATGTAAGCGGAAAGATTGGCGTGAAGCTCGCACATTGGTTGCAAGCCATGCATCCAAGTGGTGTGGATCCAAGGTATGCTACGCCACTGCAGAGACCACTTATTTCCACTTGCTACGATCCTTACGTACTTCTTTCACTTCTTCCACTTTCATTTTTGTCTTCATACATGCTCTTCGGTTTGAGGTACTCTTGACCTGGCCTTTTTTTCAAGACGTCCTTTATTTGGTCTCGAAACGTCCGCCTAGGTCTATCCCTTCTAACCCTTCCATTCACACTTGCCTCCTACACTTTTTTCGTGAAACTTTCTTCACTCATTCTCTCGACATGGTCAAACCATCTAAGCATACCTTTCTCAATTTTTGTCACTACATCTTCTTTCAGACCACAACGTTTCCTTATCTCACTATTTCTTATCCTGTCACTCAGTTTAACTCCTATCATACTTCTTAACGCCCTCATCTCAACTGCATTTATTCTGCTTTCATGTTTCTTCTGCCATACCCAACTCTCACTTCCGTACATGAGTGTTGGAACCATCACCCCCTCATGCACAGCCAAACGAGCTTTGTTAGACACCTTCCGACTGCTCATAAAGGAGTGCAAAACTCTATACAGCTTGTTTCCTGCATTCACTCTTCTTTCAATATCACTCTCACACTTTCCATCTCTTGTAAAGTTTGAACCCAGTTGCACAAACTTGTTCTGTTCAATTTGTTCATCTCCAATCACGATATTGCAGTCTGTCACTAGAACTTCTGTTTTTATATACTGGTCCTAAAATTACTTTTGAAGTTATATTTCGTTTACTTTTCATTTATGACGAAATAACAATATAAAACTACATTACAATCGTTCATTTAAATAAATAGTTAAATATAATTATATTAATGTAGATCCAAGTAAAATAAAAGGAAAGCTTGTGTTATTTGTCAGTTAACTTACAATTGACATCCGCTCTGGTGTAGTGGTTCGCAAAAGCGCATAAACATTGACGGTTGCGGGTTCGATTAACGCTTGATTCGATGTTTACAAATATCTGTATCCGGTCTGGTTTTTGGATGTATTACAAATACAAGAGAGCAAGTAAAGCTTTCATTCCTTTTTGTTATCATAGACATCTGATAGCTATTGTTACTCATAGTAGACAATATATAGTCTATCCCTTAGTTTAGCAGCGTGGTGCATTAAGCTTCGACCTTTTTCCTACATGGTAAAAAAGGCATTTGCCCAGTATTGGGATATCAGAGGCAAATCGATCGATCAATCAGTAAACTTAACTGAGTTAACTAATTTTTAATTTTAATTCGTAGGATTACGATTAAAAAAGTAATTTTCGATTTTGATTTCGATTTGTGTTAAGCGCCAAAACATAAAATTACAATTAGAGTAATCAAACGTTTATAACAGCTTATCAATGCAAACATAGTTTATGCATTAGGTATACATTGTAAAACAAGTCTACCGAATGTTACCGTGACACCAAATGCAACACGAATCGTCTTGGCAGCGTCGTCTCGACGCCCAGTTGAAGCGAAATGCCGTACTTATTTTGGCCTGCCAATTTAAATATCTTACCACATATAAATACATACATGACGAACGAACGGCGCAACGCACCGTCTAGATATGAAACAGGCCGCTTGTGGCGCGCGTCGCGCTAGTTCTGCTAGTAAAAATTGCAATTTTCGCGCCAAAGTGACGTTTCCCTAAGAGGTATCGAGAACGCGTTAAAAATTTGTGCATCGAGCCAAAGTATTTTCGTGGTGTTAATTGTTAGCCCAATTTGGGCTGTTGACAAATTAAAATATGGATTCGTGGGGCATTTTAAATGTGGATACCGCAGCGGCTGCTATATCCCGAGATGATATGCAAAGTAGTTTCAGGCGAAAACAAACCATGGTGAGTTTTTTAAATAATTATAATATTATACTATCGACCTTTGCTTTCCACATAATTAAAATAAATAAAAAAGAAAAGTAGAAATATTCGTCATACCTAATTGTATTTTATATCTATGTACAGTATTTTGTATGTTTAATACCTAAATATTTTAAAATATTTACTACATTATTTTTTATTTCATTACAAATATCATTTTTTATTTAAAAAAAATCACATACTACGATAGTAATTCTTTCCTCGAGTTGCATAGAAAATGCGAATGACAGGTGCATGAACAAACAAAACATTTAAAATTACTTAAGTGTCAACATACTACTGTTTATATACGTTTATATCAAAACTAATTAAATTTAGTATTTTTACTGTAAAAATAATGTTAAAATGTTGGGCGGATCAGAAAAATTACCTACTAAATCACCAAAGAGTTTATCATCATTTATCTATGACGCAAGTACGCGTACAAACTCATTTTCATATTGTATATGTAATTCGTCTCAATGAATTAAAAATATACCCTATATATTATATTGTATTTAAAGCTATATTTGACCATATTTGGTTGAAATGTGATTTAAAATTAACCCCCATTAACTGAAAAAATAATGAAAAAAAATATTGCTACTTATATGTAATAACTTGGTTATAGTTTCATATGAATAGTTTTAATACCAAAGACAACTAGGGAGTAGGGATTATACTTTTGGATTCCCTTTCATCTTTCGGAGTCGTATTTTTTTTTTCATACATATACAGTTTATTTATTTTTTAAATATTTTATTTAATGGAAGTTTAATCACTTAGTGACTATGTCACCCCCGTAACAGAATGATAGAGTTTAGAAACCAAACAAACAAAAAACAAAAACTTAAAAAGGAAACAAAAAAAAATCGAGAACTTCCTCCTTTTTTGAAGTCGGTTAAAAATATAAATCGTTGGAATGTTTTAGATGGTATTTTGTACCATGGTCATGTCAACATTATTCTTATTAATTATCAGCGAAATTATGACAGCAGGATGTAGAACAGATGTTCGCAACTGAGATTTAAATTAAAGACCATCATTACTACGACATTTTATATTTTTACTGTTTCTTGTAGTGCGTGAGGCTTGTTTGAAGTGTCAGATTGCTTATTTTTAATTTTTTTGAAATATGTTTGCCATACACGTTTTGTAAGAAAATATCATCAATGAAAAAAATTACACACATATTTCTTTGTTCATTCTTACTATTTAATTGTATATTAAATAGACTTTTAAAACACATTTTCGGAAATATTTTAAGTAATTTTAATAGTAAATTGAAAATTACATTTAAATAGGATTTAATTTGTATTTTACCGACGGAAAAAAATTATAAGTACATGATTTAAATTGAATTGTAATTGATGTGGAATAATAAATTTACAGTCACGTGTAACTTTTTGTTACACACAATGTATATACGTATTGTATATTGCAAAATTTGCAAAAATATGTTTCTTCGAGGCGGATGTTGCTTTTGCCATTTACTCTCACGTACCTATAAATTTTCCTCTTGCTATTGTTATTTTCTGGCAAGCTACTTTCTGTTGGGTAGTCTGGAAGACATCACTATTCCGTAGTGTGTTTTGTACTTAATATTAAGTTTTGTTTAATGTGTACTAAATTGTTTTATGTTTGCAGTAAACTTGTTTTTTATTATTAACACACCACACGCACACAGCTATGCACCGCGGTTTCACCCGCGTTAATTTGAGAAAAGTAGTTGCCTATAACCTTCCTCGCTATATGTCTTCTAATGATTGTCCCGTAAAAATCTAACACAATTTTATTAAACAACAAAAAAAAATTCGATCGCAAAAATTGTCGTATACTGTAATAGAAAACGTTTGGTCATTTCATATCTATCTGGGCGATAAGTACCTAATACCTATAAGTACCTACTCGGACACGGTAAACATGGTTTTTCCCGCGTAAATTCCGATTTAGCGGAAATTTCGCGATGAAAAGTAGCCTATATCTATTTTGCTCCACAACCTCCTTTGTCTTCTAATGACTGTCACATAAAAATCGGTTCAGCCGGTCCGAAGACTAGCACTGATACAAACAGAAAGACAGACAGACAAAATTAGAGACTATGGTACGGAGCGTGAAATGATGATAATAATAATAGTAATAATAAATATGAAAATGAAAAGAACTGATCGTCAGAGAATGTGTCGCAGTGTGGTAGCTCCTAATGGAGCGGATAAAAACGTGCATTCAAGATATGTGCCGTAAAGAGGATTTAGTCTATATACAGATCGACATTTCGAAATAGATAGTATCGTGGCTTCGCGACTTCTCAAATCAAACGGTTTGACGGTGCACAGCTAAAAGCAAGTTTAAATTTACCATCTAATGACCAGGAAATACAGGCTCCACGCGTGCAAAAAGAAATTTGTTCGTATACACACACACACACACACACACACACACACACACACACACACTTCAGCCTATTGCAGTCCACTGCTGGACATAGGCCTCCACAAGTTCGCGCCAAAAATGGCGTGAGCTCATGTGTGTTGCCCATAGTCACCACGTTGGGCAGGATGGTTGGTAACCGCAGGGCTGGCTTTGTCGCACCCAAGACGCTGCTGCCCGTCTTCGGCCTGTGTATTTCAAAGCCAGTAGTTGGATGGTTATCCCGCTATCGGTCGACTTTTTAAGTTCCAAGGTGATAGTAGAACTGTGTTATCCCTTAGTCGCCTCTTACGACACCCACGGGAAGAGAGGGGGTGGCTATATTCTTTAATGCCGTAGCCATACAGCTTCGCAGCAGTTCGTATACTGGAGCTAGTAAAAGCTGTATTCTTTAAATAATCCCAAACACCTGTGTCCAATTATTTTATTAGATATAAGGACAAAAAGTAGCCTTTGAACTAAAGTATATTCCATAATAAAAAGCATTATAGTCTAAAAATTCTAACAATAGCGGAAATGTGACCAAGTAAGTTTGAGTTACTGGGTTATATTTAGAGTAGAGTTTTATTTCAGTTTGCGCATTGTCATTTGTGACGCCGCGTTGGCCCAACGGTCACAGCCATAGATTGTACCCGTTGCGCTGTCGCTTGCGGGTTCGATCCCCGCACATGACAAACATTTGTATTGGCCATACAGGTGTTTGCCGTGGTCTGAGTGTTTGTGCAGGCCTTGTGGGTCTCCCCACCGTACCTCGGAGAGCACGTTAAGCTGTCGGTCCCGGTTGTTATCATGTACACCTAATAGCGATCGTTACCTATAGTAGGGAATATATCCGCTAACCCGCACTGGAGCATCGTGGTGGATTAAGCTCTGATCCTTCTCCTACATGGGGAAAGAGGCCTATGCCCAGTAGTGGGATATTACAGGCTGAAGCGTATTGTCATTTGTAATTAAATAAGTCGCAAATCTTAAACATCTTAAATTTCATAGAAATAATTAATATTTCAATTGAAATTGACTATCAGAATATACATTTATAACACAGGCTGACGGTCAACAATAATTAATGCAACGTGTCCAAGATCTCGTGTCTAAAGTTGAGTTTTGGCTATTCGTAGCTTCGTAGATATCAATCATCGGGTAGTCTGATGAGGTATTTGACGTCGGAAACTATTAATAAGGTATTTGTAATGGTAGTAGGAAACTATATTTCGTGCCCAACATCTAGAAACATTGATTTTGACTAGCCCGTTGGCGCAGTTTGTAGTTGCCCTGCTTTCTGTTCCGCGTGTTTCGGGTTCGAGTATTATATGTATATTTATTTGAAAAAAAAAAATAGTTATAACAGTCGGCTATTACCTGTAACACAAGCATTAAGTTGCTTACCATAGAAGCAGACGACCGTGTGTGAATGTTATAAGATATTTATTTATATTAATTATTTATATCGGTAGCATTTTAAGTCATTACGCCAGTACAGAAATTAGAAGAAAATTAGCATAATATGTCAAAGCAAAGCTAATATTTGATAATAAATTGTTTTAAGTTTTAATTTGAATACATGAGATATAAAGACTAGGGTTCACCTTCCTTTTTAATAAGCCGTTAATTTTTTTAGATGTTAGTGGAAACTATTGGGTTCTGTGTTATTACGTCATTATTTTAGGAAATAATTTTCAAACGTAAGTAGTCACGTCCACTTGTCCAAAATTTCATTTATGACACCATTTAAAAGTAAACACGATTGCAATAGACGATTTTTTAATACAGAGTAACTTATAATTATTTTTTAGGAATTTGCATTATATTACAGTAAGTTTGAAAGAAAATAAATTGGTTCCTCGATAGAATAATCTGAAAAAATTCGTTTAAAAAATTAACTAATAAACTAACTAACGTAGACTGATTAATGAGTGAGCCCATAAAAAGAATTACTTTAATTATTTATTATCATCATCATCATCATTACAGCCTATACAGTCCACTGCTGGACATAGTCCTCCACAAGTTTACGCCAAAAATAACGTGAACTCATGTGTTTTGCGCATAGTCACCACGCTGGGCAGGCGGGTTGGTGACCGCCGTACTGGGTTTGTCGCACCGAAGACGCTGCTGCCCGTCTTCGGCCTGTGTATTTCAAAGCCAGCAGTTGGATGGTTATCCCGCCATCGGTCGGCTTCTTAAGTTCCAAGGTGGTTGTGAAACCTTGTTATCCCTTAGTCGCCTCTTACGACACCCACGGGAAGAGAGGGGGTGGCTAAATTCTTTAGTGCCGTAGCCACACAGCACATTATTTATTAACTAAATAAAAATTATAAATGCAATATGTAGATAGAAACAACCAAATAAAAAAAAAGTTTTAACGAAATGTCAGACTGAAAATACCAAACAGTATAGCGATGAGTCACATGTCCAGGAAATACCTTATTACTTGCCAATTTATCCCGGTTCAAGATCGCAGACGCGACAAAATACATACACCACATAAATACCGCCGATAATCGTTTACACCACTTTCACTCTTAACGACACTTCGACGCATTTTATTTTATTTTAAATGGTTTAAATTAATTACTTTATGGATCTACTCCGCTCATTCAAAAATACCATTCAATGACAATTTTAGTTTCTATTCTAAATGTGAAATTTTGTATGTTCGTTACTCAAGTATGCGGATCATGCCGCATAAAATAAATGAATTTGGATGAAATTTGACATAGAATAATTGTGTTTGCAGGCAAACGAAGAAAAACCGACTTCAATTATATCGACAAGTAATACAACGTAGGTAGACGATAAAATAGTCAAGTAAATATGCATTATCAAAGATTACTCAAAAAGTTGTAATCAGATCTCGATGAAATTTAAATGGGACCACATGATAAACGTCGGTTGTCGATTAAATTAAAAATCATCCAAATCGGTACACCCAGTAAAAAGTTATGCGGATTTTCGAGAGTTTCCCTCGATTTCTCTATGATCCGATCATCAGATCCTGGTTTTCTTATCATGGTAACACACTTGGGATATGCCCTTTCTAACGAAAAAAGAATGATCAAAATCGGTTCATAAAAGACGGAGTTATCCCCGAACATACATAAAAATATATATAATATATATATACGGTCGAATTGAGTAACCTCCTCCCTTTTTTGAAGTCGGTTAAAAAGAAAATAGTTTGGAATAGCAGAAGGCTTTTTTTGTTTTATAGAGGTAGATTAGTTTTTGTTTCGGACTAAAGGAATCGACATTATTTTTTCTTTTTTAGGAATCAAAGAACGACATAGTCAATGTACCATTTATTCGGGATAGTAATTAAATTTTCATCTGAAAGGAGTCACAGGCAAGAGTTTATTTTATTATACTAGCTGCCCGGACAGGTTTCGTTCTGTCAAAAGATAATTTATATTTTTTTTTTTAGTTTTATAACCTCCCCCTCTTTTAAAAAATAAATTAGTCTAATTGGTTGAGCCATTCTCGAGTTATACGCTTAGCAACATTCATTTTTATTTATATAGATTTGTACAGATTCATAAATAACATTAAATGAACATATGCTGTAGATTTATCTTAAGTGTTATTTATTTTGATGTAAGATTCCTTTGATTGTTTAGAGTTCAGTCGAATTGATGTATCGCGTACGATTACATTTATTGCATACTATTAGAACCATTCCAAATTTATATCAGTACGATTAATGGTTTGATTTGTTTAAGTAATACTTTACAGGCTACTAATAATTTCTCTATTTAACAATATATTATAAGTACAGACAAAGATAAAGATTACTTTATCTATAATAAAGCACTACCATACTATTAGTTACAAGGATTATATTAGTTTTTGGAAATGGAATGTGACATTAGAATATATGAGACGTTAGAATAAACTAAACATTTTTTATTACAAGAGGAAATATTGTACAGAAACAAGGCGTCCATGGACAATTACTACCAAAAAAAAAGGTTTTTTTTTTAAATTATTTATTATGGTTGTTATTGGACAACTAGGTCTCTAAATAAGATTCATAATTGAAATGCGACATTTTAAGAGTTGCATCAGATAAGTCTGAAGGCAATAGTCTTATGCTACTACTAAGTTCGTGGTTCGTGGTTAAATTCATAGAAATTGGTCAGGTAGGTTTTATAAAGTCTTAGGAGACGTATAAGCTATAACTAATTTATTTTTTCGTCATAAGTAAAACAAATCGTAGTTTTATTAAATCTAGTAATGAAAATCACAAAATGCTAATAATCAGTCATTTTTTTAGTCTTAGCCCTTGGTTTTTATTAAGCACTACACTTTGTTTTGTCACAGTTAGAATTTTAAAGTGTTTGAAAATAATAAAAAAATGACAATCACTGCAGCAAAGCAAGATAAATATGGACATACTAGCTGACCCGGCGAACTTCGTATCGCCTAACAGTCGATTCTTTAATTTTATTATTTTTTTTATAATTTTTCTCTCCGTAAGAACCATCCTCGTACTTCAAGGAATATTTTAAAAAAAGAATTAGCGAAATCGGAATTTATATTTATCATTCCTTTTTTTCGCTGGGAAATCCTTTTACGCACGCCGCCGACGAAGCCGGCGGGAGTGTGGGGCTCCCGGTCCGAAATGAACGACCTAGAATATCCACCAAAACCCAGGGGTGCACTCATTGTCATAGCGGGGCGCCACGAGATCGCTTTCGCATGCTACCGTGACGCCCTGACGGTTGGCTGCCTGTGCGGGCCGCCTTCATCTATAGAATGCCCAAAGGCACTGTGAGCGCTCTATTACCCGGTGGCGAGTGGGAAGATAGGTTCTCTAACTCTATTGCGAAGGGTGAAGAAGCGCATATCGGCATCTCCTTCCCCCTGGTTGTCTTCTGCGGGGTGGGTGAGTGTGAGCGTCGGTTTCGCGCTGTCGCTACGCAGCCTTCTTTCGCGTCATGACCTCCTGCAGAAGGAGGTCACGGCCGACCAGCACCTATTGCTGTCGAGCATACTGCGGACCACGCTCGGCAATGACAGTTCTTCGCCTATTGCGGCCACCAGGGTGCAAACGACACAATTCTCGAGTGACGCTCCATGTCACTCGGCTCGCCACACGATGCTTATGATTCTTATCTTTACTGAAGGTAACTAACTTATACTAATGTACTGATATAATGATATATATTTATGTCAAAAGCTAACAGCATACCGGATTTCAAGTAATTTTTGTTTTGAAAGTAAATGAAAATAATATAATTAATCTTCGGATTATACGTTTTAATTTTTTATACGCTTAGTTTTCAAAACTGAGGAAATTTAATAATGAATTTATTTGAAAACTTGGAAATTGACCTTTTTCTTATTATTTAAATAATTATTAAACGATTTATATATTTAATTAGTTCAGCAACTTAATTAAATCTTCTTTGAAACTTAACTGAATAAGTATAACCCTGTGGAAAAACTCCGATATAAAATGTCAAGTTCCATTGGGGATCTTGATAGATCTATATTAAACGTATTACCAAATTAGATAGAACTGAGATTATTTTGACTAAATTTTTCGGCCAGATAAGTTACACCATACACACGATTAAACGCGGCTGTTCTTTTTAAATTTCCCGCTAAATATTACCCTTCTATATTATAAGCTATTCCGCAAACTTTTCTTAAAAATATGATACATCTTATTAAATAACGTTAAAATTAAATCAATTTATTGCCCATAAGTAACATAGTCTCAAAAAGTTATAAATTAAAAAGTAAATTGTATTCATTCGACAGAAATCTCAGTTTTGTACGTGCCATACTATCTTTCTCCCAGATGATTCCAAAATTAAACACAGCGTCTCATATTCTTAGCTCGCGTGAACTTTTCGCGCATGAAGTAAATCAGTCTAAAAATTGGAAATTTTAACGTTCTATATGATTATTTTTTTGTGTTTAATACCGGTGTAAATAGTTATATATCATGGATATACCCACTGATGTTTGGGGGCAATTGGCTCTGGAAGCTAGTCAGGTTTATTTAACCGAAGGAGGTCAGATCAGAAGTCCGTTCGCGAACACGGTAACGTAGAATCGCTTTAAGCTAATAAATTATTTGCCTTCATAATATTTTTAGAAAAATCTTGATACTCTTGAAACATAATAATGTGATAATAAAATTTTGTAAAATTTTTACAAAAAGACAAAAGTGATTCTAATAATAGGTGCTAATTACCTATATTAATTATATGTAGGTAATGGGTATTACTATAAATATTACATTTACGCTGTTTTTTATTAAGTAAAAAATCACGTGTGCAGTTACAATTTATAATTGTTTCAGACTATAGAAAAACTACCAGATAAGGTGCTTCTAAATATATTTTCGTATTTGACCCATCGGGAAATATGTCGTATGGCAACAGTATGCAAGCGATGGCGAATGGTAGCTTACGATACAAAACTCTGGACTCACGTCAGCTTGCGACCTGAAATATCAGGATTACATGTAGGTTCGTATATCACCAAAAGTTTGTGTGTATCTACATTAAAATACCATGATTTTATATTTATTAATAACGCCATCTATTAGCAAATACGGTATATATAATAACGCCATCTATTAGCAGATACGGTACTATAATTACTAAAAACAGAAAATAGATGGCGTTACATTACAAGAAAAAATTATACAATTATTTTTTTCAGGTTCTCTGGAATCGTTACTAGCGTTGATCTCTATAAGATTCGGCCCATCACTGCGATATATTGAGCTTCCAATAGAACTAATTACACATACAGTTCTGCACGAACTTGCAGCAAAGTGCCCGAATTTGACTCATATGCTACTTGATTTTAGTACAGGTAATATATAATAATATAATCAATAATTTTGGAATGCACACTTTTTTAAAGATATATTAGAGATATCACCAAAATTAATAATATTGAGAGTGCTGGGAAATAGTGTAATAAAGAAGGAACAGAAAGAAACTATTTGTCATTCTTTAATCATATTTCATTATACTTTTATTATAGTGAAAGTTTTAATGAATAAATAATCATTACAGCCTATACAGTCCACTGCTGGACATAGGCCTCCACGAGTTTACGCCAAAAATAACGTGAACTCATGTGTTTTGCCCATAGTCACCACGCTGGGCAGGCGGGTCTTCGGCCTGTGTATTTCAAAGCCAGCAGTTAGATGGCTATCCTGCCACCGGTCGGCTTTTTAAGTTCCAAGGTGGTAGCGGAACTGTGTTATCCCTTAGTCGCCTCTTATGACACCCACGGGAAGAGAGAGATAATGAATAAATAGATATGTAAATGAAAATTTATTGCAATCAAAAATAGTGTTATGAAACATTTTAAACATAAAAATTAATAAATAAATAAAATATACGGAAATAATACCTTTTTTCATTCATTTTGAAAACTACGGTATAAAGGTTTTTTATAACGATATTATCTTTTGCAAAATTGCACACAACACAATGCTATTTAACTGTGTTTATAATGTCTCTCGATCCACTTGACAATCTTGGCATCGCAATAAATAACTAAAGCAATGAGTAATAGTATTTATTTACTGTTGTATTATTACGTCTAAGTAATACTTTTATTTTGAGAATGAAAGTAATCCTTACCTATTTTTTCATAACAACACAATATGCACGACCGCTTTGGTGTCGTGGCGCGTGTAGAAGATTAAACACCAGCGGTTGAGGGTTCGATTCCCACTCGGGGCGGGTGTTTTTACAAATATCTGATCATTGTTGATGCTAGTTTGAGACGTTTATTTGTTCAATATTCATTTATCTATTCCTGTTTACAGCTATGCAGCTTCACGACTTCTCCGAGATGCAGGCGTTCCCCACAAAATTGCGTTACCTATGCATCTGCTTGTCAGAGGTCATCTTTATGGAAGGCTTCATGAGAAAAATTTACAACTTCATCAACGGATTAGAAATATTGCATCTTATTGGTAAGTAATTTGTTAAATAATAATTTAAATTTTATAAAAATATAACTAGTAGCTGACGCAGCGAACTTTGTACGCCATATTTTTTTGGCGTTTTATTTTTCTTTATATTGATTAGTATAGACTAGTGATGTAACGAATATTCGCATCTTATTTAAAATGCAAGTACCACTTTTATGCCGATGACTTGCAGCTTTATAAACAGACAAAGGTTAGCGTACTACATTCTAATATTCGTCTTATAAATCAAGATCTAATGCGTATACACAACTGATCATTGAATCATGGTATAGCTGTCAATGCCGCCAAGTGTCAAGCGATTATTGTGGGCAGTTCTCGTCAACTGGCCTTGATTGATACAAATTCTTTACCAAATCTGATTTTTGATAGATACACAATACTATATACTACAAAGGTTAAGGATCTGGGCATAATTCATTTCTTGCCAACTAAGGCCAACCCCCACTTGGTGAATACCTTACTTTTGTCCATAATTGACTACGGTGATGTGTGTTGTTTGGACCTCAATCAGGTCCATTTGAACAAACTTGATCGATTGCTCAACACCTGCATTCGTTTCATTTTCGGTTTGCGGAAGTATGATCATATTTCACATTACAGATCTCTCCTTAAGTGGCTACTAATCCGTGAGCGTAGGAGCTTGAGAATTCTTTGTTTACTCTTCACTCTTTTATTCCATACTACTACCCCTTCTTACCTTAAATGTAAGTTCACTTTCCTTTCCGAATCTCATGAAAGACCTCTCCGCTTTTCAAATAATCTATCTCTTTCTACTCCTATTCATCGGTCTGGGTTTTTATCTGATTCCTGGAACATGTTACCTGAGTCCATCCATAAAGCTCCTTCACGTGACTCATTTAAGAGGCAAGTTAAGGGGTTCTTCTTAGCCAAAATTTAACCTAATTTGGTGAACTCAATAAACACTGTAATTGTGTTTTGATTATTGTCGTCAGCTTATTAATTATTTATTATGTGTGTATGTGTGTGTGTGTGTGTGTGTGTGCGCGTGTGCGCGTGTGTGTGTGTGTATTTATGTATGTATGTATGAATGAATGTATGTATGTATGTATGTTTGTATTATATTTACATTACTTATAAAGAGAAAAGAAATATTTACGCAGAGAAAAAAGTCTATGTTCAGCAGTGGGATGGTACAGGCTAGCATCGACTTGACTGTTCAGCTCATGTTGGGCAACCGCCCTACATATACAAAACTACTACCTACCTACCGATCTTTACAAAATTTCAAAACTTTTAAACGGAATTTATTTAAAAAGTCAAAATTTGCATTCGCATTCGCTTATGTTGTGGACAATTATTCGTATGTGATAAATCCAACATTCGTTACATCACTAGTATAGACTAAGAGATTTCGATTGCATTTGGCACAGGGATACATTAGTCTGTAGTAACAAAACGATGATGATATGACAGGTACATCATATGACAGGCACATGGTAGAGATAGCTTGAGATCCAAAAATAACATAAGCTATATTTTTATCCGAACTTTCCCACAGAATTGAATGTCCACACACGTTACACTGTCACGGTTTTCCCTGTCCACTGAGGTAGAAAATACGACGACAGGGTTCCATGGAAACAACTTAATTTATTTCAAATATATATTCAACCCAGTGGTAATTAAACTTATTAAGAGGCGTGGTTAAGCACTTAACCCACACAAGTACCTAAGTCAAGTCGGTTAAGGTACTCTCCTGCGCCACACCGCGCGCCGTGTAGATGGTGATCCCGGAAGTCGCGTACTGGAAACCGCTGGCGACCGGTGGCGGCAGGAGTGGGAAACCAGACGAATCGGTAACCCGAGCGTTGAACCCTGGAACGCGCCATCAAAATATAATAACAAGCGGTCCAGTACTTTTTGCGAGCATCCACGGCACTGCGTTTTAAAAGAAAGCACCTAAATTGTAGTATAGTAGTGCCGTGGCATCATGAAAATCAGAAACGGAGATTAAGATTTTTGAGAAATAAGTTAATTTATGATAAAATCTACAATTGTTTTAAAATTATTAAAAGCGAGGGCGGAATTGAAAGATGATGAAAAATTTATTTAAATGTGATTTATATTACTGAACACAAACATTAGGTAACATAATTACATAACATGATTACTTGAACCCAAAAACTACTTAAATTGCCTGCGACATTAAAAATCCACTTACAGTTTGGAGGGATCATCACTCACTAAATTTGAGCTACGGCGGAACGCTTATGTAGTGACGACCACGAAAATATATAGTTACTGGTTTTATAAAATTAAATTTATCTTCACCGTATTAGAGACAAAATTTTTTGAATGTGACGTGCGTTCACTTAACAAGATCGAGAGAAAAATGAGTATGAATAGCTTTGCAGATGCGACCGGCACTGCAGTAAAACAAAGGATCGGCTTGGTGCGCTAAAATGAGAAGGAGATGAATTATTGTTGCAATTTAGAGACTGTATGTCTGTGATCATTATATTCTTACTAGCTGACTCAGCAAACGTTGTCTTGCCGCTAAACGCTATTTAAAAATAGGGGTTGGTGGTAGAAGGGTGAAAATTTTGGGTTTATATGTATTTTTCAACGCCAAATCATAATAAAATAAAAAATAAATAATTTATCAAAAAATTAAAAAAAATTAGGCGTGGACTACCGTTAATATTTAGGGAGATGAAAAATAGATGTTGTTTGATTCTCAGACTTACCCAATATGTACACAAAATTTCATGAGAATCGGTCAAGCCGTTTCGGAGGAGTTTAACTACAAACACCTCGACACGAGAATTTTATATATTAGAAGATGTTTTGTAAAATAATTGTGTTTGCAGGTAAACGAAGAAAAACCGACTTCAATTATATCGACAAGTAATACAACGTAGGTAGACGAAAAAATAGTCAAGCAAATAAGCATTATTATATTTCGATGAAATTTAAATGTGACCACATGATAAACATCGGCTTTCGATTAAATTAAAAATCATCAAAATAGGTACACCCAGTAAAAAGTTATGCGGATTTTCGAGAGTTTCCCTCGATTCGAAATATACTACAGAATGTCTTTATTTATAGTGTGTAGCTAGCTTATAGCATGGTTATTAACATAATAACAACAACATTCAAATATGCGTCGTTAGATTACACGTTGTTACAGAATGCGTTGAAGAAATAAAGGTTCACTGCTCGTTCCCCGTAGGTGATAGCGTGATAATATGTAGCCTATATGTTGACCCGACTTCTTAATAATATTCGTGCCAAATTTGAAGTAAATCCATGCAATACTTCTTGAGTTTATCCCGGACATACATACAGACAAACAGACAAAAATTCTAAAAACTATATTTTTGGCTTCGGTATCGATTGTAGATCACATCCCAAGTATTATTTTAAAAAAATATTCAATGTACAGTTTTGACTTTCCTAGCATTTTATTATATCTATAGATTAATTATGTACATAGGTACAACATTACAACACCAGTAAAACCGAAAAGTACAGCTTATGTATAATAAATGAATGTTGTTTCTAGGAACATACGAGAAGGTTGAAGAAGAGGAAGAAGAAATATATGAAGTGATAAACGTTCACAAACTGAAGTCTGCGACGCCCAACCTGCGCGTCATCAACTTGTATGGAATCAATTTTGTTGACGACTCACATATTGATGCCTTCAGCTCTAACTGTATACAAGTAAGTTGATAACATCGTCAATACAATATTTGAAGTATTTTATAGAGGTAGGGTACAGCAGGAATAGTCTTGACGTTTGGAGCAGTCCAACTTGGGAGACATCCTAAACTTACTGAAGATCACAGCTTAATAATACTGCTTCCAAGTAGTGTTGTGTTCCTGTGGTGAGTTTTTCTTTAAATATATAACTAGGTCGGCAAACAAGCGTACGCCTCACCTGATGGTAAGCGATTGCCGTAGCTTATAGACGCCTGTAACACAAGAAGCATCGCTAGCGCCTTGGCGACTCTATTTTCAATCATCCCAAGGAGCTCTGGTTACCTTACTCACCAACAGGAACAGAATAGTGCTTGAAAACAGTATTATTTCGCTGTGGTCTTCTGTAAGGTCGAGGTATTACCCCAGTTGGGCTGCTCCATATTTTAAGCAGGAGATTTTCTGCTGTGCCCTACCTTAATTAAAAGTATGGTGACTAGAGGTCCTGGGAAGATTGGAGGTAGGGTCAGTAACGCGACGGCATCCGCGGCACTTGCAATGCTTCTGGTGTTGCTGGCGTCTACAAGCTATGGTAATCACTTACCAAGTGAGCCGTACGCTGGCTTGCCGACCTGGTTATGTATAAAAAATACAGGTGGACACAAGCGAGAGGTATAAGTCCAATAGAACGGCTGCCCAATTTCAAAACAGAGTAAGGCACAAATTTTTCGAAATCGATTTTTTAGCATTGGGCAGCCGAGAAGCTGTGTTATATTTCAATTGAACTTTGTTCTTGAAAACAAAATTTAAACATTTCAGCTCGAATGTCTCGCTGTTAATTTTTGCAACAAAGTAACAGGCTCCACAATGAAAACCCTGTTCCAACGATCCAGAAGACTTACCTGTTTGTTGATGAACGGATGTAGTAAGTACCTAATTAACAAATTTATTTTAAATCATTTTGTCAACTACATCTTTGTTGTTTATAAATATGTATATATAAAAATAGGCACATAGTGAGAATTTTTGTTCTGAAAATACCACATTTTAATTTCTTTCGCCATTAGCCATTAGAAAGCTACATTGTTCTTAATATAGGCCATAAAATATCATCTTAAGACGTACAACACAAATTGCCATAAATGTCGCGTTAATAACAAGTCACAGATCTTCAAAAACGTCTCTCGAAACTTCTTACAATAGATTCCTTTAGAGCCTCAAAATACCCATTTAATTTTTCAGGTCTTCATTCAGAGTACGTAATGCAAGTCGAATGGGAGAAATCATCTGTTCAGGAGTTAGATGTGACAGCTACGGATTTGTCCACCGAGTGCCTTATAGACATGCTCACGAGGATACCCAACTTGAGGTTCTTGAGCGCTGGTCAGATCAATGGGTTCAATGATTCCGTGTTGAAGGCTTGGTTAGAAGCCGGTACGGCCAGGTGAGTTCTCTTTTGACGTGATATTAGGTTATTTTACAAGTTTTCTGTTATTTTAAATGTGTTTTGTAGTTACTTGATATTTTCGTTTTAAACTGAACTACAAGACAAGATAAGTTACAATTAATTTGAACACTTTTAAAGTCTAAATAATTGCCCATTTAAAATACTTTAGCAATCAAAAACATTTCTAAATAAAAACACTTCATTTGTCCACAACCGAAAAAAATCTGAACCAAACACGTTTAAGACGAAACGATGACCTAAGCTAAAAGTTAGAAAGGACGTACTTTACAACATTAAGTGAGTGATTTCTCTCGCTCTGGCCAGGAACCTGGTCGCGCTGGACGTGGACTCGTCGGACAACCTGTCTGACGAGGCGCTGCACCGCTTCCTGTCGCGCCACGGGGGCCAGCTGTGGGGCCTCGTGCTCAGCGGCATGCCGCACATCACCGACCAGCTGTGGCAGAGCGTGCTGCAGCTGCTCACCAACGCCAAGTACGGACACACACACACACACACACACACTCGTGCTCAGCGGCATGCCGCACATCACCGACCAGCTGTGGCAGAGCGTGCTGCAGCTGCTCACCAACGCCAAGTACGGACACACACACACACACACACACACACTCGTGCTCAGCGGCATGCCGCACATCACCGACCAGCTGTGGCAGAGCGTGCTGCAGCTGCTCACCAACGCCAAGTACGGACACACACACACACACACACACACACTCGTGCTCAGCGGCATGCCGCACATCACCGACCAGCTGTGGCAGAGCGTGCTGCAGCTGCTCACCAACGCCAAGTACGGACACACACACACACACACACACACTCGTGCTCAGCGGCATGCCGCACATCACCGACCAGCTGTGGCAGAGCGTGCTGCAGCTGCTCACCAACGCCAAGTACGGACACACACACACACACACACACACACACACACGCTCGTGCTCAGCGGCATGCCGCACATCACCGACCAGCTGTGGCAGAGCGTGCTGCAGCTGCTCACCAACGCCAAGTACGGACACACACACACTCACACACACACACACACACGCTCGTGCTCAGCGGCATGCCGCACATCACCGACCAGCTGTGGCAGAGCGTGCTGCAGCTGCTCACCAACGCCAAGTACGGACACACACACACACACACACACACACACACACACACACACACATATACACACACACAAACAAGCGCGCGCGTGCTCGCGCGCGCACACGTTTCTCTTTTAGACAATTTAAAGATTAAGGATTGTCGGTTTTGCGAAACACGTCGTCTTATTAATCCTTCTATCGATAACATGTATCGATAACAAGGAGCCACTCTTTAGGATCACAAAATTTGAAATTAGACAATTCAGAGAAACTCTAACAATGGCCTTCTTCATTCTTCACCTATCTTTAGTAGTAAAAATATCAATCAATTATTCCTTTTCAGGATACTCATAATGGGAACGCAAGAGCGGCTTGGAGTAAACATTCACGTCGATCAGGTGAGCTCCTTGATATAAATTGCACCACGAAAATTTCTCTCATGCTATAAGAATGTCCGAATGGATACGTCAACTAGTCAACTTGAACATGACGTTCGAAATTTCTAATTTCCATCATGTCATTTAAACAAAAATTAATTTGTATAGATAGCAATATTTCATGATTCACTGAGACAGAGCATAGCAGGAAATATTTCGTTCAAAATCTGGACCAGCCCGACTGGGGAAGTACCAACTTTACAGAATATCACAGCCAAATAATACTGCTTTCACGTAGAGTTGTGCTCCTGTGGTGAGTAAGGTAGCCAGAACTGGTCCATAGGACACGGTATTCGCTTAACCATAACGGGGGTCGATTGCCACTCTTAGAGTAAACCATAAATATAGAATATTTTAAAATTTTCCAGCTAATGGACGGCATAGCCAATAGCTGTCCTAACTTGGAACGGCTCGAGTTGAGATGGGATCCAGAGAACCTTAGATTCAGTGACAAGAGTCAAAAGGCTATTGATATCCTTCGGGTTAAATGTCTTAAGCTAAAATGTCTCGTCTTGAGGTAGGCTTTAAAAACTTTTCCTATTCCAGCTATTCTTATTCTACTCTCCCAATACATATTTATATAATTTATTTTTGTTAAAATTTTTAATTGTTAGTAAAATACTTTTTAGGTATAATTTTTTTTACTTGTACTTATAAACTACTACTTGATGTTATAAAAGTTTTTAATTAAAAATATTAATTCATTACATTCAAGAAATCGACCTTGTGTTTATATATTTAAATTTCTACTACTATGTACGTATGGGTCATTGATATCTATATAATAAATATTATTTTTTATTGTTAAAAATATAACGTCCATTTTGTTGTTCCAAAGTTACATTTGAAATAATTTTATTAAACATATTAATACCTGTTTTATTTTTTCCAGCGATGGTCGTTATTATGAAATCGTGAAGGCGAATTTCGAACGCGCTGATCGGACCACTGTCGTTAGAACATCGACGAATTGCAGAGTCTCTAACTATTACTTACTATCTAATTATAAGGATTTAATATTTAATTGAACATTGTTTTCCCTAACCTTGTTTTGTGGAATGTTTAGCATCCAGACGGAAATAAAAAATGAAATAAATTATAGCTTAAAAAAAAAGTTTTGATCTAAATTTCTCTATTTTTTTTCTGATTATTGTTGTCAGGACCTTAGTTTGAAATTACTGTATTGTCATCAGCCCTTGACTCCTGCGTAAATTTTAAAGCAATTCATACTTCTTGAAATTGGCGAAAAAGGAGTTTAAATTTTATTATACATACTAGCTTCTGCCCGCGACTTCGTCCGCGTGGAACTTTTAAAGTGGAACAATTCTGTCATACATGAATTTTGCGAAACTTCAACTGTTTACACAGCGGAAGCTCTCCAAAAGAAAAAAACCTGATTTTGAAAAATTCTTCATTGGTACTCCGCTCCTTTTAGTCTTAGCGTAATGATATATAGCCTATAGAGTTCCACGATAAATGGGCTAACACTGCAAGAATTTTTCAAATCAGACCAGTAGTTCCTGAGATAAGTGTGTTCAAGCAAACTTCAGCTTTATAATATTAGTATAGCTATGCAGGTCAAGCTAATAAATAAAAGCGCGTTAAAAAACCTTCAGTGACTTGTGTGTGAGAAACGTGTTCTTAAACGTATTAAGATAACATTGTTTTGTAATATTTATTACCATATACAATGTAAATGACCAAAGAAGTTTGTAAATATTATAGCTAATTAGATGGAGAAAAGAATAGTTAAAAAAACACTTTTGTAATAATAGGTTTAATGATTTTATTAGAGATCTTTTATATAATAATCCTGTTTGATTGCTGTTAAAATTTCGCGCCATTTTACCAGTAATAATGTCCCTACAAATATCATAGCTTAAATTAGTACTATTTAAGAAAAAATAGGACATACATACATTTACATTAAAAAAATTGTACTTTCAACCTCCAAAACTGACTGCCAATACATAAAATAAAATACACTAAAAAGGCAAAGTAACATTTCTTAATTTATCAAGGTTACACAATGTATTTTTCATCTTTAAAATGTTGACACAGTTGTCAATCGATTATTATTCAGTGTCTGTACAGTAATGCTATTTATGAGTTTTAAATGTTTACCGCTAAAAACACTTTTCGGTAAAAAAATGGTGAATTTATAGTTGGTACGACAGATTTTATAAATCAGTAAGTAGCCACGTCATCATTGCTGTTGTACAATACTTATAATATCTGTCTTATATAACTACAGTAATTTATTGAAAAACCTAGTTGCTTTATTACAAATCTTTTAATTCCAAGTTTTTTACTTTTTGAACTAAATTTATCAAATGCGTCTAATTAGTATTAGACCCATTTTAATTCATTTCAAGCCAAGTCTAACGTAACGTAAATTCGTAAAAAAAATAACACGAATTTCGTTGTTTAAAAAAAGCTTCTGCAGGCCTAGCATGCACGCCACGACAAAATTTTGTCGACCCCTTTTCTCGTATTATCTCTCTATGTCTACAGTAGCTAACATGCGTGCACGCGATACTCTTCTCGTTACGTCAAGAAGAGATAATCATTAAATTTTAGTGATCTGTGATATTTATCTCTACTGAAGCTAACATGACATCGTAATTTTGTCGAATTTTGTCGTTTTAGGAAGAGAAACTTCTCGTCTTCAATATTATCGACGAGAAAGACGATAAATAAAAAATAAATAAAACCGGGTGCCTATTTTTTTATACCATGGCGTTTCCCTATTATAATTATATAATTTCGGTATACGATAGCGGGAAATGCGAAAAGTCGAGTGAAGTGTGCCATATAATGACACAAAAAACGTATTTGCGCCCTGTTGCTTCTTATTCTAAATAATAATAATAATAATAATACTTTATTTTAGACCAAAGTATAAGTCCATATTGGGTTAGTACAACAAGACAAGACAACATTCAGAATAAAAAACAAAACAAAATTATATTAAAAAAATCAATAACTAAAAATAAAATTAAATAGAATAAAAGTAAAATCAATAATCAAAAAAAAAATTCAAAAATTCAAAAAATTTTAAAAATTAAAAAAAAAAAAAACAAACAAACAATGCGTGATAGAATTACAATTATCTAATGTGCGACAAGATATAAAGCACAACACGAGCATATTGTTTTACATATATAATTAAATTCATTTACTTACGCCGTTTTATTTTCCATATTAGAGTTTTTTAAATTAGATATACACTTTTTATCTTAGCCAAAAGGCCGAGAACATTTTTAAATAAAACATGTGTCACTCGTTTGAAATTGGTCAATAACCTTGTAAATTCAACTTTACGACATAAGAAATAAGAATGATATTCAGTTGTGATTATGGTTGATAATGTTTCTCTACTCGACAAGGCGAAGTCTTCGGAAGAGAATTTTGTCTCTCGTAGTGCGCATGTTAGGGTAATCGAGAAAATACTCGATGTAGACATTATCTTTCTCTCTCGTCAAGAGATATCTCGTTGTATGCATGCTAGGCCGGCTGATAACAAAAGTTAAACTAGATTCATCAGTCATTATTTTCTCACCTGGCAAACAAATATTTTATTATTGCCGTCATGCCGTGACGATGAGTGGTTATAAGAGAATGCGAAGTTTTTGTAAGTTTTTCTTGATACTGTTTCATCTGATTTAAGTAACATGATAGTGCTATTTATGATTAGTACCTAAGTGATGTGGTTAGTGTGGACGTTTTGATTATAGATTTGTAATGATGGGTTGAATCTGAATTATTTGTAATATTACAGTACAGTGTAATATTACAGTCTGTCCCATCGCAAATTCCTTGTTATAGTGATGGTTAAAAAATACTAAAAGCGTTAACTATTTTAATTATGATTACACGGCCATTTTACCATTTTGTATCCAAAATAAACTGTTAAATCCATATATTTTTTTTTATTGAAGAAAAGATACCTTTAAAAAAAACAACTATTACACTAAAATAATAGTTTTATTTACATTTTAATGAGAAAAATTGCTATTTTTATAAGTTTTACTTTTGATTAAATACATAAAAAGCTAAATACCTCATACAAATAGCTTTAGTTTTCGTTATTTTTAAAAATAATGCTGTTTCATGTTACTTGAACTAGCGATTTTTACTCGAAAACTTCGGAACATATAATATAGGAAACGGTAACGGCGCGTCGACAATCCAAGCGTATAGGACACCTACAATACTTAACCCTAAAATTCACACTGAATACGAAAACCCATTCATCACGAGACAGAATTTAAACTATAAATCACAGTACCGAACTGATTCAAAAATATTACAAAAACATAATAACTTACTATACAAAATAATTAAAAAAAAATATCCACTGAATAAATCAAACTCTTGATTTAATCTAAGCGTTGCAATTCTTGATCGATCAGTCACCTTATGCCTTCGTTGAGCAGTAAATCGGGCTCGTCTTCAAGGTTCTGGTTATTGCTGTTCTCTTCGTTGCCGGCCTCGGAGCTTTCCTTGCTCGGGTCGTTGTCTATCTTATACAGAATGTCATGACATAGCGGGCAGCGGTCCTGTACGTAGAGCCACTTGCGCAAACACACGCCGTGGAAAAAGTGATTGCAGCGAGTTATCTTCGCCGAGTGCATCTCTTGGTAGCAAATGGCACACACATCGTCTAGACGATGGAGCTGTTGCGCTGAGGCCTCTTTTAAGGAATTAATTTTATTCACGGCCGTCCGCCGCTTCATAAAAACGGACCATCCCGCCCTCGCTTCACACCAGATATTGAAGTACGCGTGTATGCACATCATAGCCGCTCGTATGGCACCTCCCGATTCGAAAAGCAATATCCATGCTCCGTTGAAGAACAGGAAAATCCCGAAGCAAAATTCAATCGTGTTACCGAAAGCTCGGATGTAATACACGTAATCGTCCAATTGCTCCCAGAAGGTGCTTCTGTAAGCGTCGAAAAGGAATAAGGAGTATATCATAAGACTGACTATTACTTTGACTATTACTTCTATGCTAAATGCGCTCACTGCTAAGAGCCACGTTGATATAGAATGCTGAGACCATAAGTAAACGAGCAGCGATATTGGAAATATGATCAGGAAAGCACAAACCCCAAGTGCTCTCACGTGTCTATGAGTGCTAGGATTGTGCGATGCGCTTAAAGACATCAACATAGGGTTCACGATATTGTGCAGGAAGTGCAGTAGAGCCGTGAACAGCAAACAGAAATTCCTGCACAGTCGAATGAATCTTTTGTCAGGGTTTAGAGACGTCAATCCCGTCTGCAAGGCTAATATGTAGAACAGTATCGCAGAAACTGTGCCGATACTTTTGTCCTCCTCTTCATCTGTTAGCAAAATCCACTGGAAGAAATTCCCAATGTAGTGACAGAAAAATGAGATGACTGACGTCATGCCGAGCACCGCGGTTATGGTCTCACATCCTGTTACTAACAACGATTTTGCCATCGAAGCGAGCGACTGGACTGCCAGCAGAGTGGAGACTTTCAATCCTTCTTCAGCGTCTTCATCGTAGTTTTCCATTAACAGTAAGATGGCGTGTTCCGCGACACGCATCACCCAAAAAACTCTCAGGACACACGGTACATTCAATCGCATCCATTCCGTTTCAACTAATGCTGATAATCCGTTGTGACTGACGAACAGCCTCCCATGTTGGTATCCGCCGTACATCACTTGTATTACATCATACCCGGAGGTCCAGAGAACATATTTGACGAGACACAAGGGTAATAGGGCAGCAAAAACTGGAGAATGATGCAAGAGATTAGGCGGTACCGGTAACATAGCTAAAAACGACGGCGCCATGAAACTCATTGGTATAAGCTTTTCCACCGTGGCATTTCGCGGTCCCAGATGAACGTTCCGAAATAAGACAGCCAGTATGAATTGTATTGCAAAATTTTGTATGACGAGTATTCCAGGTCCTTCGAGGTCAAGTAAATTCTTCACGTTTAAATTTAGGAAGTCTTCTAATATGCTCGAAGGTTGTGAAGACGTCGCGGCCAGTGTGAGCGCCTGTATTTGCTTAATGGCAGAAACATTCGTCCAGTAGGAGACGAACACTATTCCTATTGACATCAGATAGAGGTACACGATGATGAGGTGCTTCGTGTATAGCACGAATATGCAGAGTGCTGACATACATCCTGAAATAGAAAGAAAAACTCATTTTACTTATCTTTTCTTAACACATCCTACGAAGCTTTAAATATATTTTATTACGTTAATAACTTTTTTATTAACCTAATTAAATTCAAATACATTATTTTAAGCTTGTAGTGTATGATTTTTGAGTTTTTTTTTTTCAAATATTAATTTATCATAAAAATTAAAATAAAATTCTTCTGTTTTGACATACATAAGTCGAAATTTACGATAATTTTAATTACATATTATCGGTATCTACAGCTACTTTATTATGGAGTAAATCTATTTATCGATGCACAAAAATAAAGATTCAGGCGAAATAAGTAGTTTGGTATTAATTACGTTTTTGTGATAATTTCTATATTGTATGTACCTACTTATAACAATAAATTATTAAAAAAAATCAAAATAAAGTAAAATCAAGATTAAACTTTCACTAATGTTTTAATTATGATCCATTATAATATCCCCTCTAACAAAAACGTTCAACGCAAGTTGCTGTGCAGTCAAAAATTTAATATGATTATATTTTTTTCTAAAATAATAACGGTTAAATTTTTTACTTATTGTCTGTATGTTACTGCAGCAAAACAGCGGAATAACGGATGGAACGGATTCAAGACTACAAAACCAATATTTCAATAGACTTCAATATTTAATTAACACATCAAATTAACATTGAAACCAAATGTAGGTAGACATCGTTGTTGCGAGGGCTTTTCGACATACCCAGATAGTAAGATTTAGCTTCGGAAAGGGTCTTGAAAGATGTGAATTCGAGACTAAGCTGCACCGATTGAGTCACCTCTGTCTACATGCACGATCGATCCACTCCAAGCTGCATCCTATTATATGATTTTCAGTAATTCCTGTAGGCGTGCAGCATAGGTGCCAGCAAATCGAGGTCATCCATGTAAAGACGGTGGGAGAATTTAGTACTTTTTTTTTCGAAACTCTAAGCATGTCCCCGAATGCTCAAGCAGGGTGCTTAGAGGGTTTAAGAATAAGCAGAACCATAGGGGGCTCAGGCAATCACCACGGAAAATACCCTTTCCGTATCCTATTTCTGGGTAGGCTTAACTGTTTACGCAGCTCACGCAACGGAAGTTCTCAAAATATAATGTTTTTTCCGTTATCGCAACATTTCTTATGAATGCTCAGCTCCTATTGGTCGTAGCGTGAAAAAGAATTTTTAAATTCGAACCAGCAGATCAGTGCGTTTAAGCAAACTCTTCAGCTTCATAAGATAAATAAAATTTAACCGTAAACATGTATACGTATAAGTTCCAAATGACTGTTGATTTTGACTGAAAAACCGACATACATATGTACGAAAAATAGAATATGGCACTAATGTACAACACAAAACTCATGTGTTAATAACGAGCTATCTATTACTAAACACATTTTATTGTATTGTTTGAATTTGAGATAACTCTCATTTTATATACAAACTGTTGGACTTTATCTCAGTGTCTAGTAGTCATTATAGAATATTTCTCATTAATATTCCAAGTTCAGCTACGACAAAATAGCCTTGATACTAAATTTGTGATCTATAAATATCTGAAATCGTTTAAGGTACATACATAGATTGCTATGTATGTATTAAAAATATTTTATTTAATAATATTTTTTTATAAAAAAAATATATTTAATTACATAATGTTATTTAACGATCTGGTTTCTTATCTTACATTGTTATCAAGATCACCGACTATCTATCACCGACTGACTGATGCTTCGCGGTTTTGCCCGCATTTCCGATTCTTCTGGCGTGTCGAGAGTAAGGATTGCAATTCGGTGTAGTTTTCAATCCAGCCGGATCCCGACCGGATCTGGATCCGAACCGGAATGACCAAAGGAGCCTCGGGATCGGATCGGATCGGATTTTCGGGATCGGTTTAAAAAGCGGCAACAATGAGAATCTCAGTGTCAAAATAATATATGAAATTACAAGCTATTGTTTAAATCAATTTCTATTACATAGAGCTACAAATGTAGTTTGGGAAGGATTTCTTGGCATCTACATTTGCCAAATTAAGCAGATTACGACGATTCTAATGTTTCCGCGGTCGGTTAATGTTTGTTTTCTTCTAACTTTAGTGCCACCTTCTTTTTCTGCTGTCTTAGCTAAGTTTATTAGAATCAATGGTATAAAATTATAATTTAATTTTTATTTATGTCAAATATTTGCACCTAACCGCAGCTTAAGCGGCTTAGCCCACTATTGCACTGTCAAAAACAGACCCTGTCTCCAGACTTCAATACACTTTCAGCACTTGTCATTGGCAAAATCATCGGCGTAAAGCTGATGGAGCCATAGTCTTTAAAGAAGAAGAAGATTCTAGTGTTAATAACGAACAATTCAATTTTGAACACGTCGTGTTGACACGTGGTGAGACAGACCAAAGAGATTGGATTCGTAAATTTAATTTTTCTAGTAATGTTCAAACTTTTAGTGATTGTAGAACTTATTCTCTACCTTTACTTTCACGAGTTTCGTTAACGCTTTCTGTCGAGCTATTGTTTGGTTAAATATTTGTAAGATTTTTTTTCAGTTTTAGTCGCATGTCGACTTTTTTGGCATAGTATTAATTAGCATCGCTGTTTGAATCAGAGATATTACGAATGTGAAACATCGGATATTGATATGATAATAGGGTTACAGATATTTAATTTTAAAGGAAATGCTAAACTACTTACTTTACTTATTATAATGAATTAATGTATGTAAAACAACGAGGAATCTTGCACTGATTTATTTGCAAAATTTAATTGACTTTATGATAATAATATTTAAAAATATAGCACATGTATTATTATATTCTCTCAGACTTCCTCTATGACTATAGTCTCGACCTATCGACGTAAGAAGTTTCGTTAGAATCATTTCAATAATATTTCGTTTTTTTTTTTTTGATTACAGGAACCGGGTTTTATGAATTCGTTACTCGAAATATTGAATCGTTTACATACAATTTTTACAGATCCTAGAAAGCAGTCGTAAGTCAAAACATATGCTGAGGTCAGAACAGAAATTATTGAATTGTAATCATTTTCAAATTTTAAAATTGTTTCAGCCTCCTGGGCATAGGTCTCTTTCTCCACGTAGGAGAAAGGTATACCCCTCTCACATAATTATATTTTATTTGTTGGGAATTTAAAGAGACAGTTGTAATATTTTTAAAAATCTAACCATGTATTAGCAAGCCTAATCCTCTAACATAGCTGTTTAATGTAACTGATGATAAAAAATTCAAATAAGATCTATCAACAATGTGTTGTGAACATGGTCGATGTCATGGAAAATACCAATAAATTATACTGAAAAATATTCAACAGCGGTTTAATTTCGATTGAATATTAATTAAAAAAACGCTTTTCAAATGAGGCATTAATTGACTTAATCAACTGTACTCGTATAAACTACTTAATAATTGTGTTTGTAAGCATATGAAAAAAAAAAAAAACTGATTACAAATTACATCGACAAGTACTCGATACAACGTAGGAAGTCGAAAAATAATCAATGCACACATTATTAGGAAATAACTCAAAAAATACTCGTCAGATCTGGATAAAATTTAAATGAGACTATACGACAAGCTTTCGATTAAAAAGAAGAATCATCAAAATCGATACACTTAGTGAAAAGTTACGAGGTAACATACATAAAAAAATGCAGTCGAATTAAGTACCTCTTCCATTTTTTTTGAAGTCGATTAAAAATATTTTATATATTATAAATATTATATAACGCCAATCATTCATTGTTTGGCTATTTTGCCCTCAACTTTGTATGCGTGGTATTTGGAATACAAATGTGTAGGTAGACTTTGATAATTAAAAATCAATATTTATTTAGTTCGAGCTACCTTCAAATGCTTTTGATCTCTATTTTACAATGTAATATTTATGTATGTATAAGGTCATAATATAATGTATATTTACATTAATTAAAAAAACATATATTGTCTACCTTAGGAACGAATGACCGTATGTGTAAGTTAAAGACACCTATTCCTCCATTGCTACTGGAACAAATTTGACACTGACATAGGTTGTAATCTGGAATAGCGCAAGGCTTATACCCGGAAAAATGAAAGCTTTGTGGTATTTATTTTCATGAAAAAAAAACTACTACAGCTTTAATATACTACATAATTTATTACAAACCTATATAGCACTTGAGTCTTTATTAGAAAATGAACTTTTTGTTGACGTAATTATTTCCAAGATTTACATTTCAGTTAGTACCGCTTTATCAAACTAGGTTTTTTTTTTGTAAAACAAATTTAATAATATTTCCTGAAGTAGGTCGGGAGTAGGGATGACAATGCGTCTGTGATGACCCTGGTGTAAGCAGGGTACGTTACTTTTTTAAGGAACTCAGACGGATCTTTGATATTATTTTTATAATGTAGGTACATGAATTTATACGAAAAGTAACTAACTATAAAAAAAATCACGTTATTTAATAAATCATAAACAGGTACTTTTAGTTTTGTCACGACATATACGGATTCTTGAGACTGACACAACGCTGACATCCGAATAAATATCCCACATTTTTATTTTATTTTTATAATTAGATAGGCTTGCGTTGGACTACGATTCACCTGATGTTAAGTGAGAATGTGGTCTAGGATGGAGAACGCTTACCTAGAAGTAGCCTATTCACTCGCGAATTAAAGATCCCCAGATTGTAGCTATCCGGAAACACAGACGTTGGAGAGTTCCATTCTTTAGCCGTACGCATCAAGAATGTACTAGCGAATCGCTTAGTGCATATAATGGATATGTCAACCATATAAGGTAACGCAGTGCGTCTGGTTGTTCGAAGGTGGAAGGGGCAGGGAGGAATCAGGTCGTGGAGTTCCTGCGCACACTCTCCGAAGTGTACCCGATAAAAAACCGATAGAGCGACCACCCTACGCCGATGATCCAAGCTTTGCAGCTTTGCAGCGATCAGAGTATCATCACCAATGAGCCTCTTGTGGCTCGCCTCTCGATTGACTCGAGAAGCTCCGGCTGGTACTTGGCAGAACCATTCCAAAGCTGAGTGCAGTACATTTTTCCCTTCAGAGTGGAAAAAAATTCTCGATGGAAATAGCTGTTACCTACGTGTTACATTGTTACTATATATTTGTATTTTATAAATATGCGCATATTTTAATTACAGTGTAATATATAGTGCTTGAAGAACTCCACTAATTAACCACATGATTTTCTACATTTTTGCTATGAGATATTTATTATTATGGATTCATATTTTTCACTAGTCATGATTTTTCTAAGGCTATCCTTATATCCTATAGAGTTGACAAATGAGATTGATCGTTGCGGTCGAGATTACACCCCCATAGAATTTTGAGGATCGTAGAAATAGTCGGTATTTTATGGCTAATAATATATTTTAAGTATAATATACAATACAATATAATCATAGCTTGTTAGTAATCTAAAATATCGCTCGTTCGCTCGCTTCAGTCTGCAATATCCCACAGCTGGGCATAGGTCTCTTTCCCCATATAAGAGAAGGATCAGAGCTTAATCCACCCACGTTGCTCTAATGCGGGTCGGTGGATATATTTCCTACTATTGATGACCGAAGGGCTGGCTTTGTCGCACCTAAGACGCTGCTTTCAGTTTTCGGCTTGTGTATTTCAAAGCCAGCAGTTGGATGGTTATCCCGCCATCGGTCAGCTTTTTAAGTTCCAAGGTGATAGTGAAACTGTGTTATCCCTAAGTCGCCTCTTACGACACCCATGAGAAGAAAGGAGGTGGCTATATTCTTTACTGCCGTAACCTCACAGCAAACTGTGACACGACACACTAAGTATATACACACTATAAATTTGTTTATATTTCATTTTTTAAATTATTTTGTCTACTTATTTTGCCTAAGAATATATACTATAGCTGGATAATATCCTCTACGGCAAATGGTTGCCTGGTACCTAGAGATCGCTACGTAGCGGATTTTAAAGAAATTTTTGAATAAAACATTTTTGTATATTAAGAAAATAAATGTTTATTAAATGTTTCACATCTGCCAGCCGTTACGTGACGACTCACATTTTTCTTGTCTCTTTTTCATTTCTTAATTCATATGAAAGAGCATGGGACATCTAAAGAATAAATTTAAACAAAAACATTAACTGTTACATTAGGTATACTAAAATAAGAAAAACTAAAATTAACTGAATACATTATAAAAGACATTTAAAATTCATGAATTTTAATTAGGCGCAAGACATACGAAAATAACTAAGATTGTAATTTTTGTGTAAGTTTCAAAAATTCTTTTTGTGTTGATGTCCATTTACTGATGATAGCTTCAGTACGTCATTTCCTGAAATTAACGTGAGTGGAACAGCGGTTCACAGTCTTCTTTATATACTAGCTGACCCCGCAAACGTAGTTTTTGCATATGTTATTAACCCCCTTAACACCCCCGACCTTATAACTTAGTGGTATGAAAAATAGATGTTGGCCGATTCTCAGACCTACCTGATATACGAAATTTGGAGGAGGAGTATGGTAACTAGCATTGTGACACGAGAATTTTATATATAAGATAATATATAATAAACAGTTGAAATCTATGCACGCGCATAAACTGCGGATGACAGCACCAAATCGGGTAATTATAAATAATACAAATAAACGCTTCACACTCAACGACCCCCAGTAGAATTTTCTCCTGTGTCCGGGTCCGGAAACACACACAATACACAAGCACAAACGCCAAGACCACGACAAACATCTATATAGCCAACACAAATGTTTGTCGTGAGCGGGGATCGAACTCGCGACCGCCAGCGCAACAGCCACTGTTTTGTTAAATTCTTTACGTGTTCGATACTTTCAGGATAAGGTTTATTGAGATGTAAATTAAAAAAAAAAAAAAAAAAAAACGAATTGAGAATCTCAGATGGGAAAAGGAAAAATAGTTAAATGTTTCATTTCATTATTATTCCTTGTCATTCTGCGAACTTTTTGACCTCCCCTCGTATTAGTTGCTCAGTGACCTACGGATGAACATTTGCAAAATATACTGATGTATACCGTATTAGAGAATCAATGCCACACAGGAAAATCGATGTTATATTGTTGTATTACAAAATACTTCCGATTGCTTTCTATTATTTTAATAACAATAGGTTTAAAATTACAAATAAATTAAAAAAGGCGAATCAGTATTTATTTTTTTATTTAAGAATGATTGTGTTAATGAGTTACACAAAATCTATAAAAAAATTTGGTGCGATCGTAAGGAAGCTACGTACATTTCGAAGATCCATTTTTACTTAAATAAGCCATAATAAATATTTAGTCAGCTATTTTTGATCGTCTCGGACTAGAGTGGTGAGTGGGGGAAGAATAACATGCCGGTGTAATTTAAAAAAACCTGATAAAATACCGACAGACCCGACACCTTTTTATTTGCCTAGGCACGTCCTAAAAATTAGTTAAATTTTTTTAGACACTTGGTAAATTCACGCAGAAGTTATCTGGAATTAAAATAGGCGATTTCGTTTACACCGTTTCATGACTGGACCTTGTACCGTGACAGAGGAGGGACAAATCATATTACACTTTTATATGAAGAAATTCATATTTGACCTGACCATGTCTGATAAGCGTACGATCGGGTAACGGCACCGAGGCTGATTTTTTGATTGATTAATGCTAGCTAAAACTAGGCAAAGGCTCCTTTCTCGCAGTACGGGAAAGGTTGGAGGGTAATCTAAAACGCTTCTCCAGTGCAAGTTGGCAGATAAATTTTGATGAAGGAGACCAACAAAGACTTACACATATATTAATTTGTACGACACATTTGTAACGTAGTGCTGTAAGATGTTTTTTCACAATTCCGGTTCACAGAGCTGGTACGGAAGGTAAAAAATAAATTACTGAAGTAGATTTGAGAATTCCACTGACTATATCAACTCATATCTATATATTAAATCTACATATATGATAAAGAATTTACGTATTTCAATATCTCTATAATCATGAAAATGTGGGTTATTATGGATTTAATGTTATATTGAATTGATAAATTAACAAAATCAATAAATTCGTTATTTAAATAGGCTGTAAGTCTAGGTAAAAATAGTTATAGGCACTTGAAGCTTTATGAGCGTTGAAAAACTTTTCAATTGACAGTATACAAAGTATATATTTAGTATTCATTAATTATTATTTATAGGGAAACAATTCTACTCTACATTAACAAAAGCATTTGTTCTATTTTGATACTCGCTTCAGCCTTAATATCCCACAGCTGGATATAGGCTCGGGATAGGGTACCTTTTTCCATGTAGAACTATCAGAATTGGATCCAATTTGGAATGTAGATTCTTTTGAGAAAGACCACGAAAGAAGCAAGAAACTCTAAAGTTACTGTTTTAAAAGTCTTTAATACATTACTTATCAAGAAAGAAAGAAATTATAACCCTGGGTCACGTAAAGCAGGGTCATTGCCACAATCAAATAACAAGTCTAATCATTTTTTAGTAAACAAATATCACTTGTACAAAATAATGATATATTTTTATTTTTAAGATAACGTCTAATTTAGATTTAATAAATATTACTTAAAATTCATAGCAAGGTAGAAGGGAAATTGATACTTTTTAGTGGCAGCGCCTCGTGGAAACAGTCACACATGGCATACATTTGTATCGACCATACAGACATTTGCAGTGGTCTGGGCATGTGTGTTTGTGTATTGTGTGTCTCCACTCCAAAGTATATCCTAGTGGGAACTGTTGAGAGTGAGGCAGATATATATTTATTGCTTATTTTTAGATCTTGATGGTAAATCAATGACAAAAACGAGAATACACATGATAAAGGTCAAGGGTGAGAGTTGCAACATGTGCGACAACAACCTTAATTTACTATTGTAATGTGTTTTTGATTGTATGTACATTACAAAATCGATGTTGAAGAATTAGGGACACTAAATAATAACTAACTAAAGAAATATAATGTCTGGTTTTAAATTTGTATATAAAAAAATTACTGTTCCTTAAAAAAAATTAAAAAAGTTGTTTCAGTCATTGATTTTTTTAAATAGATATAATATTGTCACATAAAAAAATTCTAAAAGAACTCCTTAAGATAAAAAATTGGACATTATTATAGTTCACTTTGTTATAATCTGAGTTAAAAAAAATCTATCTTGTGTTAAATTACTTTAATAAAAAAAAAAAAAAAATTAAAAGTTTTCTATGAGTAATTTTGAACATTATTTTTATAATTGTTATTCCAATTTAAAATTTGATAATAATAAAAAGTTGCACTCTCACTATTATGTGATGCCTTAAATCAATATTAATGAGCACTGCCTTTGAATTCTGTTAAGTATATTGGAGTTACAAAGTGTGCAATAAATTATTAAATAAATAAATATTTCAAGTTGTCGTTATATCAATAATTGAGGAGCTGGTGAAAAAACAATTATAGTAAAAAAATTATTGACGTTTCTTATAAAGTCATACATTTGTAATGCGATTTTTAAGCAAAATATTGTATTGGGATTAAGTTAGGGTTATTAAAATGTCTTTATGTTGACGAAATTAGTTTATATTCTGATTTGTGTACTATTCTCAAGAAGTAGGTAAATTATAAATTCTTGTGAGAAAAAAATCTTCTTGACACATTTTTAAATATTCTGTATCAAGCTGAATTTAAGTAAATACTGCTTTATATTCTTGATTCTATTATTAACTTTGACATTTTACAGGTTAGTAAAATTAACATTTTAATAGGATTTTATCATATCTAAATCTAAATTCTAATTTTAGAGTTGAAATTAATTAGTTTTTTATTTATGTTGGCTTTGCTCAGTCTCTGTCAGAATTTACTGTAAGAGTCAATGAACTCTGTTACAGCCTTTGTTTAACTACCGGTCAAACAATACGATTAAAGGTACATACCTATTTCAAAAATATGATTATACTTTTGGTTAAATAAATAAAATGTTTAGTTTTCATTATTTGTTATTCTATGAATTTTTTACATGTTTATTTGTGAAAATACCATTAATTATGTGCTAGCATATGTTAAATAAAAAATTATGTAAATATTTAGTAAAATCAATATTTGTACTAAAAATTGATTTGCATTATTTTTAACGTACATTATGGTTAATTTTAAAATTTCTTTGAAATCTTTCGTACGTTGTGACACTAAGCAAACGGTTTCGACATCAATTGGGAAACTGAAAGTTTTATATTGCAAAATATCTTATAGCTCTACTATTGTTGTAAAAACGACTTACCTAGACAACAGACGAAGAATTTTAGGAGTGTTAACACGAATGCGTTGTAAAAGTTGGCGTCGTAGAAGTTCGGGTTGGAGTCACTAGCATCGACGTGGTCTGTCGTCACCGTCGACAGCAAGGATACCTCCTCACCGGTCGACACTGGTAACCCCAGGCTGATCTTCAATAATTCATCAACCACAAATAACGGTGGTACCCTCAGCAACACCTCGACCAGCACCAGGGCCTTCGACCTCAACGACATCATTCATTTATGCAAACCTTTTGGCACCGACGGTTTAGTAACCGCAGCCGGTTCGAACGGCGACCACGGCGGGTTATATCGATTAAATTTGTAGTACCATCTACTGTTTTGAAATCACGTAATATTTTTCGAAAATATGACTGAAATTTTTGCGACAATAAAATTTGACGTTCAAATTTTGTGTTATCATAATAGAAATCGACATCTGTCGTTGCCATCGTAAAAATTAACACGTTACACATTATTGATTAAAAAAGTTTTTAATTATTTATGAAAATTATGTCAAGTCATTTTTCTTATTTTGATAGCCTAATCACTTTTATCATCGAAAATATTAAAATTTGTATAACATTTAATAGACCATACCGCTTAATAAATCTCCCAATAGACAGCGCCACTGTTTGCGAAAGTTACTATTGATTTGATAAACTATAGTCGTCGGCTCATTGAATTTGGCTCCATATTTAACAATTTTTTTTTAATATTTGTTCGTCGTTTGTTCGTTACTGTTCGAATGTAAAAACTATTTGTCCGTCCTTTATTTATTTATTATTAATTAAACAAATTTCCACCTTTAAGTTGACCCCCTAACTAGATATCTTTATTTTTGTCGCTCAATTTAATTAATTTTTATACAGTTTGTTTGACCACTACTTTTCGATCATAAAAACAAATAAATTCTTAATAATTCATTATTTTATATCGGGAAATAATCAGTGCGTTCCACTAAACGAATCCATATTGAATTAAGTTTTACTTCAATCCATGCGCGGGTCTTTAGTGGAACACGCCCAATAAGTTTAGCCACAGATTTCTTTATTGGCCACGTGATCTAACTTCTCATTTTATAACTAAGCAATGGGAAAACGAGATTGTCTCTAATAAACTAATTCATGTTTTTCACAACGCTAACTAAACATTCTATAGAAAGCCTCAAGTTTAATTTGGGAGGTATCTAACGGACATTGGCCTATGCCTTAAAATGGTCACAGAAAGGAATCAGCCTACTCCGACTCCACGTAGTCTTATTTGCCCTACCCCTAGAGTGTTCTTTAGAAGACGGAGGCACGGAGGGAGGGCAGCCTTCACCCGCTGTGATCAAAGGCAGACACCTGGGTGAGCCGGAGCGGCTGAGGCTGAAGGCGACCAGAAAGCCGAAGCTGGGAAGGCGAGCTTCAGCTCTGTTGCGGAGGATGAAGAAGTGTGTGGCGGCGTCTCCTTCCCGGCGGTCGTCTCCTGCATAACGCATCATGGGCGTTCACTTCGCGCTCACGTTCCGCAGCCTCTTTCAGTGCCATGACCTCTTCACAGAAGGAGGACACGGTCAAACAGCACCTCTCACTGCAGAGCATGGAGTGGACGATGCTTGACAACGAGAGATCTCCGCCTACAATACCACTAGGGCCGGACGCTGGGGTCTCCAAGCGGCGCATTCCTCTTGAGTGTGGTGCACCGTATCTATCGGAGCGCCGCACTCATGGCAAGCAGGGGTAGCTTCCTTCCTTGCGATTTGATGCAGGTACTTACCGAAGCAAGCCAATAGACCCTCCAAGTTCAGCGTATATTGCGAAATATCGCTTCTGATGACTAAAAAGTAAAATTGCAGTTATGCTAACGATAAAAAATTTCTTTAACTAGATCAAGTATTTTCCTTTTACTAATTTTTTTTTTTACTCAATTAGGCACCTTTCTTATTTGCTTATCAGGAGGGTAGGTAACATCGGTGAAAGGATTATTACGACACAGCATAAGTCTTATAAACCTTACCATGTACTACATTCGCCAAAAACTTTAGCAGTCGTTTTTTTATGACAACTGATATTTAAAATGAAATATACGGCATTACTTTCAAAAGAGTATACTTTAGAAACGATACACAAACAACTAACTCCAAAATGTGAAGTCCAATTCGAATCGATTCGTGTTTGTACGGCTTCGAGTAAGGCTTCTCTTGTCAGAGGAAAATTAAAACTCAACGTATTGTGAGCTTTGTGGAAGCTACGCTTTGAAAGCTCGCCTTGTTACACTTCTGTAGCTCGCTGTAAATACATATAGCATGGTGTATGCGCTTTTTTATACTACGATACTGCAAGTTCAAAAAGCAAATTTTGAATAGTCGTTGAGAACTAAATAATTATACCTAGTTACACGTATGCAGTAAATTATAACATATTAAGAATTTACCAACCAACCGCCAACTGGCTAGTGGCATACAATGAAATGAGGATAAATATAGCCTTTTTTATGTATAATAATATTATAAAGCTGAAGAGTTTGTTTCTTTGTTTGTATGAATGCGCTAATCTCTGGAACTACTGTTCCGATATGAAAAATTCTTTCAGTGTTAGATAGCCTATTTACCAAGGAAGGCTATATATTACCATACTGAGATCAATAGGAGCGGAGCACCAATGATGAATGTTTCAAAATCGGGGGATTTTTTCAAGTAACTATTCCACGCAGTCGATGTCGCGGGGAGAAGCTTGTATATAAGCATAAGTAGATACAAGATTTTACTTTTAATCCCGACAATGGTCAAAAATATTTGAGCGAACTATAATTTTCTTAATAACAAATTTCATTTTAAAATGTTATTTTTTACATTTTAGTTTGTAGGTACATTATCAGCATATTTCAGGTTCTTTTACAAATCAGTGGCCTATATGAGAGGGATTTCACAAATTTTAAGAGACTCGACAGCTGTATAATCTTAGGTATATTCAGGTTTTATGCAACGTACACACCGTCCTAAAACATCTTATTTTACTACTTATCAATATTTCTTGAAGATTTTCCTAAACTCTTCAATACGTTTTATGTTTTGGGCACACAAACAAAACGGAAGTATTAATTACTTTCAAACAAAATAATACTTTCATTTTCTTACAAAATTGTTTAAAGAAAACTCTTCATTTCGAAGCCATATCGAAAATGTTCGGAACGAATCTGCGAGTCTGTTTCTGCGAAATTATAATCACGTGACTAACTTTCGAATACTTAGGGCCTATGAGTTTTTACGGTTTCTTAAAGTCAACGTTGTCTTTTATAGATATAAACCTGCTTTATATCAAATATAAGCTACCTACCTTAATTTCTGTATGAGATACGTTACTTTGATGTACATTTTTATTTACATTACATTACAGCCTATATATACAGTCCACTGCTGGACATAGGCCTCCACAAGTTTACGTCAAAAATAACGTGAACTCATGTGTTTTGCCCATAGTCACCACGCTGGCCAGGCGGGTTGGTGACCGCAGTCCTGGCTTTGTCGCACCAAAGACGCTGCTGCCCGTCGCCAGCAGTTGGATGGTTATCCCGCCATCGGTCGGCTTCTTAAGTTCCAAGATGGTTGTGGAATTTTGTTATCCCTTAGTCGCCTCTTACGACACCCACGGGAAGAGAGGGGGTGGCTAAATTCTTTAGTGCCGTAGCCACACAGCACACAGACATTTTTAATTATATACGCTTATTACATAAACGCCGCGTTGGCGCAACGGTCTCAGCCATGGATTGTACCTGTTGCGCTGGCGGTTGCGGGTTTGATCCCCGCACATGACAAACATTTGTATTGGCCATACAGGTGTTTGCTGTGGTCTGGGTGTTTGTGCAGTCCTTATGGGTCTCCCCACCGTGCCTCGGAAGGCACGTTAAGCCGTCGGTCCCGGTTGTTATCATGTACACCTGATAGCGATCGTTACTCATAGTAGAGAATATACCCGCCAACCCGCAATGGAGCAGCGTGGTGGATTAAGCTCTGATCCTTGTGGATGGGGAAAGAGGCCTATGCCAGTAGTGGGATAAATAAATCCTTGTTTTCCAAAATCCAATTACGCCATAAATTGAAAATGATTAAACCGATTTCATTTACCTTATTTTATTTTTATTTTTTAATATTTTCAAGAAGATTCTTACGAAATAAAATATTAAGATAATTGAGCAGAAAATTGAAATATTTCACAAAACGTAACGATTATTTAAACTGCATATGTATTTGACAGTTCGCATGACAAGATATCTGTCCGATTAGCTGAGCAACTGAGGTAGCGGTACAGCAGGAAATATCCTGCTCAAAACCTGGAGCAGCCCAGAAAGTACATCGACGTTATAGAAGAATACAGCTAAAAAATACTGTTCCTCTGTGTTCCTGTGGTGAGAAAGATGATTAGAGCTCTTGAAGGCGATTGGGAGTAGGGTCGGCAATGCGCTTGCGATATTTCTGGTGTTTCA
Organism: Melitaea cinxia; assembly: GCF_905220565.1. Classification (NCBI taxonomy): domain Eukaryota; kingdom Metazoa; phylum Arthropoda; class Insecta; order Lepidoptera; family Nymphalidae; genus Melitaea; species Melitaea cinxia. Next base: position 9,618,534 of record NC_059416.1, read on the forward strand.
AGCGTCTATAAGCTACGATAATCGCTTACATCGGGTGAGCCGTTCGCTTATTTGCCGAACTAGTTGTATAAAAAATATTTACTATATTCGATTTTATGTAAGTATATAATGTTTACCTAGAATTATGTAGAAAGTAATCAACAGATTTTATATCGTTGAATATGACTATATAGTCTAAGCTGTACCATGTCTATATTTAGGTACTTTGTGCGAGCTTAAGCACCCTGCATTATTCACAGCTCAAACATATAATTTTCAACACATTAATAACTTGAATCTTCCACTTCATCGAATATACGCAACACCGAAATTATAACAATCATTAAAAGATAATACCGATTACTGACAGACCGCACGTTCAGGTTTTAAAAAAAAAAGCGTTCGACGGCAATCTGTCAAGACACGCGTCCGACACGCGCCCTCCCTTCACCGATTAAATGTGAATCAATCGTAAGAATCGCAGAGATAAGTGTAGAATCCGCAATAAAATATTGAATTACACACATTATCTTTTATTTACATTTCCGATTGAGTCGTATCGCTTACGTCTGACTTAAATGTTATTGTTGTCTGTGGGAATCATTTTGTAACTGTTTTTACAAATGGTAGTTTCGAGCTATTAAATTTCACGATTTATTCTAGCTAAAGGCCTGTTAATTAGTATCAGTGCGTTTAATTAATTAAACTTCAATCAATAAATTTGTAAAAATAAGTAAACATTTTATTAATTTCATTAATTAATTGTATTCTACCCTTTTGACTGGTAACGACTTTAAAGTAAATGTAGATAATATAAATTAAAAAAAAAAATCTTTTAGAATTTATTACGTAAATACCTATCAACCTTTATTACTTTTACGCTATTTATATTTTAACATATTTTCAACCGTATTACAAACTAGCAATTTAAAATGCACCCTAAAACACACATCAATGAATACAATGCCCATTATTACCCCGGACCAACATTACAAAAACTACCTGTTTATACCGTACAATTACCCTACTTGATTTTAGCCCATGGGCAAACACAGGTGTAAAGTATACTCGTCTGCCACTATACTACCATAATACTGTTGAGTGATCTCTTTGATTTGAGATTACTTTTTATTTGATCAAGAGTTGTTTGATTTTGTTTTGCGTTACTGATATCTTATGCCCTTCTTTATTGTTTACTAATAACTGCTCTGGTGTAGTGGTGTGCGTAGTCGCCTTAATCACAGGCGGTTTTTGGGTCCTATTCCAGCTCGGGAAGGATATTTCACCTATGACTATTAAAAACGTCGGATGTGAAAAACAGCAACTTTACAGGAGAGCGATTCAAAGTGTAAATGGCGTGTATCTTTTTACTTATTTTAAGCAGGATCATGAAATTTTAAAGTAATGCTGTACAGGCTATTTATGTTTAATATTATTACTAGCCGGTATTTAATGTGTAAATATGAGAAAAGTCACTTGTTACATTTTTAACAGATTAAGACTAATAGGTACTGATTTGTCAGAAGTACCACAACTAAATAATATATGCATAAAATAAAAAATTTCTCTTCAGCTGATGATAGACTTGGTTATTTGGGAACGTTCTATGAAATAAATAAAAAAATGCAATTTTGCAGTTCCGACGATGTTAATAGTCACTAGCGATTTATATTTGTACAAATATTTCTTTCGGAATCCGATGACCCGATAGCGATCGCTACTCATAGTAGGGAACATATCCGCCAACCCGCAGGTGAGCAGCTTGGTGGATTAAGCTCCAATCCTTCGCCTACACGGAGAAAGAGACCTATGCCTAGCAGAGGGACGGGACCAGCTGAATCATTGTTGTTTAATAACGGGCTCGTTCAGTTTTAATTGTGTTGATTTTTATTGTTATTGCTCTGTTCATGTGTACTGCACGATAGTGACGATATTAACACATATGAATAATTGAATGATTATGATGATGCTTCATAAGGTAGGTTACAACAAAAAAAAATCTTGTTTAAAATACCCACCTGGGAAAGGACCTCATTCTTAAGATCACTGTCAAATAATAATAATAATAATTTAATTCAGACATATGTCCATATTTTTGTTGGTTACATTTTGTTCCTAAACTATGTTAGTTTGAACAATTGTGACAAAACAAATTATACCAAATCAAAATCACACTAAAATCAAATAATAATATTCCTCTCAAGTAGTGTTGTGTCCCTGAGTGGGGAGTGGGGTAGACTAGAAATACAAAAAACTATGGTACTTTATCTCCAACTAAAAGAAACAATACAACAGCATATACAGCATATAATCTTTGCCCCATTTCGAAAAGCGCCATTTGTCCTGCAGTGGTAGGTCGTTTAATGGTTGATTGAGTTCAGTTCTGATCAACAAGTTTTGCACTGTGAATATAATATTGTAAAATAAATGTAGGTACACCAGAACTTTGTTTAGAGTATTATCATAACGTTAAACAGAGGTGCAGCGTTGCCAGTTGAGGCCGGTTCCTAGGACCTAGATACAACGCTGACCTGTACCACATACATTGCTGTGTAACATGTAGTTACATAAACGCATATAAGGTATTTTAAAAGTGAGAACATTGTCTACTTCGTGTTACTAAACTAACAATTTATAATATAAGAAATTAATAGATTAAGCGTATTTATTATTCGGTGCAAGATTACATAGTTGATAAAGATGTGTGGACTTAGTGACGCTGTATTTCATGCAAGATATTATTAATTTTGAACTAAAACATAGTTTATATATTATTTACAAAAGAGTAACTGCGAGTTTCTTGATGATTCTTCCCTGCAGAATCTACATTCCGAGTCGGTGGTAGCTTCACTTAAAAATAATAAACATATCACTTAAAATTTTTACTTTGTAAAATGATGATTGGAAAATGCTTTCGATGCATATTTGAATAAAGTTGTCTTTTCCTTCCTTCCTTTCAAACTAATTTCAACAGTATGATAATCAAATATCAATGTTTTTCTCATAATTGTGATGGAGATCCTGCAGAAGCAGGTTTGTGAGTTTGATTTCAGTCCTGAAACTGGGCGTAATATTATATTGTGTTTGTATTTTATATATTTATTTTTTTACAAAAAAAAAGCTATTATAGCAAATTAACAAACCATAGATTATAAGCTGCTTATCTTACAAATAGACGATCGTGTGTATATTAGAGCAATCAAAATTAAGTTTTTAGAATATAGCAGGTTAATAGGCACAAGTCTTTAAATAACATTTGAGAATTATCAAAAAAAATTATAAATGATACCTATACAATAGTAAGCAAGCTAAGGTAACCTAACGATAAATGGTGCCACAGCCCTCCCAGTATTAAAAGGGGTTACCGTAGGCTATTGGCTATTACCGTACCTGCCGTAGGTACCTCCTACCGTAGCCTTTTGGCCTATTGGATTTCCCTGCGAAAAAAAAGCCTATTGGTGTCTTCAACACTCGGAGCATAAAAGCGCGTTGCCGACCTTATCCCTGCAGCGTATTCCCAGTAGTTCTGGCTGGATTATTCGCCACAGGAACATACCACTACCTGTAAGCATGTAAAAAAAATATTTGGCTGTGTGTGTGTGTAAGGTTGAGGTACTTCCTCTATTAAGTTACACAAATATTTAGATAGATACTTCCTTGCTGTGAACTACCTATAGATTGTGAACTATAACGTAACATTATTATGTTACCAAAGCTCCCATATAATAACCACAGTTTTATACCTATATCTGCTTAGTATGAAAATGACAAAAAAAAGAGAAATGATTTGTTATCAAATATTACAGTTATAACATACTTTATTACACATAAATTAACTGTAAGCCTCTGTTACCTTCCGAATATCGATCGGTCACCTGTCGGAAAGTCGATCGTTCGGAAACGGAAGTGTCGGGTGACCGTAACCGGATAGAGGATGAGACGTCACAGCCGATCAGACGAGTTTAATGAGGGAATTTGTTTTATTATAATACGATGTATGTATGTGTATAGAAAGGATGTCGATATTCAACCATTTTGGTAATTAAAGAAAAAAAATACTTAATCCGATTATACTTTGTCGCAAAATTAAACGACTTAAAAAGTAATTGAAACGTAAAAAGTTTTTATTTAAGTGTGTTATAAACTTCTTTGTTCTCAAGTACTAATTTTGTCATTTTTCGTTCCATTTGGGATTGTATTATATCGTGAGGATAATCTATACTTATTTAACAAAAAACCAACATGTTTGCCAATTGGCGTGACGGATAATCTCCAAACCTTCTTTTTAACAGAAGAAATACCCTATTTACTTTTAGTTCATAATTACGACTAAAATAAGATTATTGTTTCATAATAATATAGAACTCGATATACTGATAAACATCCCATAACATAACCGTAGGCGTTGGCGTGAAAAAAAAAATGAATTTTGTACAAGAATTCCACTTACAATAATTCTAGGTAAAAGTTAGCTCTAGGAAGTTAATTTCTGATACTTAAATCATACTCAGCCGTTAGACACTTGTCTCTGGTTTCAGTAAGAACAACAACCTATTAATGATTACATTATCCATATTACTTACATAGCTCCTCGCCTTATTGCCTCCACTGGTGACAAGAGGGCTGGTGCATTTTTTGCCCAGAGAATCGGCATAGCGATTCAACGGGGAAATGCTGCCAGCATTCTTGGCACAATTCCACGCGGACATGATTTATACCAAAACTATCTGTAAATATTTAGTTCTTAAGTTGTGAATTGTAAATCATCATTATCATCATTACAGCCTATACAGTCCACTGCTGGACATAGGCCTCCACAAGTTTACGTCAAAAATAATGTGAACTTATGTGTTTTGCCCATAGTCACCACGCTGGGCAGGCGGGTTGGTGACCGCAGGGCTGACTTTCTCGCACCGAAGACGCTGCTGCCCGTCTTCGGCCTGTGTATTTTAAAGCCAGCAGTTGGATGGTTATCCCGCAATCGGTCGGCTTTTTTAGTTCCAAGGTGGTAGCGGAACTGTGTTATCCCTTAGTCGCCTCTTACGACACCACGACGAATTGTAAATATGTATAATGTTTAATAAAATATTGTTAATTCTTACATAGTAGAATCTGTGTGATCTGCGAATCTTTTGTTTCTGCAATTGACAGCGGGACGAGAACTTCCTAAAAGTTTAAATTTGTCTTTTTTTATACAACCAGGTCAGCAAACAAGCGTACGGCTCACTTTATAGTAAGCGATATCGCAGCTTATAGACACCTGCAAAACCAGAAGCATCGCAAGCGCGTTGCCGACCCTATCTCCAATACCTCCCAGGAGCTTTGGTCACATTACTATCCACAGGAACACAACATCGCTTGAAAGCAGTATTATTTAGGTGTGATCTTCTGTAAGGTTGGGTATTACCCCAGTCGAGCTGCTCCAGATTTTGAGCAGGAAATTTCCTGCTGTGCCCTACCCCAGTTGTACCTAATCAATTTGTGCTCTATGCTTGGTACGCTTGAATGCGCAAATAACCTAAAACATTGTAATAAATGTTATTTTAGTAGAAGTTTGGTAATGATGCAAGGCATTTTTGCCATGACATGAAAGTATTGGGGGTGTTTAAAATTTTTGATTGAATAGCTATATTATTTCAAAATTTGCACACTTGCTTTGTTCCTTGAATATCCTTGTTCTTCCTTCCTATCCTTGTTGAGTTCCTTGAATACCTACTACCTACTTCAAACTACTTAGCTTGGGCTGATTGGGGAGATTTATATAAGCTTCAGTGTGGACAACATCGTTAAGAAACATGTACGATTAGAGAAAAATTTGAATTCATGTAACTGCAAATTGCAATATAGCAAGATAGCGGTTTAAATTCCATTTTGTTTACTCTGTATTCGCGAAAAGACTTTTGTAAGACAATGAAAAACATAAACTGCAAATATCAATTAAGACCGGTCACTAACTTCGAGATTATCTGTTGCTTTTGCAGGTCTGTTAAAAAAAATGATTGGCCTAATATATCATGTTACGTCGCTTAGAACGGAAGCAGTAAACGTTAACGGAGTTGCCGCCGCGCGGTTCTTCTATTTTATTTGTAAAATAAAAGTGGAGGGTAATTGAACAAATACTTTCACCTATGTAACATTAGATATTTTTTCGCAGATCCAGGCTCTTCGTGGGAGGTTCAGACCACCGGAGTTCAGGCATCGCTGCCCAGTGAACCGAGTGGTCGCGAGGCACGCCAGGCGCGCTCTCATACTAAAAATTCACACGCTTTCTTGCCATATTTCTCGTAATCTACATAAACTAAAAAAAACCTTACGCCGTTAATATAAAATTCATAATTGAAGAGTGATTGTGTCTGGTTGATTGTGCAAAAATATGTTTAGATCGAAAATGTTTCTCGAATAGTTTTTGTGTATTGACAGCGTCCGATTTTTATAGGCTTCTTAACTTTTCAAAAAACGTTATTTGTTTAAAAATTACTTTACTTTTTTGTCACTTGAAGTCCTTTATCGTACAATATAAAAACTCATTGTCAACGTGTTTTATTTTTGTATATAAGTACATTCCTATTGCAAATTCACCAAGCCTTAAACTTGTGTTAGCGATATCTAGCGTGCACATCGACACTCGACCGGATCCCAGCGAGATATGAGATATATAGTTTACGATTCAGCCAGTAACATCGCACTGCTGATTATAGACCTCTTTCTTCATCCAGGAGAAGGATTAGAACTTAATCCACCACGCTGCTGCATATTGCGGGTTGGCGGATATATTCCCTACTATGAGTAACGATCGCTATCAGGTATTTATGATAATTACCGGGACTGACAGCCTAATGTGCTATCTGAGGCACGGCAGGGAGACCCACATGGACAGAAATCCAAACTGGAAAGAAATATTTGTATTCTTACAAATATCCATGCCTAGCGGGAATCGAACCCGCAAACTGTCGGCGTTTTAGGCGACTATTCACAACACTACACCAGTTATATTATTATATTCTATGGTTTATTGTGTTATAATTAACTTAGTGATATTGGTTACTACGTGAAAACTATATTAGTGAAATCTCTGAAAATAATTCATGAAAGGACAGACTGCTTTTCATTTATTTGAATCGTCACACTGACTACAAATTTTCTCTATTTCCTACGAGTATATATCCTATACAAATGGAATAATGCCTAAATACTAGTCATAGTAAAACACGACATATAATTTTGGAAATGTGTAATTCATATACACATAAACGTGCACAACACACACACACATACACACACTTAAAAATATATACAAAGTGTATAATATATGCGCAATATATCATAAGTAGCGGATTAGACACAAATTGAGCAAGTATTTAGCTCTTCAGAGACTCAAACTGGAATGGTTCGGTGAGAAGATTACAGTCATCCAAATACTTACCTATATAAATATTAATGAAAACCGTACAAGTAAGTGGGGGCATAAATTTTAAAGCAAACACCACATGCAAAGTTTTTCCTGTTAATCTATACTAATAAATAAAATTGAAGTGTCTGTTTGTAATATTAAAATAACCGCTTTTAATTAAAGGCATATGGATGTATACATGGTACATATACCAAAATAACATTTTTTACAATTTTCCTCCGTCTGTCTGTCTGTTTGTACCGGCTAATCATTGAAACGGCTGGACCGATTTTGACGAGACTTTCATTTCCAGATAGCTGATGTAATGCTGATAAGGAGTAACTTAAGTTACTTTTATTTTAGAAACTTATTTATTTTGTAACTCTGCGAACTAAACAATATTTTTTTTTAATTCCAGGCAGGCGAAGTCGCGGGCACAGCTAGTCTTACAATATAAGAAAACGTGATCAAACAGTAGCAAATACTCTGAAGAAAATAAAGCATACAATCGAATGCAAATAGTATGCACATGCACAGTTAGAGTCCGAGCTAAACGTAGGTACATTAAAAAGATATGTAATAAATAATTTTGCTTATTTTTGTAAGAGCCTTTTTTACCGCAAAAACTAAATTTTAAAATAACTTGAATAACTTATTTAAGTAACGGAAAGCGTGAAAGTTTTTCAACACGTTTTCTTAAAAATCATACTCTTGGGTTTAAAAAGTTTATAATGATATAAACGTTAAGCGCGGTCATGAAATAAAAAAGAGTCGGTGGTGTTATTTGTGGTTTTTAATAAGGTTTTCTTTTCTTTTTACTTTTGAAAAAATATAAATTTTATACCTTCGCCAATATGAATGTATACAGCGTTGCGTTAGGGCGTAAAAATAATAGGGGCTTTAACTAAAATTAATGTTTTACAATCTTTGAGATATAGAGTTTACTCTGCTCTGGTCCTAATGACCCTAACGCCCCTAATGGCCGCTATGGCTTCAAACGGTGAAGCGGGCCCTTAACTTCGACCACACTGGAAAATCTTTTCGATTCTACGTGACATAATTTGCGAAATCTGTACTGTTTGGACACAATAGAAACTATTATATATCTAATTCTAATAAATAAACGAAAAAATTGAAATTATTTTTAAAGTTTTTAAAAATTAGTAAACATAAATCACCATAAAAATCAGGTCAAATCAAGTGTGATATCCGCAACCTGTCGATGTTACGAACTCATGGGAACGTTTTCGTCGGAGGCTGTACGGTCGCCTGCGCTACTTGGGTGGCCTATCATGACGTAACCGATATTCGTACACTACCCGCTCACCGAGTTGGATCTGTCAAAACGATGTATCAGAAAAATAATGTATTCAATGCCTTTAAAACGACTTTTTTATTTTGGTTACAAGGTTCTTTTTGTTTAATTATTTGATAGAAATAAAGTTTTTTATTGATTACGATTTTTTTGGAACGAAGTTCCTTATCCCGCGGTACACGCACTGAGACATTTTCTCAACACTTCTTGCAATACGCAAATTAAACGGAAATTAATTCACTCCCATCATTTAGTATTTAATTTATCTTTTTTTTATTTTTATTGAAAGTATAATTCTATTGGCGCGTAAGGAAAAATGACGAGATTAAATTTTTAAGACGCGCGCGCACAACGTCACAAAATACCGACATCCTGAAGTTAGCTAGTCAACGAAGAAGAAGTTAGGAACGTGAAGTTAGCTAGCAATGAAGTATAACTTCTTACTTGCGTATTTATGTAAGTACACACACACTTCTATGTAGATTTATTCCAAGCTTTGTGATATTTACATATACCTTTTATTCTTTACATTAATTCACTATATAGAAATAAATATATATTTTTTAGAAAATTTTCACTTTCACTCTGTTAACTTGATACTTTACAACATAAATTATGACGATGATAGTGTTTATACTACCAACGTGAGAATCTGTATTTGTTTTTTTTTTTCGATACAGAAAAAGTACCTATTTAGGGTTACATGAAAAAAACAGATAGCTTCTACATGCTAACCGCTTTCTTATTATTTTAGAATTAGATCGCAAGTCTGTGAGCATAAAAACGCTTTCAACAGAATTTTGTAAATATAATTTATACCTATAAAAAAACTTTATAGGTACTGTGCAAAAAAAATCCATTAAGCTAAATGATTGTCACTCAACGAGATCCATGAAACCGATATAAACAATCAATTTAATCAACTAATTAGTTATCTAAATAAGATACTAAATGCTTCTCACCACAAAAACTATAGCTTCCGCCATGTTAACCCGATACGCGCTCCCAGCCGTTTTCCCGCGCACAATATGTCGTTTTTTTTCCGAGGGGTTGGATACTTCGATACAAACAACCAATTAACGTAGGGGCGGTGGTGACTGCACTTAGCAGATAGTCATTTAGTCACCAGCATTAGCCTGTAAGGGTTCGTCCTATGTCCGATATGATAATTTTATTTGAAAAGTCCGCACGAGTGTTGCCATGGCGCATGCTTTGACCGATACGTTTAATTTAATTAGCGCGAAGAGTTATTTTGTGTCACTGTGATTTTGTGATGTGTTTTAGTATATTAAATTTTTATAATTGTCGGATTATTTTGGATTGTTTTTCGAAAAAGGTGAGTCTTTGTTTTTCTAGAATGTATTGTTTGAAAAGTTTAAGTGTAAGGAGAATGTTGTAGTGTTCGTGAAAATAATCAATAAGTGACAGTAAATATGATGTCTCGCACGCTTGTGCTAAAAATAAAGACAAAATAACATTATTAACAATGTCAAGTTATAAATACACTATATTATTTTAAATATATATAACAAACAAGCTTCAAAATCATTTTGAAAATATCATTCATCCATTCTCTTTAAATGGAGTGCGCTGTCAAAAATACACTTTATGAAGGATAAAAAAATAATGATAAGAAATTTCACTTGATTTAGGCAACATTTAATTAGTTGCGTAAGCGTTTTTAACTAGTAAATAGTAGGTAATTTATAGCAATACTTTACGATTTTTTTATTTTCACTTTTTATATTAATGCAGTTAAATGTAAAGCTTATTTAATTCGTTTCGTTTATTGGTTTGCAGTGGTGCTAAAATTGATTTTTGTTGACAGTTGATTTTTTTACTTCTCTTTCCTGGCCACAACGCTGTTGTTTAAAGCAAACACTTCTCTATGTGTCTAAGTATAAATCATCACGTATTGCAAGAAGGAAGAAAATGAAATCAATTCAATTGTTCGCTTGACCAATCTAACATGTATGGCGAAAACCGAAAATCTTTATTTAATAGTCAGAAATACACAATCGCACGTCAAATATATTGTAAAAATAAAATACTTTCATATACGTACTACGTTAATAAAAGTAGTACTTATATGAAAAATATGTCGGAATCGAATGAAATATATTATGATAGGTAACGAAAATTTGCACGAATAAGGTAATTATCGTATAAATATGGGAGAAGAATCGTCGTAGAGTAGGTACTATCCCCAGAGTCATACAAGTTTCATGATTTTCTTTTTCCTGAAAACTACGAAACCATTTGCAAATTAAATTAATTATTGATATACGACTAATAGAAATGCAGTTGTTTATTTAAAATAATCAAGGTTTTTGTTTAGTCCTTTATGAAAAAAGTTTGGCAAGTTGGTTTAGAAAGTTTGGCGCGAACTTGGGAAGATTATGTCCAGCAGTGGACTGCTATAGGCTGATGTGATGATGATGATGATGAAAAAAGTCGCATTCGTTCGGATATTTTAAAATTATTATAACAAGTGACTATAAGCATTTAAGTCTAACTTCTACAGAAAACAACCGTGAATTTGTGCAAGATTGTTTTCACGGCTTTTTTTTTCTATATAAATCGAGCTAAAATTAATGAAAACCCCTTTTTTAATGTCTGCAATCTCACCGAAATATCGAAAATTTCAAAATAATAATCACGGTAAGTTTCATTAAAAGTATTAAGTAACCTTGAAAGCTTAGAAAAGTATTCGATAAAAAGTAATTAACGATTCTATAGATCAGGGGGAGGGGGGCAAACTGTGGCTCTCGAGTCACATGCGGCTCTTTGAAGGATTATTATTTATAATTTGTGGCTCTTGATAAATGTACCCGAGTTCGACATTTTTATTATTATATTTAATTTAAACAATATATTATCGTTCCGTATGTGTTTCAATATTTAAAAATAAAGTACGTGAATCGTTTTATGCTACTTTAAAATTCGTGAAATCCAAAGACCGCTATCTAGCATCTGAATGAATTATTGAAAACTGCTGTCACCAGTTATTCACCAAATTTTAAAGAATTATCATGAGAAGTAAAATAAATGTGTGTAATTTTAAATATTTAAATTCAATACACATTTTTTGTACTTTTATTTATATGCATTCAATAAATATTATAATTTCCGTAAAACAAAAAATACCTTTTTTGAATAACTTTTAAATACGTATCTACTAGTGGTCGCCCAGTGGTCGCAATTCGACCATTATTAATTTAAATTATAAGTTTAAACATTATTAAGGTTCTGTTGTCAAGGACTTAACTTCTATTATAATAAACAAAAGAGATCAAATACATGCTAGAGCGTGTAATTTTTTTATTCATTATATATTTTTATGCATAATTTAAAAAAAAAATAGCATTCTGCACGCCTTCTCTATATAAACTAAAAGTGTGCGAAATTTCATACTCTTCCGTCGGCGCGATTTTCGTAAAAAGGGGTACAAAGTTTTTGCCTCACGTATGAATATAAAGATATAATGGCGACTCGGAAAAATTTGAAATTTTGAAAAATGGCTCAGCCTATCATGGAGCTTGGTCACCCCTGCTATAAAAACATGACTTGAAGTTTGTAATTTCGGTTATCTAATACAACTAGATTTAGAACCCGTTCCACCACAAGCACCTTAGAAACTATAACTTTTAGATTCACAGTTGCGAATAGAAATATCCCACAAATAAAACTGATTAAAAAGAAAATAAAAATATATCAAAAACCTTTATCAGTTGGATGCCGTCTCATGTCGGATAGTTTTAATGGTAAACTGTAAAGCAAGTCCTTATTTTTTTTAAGAACGCTACTTTAGTAGCAATGCTACTAAAGTTTGTATTTTATTCTGTCACAAATATATTTTCCTATGTTTATATAATTATTTATTACAACAAGTAATACTGGAACGACGTTACTTATGGGGCGTTGCGGAGGAGTACCCTAGCAGGCAAAAAATGTCCGTAACGTTAAAAAAAAGCGTAAGACTTTTATGAATAGTCTTTGTATGATGGCTATACAGTGTATAATGTGTAGTCTTCGTTATGACTGTTATTATTATCGCAGTTTGCTATTATTATTATTATATCATACGATAATTATTATATATTTTTATAAATCATTGTAAATAAAATAAAGGTGTTAGGGTTATTTTGTAAAGTATTTTATCGATAAAAAATCTTAATAAAAAATGTATACCCGAATAACTATTTTCTTTATACCTCGAATAGAACTTGAAATTAATATTTTATGATAAGGAACGTTCCTTTCTGGTGTCCCACGACACCCCACGGTTTTTTATATCACTACTTATTTTATGTTTGATCTTTATTTTATTTTAGATAAATTAGTCAATGAATAGAAAAAATTTCAAAACTTCAAATTAAAACTCTACTTTAGTAATGCATTGTATCGTGGCACACATATACAAACTTTTTATATCAGAATAATCAACCCTTATTTCATGTTTTTTATAAAATATATTTTGATAGAGTCAATAAATGGTTTTAAACTCTTATTTGATTTCTGTTTTACATTTTATTAATTATATTATATATCTCGCTAGATATCGAAGATTTTATCAATATTTCATTCGTTAAATAGCTCTATTCGCTAAAGTATTACTTACTTGTAAATTGCCTTTTATATTTAAATGTTTGCTACATTATGTTGTTAATAACTATCTTTTTGGAAAGGTTTAGGTATATCACATTCTATTACACTTTTTTGCTTGGATATCAATAATCAAACTAGCAAACGCACAATGTTGTACTGAATAATCTATAATATAAAAATGAGTCGCTGAATGTGTTGCTAAGCGCAAAACTCGAGAACGGTTGGACCGATTTCGCTAATTCTTTTTTTTAAATATTCTTTGAAGTACGAGGATGGTTCTTACGGAGAGAAAAATTAAAAAAATTTTTTTTTTAATTTCCTGAAAAAGTCTAAAAACAACACTTTTCTATACTCCCATACAAAAGATTTGTGATAATACTTAAAAGTCACTGTTAGGCGATACGAAGTTCGCCGGGTCAGCTAGTTAAGTATAAAAACCATAATTTAAACGTTAAAAACAAAAGGACCAAAAACTACTGTAAAAAACTTTTAGGATGTCCGCATGAGTGATCATTAAACCGCTAAACGGATTTTGATGTGGTCTCCACTTTTACCTGTTCGATACAGGGTCAGATCTGTAAATATAATAACTACATATTACGAACATGTGACACTGATAGCGTAATATCGTAATAAAGACTGCCCGCAGTTACATGGATTTCTGATAACATTTATCTCACACATGAGTCACGGATAGGATTTATTAAAAGAAGTTATGTTTTTGTCTAAGGGTTTGTTTTATGTGAACTACAAATTTAAGAATCTCAGGTAAATATTAAACTAGCAGAAAGTAGTAAAGTTAAGCTAATAGAAACATAAGTAGAGTTTGATGGTAAAAAAGAAAAATGTATTAACATTTTATCTATCGAATAACGTTACAAGTCAGATAGCTTAGTCAGCAAATAGTAATCTACAACGATAATAATACCATTTGCTTAAATTGAAATACAAGAAACCCAAAGAAAAGTTACAAAAATAAGAAAAAAGAAAGAAAGAAAAAACTATACTTTTCTCATTTTATTTAGGGACTTCTTCCAACAACAATGAATATACTAAATGCACCGTTCCCTAACTAACTACAACTAATCTACTAAACTATCTACTAGTTCAAATTCTTATATTTTTGATCTAAATTAAAAACTATAAAGCATATTCGAAATTTAGGAAATTATATCGATTCCTTCAAAATTTAGAGTCTTTATATGCATACGATGATGGAAATTTTATTTGCTTGGCAGTTTGCACGGGTAATCGACGGATATCAAATGTATTTAAAGAAAAGCCTGCTTTCATAGTTTTTTATTAAGACTCAGTACCGAATACGAAGCTCCGTAGGCGAACATTGATGTCTACATTCTGTTATGACAAGACACACTAATCCTACTGCTTCTTTTTAACCGACTTCCAAAAAAGGAGGAGGTTCTCAATTCGACTGTATTTTTTTTTTAATGTATGTTACATCAGAACTTTTGACCGGGTAGACCGATTTCGACAAATTTTGTTTTAATCGAAAGGTAGTGTGTGCCAATTGGTCCCATTTAAATTTATTTGAGATCTAACAACTACTTTTCGAGTTATATCTAATAATGCGTTTTTACTTGACGCTTTTTTCGTCGACCTACGTTGTATTATACCGCATAACTTTCTACTGGATGTACCGATTTTGATAATTCTTTTTTTGTTGGAAAGGGGATATCCTTTGTTTAGTACCGTGATAAGGAAAACCAGGATCTGATGATGGGATCCCGGAGAAATCGAGGGAAACTCTCGAAAATCCGTAATAACTTTTTACTGGTTGTACTGATTTTGATAATTTTTAATTTAATCGAAAGCTGATATTTATCATGTGGTCACATATAAATTTTATCGAGATCTGATAACTACTTTTTGAGTAATCTTTGATAACGCGTAGTTACCTGACTATTTTTTCGTCGATCTACGTTGTATTACTCGTCGATGTAATTGAAGTCGGTTTTTTTTTGTGACAGGCTATTCATACTAACTTATATCTATTTACACTTACGTAATTCTTGAACTTGTCGAAGATAAGGACTTTGAACCAATTTTCTAAGCAAATAAAACTGAAATTTGTGACACCAATTGAAGTTTGTTTGTCTGAAATGTATACGAGTTTGTCTGGATTTTGTATACCTACATATGTGTTACCAAGGGCCAACGGTTATTTCCTGATGGATGTAATAATAAAATAAAATAAAAAATCTTGCAAGCTCAGCCAAGTAACCAGTGACTCACATGAGGAATATTTTTTAACAAAATTTTCTAAAAACTTTTGCTTTAATAGAGCACTACTTTGGTAAAAATAATATAAAAATAAAAATATATATATATATATATATATATATATATATATATATATATATATATATATATATATATATATATATATATATATATATATATCGCTGTCCCCGGGCAATAAAGCGGTAATATCAAAAATCAAATTTTACAGGAGAAATAAAAGAAGCTAATTTGTTTATAGTGCAGTGTACAGTGATCCAAAACAGACGTTCAATATGTCAAATGAAAGCTATTTTTTTTACCAATTTAAGCTTTTAAAAATATTTTTTTAAAAACAAATCGTATAATTTTTTAATGAAATAATTAAAAAAATGTATAATACAATTCATAGATGATACTATTTTAATTGCAAGATCATTAACAATTACTGTAAAGATGTTCACCGGTTTTTTGTGTTATTTTTCTTAGAGTAATGCAATAATACATAGCTTAGTCGTAAGAGAATTATCCATGCAATAAAACGGTTATTGTCATTTATTCTAACGAAATATTAATAAAAAAAACTGAAAAAAATAAGAGTGATAGATTGATACTCAGAGAAGCCAAAAATTAAATAACATTAAAAAGGGTGTAACCGGCGTATACCGCTTTATTGCCCGGGGCCAGCGATATATATATATAGAATGAGACAAATAGTCTAGCCTTCCTTGGTATATAGGCTTTCCAACACAAAAGAAATTTTCAATTCGAATCAGTAGTTTATAAACGAGTGTAAACAAACAAACAAATTTCTCAGCTTTATAATATTAGTATAGATAATGTACTTTTAATTAATTTTAACTCACTTTATAGTAGGCTAAAATTGCGTCGCCAAAGTTGTCGTAGACTCTTGTATTAGTACAGGGAAAAATAATATTGTACCCGTCTAAAATAATCCTAGGATAAATATAAATATATAAATTATAAAAATATGGGGAATAATGATACAATATGGATTTGTTGGAAAATAATGATTAGTTAATTATTAATAAATTGTTATATGCAAAGTAATTGCAAGGACTCTACGTAGAGCTCCAGCAATAACAAACTTTAAAATAAATCGCTGTAGTTCATTAATTATTTTTCTTATATTTCCTCTAAGCCCGCTTTAAAATTACGACTAACATTAATATTGATTTTAAAATGAATTAAATAAAAAATAAATATTTGAAAACATTTCCTTCCTCAACACTAAATTACCAGCAACGTAAACCAATCAAACTTATCACTGCCCATAACTTAGCTTACCTGAACAATGACTACAGAGACAACACGGTTATTAGACAAATATAGCATAATATAACATACACATATAAAACATATGAATGTTTCACGGGAACAAAACCATTAGACAAGTATATCAATTATGGGTATAGTTATATAAAAGGTGTGGCTACATCTCGCAGGGATGGCTAAGCGTCGGAAGCTGTGATCCGCCCCTGCGCGGCGGCGTGCGCGATGGACTGCTACGTGCCCAACAATCCGCAGTTCCTGGGCTGCTGTCACGGGCTCTGTTGCGACCCTTTGCAGCCCTGCTCTTGCGACCAGCTAAGGGAGCTACCAGAGGACTGCTGTCAGGTAAAATTAAGATATATACATATATTTTGTTTATAAAAATGCTCTTCACCGAAATTAATTTCAGGGTTTTTTAATTCCCTACAAACTAAGCTTAATATAATTTCAGTATCTTAAAAATAAATTTAATTTTATTTCCATATTTAAAATAGTGGCTAGCTTACATTTAAATGCTGTCGTAGGTAGAACTGTTGAGTTTTGAAAATTACCTCATGAAATGTGTTTTAAAACCGAGCCCAATATAATACAATATACGTCGTTACATTATTTCAGATTTCATTACGGCGATAAATTAAGAATTAGATGAGATTTGTAAATTTCTTTTATCAAAGGTTTTAATAACAATCTTTTTGACAGAATCGAGATTCTCATGATATCTTAAACAGTCCCGAAGAAATCTAACTATTTTTCATTCTCAAAACTCAATTCTGCGAGGATCGCACTAATGTTTCGCGATGATAAATAATGATGATAGCGAAATATTTTTCAAGTTTCGAAAACACTAGACACTATTTTGTCTTTTCTTATGTGTAAAGGTTAGTTTCAATGTTATCAGTAAGTTAGACAATGTATTAATGTTTAATTTTAGAAAATTATTGGCAATTAAAATAACTTATGGGTATTTTGTTTACTTATTCTGTAAAGTGCCATTTATTAAATTTACCTAAACTTCAAACTACCTGATATAGGATTTGGTATACCTACCGTATAATGAAGTCACTAAGTAGCGATGATTAAAAAGCATAAAATCTTCTTAACCGCAATTGTGGGTAGCGTCACACACCTTGCGTTTAAATATGTAAATATTTATATTTCTTTTAGCTCTTATTAGCTGACGACTCACAACGTATCATAGCTCAAGTTTAGACATGTTAAAATAAAGTTAAACAGTCTTTCATATAACAATATCATTTTAAATTATTGATAAACATATGCAGCGCTAGCAATCTGACTTTTAACATAATGCAATTTCACTCTGAAGAACTCTTCTCGTGACTCGTTAGCCTAAATATTATTTAGTAAAAAAAATTTTCGCTACTATTGTTTCATCATCAATGGATCATTGGATTTTTTTTTAAATACCATTCACCTTCTCTTATTATCGCATTTTTAATTTAGCACAACGAGTATCTAGGATTTCGTGTTGTTTTTTCTTAAAGCTGCTTGAAGCTTGAATTATTATGTTACTTTATAAGTATTGGCTAGTAAGGTACTACGTACTAGTAGTACCGTACTGTCTTGGGGCTTTATTTATATAATTAATAGCTGACTCGGCAAACGTTGCCTTGCCGCTAAACGCTATTTAAAAATAGGGGTTGGTTAGTTGGGTAGAAGGGTAAAAATTTAGGGTCGTATGTATTTTTTTTTTAAATAAATACTTTACCTAAAAATTAAAAAAAAATTAGGGATGGACTACTTAACATTTGGGGGATGAAAAATAGACGTTGTTCGATTCTCAGACCTACCCGATATGCACACAAAATTTCATGAGAATCGGTCGAGCCGTTTCGGAGGAGTTTAACTACAAACACCGCGACACGAGAATTTTATATATTAGATATCATCATCATCTTCCTGCCCTTATTCCACTTATGTAGAGTCGGCACAACATGTTTTCCTCTTCCATTGCTCTCTATTATTCGTTACTTCATCGCTAACTCCTTTCTTTCTCATGTCCTCACTCACACATTCCATCCATCACTTTTTTGGTCTACCGATCGCTCTTCGTCCTCCAACATTCATCCCTAACATTCTTTTACCAATATAGTGTTTATTTATATAATTATATAACATTCCTTACTAGATTTTGCAGAACTAGTCAATGACCTAGTCATCAAACGTTAAAATTCTGCAACACCAGTTGAATTTATCACAAAAACGATATGTTCACAAAAGCTAAATTAGCTTGATGATTGATTTATTTCGTTTTTGTTTCTTTATAACTCAAATTTGATCCACGAAAAGTTGTTATTATTTTCTTTTTACATCCACGATATTAAAAATCTCACACCTACTCTTGCAAGTAAAGTTTAAATTTGTTTATTATCATCACCCTAAAACCAAGTAATCATTGCAGCAAGAGACCGAGAACTGCTGCCCAGAGAATGGAGAGGATCTGAACGCACTGAGCGACTCTATCGCCCCGTGCGACGTCCTTGGCGATGTGAACGAGCCGACGTGGCCGGCTGAGGACATGGGCTCCTTCTCACTGCCTCCCCTCGAGCTGGACCCGCTGCCTTCACTCTTCCCCTTCTCGCCGTGCTCCGGTTACAAGTGAGTGTCGTGCTGTTTAGTTTGGGCTAAGTTAAGAGCCTGTATCAACAGTTGCTGGTAGTTTGTCACACATATAAGTTACTGATAGATCTTTTCAGGATGACATTATCTGTTAAGTGTGCGGGTATTATTTTAAT
The DNA here is from genome assembly GCF_905220565.1 of Melitaea cinxia. NCBI lineage: Eukaryota > Metazoa > Arthropoda > Insecta > Lepidoptera > Nymphalidae > Melitaea > Melitaea cinxia. The sequence continues at coordinate 9,638,110 of NC_059416.1, forward strand.
AAACACACGACTTTTAGATTTTCGTACTAGGAATATAAAAAAAGAAGATTAATTTTTTTTAATTTTTGTATGTTAGATACTGTTATACTTTAAATAGTTTTGTGAGCAACCCGCTTCAATAGGCCGTTATTCTAATTTGTTCACGTGCTGAAATTTTAAATCGTCTTGTTACTGGGTCACGATTCAACCTGTAACGTCCTGCTGCTGGGGCAACTTCTTTCTCCATGTCCATTTGGAGCTTAGCCCACCACGCTTCTCCACTGCGTGTTGGCGGATATGTTCCCTACTATCAGTAACGATCGCTATCAGATATGCTATGAGCTATGATAACAACCGGGACTAAAGGCTTAGCTCTCCAAGGCACGGTTAGGAGATCCGCAAGGACAGACATCGAAACCGAAAAGAATTATTCGTACAAATAAAAATATTCATCCCGAGCGGGGATTAAGTCCGAATACCGTCGGTGTTTTAGGCTACTTACTACATGTGCCTCTACACCAGAGCGGCTGTTATTACTTAAAAACCTGTTATCATGAGAAGAAAAAGGATGAAGTGAAACGGTTAGAATTTATTATCTTACGGATCGGTGGCTTAAACAGTCAAATAATTACTTAAGCAACAAGTTTCATGCACATATAATTACTAAATAATAGAACGGTCTAAATTTGCTGATATGAAAATAGGGAAAACGTATTTTGCCAGATATGAGAGCTAGCTTAATTGATTTTTCATTCCCGTAATACCTTATATTGCAAATTCGCTCAAAATTAATGATTTTGAGCTTTTTTAAAGAACGCGGTTACAAATATCTACAGTTAGGTACCTACTGTAGGTAGTATAGCTCATTTTAGCGTTATAAGATTTGTGTATTGTTGTATGTCATACTTTGTTATGATTTTTTATCACTTCAAAAAAAATTAAAAAAAAACTATAACAAAAAAAATCAATATACTCGTAGGTAGTATTTTAAATTTCGTGCTTTAACTACTAGGCCATCTCTATTTTGCTTTATCTATATTTTTATTTCAATTGTTTTCTTCACCAGGAGAATACTACGTTACGGTTATATTTTAATGGGGAAAACGGAATTACCAAAATCGTACCTATAGTCCGCGCGTTAAAATGAAATAGATTAAAAAATAAATCTTTATATTTTTTAATGTTGTGGATTAAAATAAAACAAAAAAAAGCCAAGTGACTAGTAACGTTGGTTTTACTATGGGATATACTAACCGAACTTTTAATGTTTAAAATTTAAATAATGATAATACCTGTATTGGCTGTCCTTTTAAGAGTAGGTATAGTTATCCACACGGATATTGAAATAAATAATTATATATTATTTAGTTTTATTTTTGTACTGAATATCGATCGACTAGCGCTCAATATCCGTGCCGATACCTATCACTGTAACTGTTTAGTTGCTGATTCTTCTCAGAATAATTAATAAATCGCCGAAACAAACATTTTTTCCAAGCAATTAGGCTTTAGATACGATATAATAGCTGCGGTTAGGACCTGAGTTTGTATTGCTTAATAACAGTTTGCTTATTTATAAAATTATTCGCTACTTTTGTTTACATACACCTAGATATAAAAAAAATACAATACCTTAAGAATCTACTACAATATTACAATAGTTTTTATATTGTTCTGTTTAAGTCTTAGTCTTTCTATTTGATGTTACAACTGTGACTTTTTTACCTTTACCTCTTGTCGAGCATTAGTTCCACAAACGCCCCTTCTTTATACGCTTCAGCCTGTAATATCCCACTACTGGGCATAGGCCTCTTTCCCCATGTAGAAGAAGGATCAGAGCTTAATCCACCACGCTGCTCCAATGCGGGTTGGCGGATATATTCCCTACTATGAGTAACGATCGCTATCAGGTGTACATGATAACCGACGGCTTAACGTGCTCTCCGAGGCACGGTGGGGAGACCCACAAGGACTGCACAAACACCCAGACCACGGCAAACACCTGTATTGCCAATACAAATGTTTGTCATGTGCGGGGATCGAACCCGCAACCGCCAGCGCAACAGGTACAATCCATGGCTGTAACCGTAACGCCAACGCGGCGTCCCTTCTTCCTATAAAATTAAAAAAATCAAGTAATCTTTGACTCAAAAATAAATCTCTATAGCCTAAAAAACAGTTCCCTGTTATCTGGAGAAATTAATATAAGGGCATCAGTTAATTACGTGAGCTATTTTTTGATCAGTTTAGACCCCCCCCCCTCCCTTAGATGAGATTTTGTAGGATTTGCCTTGAACCCCCCTCCCCTTACGTGAGATTGACGATGAATATAATAGAGATTGACGGGAAATAATAAAAGTGTTCAAGTATAGATAGGTACTATAGTTAATTTATTTAAATTAAATAAAATTCAAAGCAAAAACTAAATTATTTTAATAGCAAGCTTTTATTTAGCGGGCAAAATGAACACTGAAAATATATATTTTTTTAATATTTTATATTTTTATTTTATTATAGATTTTCGATTATCCCCCTCTCGTTGTAAATGAGATTTGGTGAGATTTCATTAGACCCCTCTGAAATGAACATTCTGAGCTCACGAAATAATTAAGACGAATCTAATACAAGCCGCTATGATGGGCTTATAAATGCCTACTAGTTAGTATAATCAGAGTTTTACTTCTGTCTTCGAACTCTTTCGCCAGTAGTTTAGTAGAAGCAGAACCTCGTGTTATAAATAATGTAACGCAGTTCAGCAACTTACAATTTATTCCAACAATCACTGCCTCAAGACTAACTTGCAACAATATTTATAACTTTTTCCACCATCGGTGGGTAACAAATCACGTGTTTAAATGTCAAATCACTTCTCTTGTTATTTAATACTAATTGCTGCCCGCGACGTCGTCTGCGTGAACGCTATACAGCACCAAAAATACCTACGCTTATACCTTTTAAAATAACATTCATTTACCCGTTTCTTCTTTACATTTCAAATCTAAAGAAAAATCTCATAGATGGCGCTGCTTTAAAATTGTCTTGTCCACTTATATTCATTTAATTATGTTAATCGGCTTAGTTACATAAATTGCGTGATTTTTATAGTGTGAAGCTAGCTTATATAGCATGGTTATTAACATAATAACAACAACATTAAAATATGCGTCGTTAGATTACACGTTGTTTCAGAATGCGTTGAGGAAATAAAGGTTCACTGCTCGTTCCCGGTAGGTGATAGCATGATAATATGTAGCCTATATGTTGACCCGACTTCTTAATAATATTCGTACTAAATTTGAAGTAAATCCATGCGGTACTTTTTGAGTTTATCCCGGACATACATACAGACAAACAGACAAAAATTCTAAAAACTATATTTTTGGCTTCGGTATCGATTGTAGCTCACACCCCAAGTATTCTACTAAAAAAATATTCAATGTACAGTTATACTATATAGACTTTGAAAAAAAATACAGTCGAATTGAGAACCTCCTCCTTTTTTGGAAGTCGGTTAAAAAATATTCAATTTACAGTTTTGACTTTCCTACCATTTTATTATATATATAGATAAATATAGATTCGTGTTTTCCGTTTATAAAAACGACGACGCGTTGGCGCAACGGTCACACCACTTGTTTGTGGCTGTTGCGCTAGCGGTTGCGGGTTCGATCCCCGCACATGAAAAACATTTGTATTTTTGCCGTGTTCTATGTTTTTGTGCAGTCATTATGGATCTCTCCGCCGTGCCTCGCAAAGCACGTTAAACCGTAGGTCCTGGTTGCTTCTTAAAAGTCAACATTCGACAAACAAATCTCCACTCCTAACTTTGTTACCATTAAATATAAACCAAGAAGAAAACCGGTGAATTATATGGGCCAGAAAATTACTAAAGATTTGTTTGATACTGTTAAAGAAAAAAACGATGAACACTAAAAGAATAACCAAACAAACAAAACCTAGCAGACGAACAAATTACGTAAATACAACTAAAAATTTGCAACTGACCAGAGACCTAAGGCAAAAAGGAGAGCAACCGAGTGAGTCTCATAAAATTAAAAATGAACTAAATAAGAAAAAAAGTAACGGACTGAAAAAAATTACCAAGAGAAACGCGACAAAATGAAGAAGATATTAATAAAAAGCTGACAAAATCAAGGCAGAAGAAGAAATCTAAAAAATTTGTTGCTATTGCCATGGATGCGAGGTGGACAGACATGCTGATATGCGCCAATACCAAAAATGGTATCAAGAAATCTGTGTGGGTTTAACCAAAGACGATGAGGAGCTATTCATACGTCCAGAGTGTAATTAAAGATCTCTTTAAGCTAATAAGTTAATTCTTTAGATTGTTTTCTTTTTTTAATTCTATTTTTTTATTGAGTTACGCCGAGTTGCACGAAAAGAAATTAAAATTTAAGTAGTGATTAAACTAATTTAATCGCAAGAATTGTATGAAATTCTTGTGGTTAAATTAGTTTAATCTCTACTTAAATTTTAATTTTGTTTCGTGCAACTCGGCGTTAGTTTATTTGTTAGGAGTTTTAGTCTGAGAGTCTTATTTGTTTTAACTAAGTCAATACCTATATTATAACGTATCCCAGAGTAGGTATTGGCTACGGATATCATTACAAAAAGGCGACTTCTCGCACCACTACATCAGAGTGGTTGTTTTTTCGTCTAACTTACGTTGTATTAATTGTTGATGTAATTGAAGTCGGTTTCTTTCTTTTGTATTTTATGTTTATGTATGTCAATATTTTTTTCTTAGTCCTAAATCTATCTGTACTAAAACATAAAGAACAAATAACAAAATTTTATTTTAAGCGATTTACCGCAACATTAATTCTGAAAACTCGGACTATAGTATTAGCAACGTAGTCGAAATATTAGGTGTTTCAAAATGAAAATTGCAGTAAGTCCTGTAGTAAGAAAAAGTGTTTAAAATTGACCCAAAAGCTATAAAACTTATATCTATCGTACCTAACGAGTAATTATAGTATTCAAGGTACGATGAATAAATAACTTAACATTGGCAACTAAAATGGCTACCTCCTGAAAGCTTCAGTAACTTACTCCCCACAGCAGGAACAACGGAGGAGAATGCAGGGAGCGGGGAGGCGGGGAGGCGGCGGACGTCCTCCTCTCCCTAAAACACGCCGTTGTCCATGGCGACTGCGCGGCAGACACCGTGCACCCACAGGTATCCCTTTCACTCACCGTCAAAACTATTAAAGAGAAAGCGAGGCAGATATACTTTTGTTACTTCCGCAGAATGTAGTTGTCGTACAATAACAGGGGAAATAGAGAAACGCAGAGGGGCGGTTATGGTATTTCTCGTAATTAATATAGCGGATTAATGTCATTTCTATAGGAATACTTATATGTTTCGATGCGTTACGTCGAATTGATTACAATTGTATTGTGATTTTTGTATTTTCATTTCTATTGTGTATGGAATAGATTTTATTTTGATTTGTAAATACAAATTGTTTGGTAGGTTTCATATCGCGTCAGTGAGAATCGTCTGAGAGGGTTGTTATTAAATATGATATTATTAGGTATTAAACGGAAGTTGAAAAAATGTGTTGATTAACAGATGAATATTCAGATACTTTTAAAACAGATTCAAAATAAATTTCACTTATTTGTTATTTCGACAATGTTTAAGTTGTTTGCTAAGAGGAAAGGATCTTTTTCCATACAAGCGTAGTCGACTGTTTCCTCCCTGGATAATGATACTAGATCAAATATTTTTGCAACATAAAATCTTTAACTGCCATGACCATGACCAAGCTCCTATGTCTTGGTTTTTTTCATATTCTTATTATCATAGGTAGTAGGAGTCTTCAAACACTAGAAATATTGCCTAACTTTTGTTACATTTTCAGACACTTAAAAAAAGTTACGCATATTTACAAAAAAACCGAGAACATGTTATAGGTTAAGAGCCATTTCACAATTTTACGCTCTGCAAGTTTAGGTAAATTTGGTCGCATCGCGCGAGTCGTACGAGCCGCGCGATCTTTGTGCTAGTACGTATAGTGTGACAACCAAAAGACCATCGTGATCATTTTCTGATGTATAATAAAAATTATAACTATGGTATAAAATGTTTTTTACATAATTAATTTGTTAAAAATTTAAAGTATGTTATATAACAACAGTCAATAAATTTAAAATAAAATTAAAAAAATCAATTTTATGAAACAATTTTTTTAAATTGATTTAGTTTTTTCAGTTTACGAATGAATCTAATATTTACGATATGAATAAAAAAGCATTTAATGACATCGACACCGACAAACATATTAATTAACAAATAACAAGACAAACAGATTGAAATGCCTATTTGTATTGATAGTGTGAGAAAAGAAAATTAAATTATACATTTGTTTACAGAAATTATCATTATATTATTTTACAGTCATTTTCGTAATATGTTTATTTTATTTATATTTTATTATGAAAGTATCAAATGCGTTTTATCCGCTATAACAACAGGCGCTTGGCGCGTGTGAGCGAAAGAGACGGCTGCGCAGAATTTGGCGTGGACCTTACCTCTAAGAGCGCTAGCGCTCGACTGATTTACCGGGCTTGATGCGTGGCAATATATACTATCTTTTTATTATCTAATATAAAATGTATTAAAAATAATTACATCTTTTAATTATTTTTTTTTGTATTCCTTAATGATGTAAGTTTACTTTGATGAAGATAGTTCGTTAAAATTTCTTAGTTTTCTAAGAGAAATATCGCTTTTAAAACTGTACTTATTTGGAAAATATTCGTAACTTTAAATTTTTTTTATCGTTTAATAGAGATACAAATGGAATAAAAATCTATGATAGTGGACAACAACATTATATTCCACATATTATGATTTTAAAATGGTTTCAACGTAGAGGTTATTGAAAAGTAGGACTTCAAAGTATACATTGCGACCGTTTACCCAGGGAGGAGGCTGATGAAAAGGTTAATAATTTTATACACATAATATAAATCAAAATTCTGATCTGACTATGGACTACAACAAAGGTTGCTCTATTATATTTCAAGAATATAAATTACATTATTGCATCCAACACTGAGATTAACGACGTCAAAATATTACAATTTCGCGGATTGTTACCGATTTTTGTGAAATGGCTCTTAAGATTTTTCATAGCTAAAGGTTTTTAAGTTTTTTACGTTACATAAAAAGAAATTGGCATGTTTTGGGGAGGAAATAGTCGACTACGAAATACTGTCAATATGTCAATGCTGATCAATAATTATCTACCGAAAACGGTCCGAGCTGCAGTTGTCCCTTTTTTGTCACGGGACGCAGTGGCGGCATACAACGAGACAGGACCATATTATTCAAATACCTACCTATTTTTCAAAAGTCTCTCAGGTAGGTCTTCCTCTTAATTTGTCTTTGGCTATACAGATTTTTTTAAATGTGTTTATATGTTGGTTCCGCCATCACCTTTCTACCACCGAACCGCAAGGCATCGCATGAATCTGCACCGCTATGTGGTTGAAATCCCACGATCTCGCACTAAACGATTTGCTTCCTCGTTCCTAATACGCACCGCAAAAATTTGGAATGCCCTTCCGGCTTCCGTTTTTCCAACGAACTATAACTTGGGTATCTTTAAATCAAGAGTGAATAGGCATCTTCTAGGCAAGCGCGCACCACCTTAGGCTGCATCTTCACTTGCCTTCAGGTGAGATCGCAGTCAAGGGCTAGTCTATATATAAAAAAAAAAAAATGAAAAAAAAAGATTAAGAATATACTCGAACAAAAAAAAAATCGTCATACCACAATTTCTTAATTTCTGGGATTGGACTTTCTGAAGCGAAATTTGTTAGATAAGCATTACAATATAATGCATTACTTAAAAAAAGGCAAGAGCATTTATTAGAAGTCTTTTTACGTTTTTACAAAAAAACTCTGTTTTCTGCTTATACCCCGTATCAATTGAATGAATTAATGTTAGATGTTAAAGCACAAATAAAAATTACCACGCAAGTATTTGTAGCATCTAATTTATTTAGTTTTTCTTAACTATGCGTTTTAATGTTTCTTTTCCATTGTACCTTAATAATCAACTAAACGCTATAACTATAATATGGCGATTCTTCTCGACACTAGACTATTTGTTACCTTAAATTAGGTACTATTTTTGTATGTGATCGTGGAGGACCTTAGAAATTTATCTAATATATCGATAAAATTTTCGTGTCGCGGTGTTTGTTGCCAAACTCCTCCGGCTGGACCGATCTTTATGAAATTTTGTGTGCATATCGGGTAGGTCTGAGCATCGACCGGCATCTATTTTTCATATCCCTAAGTTACAAGGGCGGGGTATTAAGGGAGTTAATAATATATATGGACAAAACAATGTTTGCTGGGTCAGCTAGTGTAGATATACCTAATTTTATTACATCATTAGTAATTGGATTTATTACTCTATAAACACCAATCATAGAGTAGAAACAGTAGGTATTCTCTTTTGAGAAAAAATGTCCCTTAATGATTTCGTGGACATGTCATCTTCATCTTTTATGAACTTTTTTAAAAAACATTTTTTCTCAAACTCATGTCGTAAGTGATTTGGCATGGTATATTCTACGACCGGCCGCCTGCCTGACATCAACCCTCCTTGGGAATGCTTGGCAAAGAAGGAGGATAGGTGAGAAGGATTTATGTAAGAGATCTGGGGTTACGGATACTAGTGCCATGGATTACGGGGAGTGTGATTCTAGCAGCTAGAGCAGTCCGGGGTCGCGTACCCGTAGCGGTTCCAACCAGTTATCGTATAGATAACCAGTGGCCCTCTGAACCAAGTTCCCCGTTAGGTTCTGTGGTGGGCTATGAAAGGGAAAGGAGTGCCAGAGAAGTATGTACGACTTGTTCAGGCAAAGTATTATAGAGCTAGCAACCACGTCCGGGCCGAAGACGGAGTAACTGGCAAGTTCAATGTGTCTGTAGGTACTTGTTCCTCCTAGTTATGGATGTTCTAACATCAGACATACAAGAGGAAGCACCCTGGTGTATGCTGTTTGCCGACGACATTCTTCTTATCGTAGATAATGCTCTTGAGGTACAGAGCAGACTGGGCAAATGGCAGAGGAGAATAAGTAGATCTAAAACCGAGCACTTATTCTGCAATTTCAGCGGTTTGTCCAGTCTTTCCCCTATTGCCTTGGATGGTGTATCCCTACCAGTCTGCTCCGTCTTCCGGTACTTTGAGTCATTAATACAAATGACGGAATGTAACGTGAAAAATAGAATAAATGCGGAATGGATGAAATGGCGACCGGTCTCTGGAACAGCTTGTGATCCACGAATGCCTCTTAAACTTAAGGGGAAAATCTATAAAACGATCATAAGACCTGTCGTAATGTATGGACCAGAATTTTGGGCAACAAAAGTGACGGATGAAAGAAGAGTGCACACAGCCGAGATGAGAATCCTAAGATGGATGTGAGGAGTGATGAGGAAAGATCAGATTAGAAATGAGTATATAAGGGGAAGTTTGAAAGTAGCACCCGTGACGGAGAAAATGAGGAGCAATAGGTTAGCGTGTTATGGGCATGTAATGAGAAGGAATGAACGCTATATTGGTAAAAGAATGTTAGGGATGAATCTCGAAGGACGAAGAGCGATTGGCAGACCAAAAAAAGCGATGGATCGATTGTGTGAGTGAGGATATGAGAAAAAAAAGAGTAACGCTGAAGTGACAAATAATAGAGAGGAGCGAAAGAGGAAAATATGTTGTGCCGACCCTACATAAATAGGATAAGGGCAGGAACACAATGATTGTTTTAGAAAACATTTTTGGTCTTAGAGGACTTTAGCTTAAGGACGAAATATCAGAAACCAACAATATTATTCTCGAAGAACTTGTGTAAGTACAATATTTAACATCGAAATATTGACAAATGATAAACATGAAAATTAACAGTGTCAAAGATTAATTAACAATAAGTTATTAAATTTATAGTGGAAGCTTCCAGTAATAAAAAAATTAAATGCAGTAAATAAAACGATAGTACGAAACGCACCTTTATATTTGTATAAAACCAAAAAAAAAAATCTGAACTGTATTTATGTCTGTATTATCTTACGATTTTATGTATGTATTATCTGACGATTTTTTTTTTTTTTAAATTCATCGAAGAAACATCTATTCTGCCAATCTTGAAAAAAAAAATATATCTTAATGGTTCAAATTTAATTGCTTAACGTAATTCCATTTCTTTTCAGACTTAATCCCAAAATAACATTGACTAATATGCTCTGGTGTACAAAATTTAAGCCATTTCGTTTCTAGATGGTGGTAAACAGCAGTGGTGGCTACCCGTACTATGAGCACTACAGCGGTACCCCCCTCTTTCCCACCATGAGCGTCAACGTCTCTATGAACATGACCATGCATGGTTGTCCACCGGACCAACTCTGTTCTCAAGTTAGTATATCAAGAAATTCATCTCTTTTTATAACTATGTTTAAAAAACATGTTAACCGAAATAAGTCCTAAAGTGGAGACCGCTTGATGCCAAACGCAGTAAATTGTAGTAGGGGAAGCTAACGTGAAAAGAGTGGGCTGAGATAGGCTAAAACGAAGCGAAACGAAGCGATACCTAGAAAGTTATTTACCTACTATATCCAGAAGTCTTATTGTACAGTACAGTGCATTTATATATTTTTTTTAATTAAAAATTCAAATAGCCTAAGCTTTCATGATATACATAATTCTAATTTATCTTTCCTTTACAGAAATCTCACAAAGCACTAATGAATTTAATTTGGTTTTACAGGTTCAATGGAATCAAAACACAGCAGCACCATCGGTTAACGTCGTCTACCCTCAAACACAAAATGTCATCCCCACTTCCTACCCCTCTGCCACTTATTCTTTCACTGCGGACTTCCGAAGCCCCAATCAATCTGACCCTTTAATAACAGCAACTTCTACATTCAAACCTTTACAGTTACAAAATGCCCAAAAACCAAACCCAAGTTATTTATTCCAACCAAAACCAAACTTTTCAAATCAGAAGAATATAGGACAAGTTCTGAAAAGGTCGCCATCTAAGATGTATATGCAAGAAAGTCCGAAAGAGCAAATGAGCAATAGTGGGTACATTTTGAATCATCAAGGATCAATGCATCAGGACTACGGGTACACTACGTGTGTTAATGCTTCGGGAAAAGTTCAGGTGACAAAATTTTTATGCGTTTTACAATTATTATCATTTTTGCACTACCTACACTTAGAATTCGGGTGGTATTAAGTAAACAAATAATTTTAACATTATGTGTAGGCAGCTATAATTCATATTAAGATGGACGGCTCAGTTTTATCCTAGGTCTAGACTCTAGACTAACTTTATATAAATTGACTTATTTTTTGTTGATTATTATATTTTAAGTACAAAGCACAGTAAATTAAGTTTTGTTTGTAAAGCACTGCATTTATGTATTTGTAAATCTTTAACTACTTATTTTTGCTATAGGTTGGTGCTTTAAGCGGCTGTTCAGAAGACGATGAACAGAAACCCAATTTATGCAGAATTTGCGGTAAAACCTACGCAAGACCGAGTACTCTTAAAACTCATCTCCGCACTCATTCCGGCGAGCGGCCGTACAGATGCGGAGACTGCAACAAAAGTTTCTCTCAAGCAGCCAACTTGACCGCTCATGTTCGCACACATACAGGACAGAAGCCGTTTAGGTGGGGAGAAGTTGAACACTTTGACTCAAAGTCTATTGAAGTTTTACAGCTTATGATGAACCCGGAAATAGAATTATATCCAAACGGAGCATAGATTTGAAAGTGGCATTTTCTACAGTATTTAATATGTATTAGTAAAATAAACGCATAAATACAAATAGGGTGTTTGACTCCTAACTGCGTTCTTTCAACACCCCCTTCCCCCACCATAGTTATGTAGGAGTTATAATTAACGTTAAAAACTTCCTAGAATTTTTTTCATTTTACTTTGTCTCAACATACGTGCTACTCTGGTAAGGTACTTCTGCATAGCGATCCGATACTATTTTTTTAGCTCTAAAAATCGTCGATTGAGTGAAATATTAATACTAACTGCCGCACACAACTAAATAACTGCATTTGGGAGCGAATTCTGTTTCTCGTAGAATGTTTTTTATTGTAAATTATAGCCGAGCTTACGCAAACATGAAAGGTATCATGGGGAACGAGTCTACCAAAGTATTATAACTATTTAAACAAAAGTTAAAAAATGGGCTACAAATTTTTTAGTTATACCTATAGAATTTCCCATTTGAAGGGACGCAGTTAGAAGTCGAATACCTTATATAATGTACAATTTTTGTGTAAAAAACTAAAAGGTCATTTTTAAGCATACGCTTTTTTGCAGATTAGAGAATTGCTCTAGAGTTATATTTTACAATTGTTTCGTCGCTTAAGAAAAAAGTATGTTTTGCAGGTGTCCAATATGTGACAGGCGATTTAGTCAAAGTTCGAGTGTTACGACGCACATGAGAACACACTCCGGAGAGCGGCCGTATCAGTAAGTAAAATAAATAAATAGAAAAAACTAATCATTTATTTCGGATAACTAGGATTCATAAAAGTAAAAAAAAAAAACCTTATTACTATTTTAGTAGGTAGTTTATTCATTAATAATTTATTACAATATGTATAAATTAATATAGATGTGTATGTTATGTAGTATTAACCACAGTTGTTGAAAACTATTTTTAAATTACTCCTATCTTTACAGATGTCGGTCTTGCAAAAAGGCATTTTCGGATAGTTCGACATTAACTAAACATTTGAGAATACATTCCGGAGAAAAGCCATATCAGTGCAAATTGTGCCTACTCAGGTTGGTTTTGAACTAATAAAAATACACATCTACCTTTAAAAATTAAATGAATTCTTACAAACAGACAGCAATGAAATGGAAAACTACAAAAAAATTTGAATTCCATTTTCAAATAATCCTCCATGACTTTAGTCTGTAATATCCCACTGGGCGAAAGCCTCCTTCTCCATGTAGGAGAAGGATTAGAGCTTAAGCCACCACGCTGGTCCAATGCGGATTGGCGGGTATATTCCCTACTATGAGTAACGATCGCTGTCATGTGTATATGATAACAACCGGAACCGACGGCTTAACGTGCTCTATGAGGCACGGTGGGGAGATCCACAAGGACTCGGCAAACACCCAGACCACGCGCCATGGCGTCGTTGGAAATAAAAAATAGTTCATTTGTTTTTAAATTAAAATTCACCTCTTTTTTTAACATTTAAATTTGTACCATTAGTATTAGTGGTGGGAAGCCTGTACATTTTTTCATTCACATAGACCACGTCCAAGATAATCTTTATATTTCCTACAAATAAATACACATATTTGCATGGACATACATTATATGTATTTCAATTTGCTATTTTTGTCTCAGGTTCTCTCAATCAGGAAATTTGAACAGGCACATGCGAGTACATGGCAACATGTCCGGAGGAATACTCGGCTGACATATGTAATATGCCACGATGTTAGACAGAGTTATAGTGTTGTTACGGAAGAATAAGCCACATGAATGTGGCAATGACATTAATGTTATAAAATTATACACTTAGACTATTGGTTGATTACTATGTGACATATTTTTGTTCAACAATGTGTTATAAAATTCTCTTTTGTCATCCTATGGGTTGAATAAAGTTCAATTTTTTAGTTTTAGCCCACAGAATAAAATGAAATCGATTTTTGCTAGTTGTCACTAAAGAAATTTACTTAGGAAATTTCTTTTAATTTAGTGAACGTACTTGTAATGCAGTTAAAAATTGTACATAATAAAAAAACCATTGTAAATATTTAATTTTAAGTGTATTTATTACATTATTCTAGTCACTTACAAGTTTGCATTTTAGCGCACTGATTAAAGAATTGTAATTAATTTCTTAGGTATAAATATTTTAAAAACAATTAAAATAAATGCTGAAGTATCTGTGGATCAAATAAATTGTATGCTAAAATAATCAGTATTATAGTTTATCGTTTATAAATAGTTTCATGTAATACTTACGGAATAAAGCGTGTTTATATGTAAATAAAATACATTTGTATAATCGAATGCAATGTTTATTTCACTTCCTTAATTCAAATCATTTTAATAATTTACTGTTTTTTTCCTGTAGCTAAAATCAAGTATACCCTAGGAAACATATCTTAACAAGTAATAAAGTACGATTATAAAGAAACAATTACATCTCATTAAATGCAGGCAATACATAAATATAGCTTACACAATCTGAACTTAAAGCAAGTCTTGATCGTGCTTAGACTTTCGTCTATGTCATGGAGCATAGAGCTGCTCTCTATGCTCCATGGTCTATGTTTAATTAAAAGCTATTAAGTATCTGTGACCAATCATAGACAAGTAAAATTTCTGTTAGATTGTCATACGTTTGACACATCATATACGATTTCTCTCTAGTCCGTATTATTTCTATTGCGTGCATATTTCTTCAATTTGCACCTTAAACGGATACACCGGCATTTTGTAATTAGTGTTATACTCCATTCCCATATATTTAACAACCAGCTTCATTTATTTTTGTTCATTTCTTAAAACAGTAAATCTATAGCATTTTTTTTAAAAATCTTTTTGCTTTGTGCAGAAAACTACTAAAATGTCTGAAAGCTCTCCAGACGAGCATAGTTCTAAACGCAAAGATTTTATTTGCGGTGTCGTTGAAGGTATGTTTATGATACTTGTCGCTTTAAATTCACGTAAATGTTATAGCGATTATATGTAATTATGTTAGACAAGTGTGAATGACCGGAGATCTATTGCAGGCTTTTACGGTCGACCGTGGACAACGGAGCAGAGGAAGGATCTGTTTCAAAAGTAAGTAAACATCAGTATTTTAATAACGTATCAAATCGATCTTTAAAATTGTTATTGGAATTATACTTGACTGTTTCATTATCGACAAATTGTATTTATTAATCAACTACTAAACAAAAAACCGGTTTTCATCTAAAAAAAATATAACAAAATAATTATAATTAAAATTAATTTAATGTATAGAGATATTACATATTAACGTTTTTAAACACAGTCTATTTTTAAGTATAAACAAGGTTGTCTGGAAGAAATCGCTTACCTAGTGTAAGACTGCCTTTGTGCATAATATTGTTTTGCAAATTTTATTTTTTAAAGATGTATGTTATGTTAGCTTGTAATATGCACAATAAAGTTTATTTCTTCTTCTTCTTCTTCTTCTTCTTCTTCTATAAATGAGTACATACCACGATATAGTTTTTTGACGATTTTTGTCGATATTTCGGACCAGTTACATGGCCCGTGGTCTCGTCGTGACTATATCGTGGTATGTACTTGTTTATATTTAAAAATAGACTAGATATTACATATATTTTAAGTAAATTTTTTATATCAATTAGACTAAAGAAATGGGGTCTAGACGTGTATGTGTACGCTCCAAAAGATGACTACAAGCATAGAGCATACTGGAGGGAACTATACACAGTGGAGGAGGCCGAACACTTAACATCTCTGATCTCGGAGGCTAAGTCTCATGGAATAACATTCTGCTATGCTCTTTCACCCGGACTGGACATAACATACAGTAACCAAAAAGAAATAACAACATTGAAGAGAAAGCTTGAACAAGTAAGTGTTTAAATTCATATCATATTCATTGGTGTCATATTATAATCAGGAAATAAACAGTACAATAATAAATATAACAAAAAAAAAAAAAAAAAATCAGAAACAAGATAACAAAAAACCAATAAAGCTTTCATCAATCTCTAGTATAAACAATAAAGCAGAAAATTAAGAGAAAAGAAGAAAGTAAGAATTACATAATTAACATTGAGGTTAATTTAAATAAAAGGAAAACTAGAAATTATAATATAAATATAATTGGGCTCCCTGGTAAGAGTTGATGGATTGATTGGTTTAATGACTTTCAGTTGTGCCAGTGTAGCATGGTTGATTTCACCAATGTCACATAGAGTGAAGAATACATGGAGAAAACACTCAATTTAATTTTAAAAATAGGCAAAATAGACTTTCATTGTCACAACTTTAACCAAAACAACACAAAATTTAAATGTTAGACTAATACAACAGCTATTAGTAACGTAAAGTATTAAAAACTGACTGGTAGGCTTTAAATGAACATTTCTACATAACAGAACATATACCTGTCTTTACAAGTTGAAAAGCTTAATGATTATTTTAGTTAGTGAGATACAAAATTATCAAACAGATACGTTATCTTAACTTTTAATATTTGTCTGTGACTGTTGACTTGTGTGGTTTTGAGTCATAAAGAATAAATGATCTGCAATAAATAAGTAACTGCATTTCTTATCTTTCTTCACTCAATAGAGAACTTTTGGCTTCATTTAAAACTGTACTATGATCTCTTTGTACATCTTTCGTTAGTTATTTAAATAAATGCTATGGTATTTTCTCTCTCACATTCTGTTTGTTTTGAAGTCTGTCATATTCAGATAAAGTTTTAGTAATGTCAACTTAAGTTGACAATAAGAACATTTATTGTTCAAAGAAATTTAATTCTCTGGCTATTGTATAAAATTATTGTGTTTATATACAAGATCTAAAGTAGAAAGTCATTTTGTTTTTACAGATATAGTACGGATAAATGAAACCTAAACAAAACTTTAATAAGACAACTCTTGCAGGTCTCACAGTTTGGTTGTACATGCTTTGCTCTTCTATTTGATGACATAGAGCCAGAAATGAGTGAAGCAGATAAGCAGATATTCCAGAGCTTTGCTCATGCCCAGGTAATACTAATTAAAATTTTAAACAAAAATTATTCTATATGGAGAAAGAGGCCTATGCCCAGCAGTGTGAAGCTACACACGAAATTATAATCGTGTAATAAAAATTAATTTATTATCTATTGAACTCAGTTTCAATCCGTGGACATGACAAACATCATTCATCATTGTATAGGGCGTACAGATGTTTGGTCTTTGTGTTATATTTCCGGACTCCTAACATGGTGTTTACGTCGTACTGGGGAGGATGTAGTCTGAAATTAATTTTATGTTATAACTGAATATTTTATTTATAATTTTCTACCTCATCAAGGTATCAGTGACCAATGAAATTCATCAACATCTCGGCTGCCCAAGGTTCTTACTGTGTCCCACGCAGTATTGTTCCACTCGTGCCGTTCCCACAGTCAACAGCTCGGAATATCTTAATACACTTGGTACAAAACTTTCTCAGGAGATTGACATTATGTGGACAGGTATGGCAATTTTACTGTTTTTTTTTTTTCTGTATGGAGTGGATTTACATGTATCCACTTCATATAAAAAAGAGCTTTGAATTATTAAATTAAGGCACATTTTATAGAACTTACCATCTTTAAGTTACGTGTTTTATTTGAGGCAAAGTGCAAAACCTTAAATTTTACCTAATTAGATAGATATAAAAATCAGATTACCACAGCCTTGGTGGTTAATACAAAAAAAAGCTTTGGTATAAAATAGTACCAAATCTACTTTGCTTTTTTTTTGAAAAAGAAAAGAATCCTCTCTCTTTTCTTCTCGATACTGATTTAGCAATTTTTTTACTTAAAACACCAACAAAAATATTACACAGTACAATACAATATAATTGTACATAAGACATATATATAATATGAAAAAAAACAAAAACAAATATATATTATAAAAATCGAACGTTACTACAAACTCAAATTGGAAATAATTTTGTGAAACAAATAATACCTACAGCCAAAAATAGCGATAATTTAAACATTAACTCAAATTTCGATTAGTTTTTTTTTTCTTTTTTTTTACCACAAATAAAGGTATAAAAGAGTTTATCATAAATGCAATAAAAAAAAATAAAAGCAGAGCAAGATGCATTGTATGATTGTGCAATACTTTTACGAAATAAGTTAAAAACAGGTTTTAAGAATGTTTCAAGAAACAGTAATCATGTAACTAAATTCTCTTGCAGGTCCCAAAGTTATATCGAAAACATTAACAACTGAATGTATTGAAGAAATAACACAGGTATTGAGACGCCCACCAGTCATTTGGGATAACTTGCATGCCAACGATTATGACCAAAAGAGGATTTTTTTGGGTAAACTTTAGTTACATTGTTTTATTTGTTAGGGATAAGGATTTTTGGAAAATTATTAATTTAGAAATATATTCCAAAAAATATACTTATATATTATATGTTTGAGACCAATAAAAAATTGATCTCTCGTTGGTGTGAAGGCCACATCAGATTTTTTTTGTGAATCTTGTTTATAAAACATCTTAGCAATTTTTTTTTATTGAGGTGTATAAATATTTTAGAGAAACCAGGTAGGGTTTCTTTCTTAGGGTCTAAAATTCTAAAAACATTTGAAATAACTGTCTAATCATATTCTGAGTCGCTAACTTATTTTTCAGGTCCATACTGCGGTCGTTCACCTGAACTGATTCCCTTGCTTCGTGGAGTTTTATCCAACCCAAATTGTGAATACAACGCTAATATGATCCCAATATGGACCCTTGCACATTGGGCTCGATGTAGTCTGGATGCACCTGTTCATAGTAAGTTTAAACAACTTTCATTTATTTAAAGTTATTATTATTTAACTTAAAGTGATCTCAATCTTATTCACCTTTTCAAAATTTTGCTGCCATTTATACAATTTTTTTTTTAATTTGCATATAGTTCTGATTTTTTTAAAATATTATCTTGATATACCTTAAGAAAACCCTTATTCTGAGTATGTACCAATTATTAATAAAAATAAATATATTATTATCAAAATCTCGTAAATAACTGCAAAACAAACTGATCCTTGTATTTGGCATAACATTTATGACATTATAAGTCTCTGAAACTATTTATTTTCCAAAAAATACTAATAAGCAGTGTCTTTGTGCGACAAAGCCAACCCTGCGGTCACCAACCCGCCTGCCCAGTATGGTGACTATGGGCAACACATGAGTTCGCGCCATTTTTGGCGTGAACTTGTAGAGGCCTATGTTCAGCAGTGGACTGTGATAGGCTGATGTGAACTGAATGAATATACAGTAATATAGTAAAATAAATCCAAATAAATTATTCAGTCCTTAAATATTATTTTTCTATTAAATTATAGTGGAAGCAGTGTCTTGGGATATAAAGTTGGAGCGAGAAAGTGAACAAGGTGTTTGTGAGGATGAACTGCCCATGACTCTTGGGAAAAATGTATATCACCACAGACAGGCACTCAGGTTTATACATAGATAATAAATTGAAAGCTCAACTTGCTTTTACGATTTTGCTTTTGTCAATTTTATTATTTACTACTTTGGTTTTACTAAATTTATTGATTCATTCAATCTACATTCCACTTCTGCTGGGCAAAGCCCTATTTCTACATATAGAAGAAGGGTCCATGCTTAATCCACCACATTGCTTTTCTGCGGTTTGGCGAAACTATGTCTTACCAAGATACCAAATGTTTTAATTAATGTGTTTTTACAGACTAGCAATTAATGAATGGCTACCTGAGTTTTCAATACCAAAAACTTCACAAGGACCTGTCATCAAACCCCAACCACCCGTAACGAGTAAGTATTCAGAATAAAAATCAACCAACCGAAACATTTCAACAAAAATATTAGTCTATTTAGTTTGAAAGTATGATGAATAAGTTAATTACGAATATATTGCATCACTAAGGTCACTGAACTTCAACTTAATTGCATCAATTGAGTTTTCATTAAAATATAATTTAAATTAAAATAAAAATAATGTCGAAACTGATGTTTGAATTAATTTCTGGCGTAAAATTGCTAAATGTGTGACGTCTTACTAGGTAATGGTCTCATAAATGTGACTAGCTGTGACAAGAACTGGAGAGGCATCTAAAAAGTGGGAAATTTCTGTAACATGATTTATGGATGGTCCCTTTTAATCAATATGTTAGTTAATATAGCATATAAACAGTAAGCATTAATAAATATGTTTGTTTTATATAAACTGGGGTATATAGTTTCTAACTGGAGGATTACTATTAGGCAAAAATAATCGTTAGGGAAATAAAGACGCTCCGAGAAGCCTGTGAACACCCCAGGAGGCTTTTGAGCTTTTGGAAGGAGTTGGGCTGGCTGAACAAATCAGCCCTCTTTTCACGCATAACGGACCACCTTTATGTCTAAATGCGGAAAACTGAGCCCACAACATAACATTGGCAAAAATAAAGCTTTTATAAGTACTAATAATTAAGGCAGTAACTTCCGTGTATTTAAATAATAATTAATACTCGTTGTGGCGACATCTATCGCGCGAAATACGAACGACTACAAACTACGTAATTAGAGAAAACTGACGTATGCTACATCGCGCTATCAGAGTTTTCAAAGTGAATAAGTATATATACAAGATCCCGACAATAACCGTCGGGGTGTAAGCCCACCAGGCACTACATCCGTCTGGTCGGAGGATCCTCCCTTTTCGATGGCGGACGTGATTCTTCACACCCCCAAACTCGTGATTTTTTTTTCTTTGTTTTATAAACCCGTACCCCTCACTCAGTGCCGCCAGTGCCAATCATCCCGATCCTGCCGTCGGTGAACACGTGCATGTCGCTGGTGACGAGCACCAGCTGCACCACCACCACCAGCACGGCCGAGCTGGGCTCCATCCCCACCGTCAACGCCAGCCAGCTGCAGGCCCTCGCCGACGTGTGCTCCGCCACGCCCGACCGCCCCATCCTCTCCACCGGGGTGAGTCAGCGCCACCACACCACCACACCATCACACGAACTGCCCATGACTCTTGGGAAAAATGTATATCACCACAGACAGGCTCTCAGGTTTATACATAGATAATAAATTGAAAGCTCAACTTGCTGTTACGATTTTGCTTTTGTCAATTTTATTATTTGCAACTTTGGTTTTACTAAAATTGATTCATTCAATCTGTAACATTCCACTTCTGCTGGGCAAAGCCCTATTTCTACATATAGAAGAAGGGTCCATGCTTAATCCACCACATTGCTTTGAGACCATCAGCTCGTCGCCACGATGCACATGTACCATACTTTACACTACCACATGGTATCATTGCACCAACTTATCTCTATATGTAACCACCACTACGTCACCTTATACACACTACACTGCACTACACTACAACATGATATTATAACCACATTACCGCAACATCACTGTTCCTACCACCGTGCCACTACACTGACCACACGGTACAAATACTGTGAAGTTGTCACACTACCACACATTATCATTACGACTCAATCACATTACCACACGGTACCATCACTGCCAACTAGCTTCAAAGGCTCAATAACATTCAACTCAGATTATTGTTGCGCTTTTTTGGCATTGAACTCGATTTCACCCACAATCATTGTTTAACGCTTTTCGAGCTGTATAAAGAGTTCAGTGATCATTCTCTTGATATTTTCTCATTGCCATTTTTTTTATGTTTTTGCTGTGTAGGTATTATCATTCTTTTTAATCTGTCCTACCATCAAACTGACTGAAACATTATTTCAAATTACGAAGCATACTTAACATAAATTTTTGTTACAGGTATCTCCTATAGAAACGTTCAACCCAATACCAAATTCAGTGATGAATTCACTAGTCTCACCGACTAAAGTAGTTCTAAACGAATCGATTCCGAATCCTATAATACCGATCGCCAGTTCGAATATGTCACTACCTTCAGAAATACCAGTTTCGACCCTACCAGTCCCTATCATGGGTTTGAAGACCATCGATCAAGTCACTGGTGATAAAATAGAGACAGATCAAACAATGGCAGATAAAATAGATTTGAATGAATCCGTTTCGAACGATAGCGTGCTCGAGACAGCCAGTTTTATTGAGGATATGAAGAAGGATAAAGATGAAGACGATACGATTATAGTTGATGATGTGGAACCAACTGTAGAGCAACAACAGAATGGGGATATGAGCATTGGAGGTTTGTGTATAAGTTCTGTTTTTACTGTATAAATTTAATCTTAATCAGATGAAAATATTGATCAATAATAAAAAAAAAAATACTGTCACAATTTCAGCGGGACAGCTGTCAGCAGTATGCGAGGCACAACGACGAAATTGTATCTGATTTTTCTTTTTTAAATTATAGTCATTGTAATTTTTCTATTCCTATTTTAAAAACAAAAATAAGTTGAATTTTTGTCTGTTTCTGTGAAAATACACACAGCGATTATTTAAAAGCACAGTACCCATCAAAAATCCGACAAAACATTACGATTCTTCTGTTTAGAAAGTTAAAAAAAATATTAAAAGATAGGTAATTAAATAATAGAGACCATACTTTCCAGACACTCCACAAACACTGAGCCCGAGCCGCGCGGGGGCCGAGCCCCTGGACGTGGACCCGCCCTCCGCCGACTGCGACGTGGTGATGCACGACCAGCTCAGCGAGGTCCGCATACACATACATTTCTAATGTCTTTTTATCTCAATTTTATTTAGTCGCTTTTATTTGTTCGTTCTACTCTGGATCTGACGATATATAAATATATATCTATTATTTATATATATCGCTAATGAATAACATTACAGTGAAGTAAAAAGGTTCTACATTTCAGAATGGTTCCATGCAAGTGGAACCGAGCAATAGTCCACTGAGTGCCGATATGATGGTGGAGCCAACAGAACCGGCAGAGGTTACTGATGAGTTAGTATTGAATTATTACTACTATTTATTATATCCGATATGAAAAAAAATGTTATTAATAAAAAAAAAATATTGTTGTAAGAACTTGAAAACAGAGACTAAGTTGGTCAGACTTTCGATCGAGGATTTACTCTCAACGTTAATTTGTGCTTTATGCGTGTGTGACCTATTTATGCAATACTTATGTGGTCATATCTAAGTTTTGATACAATCAAAAAAAATATTTTTCTAATAACGTAACATAACCATCTCATTGGCTAGCTCGTTGGTGCAGTTTGTAGTGGTCCTGTGTTCTGCCCTGTGGGTTGCGGGTTCGACACCCGTCGGAGTCAGGGTGTAATATTTGTATTTATATATATAATATTTCTATGTATATTTAAAAAAAAAAGTATTTAGCTTTATCAGCCGGCTGTTGCCTACGCTTTAGCCTGTAATATCCCACTACTGGGCATAGGCCTCTTTCTTCATGTACGCTGTACGCACCACGCTACTCTGCGGTTTGCGGGTTCGATACCCGTCGGAGTCAGGGTGTAATATTTGTATTTATATATATAATATTTCTATGTATATTTAAAAAAAAAAAGTATTTAGCTTTATCAGCCGGCTGTTACCTACGCTTTAGCCTGTAATATCCCACTACTGGGCATAGGCCTCTTTCTTCATGTACGCTGTACGCACCACGCTGCTCCAATGCGGGTTGGCGGGTATATTCCCTACTATGAGTAACGATCGCCATCAGGTGTATATGATAACAACCCGGACCGACAGCTCAACGTGCTCTCCGAGGCACGGTGGGGAGACCCACAAAGACAGGCTGTTACCTATAACAAAAGTATTAAGTTGCTTATCATAGGAACAGACACCATGTGTGTATGTTATAAGATATTTATTATTTATTTGTTTATATTTATGGGTTGACTATAAATTATTATCAGTATTTTAGTGTACAATAAATGTTTCTTTCAGGCCAGTTGATGAAGCGATATTGGAAGAGAATGCGTTAACAGCAGACGACTTAATGCTCCTCTGTGACTTGTTCTACTTGCCTTTCGAGCACGGATCCAGAGGACTACGATTGATGCACGATTTCCACTGGCTCACCACTCATGCGGCCAGTATATTGCAGAAGGGAAATAAGAGTGAGGTAAATCATAGTTTGAACTGTGCTACTCGTATGTTAAAATTTACGAAAATAAGCAATTCGAACAGGTTCTAATTTACTATAATTGAATTGGGTGGACCTAAGTTAGGGTGCGTTTTTACTGGTACGGATCTGGGTGGAGTGGAGCGGTGCCGATCAGTCATGTATCCCATGAATGTGGAAATTTTTAACACCCTCAAATGAATGTGAATATAAATACATTATAATAATAATAATTATTTATTTTCCATCACAAGGTGGAAGGTGGAAGTCCATCAATATGATAAGGTTTCATTGTATCATGTTGATACAATGAAACCTTATCATATTGATGATATAACTCCAACACAAAGTTTAACAACACGATTAGCAAAGGACTGCTGCTCAAAAAAGGTATAAAATACCTGTACTATAAGTCACCAGGAGACAGGCCTCGTAGATGATGGTATATATAAGCTTGTTTTACAAATCTATGATAAGTGCCAATAAAGACCCAAAAGGACCACAAGAAAATTGAGGTAAAAAGAGAAAAAAAAAAATACATACAAACAATTATATACCTAGAGATTATGATTCATAAACAATGTCGATGGCATGTGAAGTACTTGCCATGGCGCGCCGTCACGCTATCCTCAGTTTCTTCTCTCGGCTCTCGAGGTTGCTCAACTCCGGTCGGACCGATTCGGCACTACATATGCATATATTTTGTTTGTCAATGACCCACTATTTCCACTGTTACGGAGTGTAGATTTCGAACACTGTGATAGGCCAACTCAGAGTCCATTCCTCTTCGTTCCGGCCAATTCCGACTCAGTGGAAACGCACCTTTAAGTGACAACGATGTATCACTTCGCATTGTGGACTTCCACCTTTGTTAAATCGGTAACTCATCGTCGTCCGGCAGGCATGCTCCTCGGGCAGCGCGACGAGCGAGTGGCGGCGGCGGCTGTGGCGCTTCTCGTGGTGGGCGGCGCGCGTGAGGCGCCTGGCGCGGCGGGCGGGCGGCGCGCGCAACCGCGAGCTGGGCGCCGAGCTGCGGCCCTACCTGTGGGAGCTGTGCGCCGTGCTGGCGCTGCTGCAGGCCTTCCTGCGCTGGCTCGGTGAGTGTCGGCCCGTGTCGTGTCACGTCACACGCTGCTCGCGAGCTGCGGCCCTACCTGTGGGAGCTGTGCGCCGTGCTGGCGCTGCTGCAGGCCTTCCTGCGCTGGCTCGGTGAGTGTCGGCCCGTGTCGTGTCACGTCACACGCTGCTCGCGAGCTGCGGCCCTACCTGTGGGAGCTGTGCGCCGTGCTGGCGCTGCTGCAGGCCTTCCTGCGCTGGCTCGGTGAGTGTCGGCCCGTGTCGTGTCACGTCACACGCTGCTCGCGAGCTGCGGCCCTACCTGTGGGAGCTGTGCGCCGTGCTGGCGCTGCTGCAGGCCTTCCTGCGCTGGCTCGGTGAGTGTCGGCCCGTGTCGTGTCACGTCACACGCTGCTCGCGAGCTGCGGCCCTACCTGTGGGAGCTGTGCGCCGTGCTGGCGCTGCTGCAGGCCTTCCTGCGCTGGCTCGGTGAGTGTCGGCCCGTGTCGTGTCACGTCACACGCTGCTCGCGAGCTGCGGCCCTACCTGTGGGAGCTGTGCGCCGTGCTGGCGCTGCTGCAGGCCTTCCTGCGCTGGCTCGGTGAGTGTCGGCCCGTGTCGTGTCACGTCACACGCTGCTCGCGAGCTGCGGCCCTACCTGTGGGAGCTGTGCGCCGTGCTGGCGCTGCTGCAGGCCTTCCTGCGCTGGCTCGGTGAGTGTCGGCCCGTGTCGTGTCACGTCACACGCTGCTCGCGAGCTGCGGCCCTACCTGTGGGAGCTGTGCGCCGTGCTGGCGCTGCTGCAGGCCTTCCTGCGCTGGCTCGGTGAGTGTCGGCCCGTGTCGTGTCACGTCACACGCTGCTCGCGAGCTGCGGCCCTACCTGTGGGAGCTGTGCGCCGTGCTGGCGCTGCTGCAGGCCTTCCTGCGCTGGCTCGGTGAGTGTCGGCCCGTGTCGTGTCACGTCACACGCTGCTCGCGAGCTGCGGCCCTACCTGTGGGAGCTGTGCGCCGTGCTGGCGCTGCTGCAGGCCTTCCTGCGCTGGCTCGGTGAGTGTCGGCCCGTGTCGTGTCACGTCACACGCTGCTCGCGAGCTGCGGCCCTACCTGTGGGAGCTGTGCGCCGTGCTGGCGCTGCTGCAGGCCTTCCTGCGCTGGCTCGGTGAGTGTCGGCCCGTGTCGTGTCACGTCACACGCTGCTCGCGAGCTGCGGCCCTACCTGTGGGAGCTGTGCGCCGTGCTGGCGCTGCTGCAGGCCTTCCTGCGCTGGCTCGGTGAGTGTCGGCCCGTGTCGTGTCACGTCACACGCTGCTCGCGAGCTGCGGCCCTACCTGTGGGAGCTGTGCGCCGTGCTGGCGCTGCTGCAGGCCTTCCTGCGCTGGCTCGGTGAGTGTCGGCCCGTGTCGTGTCACGTCACACGCTGCTCGCGAGCTGCGGCCCTACCTGTGGGAGCTGTGCGCCGTGCTGGCGCTGCTGCAGGCCTTCCTGCGCTGGCTCGGTGAGTGTCGGCCCGTGTCGTGTCACGTCACACGCTGCTCGCGAGCTGCGGCCCTACCTGTGGGAGCTGTGCGCCGTGCTGGCGCTGCTGCAGGCCTTCCTGCGCTGGCTCGGTGAGTGTCGGCCCGTGTCGTGTCACGTCACACGCTGCTCGCGAGCTGCGGCCCTACCTGTGGGAGCTGTGCGCCGTGCTGGCGCTGCTGCAGGCCTTCCTGCGCTGGCTCGGTGAGTGTCGGCCCGTGTCGTGTCACGTCACACGCTGCTCGCGAGCTGCGGCCCTACCTGTGGGAGCTGTGCGCCGTGCTGGCGCTGCTGCAGGCCTTCCTGCGCTGGCTCGGTGAGTGTCGGCCCGTGTCGTGTCACGTCACACGCTGCTCGCGAGCTGCGGCCCTACCTGTGGGAGCTGTGCGCCGTGCTGGCGCTGCTGCAGGCCTTCCTGCGCTGGCTCGGTGAGTGTCGGCCCGTGTCGTGTCACGTCACACGCTGCTCGCGAGCTGCGGCCCTACCTGTGGGAGCTGTGCGCCGTGCTGGCGCTGCTGCAGGCCTTCCTGCGCTGGCTCGGTGAGTGTCGGCCCGTGTCGTGTCACGTCACACGCTGCTCGCGAGCTGCGGCCCTACCTGTGGGAGCTGTGCGCCGTGCTGGCGCTGCTGCAGGCCTTCCTGCGCTGGCTCGGTGAGTGTCGGCCCGTGTCGTGTCACGTCACACGCTGCTCGCGAGCTGCGGCCCTACCTGTGGGAGCTGTGCGCCGTGCTGGCGCTGCTGCAGGCCTTCCTGCGCTGGCTCGGTGAGTGTCGGCCCGTGTCGTGTCACGTCACACGCTGCTCGCGAGCTGCGGCCCTACCTGTGGGAGCTGTGCGCCGTGCTGGCGCTGCTGCAGGCCTTCCTGCGCTGGCTCGGTGAGTGTCGGCCCGTGTCGTGTCACGTCACACGCTGCTCGCGAGCTGCGGCCCTACCTGTGGGAGCTGTGCGCCGTGCTGGCGCTGCTGCAGGCCTTCCTGCGCTGGCTCGGTGAGTGTCGGCCCGTGTCGTGTCACGTCACACGCTGCTCGCGAGCTGCGGCCCTACCTGTGGGAGCTGTGCGCCGTGCTGGCGCTGCTGCAGGCCTTCCTGCGCTGGCTCGGTGAGTGTCGGCCCGTGTCGTGTCACGTCACACGCTGCTCGCGAGCTGCGGCCCTACCTGTGGGAGCTGTGCGCCGTGCTGGCGCTGCTGCAGGCCTTCCTGCGCTGGCTCGGTGAGTGTCGGCCCGTGTCGTGTCACGTCACACGCTGCTCGCGAGCTGCGGCCCTACCTGTGGGAGCTGTGCGCCGTGCTGGCGCTGCTGCAGGCCTTCCTGCGCTGGCTCGGTGAGTGTCGGCCCGTGTCGTGTCACGTCACACGCTGCTCGCGAGCTGCGGCCCTACCTGTGGGAGCTGTGCGCCGTGCTGGCGCTGCTGCAGGCCTTCCTGCGCTGGCTCGGTGAGTGTCGGCCCGTGTCGTGTCACGTCACACGCTGCTCGCGAGCTGCGGCCCTACCTGTGGGAGCTGTGCGCCGTGCTGGCGCTGCTGCAGGCCTTCCTGCGCTGGCTCGGTGAGTGTCGGCCCGTGTCGTGTCACGTCACACGCTGCTCGCGAGCTGCGGCCCTACTTGTGGGAAATGTGTGTGTCTTTCATATCGTCTTCTTATGACAAAGAAGGAACAATCATGTTGGCTACGTTCCACTTAAGGCCCGCAATGCCATCAACCGTGACAGTTGACATTGCCATTGCACTAACATAAAATTTAATTCAACATGGAGTCCTGTGAATTTATCGTTGCGTTTTCGATGAAGCCAATGAGAGATAATAGCTCGGAAAGATCATCAAGTTCTGATGAAATTCACAATTTAACATTGACAGTTGTGTTTTCAAATTTCCGCCACGTTTTGCTTAATGTTCAAAATACATTACGTTCACATTACAATGTTCAAAATACATTTCCTCTAATATATGTTTTTTCTTCATAATTAAATATTTTGTTAACTTCTTTTCAGAACTCGGAAAATTTCCTCCAAAAATAGCAGCAAATACACAAGGCAGCTATACTTGTAAGTAATGCATTATCATAATTTAAGACGTCGTAAAAGGATAGCGAAACTATAACAATTCATAATTTTTCAAGGGTTCTCAAAAGGCTGGCGTGAAGCCTTTGAAAGTGGAGCCCAGGAACCCTGGGTTTTTAGAGGGGGCCTAACAGCAGATCTTAGACGATTGTTACCAGTGGAATGTACTGGTGACGTTCTGAGACCACACTGTATCCCTTCTGGTCTTCCACTAACTGTAAGACCTTACATGCCAGCTGATGAAGAAGCAGTAAGTTACCATTTTCTTATAAAGTTGGCTAGCTTAACTTGGAATTATT
The DNA here is from genome assembly GCF_905220565.1 of Melitaea cinxia. Taxonomy (NCBI): domain Eukaryota; kingdom Metazoa; phylum Arthropoda; class Insecta; order Lepidoptera; family Nymphalidae; genus Melitaea; species Melitaea cinxia. The sequence continues at coordinate 9,666,896 of NC_059416.1, forward strand.
AAGGATCTTGATATTTTAGAACAATTACTTACTGAGATCTTAATTTTATTACATTTTAGTTGTTTATAAAAAACATGACTTCAAGAGGAAGATTTAGAAAATATTTTGATCTTTCCGTTTTGCTTTTAATGTAAAAAAAAAAAAAATATTAATCTTATTACAGATATGCACCATATGCCATAAAACATGTAGAGATGGATCAGACTGCAGTGATTTGTTCCCGAGCGACCTTCAAACTTTACCAGCTGATAGGTAGCTAGCAACTCTTAATCTTTGTACAATAAGTAAAGTATATGTCAGTTTATTTTATCGTTTCATTTATTATTAATTTCTGGTTTATTCAGATTGGTAGCGCCATTCCTAACATTGACACCGTATCTGTGCATGGTTATAGAAGATGATGGCTATTTGGAAGAGGATAATTCCGAGGTGGATGGAGTTGACCCTGATGCAGATAAATCGAACATTAAAATTAATAGTATGTTGGAATATAACTTTTCAAAAACTGTATTTTTGATACAAGATCAAAGCTTATATTTTAATTTGATTATATTGCAGATGTTAAACCAGAAATTGTAGGCTACGCTTGTGCAGCATTGAATAGCAAAGAATTTTACAAGAAGCAGGAAATTGCGTGGATACCAGAAATGTGTGTCAAGTATCCAATGGAATTGTTGGAGAGGGATGACCTAACCCCAGCTGCAAAGGTATGTCACAGATACAATAAAGGTAGTTTTATATTTAATTTTTAATAGCTTTTAATATATGAGATATTGCATATTAACTCTAAAACAAAGTTCTGTTCAACATAATTTATTTAAATTACGACAAGAACAGAAATATCTATAGACTCAGTCCTTCCTGTCATAACCCATATTTTCAACGAATCCCTAAGTTCCAATACATTCCCTACTAGCTGGAAAGACGCTCAAATCATTCCCCTACCTAAAAAACCTAATTCCTCTACGTTTTCCGATCTTCGCCCGATAGCCATTCTCCCTTTTCTGTCCAAAGTTTTAGAGCGTCTTGTCCATCAACAGCTAACTTTATTTCTTTCTTCCAATGATCTCCTAAATCCTTATCAGTCCGGTTTCCGTAAAGGTCATACGGCAACGGCCCTTGTGAAAATCACTGACGACATTAGGCGGGCAATGGACGGTCAGAATCTCACCGTGTTGACCTTGCTGGACTTTAGCAATGCGTTTAACGCGGTGGATTTTGATTTACTGCTGGCTGTTTTGTGCTCACTTAACATATCTCCATCAGCAATTGATTGGTTTCATAGTTACTTGTTTGGTCGTCGGCAGCGCGTTCGTGTCCAGGATTCATATTCAGACTGGTCCAACGTTAATGCTGGCGTTCCGCAAGGTGGCGTGTTGTCTCCGCTCTTATTTTCGATCTTCATAAATTCAATAACTCTCCGCATATCTTCTCTCTACCACTTGTATGCCGATGATCTTCAAATTTATTCTCACGCTAAGTAGACAGATTTACCTACATCAATAAGCAATTTAAATAATGACTTGAAGAACATATATAGATGGAGTAACTCCTACGGATTAAACATAAATCCCTCAAAATGTCAAGTCATTATTATCGGTAGTCCTAAACTTGTGTGTCGAATAGATTGGTCACTTATACCACCAGTCGTTTATAACAATGCCGTAATCAGTTACAGCGACACAGTCAAAAACCTCGGAATTATCTTCGACAGATATCTTTCTTGGGCACCTCAGCTGAGTGAGATGAGCCGTAAACTATTTGCAGCTATCGGATCACTACGACGACTGCAATATTTCCTCCCTTTGCCTACCAAAATTACATTAGCACAGTCACTCCTTCTACCAATTCTTGACTATGCTGACACTTGCTATCCTGATCTTAAAGAGGAGCAATTAAATAAGCTTGAGCGCCTTCAAAATCTTTGCATACGGTTCATATTTGGTCTTCGCAAATATGACCACGTTTCCGAATTTCGCAGTTGTCTCAAGTGGCTTCCGATTCGCTTTCGCAGGAATACTCACATACTCTCGCTACTATATTGTATACTTTTTCATTCTGATACACCTCTGTACCTTAAGGAGCGTTTCAAGTATCTTTGTAATACACACGAACGCACCCTTAGATCTGAGTCTACTTTGATGCTCGAAACCCCAGCTCACACTACTTCTTTTTACTCCAATTCCTTTTCAGTTAAAGCTGTTCAACTTTGGAACGCTCTACCTCTTCCTATAAAACAAGCCCAATCCCTGTCTTGCTTTAAAAAATACCTCAAGGCGCACTATTTGTCACTTAGTACGTCATAATTGTTTTTATCTCTGCATAACATATTGTAGGAGTATCGCTTCACTTGTATTTTGTATTCTATGCTATTATTCATATTATATGTATTTCGTTTATATGTAGGTATAGTATTTTTATGCGTATGTATATATATGTGTATGTATGTCTGTGTATATATATATGTGTGTATGTGTGTATATATATATATGTATATGTTTGTATGTATGTATCTATGTATGTATGTATGTATTGTGCTGTATATGTATGTGTATTTGTACTCGATAGTTGATATTGTTCTAGGTGACACTAATTGTCACTTCTCTGCATACACTTCCCTACCGCTTTTTCATTACGCTGTGTCCTATATGCCCAAAGGTTGTCTGGAAGAGATCGCTACTCTAGCGATAAGACCGCCTTTGTACACTGTTTTATTTTTATTTTTTTTATTTGTAATATGTTATTGTGTTGATTGTTGTTGTGTACAATAAAGAGTATCTATCTATCTATCTATCTATCTTTCTTGCTAAAAATCTGGAGCAGCCCGACTGGAAAAGTACACACATACAGATACTTACAGCTAAATATTACTGCTCTCAGCTCTTGGGGAGTGTCGGGGTTAGTTTTGCGAGCTTGCAACGCTTCTGATGTTGCAGGCGTCTATAAGCCTGATGGTAGCGGCTTATGGACCGTAGTCTATGGACGCCTGCAACTCTAGAAGCATTGTAAACCCGTCGGCGACCCTAACCCGTCACCTTCTCTATAATCTCTGAGTGTTATTTAGCTGTGATCTTCTGTAAGGCCGAGGTACTTCCCCATTCGGGCTGCTCCGGATTTTGAGAAAAATATATCTTGCAGCGCCCTACCTCAATAATATTTTTAACATTGTTAGTGATATTTCTTCTGCACTACGCCCAGGAATGCATCCGTCACTTCCACGAGTTCAGCAGTCAAGAGCGTGCGCCGGAGAGCGTGTCGCGCGCCCACCCCGCCCTGCTGACGTGCTGCGTGCTGCCGGCGCGCGGGGACCCGCTGGCGCCCGCGCGCCTGCTCACGTGTCTACTGGCCGCGCTGCGGGCGCACGGTGGGACACACTCACACACGCGCCCGCGCCTGCTCACGTGTCTGCGACAGACAGACAGACGGACGGACGGACGGACGGACGGACGGCCGACCAGACGGACGGACGGACGGATGGACGGACAGACAGACAGACACACGAAGACAGACATACAGACAGACGAAGACAGACAGGCAGACAGACGAAGACAGACAGACAGACAGACGAAGACAGACAGACAGACAGACAGACAAAGACAGAGAGACGAAGACAGACAGACAGACGAAGACAGACAGACAGACGAAGACAGACAGACAGACGAAGACAGACAGACAGACGAAGACAGACAGACAGACAGACGAAGACAGACAGACAGACAGACGAAGACAGACAGACAGACAGACAGACGAAGACAGACAGACAGACAGACGAAGACAGACAGACAGACAGACGAAGACAGACAGACAGATAGACGAAGACAGACAGACAGACAGACGAAGACAGACAGACAGATAGACGAAGACACACAGATAGACAGACGAAAACAGACAGACAGACGAAGACAGACAGACAGACAAAGACAGACAGACGAAGACAGACAGACGAAGACAAACAGACAGACAGACAGACAGACGAAAACAGACAGACAGATGAAGACACACAGACAGACAGACGAAGACAGACAGACGAATACAGACAGACGAAGACAGACAGACAGACAGACGAAGACAGACAGACAGACGAAGACAGACGAAGACAGACAGACAGACGAAGTCAGAAAGACAGACGAAGACAGACAGACAGACGAAGACAGACAGACAGACAGACAAAGACAGACAGACAGACAGACAAAGACAGACAGACGAAGACAGAAAGACAGACAGACGAAGACAGACAGATAGACAGACGAAGACAGACAGACAGACAGACAGACAAAGACAGACAAAGACAGACAGACAGACAGACAGACGAAGACAGACAGACAGACAGACAGACAGACAGACAGACGAAGACAGACAGACAGACGAAGATAGACAGACAGACAAAGACAGACAGACAGACAGACGAAAACAGACAGACAGACAGACGAAAACAGACAGACAGACAGACGAAGACAGACAGACAGACGAAGACAGGCAGACAGACAGACGAAGACAGGCAGACACACAGACGAAGACAGACAGACACACAGACGAAGACAGACAGACAGACAGACGAAGACTGACAGACAGGCAGACGAAGACAGACAGACAGACAGACAGACAGACAGACGAATACAGACAGACAGACGAAGACAGACAGACAGGCAGACGAAGACAGACAGACAGACAGACAGACGAATACAGACAGACAGACGAAGATAGACAGACAGACATCGTGCTGCGGGCAGGACGTATTGCTTGCGAATACACTTATATCATACACCTGTTCATAACAGAACATAAAAAAATTAAATAAAAGTCTGAGACATATCTTCTTCAAACCATGTTAACCGCTCAGCACCTACCTAAACCACCTAAATCCCTTTTCTTTTTGATTTATTCTGTCTAAAGGCACATAAATCTTTCCGCAGGTGTAAACGGAGTGCACGCGTGTATAAACGACACCGATCACTATCTACAGCAGTTCTACAATAAACTAGGTTTTGTCGAAATGTCTAGAAGCAACGGTCGAGTATTTTTGGCGCGTGCTTTTTAGCGCCAGCGACCACATGAGATACCGAACTAGCGGTACCTTTTTCATAAAAACACGAGGAAATTGCCAATTTCCTCAAATAGATGTCAGCGCAAAAAACGTCATCAGCCACATTAAGCAAAATTATTTATTATAAAAGACATTTAATTGCACAATTCATGATTATAATACACTGCCCTCTAACTTTTAGATAGTCTCATTTTGACATTTTTTTGATATATCTTCTGACACTTAAAAATAATATAAGGAGGAATTACACGGTTAAAAAAAAAAACTCTTAAAGTTAAGTAATGTCTAATGTGTTATTATAAAATTGTTGTACCAATGATTGTGCAACTAAATGTCAAGGAGCTAAAATGTAGTATCACTCCTCATCTGTTATAATTTTATCTTTCAGTCTAAATACTAGCACCTGTGCTGATTCACGCTTTTTACGCTAACTTATACTAAAAAAATCTCAAATACATAAAAAAGGAGGAGTTTGAATTCATGTTTGTTACAAATAAAAAAAAAAAGTAAACAAAATGTTGTTGGACTGAAACTTTGTTTTAAAAAAAATATATCATCGGGGAAAAAACCGAAAACCAAATAAATAACGCAAATATTAATACTTCTAAAGTTACTTTTGATACTTTGACCATACTAAAAGAGTTCAGTACCATTGTTATACAAGAATTTAAGCCTTGCAAGAAATGAAATCAAAAAAGTCTAATTTCAAATATCTCAAATACAAATTAACATATATACATAAAAAATGTTTTGTGATCTTGTATGTATATATATATATATACCCGTGCGAATTATTCGCACAAAATAAATTTAATAATTAATTTACAAAAACAAAAACAGCAATAATACATTTTTTAGTTGTGGATGCCGGTTAGCAAACAATTATCTAAAAAAACGATAATTATATAGTTTATAGGGAGTAATGGTGAGGGTTTTTCTAAAAAGGGAGGCAAGCATCTTAATCTTAGTGTATTAATATATATGATTCCCATAATGTTACATTAGAGAGGATAGATTGCTGGCAGCTTGTTTTCAAAATTCAAAACAGACCGAAAGTTCATTTAACAATTATATTTAAAAATGCATAAATTGTAATTTTTTTCTTGATACCATAATATTTTGGTTAAAAAATATTACAAAGTTATTGTAACTTTATTTTTATTGTGTTTATATTACTTTATTTTCACAGTCCAACTGTTAAACCGCAATGTTAAATTAAGATAGTAAAATGTATCTTTTAAACAATTTTTATACTACGCTTAGATAATATTTCAAGCTCTTTAAACCTTTACCGCTAAAATTAGCTAGGTTTCGTATAAATATTATATTATTAAGTAAATAATTTAAATTTTAATCTTAATTTTATGTTTATCTTGTCAAGGTTTTATAATGATTCCATTGGATTATCAATTATATGTATTTTTTTTTTATAATTTTGTTCATTAAAACAATACATATGATAAACTCAACTATATAAGGAAAAGTATAATGTTTACTTCTAACAATTCATCAAATACAAAAATGTGTCATGAAGCACCATTATCTTTTTTATAATGTTTATAACATTTTATTTATTATACATATATATTAGGTATTAAGATTTTTTTTTGTTTGTAATAAGTAATATTTACGAAAATAGATAAAAATTTAAATATTCTTGACTGCACTTTCATTAAAATAAGTTAAGTAAGAATAACAATTAAGATTAAGTAAATGAGTGAATTCGGACATTTGAGCCTAGTCAAGGATAAGTAAAGACTGAGTAAAAATGACGATTTGAAAGCCAAGTGATAGTGTATTTTACAATGATGTTATATCTTAAAGTTACTACGGTACGTTACATGCACTAGATTTCCTTACTGTACAGAATATCTCGCAAATTACATAAAACTGATAGACAATTCAAACTTAAAAGTCAGGTCTGAAGTTCTGATCACACGCAGTGGTATTGCATTATGTGTATAATAAGACTTAAACAGAAAAAAAAGCAAAAACTAGATATCTATATCTTATATGAATAAAAATGATTTTAAAAAATTTAATTTTTACTATTAACTTTTGACAGAACGAAGTCTGTCCGGGCAGCTAGTTATAAATAAAAATGAATACATGGCTTCCTAACGACTATACAAAAATTGGATAATTCTATTTTTGTGTACGTTATATATATATAAAAAAAAATATGGCAATACGAAATTCTGTATCTAATTATTTATCAGCTAGTTTGATATATTATTAGAGAAAACTTTCATTCATTCTGATGACACAACGCTTACATTATTATACACATTACATACATGCATACATACATACATATACATACATATACATACATACATACATACATACATACATACGCAATTATACACATCAGTAATTCACAAATAAGTACTATTTTGACAATACTTGACTGAAATACTATTTTTAATGTTTTTTTTTAAATTTGTTTTTGAATTGTGAAACGTCCTACACACATGTTGAGACCTGTCATCAAGTGTGAATTGTAACTATACTAGGTATCTCTTTTACCGCGTAAGACTTCTCATAAGTACAAGTATTCTGCTAAGTTAAGAAGAAATACTTTAAACGGTTATGAATTTAGGGAACGGACGTATCATTTCTATAAGATTTAAAATCATTGATATTGAAAGTTAATGAATGTTTGACTGAGATTTTAAGCGCGATTCCTATGGAAAAATAATTTCAAAATATCTGCTTTTTTTTTTGAGAGTATGTGATCTCAGGCTCTCACAACTCAGCGTGAGAATTTGGTTTGCATTTGTCCATTTTAATTTTGTAAGATAATTTTGTATTAAAATTTTGTAAGATAGCTTTTCTCTGTGGGATTAAAATTTAATTCGTTGGAGGTTAACGACCTTATTTTATAAGTCTGTTATAATTGTATTTTTTTCTTATAACATGAATGCGGTTAAATTTGAATAAATACATTGAAGGCGAAAATAGTAAAAAATTAAAGAAAAATATTAGAATATAAAACCAAATACCAAACTTTAAAAATGTGAAGCTTGCTAAAATTAACAAATGGACTTGATATAAGTTTTTTAGTAAAACACTTTTTTTATTATATGTCGAGCGATATTATCGTTAATTGTTTATAATACATGCAAATCAAGGAAAACGCAGGAATTGCTTAAATATTTATAGCAAATGTTTTCTAAAGTACATACACATATATATGCGTTAAACCCTACTTGTGTTTGTTTCACTAAATCATTGAATAAATTCATTAGAAACATTTCTCAGTATTATTATTTGTAAATTAAATATTGAGCTATGTTGTTATTCAACTTAATCTTCCATTAGTATATACTAGTTCTATATAAAAGGCGCTTAATTTTTTCATGCTATTTAGCATTCCAAGGCACTAGTTAAGCAGCTTATGTAGATGAAAGGCATTTTAAGGAACTATTGTTTAGGTGTTCATAATTGCTTTCTGTTTCTATATTTTATATAAATATACATTAACGTTTCCTCTCAAACAAACATCCCATTGGTTGTTCATTTTTTTTTTAATACTAGGAAGCCAAACGGTATTTAGTGCATATATACAACACGAAAAAAACTTTACATATACCGAAGACTCGAGAAGGTCCGTGAGGAAAACGAATCGTTTTTTTTTTTTTTGGATATACGAACATGGCTTAAGTCTACACAATTAATAGTTTCCTAAGTTTGCGATATGTGTATGCATAAAACCATATCACAGAGTAAAAACTATAAAAGTTTTATTATAACTTAGATAATGTAAAAATTGTATGTACTAATTATATATTTTTATTATTTAGTAAATGAAAGAATACACATTTAATATCCGTTTTCCTCAAATTACGAATTTACGCTGCTTTTCATGTATTTTTGTTTTTAATGTGATCTTTAATTTTAAGATTTGCATATTATGTTTTGTAATAAAATATAGTCAGATTCGATTTTAAGTTTGATACCAGTGCTTATGTTATATATTAATAAGCAATTGCATTGCATTATCAATATATTATTCAATGTATTTTATAAATGCAGTCATCGTATATCATTGATTTGAATATCTATTCATTCATTGATTTGAATATATAGATAAAAATCTAATAATCGTCTAATCTAATAAAAATACTAATTTTGCAGTTTAGTTTGGGTAAAAAAAAATCAGTACAGACTGAAAATTATTATTTAGAACTTATAATATGGCATTATTTAATAACCTTTCAATTAACATCTTATCTGCAAAATATGTACGAGGTTAAAGAACGCATTTTTAAGTGTTTTTGAATTCAGACAATCGATCATAATTATGTTTGTTATCTTTAAGTTAAATCTCTAACTTTTTAGTTCATAGGTGAATAATAATTTCGGTGCAGTGTATAGAACCTTATATATTATACCTTCTATTTATAATAGAATGGGGTTTTTTTCGTGTCCTTTTAGAGTAAGGAAATCTTTTCAATAATGTATAAAATAAGAATCATTCTTTGCTTTGCGTGTTGTAAACGAAATTAATTTGTCAATTTTTTTTCTCTTATGTAACTTTGACACGAAAAATATATCAAATACTACTATTTAGCGATTACTCTGTCTACAATAAGACCATAAACGCCTAGAGTAAATGTATTAGTCTTGAAAATTTATATTGTGATTTGATTTCAATGTTATTTGTTGTACGGCTATCCTTATATTGTCAGATAGCTAAATATATGTTTAATACTTCAATTATTCTTATGCCTTTATTTGTCTATGTAACGTAATGTGTTTTATCAGTATTTTTTACTATATTTTATGGAGTATACAGTTTTACAGTGTATATATGTACATGTATTTACCATCACTCGGAGTCTAAAAATTAATTTTGTTATCTGCTTAAAAAATATGTTTTATATAATTTATATTTTATGGTGCCGGCCCTCTTGATGATGAATCAATAAAGATTAATAAAGGAAAATAAATGTTTTTTTTAAATATAAGTTTAATAAAACTAGACTAGAGTTACGTAATGTATATTTCTATGGCGTGTTTGCTAGTCATCAACAGATCTTGTATTTGTTGTTGAAAGTTCCATCAGCTTCTGTTTAATTTCTGATATCTGTAACATGTAATTAATTTTACTAATCTTGAAAGGACTAAGAATTATTTAATATATTTTGGGCAGATATTCCATTGTATAAAGGACAAATGAACTTCTAGCGCCATCTTCTACCATGTACCAAATACTATGTACCAAATTCTTGGTTATTTTAATTTTTCATACCTTTTGTATTTCCCCTAAAAGAACTTTCTGTTCAGTCCTCGGCGACATTGTTTCTCTATTCAAATCGATAGCTTCCAAGTTCTCAAACAATTGTTTAATCTTCATAGCCAAATGGACATCATTATTGTTCTTCCTAGGCACGGTAGGCTTAGACTTCCTATATAACCTTTTTTTGTACTTGTCTGGTAAGTCTTTTTCTATATCTTCCCTACTAAGCAGGGTCATGTACTCAGGATTTGTGTCATATGGGTAGGTTTTAGGGGTTATTTTAAAGGTATTGCTGTCGAAAGACAGTGTGAGCTGTTTATTTCTGTAATCTTTACGCCAATTGCGAAGAAGCTCAATGTTTCTAAAATAAAATATAGTTTATGAAATCATTGTTATAAACTTTTTGCATTTTTTAACCGAGTTCAAAAAAAGGGGGAGGTTAATTCGACCGTATATAGGTTTTTTTTAATGTATGTTCGGGGATAACTCCGTCGTTTATGGACCGATTTCGATAATTCTTTTTTTTTTTTGGAAAGGGTGTATCCCTAGTTTGGTACCATGATAAGGAAACCAGGATCTGATGATGAGATCCCAGAGAAATCGAGGGAAACTGCCGAAAATCCTTATAACTGTTTACTGGGTGCACCGACTTTGATGATTTTTAATTTAATCGAAAGAAGAAGAGAGCCGAGAATCGAAAGCCTATGTTTATCATGTGGTCATATTTAAATTTCATCGAGATCTGATTACAACTTTTGGAGTAATCTTTGATAAAGCGTATTTTCTTGACATTTTTTTCGTCTACCTACGTTGTATTACTTGTCGATATAATTGAAGTCGGTTTTTCTTCGTTTGCCTGCAAACACAATTATCCACTTAAAGGTTATTAAGTTTATCATATTAGTATTATGTTAGCACGATTAGTATTTCTTGTGACTATCTTTTGTAAAACAATCGATTTTTAGCATCGCGCCTCTGAACTCAAACGCAACTTGAACATTTTTTTTTTATCTTTAATAAATAGAATAAATTAGGAAAGGTCAATTTCTTGACAATTTTGAAACCAATTCGTAAATTAAAATTTTTAGTTATTGTCTGTTATTTTTTTTTTATTATTATATACAAAATATACATTAAAAATAAACCGGTCAGTAGATCTACAAGGAGGCATACCCGGACCTGTTTGCTACGAACGGAAATCGAAGCCGCGACTGCCAGCTCAGAACTGCTGTTATTGTTCGACAAAATGACAAATTAAAAAGCAACAAACAGGACTCACACCACACTTTTTAAATTTATTTTTAAATAATGAATTTTCCCAACCTCTTTCCTTGCAAAATTTTATCCCTCTTCGCAATAAGATCCTTTTTTCTCTGCAAAGCCAAATCCGTTAGGAAGCTTTGTTTGATTTTTTCATCTTGCACTATTTTCGAGGAAGTCGTTAGAGGTTTAAGATATTTAGCACTCTGGGAGTGTGAGGGCAATGTTTTAGTACGACATTTAGGTAGCTTACGGCATTTTCCTGTTGTCTTTGAGTAACTTTCTTCATCATCATTACCACAAACGTCTTTCTCACTGAACTGTACTAATAAAGTTTTATGTTCTTGAAGCTTGTCTCCGTCTAACACTGAATTGTAACTACGACCTCCACAAATAAATTTATCTAAACAATCGACACTGTTACTCGCTTTTTCTGATTGAGAAACTTCATTTTCAAATGTTTCTTCAATGTACTTGTTGTACAGGTAGGTTAATATTTTTGTCGTTCCCACCTTTATTATTTCTCTTGGCGGATAATTAAGCGGATTTCCGCTCAACTGAAGTACTTTTAAAGTCATAACAGTACCCAATTCATTTGGTAAAGATGTTAATTTATTATTTTGTAAAAGCAAATGCGTGAGTGATTTGTGGTTTTCAATTGATTTTGGAATAGCAGTCAATTCATTATCTCTCAAATCTAGCCACATAAGGTTAGGCACCGGGGAAAAGAAATCATCAGGTAAATTTTCAATTTTATTATTTTGTAAATAAAGTATCTGAAATAAATAAGTATGCAGTAAAATGTTATAAGAACATTAAATTCATTTCTTAAATTTAAGAATTTTTTTCTCAATAACGTACACACAAAAGTTGACTTTTAATCTGCGGAACTACGATCAAGCCTTGCGATGAAAGATTAAGCGTAGTTTCTTCATGCATATCTTCGTCATATAACTTAACTTGTCTGGTTGTTTCATAAATATCAGACATTTTCGTACTTTATAATTGATCCACGAAACTTAATTAAATTAAGTATAAATTATTAAACAACAATACAATACAATTTCTCGCGACTTACATTTGTTAAATCAATAAATTTAAAAACTTGAAAGATAGCGCGCTTAGCTGCCTATGGCAAACTTCACAGATTATAAATATCACGTAATATGATGACAATAGTATAGTCTACACTATTTTCATTAATTATCATATTGTGTGATATGAATCGGGACGGATATTGAGAGCTGAACTTCAACTTTACTTCAATATTGTATGGATATAGATATTCATACATTCACAGACATCATTACAGCCTATACAGTCCACTGCTGGACATAGGCCTCCACAAGTTTACGCCAAAAATAACGTGAACTCATGTGTTTTGCCCATAGTCACCAGGCTGGGCAGGCGGGTTGGTGACCGCAGTACTGGCTTTGTCGCACCGAAGACGCTGCTGCCCGTCTTCGGCCTATATATTTCAAAGCCAGCAGTTGGATGGCTAATCCGCCATCGGTCGGCTTTTTAAGTTCCAAGGTGGTAGCGGAACCGTGTTATCCCTCAGTCGCCTCTTACGACACCCACGGGAAGAGAGGGGAGATATTAATTATTATTTGTGAAAAATCAATTTATTTGTGTATTGAAATATCGTTCTGTGACGTCTCTGGCATTTCGGAAGGTGCAGCCCCTTCGCCCTTGGCCCCTGTGCTCCGTCGGCACCTCCGGCTTCTAAAGAAATCTATATGGGTAGATAAAACAAGACTACGTGGAGTCAGGGTAAGCTGATTCCGTTCTGTGGCGATTTTGAGGCATAAGTCAATGTCCGTTAGATACCTCTGAAATAAAAAAAAAAAAATTGACCATTGCGTTCGTTGCAAGCTTGTGTAGTATATTAGAGGCTATCTTGTTTTCCCGTTGCATAGTATAAAATGAGAAGTTAGATCACGTGGCCAATAAAGAAATCTGTGAAAGAATCTGTGAATTATTATTTCCCGAAAAAAAAATTAATAATAAAGAATTTAATCATTTTTATGATCGAGCAAATTTCAATTGTGGTCGAACAAATGATAATTTTAATCAAAATTAAATAATCTGGGCGACAAAAAAAAAAATATTTAGTAAAGGCCGCCAACGTAAAGTTGAACATTTGTTTAATTAATTATAAATAAATAAAAGACGAACCAACGATTTTTACATTCGAACACTAACGAACAAACGACGAACAATTAACTAAAAATAAAAAAATTCAAAAAATAATTTTGAACAACTATAGTTTTGAAATTTTTAGAATAGTAACATTGATTTTCATTCATTCATAGACAATTTTAGTGATGTACTAGGTTTTTTTTTACGTTTTTAAATATGTTATTGTATATTCAATTTAACCTAAATATAATTATTGCATCTTAACGTATATAATAAGATGTTAAAGAAAAGAATATTTTTGGATAAAAACGAAAGAAACATTATTTTCGAATTTCACTAATAATTATTATGCCGCTGCGTTAGTGTCTATACGCTATGGCAATGGCTACTTGCATAGTTAGCAGATACGTCACTTCTTTAGTTGCAAGATGGCGAACGTTCGGGATAGTGACACATCGTTGTGGCTCCACAATAAACTCGGAATTTCGAACGATTCGTGGATAACCGGTTCTATTTGTACACAATTAAACGCTGAAGTCTTAAAAAATATAAAGGATTGTTTTCCGGATTTGCAAACACAAGTGAAATTAAAATTATTGTTAAGTTTCTTTCATATCCCGCGCAGAAATGTTGAAGAGGTAACTTTTCTCTCGTGTTCTATAGTTTTGCATAACTGTATACTATACGTTATCTCTTTCATTTACTAATGATATGTTATACGTTAAAAAGAGATGTATGATTTTGAATTATGTATTAGTATTTGTTGTCATAAAATAATTGTCAAGAATATTGGAAAATTGTGATTTTACGGTATTAAATTAATAAAATACAAGTTTTATTTGTGTTTAAAATTACACATTACTAAGATTTATCGTTCCTAATTACGAATATTTATAAGCACGGTGCTATCCGACAATACGTTAGCTATGTATGTTTTTGTTTCTATAAACAAAACACTAATTACTTATTTTGGCATAATTTTTATTTCATATTTATCAACATAATTACTTTTTTTTCATTTCGTGAATGAATTATTCTGTATTCTTTGTTAATTAGTAATATTTTCGTGACATAGGTTATGTTATTGCAGATGTTTATGTTATAATGCTATTATAATTATAAATACTTAATTAATAATATATTATTGAAAACAAAATTAATATATTAATATTTTCTATACGTTTTTAAATTATCGTGTACAATAAATAATTCCGTTTTGTATTTTTATACTATAAGAATAAATTTCTTAAAACTTCTATTCTACAGAAATTATTTTAATGCTCAAAAGTAAGCCAAAAAATACTATTTTAAGTATTATTTTATGTATTACATATAAATTTATAATCTGTTTGTTTTAGTGGAGAAATGAACTCGAAGAGATCATCGAGGTTGCCGCAGTGGACTCGGACCTTTGGGTCGCAATGTTGGCGGAAGTCCTTAAAACATTCCCCTCCGCCGGAACCCTTAACACGGAGATAGCAGAGTTTGATGAGACAAGACCAATATTCAGTGATATGATAGGGGAGCTGAGAAGAGCTCTCGCTAAACATTCAGACCTTGGACTGTTACCACTTGAGTGCCTATATTTAAATAAAAATGCCTTAGTTTCTGTGGTAAGTATAACATGAACTAACAATTTATAATAATAAATACCTTACACTCTGTGTCTAGTAGGGTTTGAATCTTGTGTTGGGGGTCCAGAAATATACAAAACACGAAACAACATTAGGACTGGCAAACATCTATCTGGTCAATACAAATATTTGTTATGAGTGAGATTGATCCTGTGCCTGCTAGCGCATCAGCCAGTTGCTGTTACCACTATCCTAATATGTATTGAAATTTTTATATCTATCTCATTTAATCTTAGTAGCAAGAAAAAGTCGAGATGCTCTTTATATAGACCATATAATTTAGCCAGTAGTTTTTGGAAGTAAATTTAAATTCAGACCATTATTTATCACATTTTCCACTGAAGATTAACCAATCGGAAACCAATTGAATTACTTTCCGACCAAGTCTAAAAAAATTCTAAATAATGTTGGAAGTTTGTCCCTATTATCAATAGTAGCCTATTGCAAACAAATTAATTTTCAAAATTTCAATTAAAAATTTCTACTAAGTAAATTGATCTTACATGATTCAATTCAAAATTCAAATAAATATATCTTATTAAGTTGTCCATTGAATATTGGTATAATTCTGTTATGTGTATTTTGAAATCCTTATTACGTTTAGTACAGTGAGTTGATTTCTGTATTCTCTTATTCAATAGAGTGGGTTACATATATAATAATACTAGCTGTGCCCGCGAATTTGTCTTTGTGGAATTAAAAAAAAATATAGTTCAACTCTCACAGTTACAAAATAAAAATATTTCTTGAATAAAAGTAGCCTAAATTACTCCTTATTACATCAGCTATCTGCCAGTGACAGTTCCATCAAAATCTGTCCTGGTATTTCAGAAATTAGCTGGAACAGACAGACAGAAAAAAAAATTGGAAAAATTGACATTTTGGTATATGTACCTTGTATACATCCATATGCATTTAGTGGTTATTTTAATATTACAAACAGACACTCCAATTTTATTTATTTGTATAAATAAAATCATATATATAAAATTCTTGTGTCACAGTGTGAGTTACAATACTCCTCCGAAACGGCTGGACCGATTTTTATAAAATTTTGTGCGAATATTGGGTAGGTCTGAGAATCGGCCAAAATCTATTTTCATCACTCACTCACACACACTTTAGCCTAATACAGTCCACTGCTAGATATAGGCCTCCACAAGTTCCCACCAAAAATGCCGTGAACTTATGTGTTTTGCCTATAGTCACCACGCTGGGCAGGCGGCTTCTATTTTTCATACCCCTAAGTTATAAGGGAGAGGGTTATGGGGGCTAATAACATATATGGCAAAACAATGTTTGCGGGCTCAGCTAGTATATTTATAAAAATATATATCAGTTGACTGTTACTTAAAAGATGGAACAAATGCAATGGAACAAATGTCAATTCATTTCAAAAGTCATTAGTTTCTTATTGACACATTTTTTACAGTATAATATTTTTTAGTAAACTATGTAACTTTTATTATAAACTAGCTGCCTGGACAGATTCGTTCTATCGATAGTTAGTAGTATTTTTTTTTATATAGTATAAAAACCTCCCATGGGCCTTAGGAACAATCAAAAAAATTAATTAGCCAAATTGGACCAGCCATTCTCGAGTTATGCGCTTAGCAAAATTCATTTTTATTTATATAGATTTATTGTAATTTGTACACCTATGCCGATACTAGACCATTTCCTTTGCCTTAAAATTGCCTGGTTCGATCCCCGCACATGACGAAATTTGTATTGGCTATACAGATATTTGCCGTGTTCTATGTTTTTGTGCAGTCCTTTTGGGTCTCTCCACAGTGCCTCCGAGAGCATTTTAAGTAGTCGGTCCCGGTTGTTATCATGTACACCTGATAGCGATCGTTACTCATAGTAGGCGTAGTAGCGTGGTGGATTAAGCTCTGATCCTTCTCCTACATGGGAAAAGAGGTATATGCCCAGCAGTTTGATATTACAGGCTGAAGCCATTGCACCTAATCATATATTATTAAAATTTCTCTTTCTTTGCTATGTATTATATCTCTTTTTCGTATACAATAAAGTGTATCATTAATTTACCAAACTAACAGTTAAACGCCAAAAAAAGCATATTGTAACTGACAGAAATTTGATAATGGTATTGTATAGTAGTTGTTAAGCTTGAAGCATTTAAGCATAGTATTGTGATGAATAATTGTACATTTTCTAGGTGGGTCAACAACCCAACCCAGTGAAGCACTTCACATTAAAACGTAAACCAAAATCGGTAGCTCTACGTACTGAACTTCTAAGTAAAGCTGCAGAAGTGCAAGCCAATCAGAAGAAAGCTCAAGCACCAACTGTGCCTGTTCGGAGTCGAGGAATGCCCAGGAAAATGACTGATACAAGTAAGATGACATTTATTACTGCATAAAACCAGGAGTAATATTTGTACTAGAGTTTACGCGCTAAGAAAGAAAAAGAAAGAAGAAGAGATCTAAGGCGTGGTAAAAAAATGGGGTGTGAAATTTTATGAAACACTAATGCTATGAATGACATTTTATTTGCAAGAATCAGATAAATATATTTTTAAACATCACAGCGATCTTTATTAAGGAGTAAACTGCAGTCGCTTGACGAAGCTGACATACACACACTTTGACTTGTTAGTTGATCTTCAGCACCTGTGCCTTCTTAAACAAACGAGCTATACAATATTAAAAGAAGTTTTCAATTCTTATCAGTCTCAATATATGTACAATTACAACGTGTAGCTCCTTAGATGACGCCCACCCAACAAAGTTTCCACCCCCCAGCTCCGCTGAAGGGCCTGCCGTCCCGCTGGGCGGCTCGCACGGGCGCCCGCGCGCCGCCGGTGGCTCGGCCTCCGCCTCGCTCCGGGATCAAGCTGCTGGACATCACCGAGCAGCCCGCCACCCACGCGCAGATCAAGAAGAGGAGGAAGCTGGGTGAGTGCACCCACTGTACCTACTGTACCTGTACCTACTGTACCTGTACCTACTGTACCTGTACCTACTGTACCTGTACCTACTGTACCTGTACCTACTGTACCTGTACCTACTGTACCTGTACCTACTGTACCTGTACCTAATGTACCTGCTAAACAGCCGTGGTATACATGTAGCAAGGAATACCATACCTCAGCCTATAAAATATGTTTAGCCTTTCAGACTTATTACTTGCCTATTTTTGTGTCAACCTAACATGTCAGTATGTAATATGTTTGTTGTAGAAATGGAGGAAGGTGCTAAGAAAGCGCCGGCCGCCGCACCCGCGTCCCCGCCGCCCGACTACGCGAAGGGCCTCAACAACTTCCAGATGCCCAAAGCAGACGAACAGCCCCCACGTAAATTAACACTGCTTTCTCGATTTATTTACTCAGATTGTTATTATTGTTATTATTATTTTTTAATAATTATAATAATATCTTTATTGAAAAATAAACATTTCAAACAAATGGTAACAATTACAAAAATTCACTTATGCATAAGGAAAGTAGTAAGTAGTATTTAGTTGGCCAATTGTTTTTTTCTAAACTCCTATGGTGGTAAATAAGCGTACGGTTCGTTTGATGCTAAGCGGTAGCGTAGCGTAGCCTATGGACGCCTGTAACACCAAACATTATTCCGTCTCTGCGGTACTTCTGGTGTTGCAGATGATCAGTTGACCCGTATGCTTGTTTGCCACCTAGTTGTATAAAAAAAAGTCAATACAGATAAACTCGTTCAATATCGCCTCCTAAAATATATTTATATTCTATACCTCAACAGCAAGCAACGAGCCGACGAACGAGGTGGAGGGTACAGAAAATGTGGAGAGCGTGGAGGGGGTGGAGGGCGCGGAGGGGGGCGACGGTGTGGAAGGCGCAGAGGGGGACGGACATGTACCCGCGCCTGCGCCCACGCCTTTGCTTGTGCAACAGGTAATCTATATTATAGCGGAGGATTTATACTGGAGCGCGAATCGTGTTCGAAATTTAAATATTGTAGTTCGGAAAATTGCAAAGAGGGCGCGGAGGGGGGAGACGGTGTGGAGAGCAGAGAAGGCGACGAAAGCGCATTCCCCCCCGTGCAACAGGTAGTTATACTATACACGTAGGAGGGCACGATGTGTGTTCGAAATTTAAATATTGTAATTTGGAACGTAAAAAAAATACTACACAGGATAATTAAAAGATGTAATAAGATAATTCGACGTACCAAAAAGTTAATAATTCACATACTAATATTTTTCACGTCAACTTGATTCTTCTATCCTGTAAAAATTTTGAACGAAAGTCTATGATAATTTGTACAAAACTTTTCTTTTGACTGCCATATAAACAAAATGTATTTTATCCACCAGACCACAGGAGCAAAACCTATCGTACTGGGGCAACAGCCCAAACTATTACTTGCCGGTCAAGCAGGTGGAAAGCCTCTGCTACTAACGGCACAGGGTCTACTCAACACCTCCGCTGTGCTGCTACAGCAGGGTGGAAAGGCTGTGCTACTACAGAATATCAAGCCGGTGAGTACTTCAGGTTGAAATCTTTCATAAGTCTTTGACTAGCCCGTAGGCGAAGTTTGTAATGATCCTGCTTTTGTTCCCTGGGTTATGGATTTGATACCTGTCCCGAGTCTGTTTATTATATATTATATATATATTATATTATGTGTATTTTTTATTTTTTACATATTTAATTGGAATTTTTTTGTGTGGTACGTGATCTATAAAACTTACAGAGCCCTAATTAAAAGAACGCAGTGAGGAATCGAACACCTTGTATATTTTTTGAAAAAAAAAAAAAAAGAATTTTTAAATAATAATAACACTTAATTGTACATCAAGAAAAAAATAAAATAAATAAGCGACATTAACAATAATTAGTAAAAAATGAATAAATGTAAATATAATATAATAAAAAATAAATAAAATAGCAGTCGACTGTTATAGGTAACACAACATTTAAGTTGCTTACCTCAGGAACAGTTATAAAAAATAAAAATAACTGACATACAAATACTCACGCTTTGTACGATTTTATTTTTGTGTTACCCACACATTAGGAATTCTAAACATTTTTGAATATCATATCAAAAATTGAGCGCTCCAGCGGGTTCACTCACGCTTTATTTGTCATTTTGAAACTTGCGATATTGCAGACGCCATGGTCACAGGTCACGGGACTCATCAGTCAATCAACAACCCGACTATCACGGCACATCCCGTAAAAGTAAAAGTGTCCATAACTGATACCACAATAATGATTTAAAAACTCAAAACTGTCAATTATATTTATATGTCAATTATACGTTATTTCAAGTAGTTTAATATTGAATAATAGACTCTACAACACAGTGTGACCGCTGTAGAATAAAATTTAATAACTAACATTTCACAGTATGTAAAAATTATTTGTCTTAATTTTCTAATAAATATGTATTTCAGATGGCGCAACAAGTCGTACAGCAAACCCCACAAAATATACAACATCAAATACATCCCGTGAGTCGATAATTATTTTAAATGTGCCTAATAAGAAGTATTGTGATATTAGTGATACGGTGGTACTCTATTCATAGTATATAAGCAATTAACATTTAAAATTCTACTTATCGTAACATTAAAGTTGAATAACACAGACTGGTATTAAAAATTATTTGACTCTTCTTTATCTTAATATTAAAAATAACAATAAAGTAATAAATTGATATAAAATTCTCTACTAAGAGTAACAATCGCTATCATGCATATATGACAACAACCGGGTACACTTAATGTGAAACACAGCTTAATGTGCTCTCTGAGGCACGGTGGGGAGACCCACAAGGAAAGTCAACCAGACCGGAAATAAATATTTGTGTAAACAATAATATCCACTCTAAGCAGGAATTGAACCTGCAAATCGCCGTTGTTTGTCGCTCACACGCAACGTTACATCAGAGCGGTCGTCGTTGTTGGTCGGCCAAACGTCGTGTAAATTAGTCTTGAGTACCTTCCTTTATTATTATTTTAACACAAAACTAACTCCAACCTTCAGGTGCAAATGCAACAGCCAGTAGCGCAAGTGCCGGCACCAGCGCCACCTCAGCCACAGCCACAACAACAGCCGCAAACACAACACCAACAACAACAGCCCCAGCAACAACAGCAGCCGCTGTTGCCGCGTAGGGGATTGTCGCTTACGGTAAGAACTATTGATTTTTTTTGGAGTTACATTCTTAAGAAACGATACAAGACCATTGGGATGTTAAAATATGTATGTATGTAACTTTGGGAACATCGTGTACGCACAATATTGATGTTGAGAGTATGCATAATTTTGATGTCTGTGACTTATGTATTGTACCAAGTAAATATCTTTCTTTCTTTCATATTAAGTAATATGGATAATGTTTCTCATTCGACTGGGATCTGTTGAATGTGAGTCAACAATTGGTTTTTCATGGCACTACTCTAGTTACCCTCTCTTCCCGTGGGTGTCGTAAGACTAAGGGATAGTACAGTTCCACTACCGCCTTGGAACTTAAAAAGCCGACTGATGGCGGGATAACTATCCAACTGCTGGCTTTGAAATACACAGACCAAAGACGGGCAGCAGCGTCTTCGGTGCGACAAAGCCAGCCCTGCGGTCACCAACCCGCCTGCCCAGCGTGGTCACTATGGGCAACACACATGAGTTCACTCCATTTTTGGCTCAGAAATTGTGGAGGCCTATGTCCACCAGTGGACTGTATTAGGCTGAAGTGATGATGATTATGATGATGACTCTAGTTAGTAAGGCGGAAACTTTTTTTTGAAGTTTGTAATGAAAAAGTTCTTCTTTGGAATAAAAAAGTTGTAAACATATATTTTCAGATTTTTTTATTAATTTTTCATCATTAATCCATCCAGTGTTATACTTATGCAATTTGTTTATCAAATAATTGATATACTATAATTAATGTTTTCAGCGTGAACAAATGATGGAGGCACAAGATATGTTCCGGAACGCAAACAGAGTTACAAGACCAGAAAAGGCTCTCATTCTCGGTTTTATGGCAGGCTCTAGGGGTATAATAAGCATATTCATTTATCCTTTTTTTAATAAAAAATCTGACTTTTATTCCAGCTGATCTCATAAATATATTATTATTATAATAATTACTATCTCACTCACACTCACAAATTACTATTAGCAACTAATATTAAAGATATTTTTAACATACTTAATATTTTCTTTCAGACAATCCCTGTCCAAACCTTGGCAATATAGTCACAATAAAACTCTCCGAGAACATAGAAAACGTCCTTCAATCAGACGACACATACCTAACGATGTTATCTGAAATGCACTTCCAAATGAACTACAATAACGGTCAATGGACGAGGCTCAAGAAATACAGACATATAGACGGTATGGTACCGCAGAAAATACCGCCTGGGTCTACTGTCATAGCAGCAAATAACCAGCAACCAGTTGTGTCAATTGCAAATCAGAGTGTCAGTTAGTTTGTCAGCTCGTGTTATTACAATGTGATAAAGTGTTAACGTATTAATTTAAAAAAATATATAAGATTTTAATTCTGGTCTGATATGGTTTAGAGAGACTAGTTTTGTTAAAGTTATGTACGGACTGCTTGTTTCCCTAGTGAGTCATCAGACGGAACTAGATTTTGAATTAAAATCTTTAAAAAAATATCTATACATAAGAGATTGTTGGTAATGATTACTAAAATAAGCTGACAAAAATGTTCCGAAGTCCTTTTGATGGACAAATAACACATATATACCAAATTTAACACAATTTGATTATGGTTAGTGATTTTGTTTATTTTGGAATCAAAAAAGAGTATAATATCACTAAATCACAACTACAACTTGTTTTATCTCGATTTGAAACTTTTAAATAAATATTAGAAGGCAATATTAAAATTTGATTTTGTAGAATAACTATATTAGAGTATATATAAAAAATACATAAGAAACTCTGTTTCTACTAGTCACACTATATGACTATATTGACTACACACACATTTGTATGAAACTTGTAATCTGATAAACACAGCATTAACATACATAATGTATGTGTATTTAACATAAAAAGAAACACGCAGTCCGTATATGGCTTTACACGTCGTCGGGAGTAATGCAAATAACTAGTACTGAAAAAATTCACATATTAAAAGTTGCAAATTTGAATTTTCAAACTGTTGCCATCGGAATAAAGTAGCTATTTAGTTAAGACACATATATACTACACTATTTCCTTATTTTAGTATATTTTATGGATTTGAATTTTGTCTTCATTGCAATAAGGTACTATTTACTATATTTTTTTTATATTACAGTATTACTAATTGTTAACAGAGCATAGGATGTTTGGTATAGTAATCTTAATAGTTGGTTTCTTTTTTTAATATAAAAGATGGTGTGATTTATATGTAAAATGAGATATTTACCATATCACAAGCACCTATGGTAAATGTTCCCATTTACCTTAATAAATTCAAATAATTAGCAGTAAACATATTATTATTATTATTTAAAACTTTATTGTACACCAAACAAATAAAATAAACAAGCTTAATTAACAATAATTAGTAGAAAAAAATATACAAAAGGCGGCCTTATTGCTTAAAAGCAGCTCTTCCAGGCAACCTTAAGACAAAGGAGATGATATATTGACGGTGTCAACTCAATAGACATATATACATAGCTACAGCGATAGATTGTTTACATACATATACATACACACACACAAATACATACATATACAATAGATTAAAATTGACTATTTAAGAAACAATTTATATATTACTTGCGCTCCGCAGTATCATCCTGTCAATTTGAAGAGAAAACAACACTAAAATATTATTTAGCCTATAACCTCGACTAATGGACTATCCAACACAAAAAATATTTTTTCAAATAAATTTAGTTGTTTCAGAGATATGCGTGTTCAAACCAACAACCTCTTCAGCTTTATAATATTAGGTATAGATAAGAGTAGTATCCTACAAATATTTATCATGTATGTAATTTTGCATTATTCCCAACGATACTACATCACAGCTACATTCGTCATCACTTGGAATGTTGAAATGATTTCTAATCCCGAGAGATTTTAAATATACAAAGGGAATTTTATTTAGGTTCTTTAGCAGTTAGGATTGAAATTGTTTCGTAAAAAAAAAACTTTCTTTTTAATCTGTTTCCAGAATACTTGTAACTATTAATTTTAGTTGTTTTTTTTTAAAAGTAAATTAGTATAAAACTGAAGTTTTGTTGATCTCAAGGACGATGATTCTTGGCAATATTTTAGTATAATTCGTGCCAAAATGATTTTCAAAATTGAATGTATACAAGTTATAATTGCTTGGTTCAACTTGATAAAGAAGAAAAAATGATTTTAAGATATGACCAACAAAAAAATTTAGGTAACATAGATTTGAGTTACAGATGAAACGGTTTAAAAATACTTTACTAGACGTTTCACTCAGTTTTTACTCTCCTTATGATATTTAATCATAAACGCTTTAAATTATGCCTAAAGAGCCTTGTAATTAGCGTCGTACAAAACGCAATATATACAAAAACTAGGAATATAACATATGTATGGCTTGTTAATAAGCTTAAATTGAAAATTAAACGCCATACTTTTAATTGGTAATAATGAGGGTATTTTTGAAAAGTTTTCGGGTGTCACTTTGTAATATCCTTTGTTTGACAATTTTCCACAAACAACGCAATAAATATAACAATTGTAATATTATAAGCGTGATTAGTCTGGTTCAATGAGTTTTTGCTATTTATTTTACTTTATATATATATGAGAGCTTGGTATATATGTCTGTCTGTTTTTGTCTTGTTAATGTTATACATAACATAATCACATATATCAAAAATAAGTCAAATGTGAAATATGGATTGATATATATATATATTTTTTTATTTAAAACATTTACAATCAAGAGTCACATGTATTGTCCTTTCTATTATTTTTATATAAACCAAATATATGTGAAATTAAATTATAAAATTAAAATCACTACACTCTTCCCTGTTGATATATGAACGACGTCTGAAAGTTTTGTCAAAAATGTTTACAGTAGAATTGAAAATGGTGTTTATTAACACTCAATTTCAAAAGCTTGTAATAAATCTTAACTTTAATTTTTATTTTAGTTGCTTTTGTTTGTCTTTCAATTTATTATTTTAAATATCCTGTTAATTTTTTTCTTGTAATAACAAATAATTTATAATTTTGAAATAAATAACTACAACCACTTAAATAAATGATTGTAAAGATTTATTACAAGTAAGGTTGACTTGGCGTGTTAAGTTTAACAAATGAAATAAAATTGTTTGAAACAAACAAATAAATAATTTATAAAGAATCAGTGAGCAACGATAGTTTTATACGTTTTGTATTCGATCCGTTAATAGTGTAAGCATTGATTAAGTTTTTAAGCGTTGGAAATGCACTGTAAAGTTTGAAGTGGATTGAAGGGTGCAATGAAATGAGGGTAGTTAGAAATGGCAATAATGTTGGTCTAAAGTTGTTATTATATATAAAACGATCACAAACAATTAGCTTTTGCTATTGTAAGAATTTTCACTGCCAAAAACGTAAAATAAAAGTAATATATACATAAATATATTTTTAAACTGTATTACTATACTATAATGTATACATAGAGAATACAAGCGAGAGCTATTATATAAAGTCAGTCAAAAAACTTGAGGTAATTGCTGCTATATGTAATTTGAAATAAAAACTGATCATTTTATTAACAGCGAATACAATATAACACAAAAATTTGTAATTCTGTTTTAAATTTAAATAAACAAATAAATTATGCAATCTCAGTTTCGTAGTTGACCAGTTAGTTGTATGCCATTTCTAATACACTTTACTCTGGATTAGTAAACGAACATTAAATGGGTATTAAGTAATGTTTAAGTGTGGATTGTTACTTAAGTGTTGCATTATGCTCTACATCTCATACATAGGATGTTATTTTTGTTCCCATTCTATCGGCACGTAGAGTGTAATGCAGCAAATGGGTCGCTTCGTTTGTTATACAAGAATATACTGAAGTTAGTCATAATAAAGAAAATAACTTTTTCAAATCTCTCAGTAAATTGTAGTTATATAAAGAGAGTCGATGTTTTGTCCTTTTCTATATTATATCGTTGTATGCGTGAGAGCGAGACAAAACATGACTTGGAGAGCCGTTTGCTTGATTTTGTTTTATTTTTAGAAGCGTTCGTAAATGTATATAATATGTAATTTTAATTTTAAACAAATGGCTTCAATGTTTGTTGGATGCCAGTTTTAACTTTTTTTTTTGTAAGTCGAATGCGACGAAGATGTTTTCTATTTAGTTTTACGTTAGGTTTACGTTTGTTATATGTTTTTCTAGATATTTAATATTCACATGTATATAGTAGATAGTACAAAAATATTAAACGAAAACCGAGTATTTGAAAATAATTTGTGATTTTATTTAACCCTATACTTTAATTATACAAGTCTGCCAAGTTTATGATCTTTATTAGTCTTGCGTGTGAGTTAAACTTTTTCGAGGTGTTTCTTGTAACGGTCCACGAGTGGTAAACATTGAAATATTACTAAAACAAAAACAAGGTATTAAAATATAATAATTCAACATTGTTGTCAATAAATAATATAACTTTAATTATTTGTCATAAATTCATAATGCTTTGGCGCAATGGTCACCGCTGTAACTCAACTCTGCTGCGCTG
The DNA here is from genome assembly GCF_905220565.1 of Melitaea cinxia. Taxonomy (NCBI): domain Eukaryota; kingdom Metazoa; phylum Arthropoda; class Insecta; order Lepidoptera; family Nymphalidae; genus Melitaea; species Melitaea cinxia. The sequence goes on from NC_059416.1 coordinate 9,693,927, forward strand.
GCAGTCGCGGACTTGATCCCGGCACATACGAGCACAGAGGGTGTCGAATTGTACGAGTACTCGCATTTCTTTTTTGACAGCAAGGTTAAATCATAATAAATAATTTTATACAAGACCGCTTAAATATTTATAAATTTTTTTCTCAATTTGAAACCCACTTTACACTAGTGAATTCTTTTCTTAAGTTCGGTACGTTAACCTGGGTGACCGACCTTAGCTCGGTATTTTTAGTAAATCGTATTTTTTGAAAATCATACTTAAATAAGAATTACATATTTATAAAATATGAATAATATTTTTTTACCGACAATAAGAAAAAATATAAATAAATATAAAAAATCAAAAATAATAAAATAATTAAAAAATAATAATGATAAAATATGCTGCTGTGTGGTGTGTGGCTACGGCACTAAATAATTTAGCCACCCCCTCTTCCCGTGGGTGTCGTAAGAGGCGACTAAGGGATAACAAGGTTCCACAACCACCTTGGAACTAAAGAAGCCGACCGATGGCGGGATAACCTTCCAACTGCTGGCTTTGAAATACACAGGCCGAAGACGGGCAGCAGCGTCTTCGGTGCGACAAAGCCAGTACTGCGGTCACCAACCCGCCTGCCCAGCGTGGTGACTATGGGCAAAACACATGAGTTCACGTTATTTTTGGCGTAAACTTGTGGAGGTCTATGTCCAGCAGTGGACTGTATAGGCTGTAATGAATGATAAAATATGAATAATAGTTTTCGATTTTACCGACATAATAATAAAAAAATAAAAACTGGCTATTTCAATAAAAATAACGAGTGCAATTTGAAAAAAATAGTAGGTATAATATATTTTAGGATTTGAACTGTGGTCTTTTCGGCCGATCGCGACCAGCCGATTTCCCACCTGAGCTATTACAACTTTATTGACAAGTGCGAAATTTACCTTCGGATTCTAACGATATTGTAGCTATTTTTCATTGTCTAAAAACTGGGATACTACATTTTCTAAAAACGAATCCTAGCTAGATTTATTTATCTCCCCCGAAATCCCCTGCATACTAAATTTCAGGAAAATCGTTAGAGCTGTTTCCGAGATTCAGATGCTATATATATACATACTAGCTGACCTGGCAAACTTCGTATCACCTTATTCTTTTCTGAATAATAACATAATATATCAAAATAAAATATAGCTTATCTTTTAAGTTGGATCAAACTGCACACGGTGTTCAAATTTGATTAAAATCGGTTAAGTAGTTTAGGAGTCCATTGAGGACAAACATTGTGACACGAGATTTATATATATTAAGATATATATATATATATAACAGAATTGCTCGTTTAATAGTATAAGATATTTATACTGTATTTTCTTTCTTTTACTTACCGAATAAAAATATGACATCTGGCACAAAAAGTAAAAAACTATAGATCCCGTCGCTCAGGACGCGGAAGCAAAAATCGAGGATCACTACAACGAAACCTATAATTATGTAGCCGAGCATGTACCATATGTATATTTGTAGCAATAGTGAACTTTCCTGAAACACATTACATCGTTAGGCAGTTACCATATCAAACTTGTCTGGTTATAGGGCTGATAACCATTCTACCTTGCTTAAATAAAAGTCAGTAAACATTAAAAATCGATATCTCAGTAAAATTTAATTAAATGTTTTAAATTTGATTGTCGAGTTAAATGGTATTAAGTGTAATAATAATGACAAGGGCTAAAAATACGAGTGTGCTTTAGACCACACGACTTAAGTAAAACTTCTTTAGTTGCTCCTACAGTAATAAACGAGACGTAACATACTCTTTCTATATTCACTAACTTATATTAACTGAGGTAGGGCACAGCAGGAATTTTCTGCTCAAAATATGGAGCAGCCCGACTGGGGTAGTACCTCGACCTTACAGAAAATAATACTGTTTTCAAACAGTGTTGTGTTCCTGTTGGTGAGTAAGGTGACCAGAGCTCCTGGGGGGATTAGGGATTGGGTCGGCAACGCGCTTGCGATGCTTCTGGTGTTGCAGGCGTCTATAAGCTACGATAATCGCTTACCATCAGGTGAGCCGTACGCTTGTTTGCCGACCTAGTGACATAAAAAAAATATCTCTCTCAACTTCTGTTCGCCTCGCCCGATCACACTTTTCGTAAAGCTCTCGTCACGCATTCTTAGCTTTAGCTTTCACCAGCTTACTCCCCAAGTCAAGATTGAGTAAAAAAGTTTTGTTTCAAAAATAAGTTTAAAGATGTATTTCACAATTGTAATCATAATAGAATTGTAATGTGGTCAAATTTTTAAAAACAGTAAATAACCTTAAACTGCTTTTTACCTAAGCAGGCAGTACAGTTTTATCACCGATTTTGTGGTCGACTCTTTTTTTTAATGAAGCGTTTGTAGTCGGCCCTAGCGGCTTTAAGCACGCAACTGATAGGTCAACCAGGTACTGAGACCTAGCCATGTAAATTAGAAGCTTTCGTTGTTGCTCAAAATGGATGAGCGTCCTAAGGTAATCCCCTTAAGAGGTCGCACCTCGGTATAGAGCGTCGTCAGAGTGAGGGAGGCGCTATTGAAGTGCAGATACGATTAGTGTAGCCGACTCTACCCGCAAGCTTGCTCGCGACACCGTCTTTTCTTTCAATATCAACCAATAGTAAATTTATAGGTGTACTACACTACGAATAGAAGCGAATTCAACAAAAATAAAAGCCTGTGTGTTTGTTTAAATTCCCTAATATCGAGATACGAATAAAAAATCTTTATTACGCACGCGCGTTTTAGTTTAGTAGATAACTATAAGAGTAATGAACAACTGGATACTCACAAGAACAGAGCCTAGGAGAAGTAGCATGTTAGCTATTTTATACAAAGTTAGCAACACATACTTCAACAAATCCAAGTGGTCCTTCAATTCACAGGACGGTATTAATGTTGAATCACTAAATATTAGATCTAACAGGCATGACGTCTGAAAAAGTATTTATTTATTCTTTAACGACTTACTTACGATATTTATACGTATTATTATTTTAAATATTCAGTTAAATTAGTCTAATAGTAGGTACATAATTGGAACTAGTATTTGGTCGAATTATAAAAATTCTAGATGAAACACGTTTTGATAATAGCATGAAAAACTTTTTAACAATGCTGCATTAGTTATGGTAAAAGCATTAAGAGTTTTCTTTTTCTTTTTGGTCATAAATATTTGCTATGGATCTTATTTATGTGTATATTGGAGTATATAGATGTACAGATAACATGAATATAGCCACGCCCTCTCTTCACGTGGGTGTCGTAACAAGCGACTAAGGAATAACACAGTTCCACTACCACCTTGGAACTAAAAAAAAAACGACCGATGGCGGGATAACCATTCAACTGCTATCTTTGAAATACACAGCTCGAAGACGGGCAGCAGCGTCTTCAGCGCCTGCCCAGCGTGGTGACTATGGCCAACGCACATGAGCTCACGCTATTTTTAGCGGGAACTTGTGAAGGCCTATATCCAGCAGTGCACTGCGATAGGCTGAAGTGTGAGATAATATGAATAATAGTTTAAAAAACAAACAAAAAAAGCACGCTTTTATAAATAAAAAAACTAAATTAAAAAGGAATAATCTTATCAAATTAGTGTATTGTCATCGGTCCTCGATAGGTCTATTAAGTTTAAATTAAATCTGAACGTTTGAAGTGGGTCAAAATCAAGTCCAAAGGAGTCGGTTACAAACATCCAAACATACAGGCGAAGCTAATAAAAAGCGTATAAAATAGATATTTTTACCAAACATATGATAGATATTATCGCTGCAGCGCTTCTTTGAGTCAAACAACAGCAAGTATCGTCATCACATTTAGTCAAAATTTTAATGTTATTGTCCATTGTAACCGTGTGCTTTTTATTATTAAGATTTAATAACTGTACATCTGACGCAAACGTCAAATTCTAAAGAATAAGAAAGCGCAGTAGGTTTTAAAGAAAAGTTTGTAATGATGTGTATATTATCTATATATATTACATATGAATAAAATTGAAGTCTGCCTGTGATTTCAAAATAACTGTTATTTTTTTCAAGTGCATATAGTTGTATTTTGTTTGTTTGTGTTTTAGTATCGTGTATTTATTTACACGATAACGATTTTAAACTGTTTGGGTAAGGCTTTAGATTAAGAACCATCGAATTGTCTAAGCTTAAAATTTGACCGTTTATCGGCATATGTCGTTACAAAAAAAAAATAACCCTAACCTATCTAACTACCAAATTAGACTGTTTATCGCAATAATTTGGTTACAAAAAAAAAAAAAAAAAAAAATAAACCTAACCTATCTAACTTCAAAATACGGTTTTTGATCTAAAGCCTAGCCAATTTTTGTCTGTCTGTCTGTTTTCCTGTTTGGCAGGGCTAATCTTCGAAACGGCTACTTGATTTTCATGGGATTTTTACTACAAAAAAAAAAGAATTCTGTGGGGCACCATATAGGCTACCTTTCATCGTGGAACTTCTGCGAAATCTGGATTTACGCTGCAAAAACCGTGTTTACCGCGTCCGAGTACCTACCGCCGAAATAGATATGATATAACTAAACGTTTTCTATTAAATATGACAATTTCTACGAGCAAATGTCAACTAATATTATAAAGCTGAAAAGTTTGTTAGTTTAATCGCGCTAATCTTAGGAAAAACTTGTACGAATTGAAAAATTCTTTTTGTGTCCATTACCGAGCCCATTTACCGAGGAAGGCTATAGGCTATTTTACCCTCAAATAAACGCGGGTAAAACCGCAGGACACAGTCAGTGGATTGATATTTCTTTAAACTTAATCATTTCCATCTTTAACTCCTACAACTAAAAATCTTCTCAGCATAAGATTCATAGCAACTATTTAGGTAACTGGTTTGACTGGAAGAAACGGCTAAGTAGCCATAAGTCCGCCCATTGTGCTTTGTTTGTAATATATTTGTGGTGTACAATACAATAAAGTATAAAATATCGCTATCAGGTGTACATGATAACAACCGGGACTGACGGCTTAACGTGCTCTCCGAGGCACGGTGGGGAGACCCACAAGGACTGCACAAACACCCAGACCACGGCAAACACCTGTATGGCCAATACAAATGTTTGTCATGTGCGGGGATCGAGCCCGCAACCGCCAGCGCAACAGGTACAATCCATGGCTGTGACCGCTGCGCCAACGCGGCGTCACTTTTAGCATAGGTAATGAAGTATTGTTAAAAAAAAAACTCACACACACAGCTAGTTTCACATAAGCATAATTTATGCATGTAATCTGTGTTAGGTTCTTGCTGTGTACGGATATGGAAAACATCATCTTACAATTGTAAGACAATATATTGTCATAATAGTTTGTAGAAAAAAAAAACACCAACGAATGCAACATTATTGAAAATATTTTCCTTGAATGTATGAAACTCAAAAAAAATTTAACGATTACACTCGAATTAATGTAATCCAATTTTTTATTAAGAATATCAAATTAGTGTATTGTGGCATCATATTAATGGAAAAATAATTTGTTATTAGTAACTATATACATAACTATTGTTATTTAAGACCTACTTTCAATGATCTTATCAACAAATTCATATACATAGTTTTTATAAAAAATAGACAGTTATATCTGGTACGAAACATTTATTTTTCTTTTTTAATAATGTCTATGTTATGATTTATCAATATTTCGAATAAGCGTGCTTAGCTCATGTATGTTAATTCGTTAAGTACATTATCTTAATTAGTATAAAACACAGTAATCAAGAATTTCATTGAAATAGAATATATTTTTTAAGAATGCTTGTGTTATTACTATGGATTAATTTAGTTTTAATATGTACTGCTGACGAATTTATAGAAGGTAAATGCTCTTGTATGTATTGTGTATTTATCTTATACTCTTACTTAACTTGTTTTAAAAATAACAAAAAGTATTTTACCAAATTAACAGTCTTTTTTAAACCCTTGGGGCACTAGTGTACAGTCCACTTGATGATAAGGGAATATCGTAGCCTATGGTCGCTTGCAACATTAAAATTATCGTCCACATTGTCGACCCTCCACGGAAATATGGCTCCTTTACTCACCATGAGAACACAATATTACTTGAGAGCAGTAATTGACTTCTATTCAATTTCAGAGAGAGCTGAAGCAGTATTTTCTGAAATAGAAAAGAATAATGAATCCCAAGAAATAAAACATTTATCTGAAGCCAAGGATATTGAAAACGTTCTCGAAAAAATCGATCAAATAGTGGATCTCGTTGAGAAATCTCGAAAGAAAGGCATCCTTACCACAGCAGAAGCTGAAGAAAAGTATGACGAAATTGTAGATACATTAGAAGATTTAATAGAAATAATAAAAATACCGGAAAATGCTCACACGTTTCTTACCATAAAAGGCGTAGAAAAGATTTTATCTCTTATTGTAGAGACGGGCTACGAGCGCTTAAAGAAGCAAGTTTTGATTGTAATCAAAACACTATTTAACGTCGCACCTTCAACAACTACTTTACTAATCCCAGTACCTGTAGTCGATAAATTACTAGATATCTTCGAGCATGATCCAAATTTAGCTCTCAAAACTCACGCCATTGATATTATGTATGTTTGGTTACCAAATAACCCAAGAGTTCAAGCTCGTGTGATGAAAGTAAAGGGATTAGAACCTTTCTACGATCAAGTCTCAAAATTAGATGCGTCTGTTATTTATACTTTGCTTGATCTATTTAATACCATTTTAGAAGAACACGTCAGAGCACGTAATGATACTTCATTTAAGAGTCACTCATTAGACAAGAAACTATATCAACAAATAGGTCTTATAGAAAGAATGTCGACACCCCAAGTTTGCACTGGTCTACTAAATATTTTTGAGATAATTCTGCCTTTTAAAGATAAAAATGAACAATTCACCAAAGTAATAATTGAATTGATGAAAAATATAAAACCTTTTTGCTTAAAAATGTACCTTAACAAAAGTCGACCTTTGAGAATATTTAAAGCGCTTAAAAGTTACTTTGCTGACAATATGGGTGTGTTTGTTAAGCTAAGCTTTGATTCGACAGAAGTGATGATGCTTTTAGAAGAATACTCTAAGAAGTTAAATGATAATGCTAGGGATGAGTTTTAAACGTTATATTCAATAAAGTAAACAAAACATATTAGAAGCTGAATTTAATTATATATCCTAATATAGGACGTACTTTAAATTGAGAGGTTCAGTAGAAGATCAGTAATAATAAATGAAAGTTGTCAATTCTTAATATAGGCTTCAAAGGTTCCAAAATATTTAAACCCGCTAAAAATATAACATAAAAATATGTATGTAAACACTGGTATCGAAGTACATGAATGTTAGTTTATTTTGGTATATATACTGTAGTCTAGCACAAGTTAATGTCGGATCATTCGTCTAAAGTAATTTTATCCGACTTCCACAAGAGGAGGAGATTCTCAATTTTTCCTCAGAACTTTTGACAGGGTGGACCGATTTCGATATTTTTTTTTTTAATCGAAAGGAGGTCCGTGTCATGTGGTCCCATTTAACTTATACTTGAGATCTAACAAGTACTCTTCGAGTTGTATCTAATCACGCGTATTTACTTGACTATTTTTTCGTCAAGCTACGTTCTATTATACATTTCATATCATATCGGTATACCCCTACTGATTTTGATGATTCTTTTTTTAATCGAAGCTGGGGCTGTATTGTAGTCCCATTTAAATTTGATCGAGACGTGATTACTACTTTTTGAGTAATCCTTGATAACGCGTATCAATTTTTTAGTCTACTTGCGTTGTATTACTTGTCGATGTAATTAAAGTCGGTCTTTTTATCATTTGCGAGCAAACAATTATACCTTTAGAACTACATATCTACAACAAAATATACAATATTTTCGTTTCTAAATTTTATGACAACGGCAAATGACGCAAAGGTTCAAACTATACAACTGGATAATTACTGCAATTTTTGTAAAGAAAATATTTGATGACCATATTATATTTTTTTTTACGAAATGATATGAATGTGTCACTTAGCATTTCATTACGATACTAAATTATTACTCTGCCGTGTTGTGCAGTCTAACCGCAGAAATGCTAGCACCGTTGTGTGTTGAGGGGTCAGAAATATTTGTAACAATGCAGTTGAGCGCATCCACCCATTGTTGCTGCTTGATTTATAGTATTATGTTGTATGGTTTGATATTAAATTTATTGAAATATGCCATTGATGCTAACTGTGACTGTTTAGAAATGTTAAAAGCTATCCCGGACTAATGTTAGTACTACAGACATCGTGTCGCCTTATTGATTAATACGTAATAGTTATAGTATACTATTGTAGAGATCTGCAACTGCGTGCATAGAAATAATATCGGATAGATTTTGAACAGTCTCCTAAGAGTCCCGAGTTTTATTTCTTAGACTCTTGGCGCTCATTTAACAAATTTTAAGGAAATCTTCATTCATTATAAAGTTAAAAGCAAGAAATATTTTAATGAATGGCTGATTTACGAAGTACTTATTTTTGTAAACATAATCTCCTTTTTCGTCGCATCTTTTTGATAGTTTTTCATTTGCACATAAAACGAATTATTAATATAACTAGAAGGTCATATTTTAATTGATACATGCAAATATTTATTTATTTTTTACGAGGCAAAACAACAGCATTATGATACAATAGTATAAATACAACATTCAAGTATGAATATGGCCAAAATAGGATTACTCTGATACAAACATCTTCATTATTATGAAATACAATGTTGGACAATAAACGGTTATGTTCAATCTAATCCATTGTAATTATAGTAAGTTGTGTGTGTGTAATGGTGACTGTGTGTTCTTGTAGGTGTGTGCATGAAAGGCGAATATGTACTCGTGCGGATATGTGCTTAAATATTTAAGTTCTTGTCAAGACTGGATTTAGAGTTCTGGAGGCCTCTTGGTAACGGCCGCTTGGCCCCAAATTATTTTTTAAATATAAGGACAATTGCTTATCAGGGCAATTTAAGATTTTGATACTTTACTGATTGTCTGATTAAAGTGAACAAATATAGATCGATGATTTCTGTTAATATTTAATGTAATTTGTACAAAGTAGGTACTATAGGTAAAGGTAGAACGCAAAAATATGAAAGTAAAAGTTGTTTACTAGTGTTTACTAGTATGAATTAAAAAAAAAATATCCGAAATATCTATTGTGGAGGCCCCTCTTTTGTGGAGGCCTCGGGGCTGTAGCCCCGGTTGCCCTACCATAAATCCGGCCCTGGTCCTTCTTTTGAATATTTTTCTTATTACTAAGCGTCCATACTGTTTTTTTATTTACTAATAAAATCACAGATTTCTTTTCAAATGAAACTAAAGTGTACAGAGTAAAAACTTGATCAATATTCATTAAATTATTAAACACACTCAAGCACTTGTCGATTATTTCTAAATTAAGTATTATTCACATTCAAGTTTTGTTCACACTTGAATTTAAAAAAATCACAACAAAAAAAATTGGTCGTCTCTGTTCTGTATGTGTTCCTAATTTTGTTAGGTACAATTGATGTGAATTTTGTGCAAAATATTTTATTTTTTTCCACTTTTCTCTTGTAATTTAAATTGCAAGAATGATCATCAAAATTTCGAGATTTATCTATTTTATTTTCAACAAACACTAAAGGCCTGTTTCATAGTTGCTGATAAATTTATCTGACGTATAACGGTATTCATAAGATAAAATTATATATTTAATTTTTATTTTTCCCTATAAATCTCTACTCAACCTGTCCGACATGTGAAACTCAAAGTTATAGTTTACAAGCTTACCCGGCAAATATGGCAGAGCAACGTTGGCCTAACAACGAAAAACTTGATAAGAATCAAAGAAGAAAGAATATATAGAGTTCGGTAGAAACACTGTCACAAGAGACTTATATATTTTATTAGTAGAGATGGAAACAATTTAGGTACCTAAATATCGACACCTGATATGAAGAACATTATATCTGATTTTGTTAAGTTTTCAATAGAGCGTTTTATAATTTTGTTGAATATAAAAAGTAGCCAAGTGATTTTAAATAAAGCCGCATCCGTAATGAAGTAAATTGTACTACTATTAATTGCTTACTGTAATATGAACTTGACCACGCTGTGATACATCAAACGAAAAGCTGTTTTTATATTGTATTACCTTCTAATAAATCCGATCAGGGACTTATGTGCCAATTTTTTTTTATCTACAATCAATGAAACAGATTTTAGATGCTGTCGATTGTCATCATTATAACAAATACCAAGTACATAAATAAATTGTAAATAATAAATAAGTAAATATTTACACCATACACACACGGTCATCTGTTCCTAAAGTAACTTAATGCTTGTGTTATAGGTAAGGGTAGTAGGTAAGTAGGCAGGGTCACTACAAACTGCGCCAACGGGCTAGTCAATAATAATAATAATATTAAATGAAAAAGATTCAAATCGGAAGTAAGAAAAAGTACAAGTCCCTTTACTTTTATTTAATGTATTAATAAATCGATTTCCGACCACAAATTCAATATTATAATGCCGTGTGATCATTAGTGTGGTGACAAATGGTACGCTATGGGTGGTCGCCATTTTGACTACCGATCGTGGTTGAGGGGACCATAAGTTATATGATAGTCAATAAAATTAATTAAACGCATAACTATATGAGAAATTGTACAACATGAGAAATTAAGGGAATCTATGAAACAAATGCGGTGCCTAATTCCTTAAGAACTGAACAGTCGAATGTAGTAAGATTAAGGATAGATTTTGAACCTACTGAATTTAAATAGGGTCATTGCGCCTGTTCGCGTCCACCGCCCAATTCGCGTCCATTTTACGGATCTCAGTTTCAAAAGTCTCGAAATTAAGTATACTAAGACACCAATAAGTCGAAAAGTAATTACCGGCAATAACTCAATGTATTAGAGGCACGCACGCATAGACAAAAGTTCTGTGCGACCAAGCAATCCCGGGTAAAAAAAATAGTTGTTCAACAAGAGAGCGCGAAGGCACGGAATAATGAGAAGAAAATAGTGGGCAGCGGTTCGTTTGAAGGTAAGTCTTTTATTATTTTATGTCTATTTTGAATACATAGCTGTTTCTAGGCGTTGGTTATGATAAAAGGAATTATAATAATTATGAATTTGCTTATTTTTTTTATAGTTAACAGTTAAAATAAGGTGGACGCGAACTACTACACCGAATTTATAAAACTTCCACTTTGCGTCCGCAATGGACGCAAACTATACCTAAAGGGATTAATAATAAAACTAAATCGCGTCCATTTCTTAAATTAATTCTATAACTTTAATACATAAAACTAATAACTACATGTTAATACCTATTCTACTTTGAATGAAATATGTAATTTCTTTCTTATTTTTTTTCTGTTTAAGATGAGTTCTTTGCAGATAAGAAGAAGAAGAAAAAAAGAACATACACAGAGGAAGATTTAAGGGAAGTTTTGCATGACATTCAAGAGAAGAGGAAATCGGTAAGACAAGCACCTATGCAAAAAATATGCTATTCCGATATTGGACAAAATCAGTGGGTGCAGACCAAGAGGGTACAAAACTTATCTACACAAATAAATAAAATTGGAGTGTCTGTTTGTAATATTAAAGTAACAGCTTTTTACTAAATGCATATTGATTTATACATGGTACATATACCAAAATAAGCAATCTCTTTACTGTATGATGCCCTAATAAGAAGTCAGCTTGAGTATAATGCGGTAGTATGGTCTCCACATGAAGTCAAATACAGTCTCATGCTGGAACATATTCAAAATAAATTCACCAGGTTTCTTTACCTTAGGCTTAATGGCGTGTATCCCTTGTATCCCTTGATGTATTCAACATTGTTTGTATTGGGCATGGTTCGATACAACAAGTTGGAGACTAGGAGAGAGCTGGCTCTGGCAACTTATATTTTAAAATTATTCCGCGGTGTTGTCAATAATCCAGGGTTACTGCAATGGATAGATTTGAGCGTACCCGATAGGTATCTACAACGAAAGCGGCGTCCGAGCTTATTTGCAGTACCCCACGGCAGAACCGAGCTAGTGCGCAACGGACCTCTTGCTCGTTCAGTCAGAACGCTGAACTTGGTGGCTGACACACTAGACCTTTTTTCTTGTTCGTGGAGTGAATTCGCAAAAGTTACTTTGTATATAATATGTTATGAGAATTGAATTTAATGTTTTTATATTTATTAATGTTACATTGTTTTGTTTTTAGTATTATGCTTAAGACTGTCTGTCTGTTTGCTCCGGCTAATCACTGAAACCATTGGACTGATTTTGAAGGGACTTTCACTGGCAGATAGCTAATGTAATAAGGAGTAACTTAGGCTACTTTTATTTTAGAAATTTATTTATTTTTTAATTTTACGAACAGAACAATATTTTTTTTTAATTCCACGCGGATGAAGTCGCGAGCACAGCTAGTATCAAATAAAACCAAGTAACGAAGAAGAAAACATAACGGTATTATTAATATTTAATGCGAATGGAGATATGTGTCCACCTCGTATTTTGTTTCCATAATTATTAATCAAGGCTGATCTTTGTGGTGCTGTGTGCTTACGGCATCAAAGAATATAGCCACCCCCTCTCTTCCCGTGGGTGTCGTAAGAGGCGACTAAGGGATAACATAGTTCCACTACCACCTTGGAACTCAAGAAGCCGACCGATGGCGGGATAACCATCCAACTGCTGGCTTTGAAATACTCAGGCCGAAGACGGGCAGCAGCGTCTTCGGTGCGACAAAGCCAGTACTGCGGTCACCAACCCGCCTGCCCAGCGTGGTGACTATGGGCAAAACACAGGAGTGAACTTGTCGAGGCCTATGTCCAGTAGTCGACTGCGAAGGCTGCTGTGATTGTAATTGCAGGCTGATCCTTTAGATTGCTTACATTCCTTTAAAATTCACAGAACAGATAATTGTTGAATTTTATAGGTGGAATTACTATTTACTTACTAAATACATGGGTACCTAATTTGTTTTTTAATTTTAAGTTTTATCAATGTTTAGAAGAATAAATAGGTGTTTTATTTTCTTTATAGTGATTTATTAATGTTAATATGTTGATTTTTAAATAACTATAATTCTTCAATAAATAAATTATTAAAATCTAACCTCTCTTTACATTATCATAAAAATATCACCTCTTTATTCCTTTTCTAAGCTGGTGGACGCGAAGTGGTCCAGCGGGTGGACGCAAATTGGATTTTATGGACGCAAACTGGGTAAATCGCCTAATTCTGAAGTTTGTATTTAAATAAAATAATAACAAGACGTTTCGAACAAAACTGAAAATTAATCTTTAAATAGACTATATAACGAACACAGTAAATAAATTTTTCATAGAAATTAGTGCGGGGACATTTTTATTTTCTTCTTCAAACTTGCCAACTGCACTAAGTGGACGCGAACAGGCGCAATGACCCTATAAAGATCAAAATGCTCAAAATGTTTTTAACATAAAATTGAACATACTCGGTTGTTAATTTTTATGATACACGTCGAACATTAAATATCATAATTAAGCATGCGTAGAATAATAATTTTGTTTTTGTCGTAAATTTTTGAAATTAATTAAATTTTTATCAAACAATTTTTAAAAACTGTACCTAGAAGCCAATCCCAATTTAAAAAAAGCATTGCGTGGGAGATTTTTAAACAGTTCTGTGCAAGTGACAAATCAAAAAGGTCGATTAAACAAACACAAACATCGAATCAAATCGATCACTTTTTAGGCGCGAAATAAAAAAAATGGCTTCCATACAATTATCAATGTCATATGTCACAAAAAGCGCTTATTTCGTACCTGTAGGCACTAATAAAACCTGTGCCGTAACGAATTAGAAAAAAATCCGCTCCAAGTGCTCTGTGAGAATAAAATTGTACTTTTTTTACATTTTCAAGTCATGAATGAGCAGATTGACGTAATGACCGCAGTAAAGCGGCCATTTGTATTGTAAATGCAATCTTTAGGAGTCTATTTAATTGGGTTTTACGGTGGTTGTAATAGTTGAGTTTCTCGGATTTTATTTTTATTTCACATTATTTTTGTTAATCCGGCTAAAATTGTTCTTACATTTATATTAAGTGATTTATAAATAAGATCACGATAAACAAAGAAATTAGTAAAGAAATTGGTGTCATCAAGACCAAAAAAAATATCTAAACAGAATAAATAACAGGGATAATACTGCCCACTTGACTAAATTAATTAAGCGTTTATAAAAATAAATAAAAAAATTAAATCGTTTACGCAGCCCTATTCTTAGTTTTTTTTTTTAATTTCATTATATGGACATCCTACACGAGTAGTGCAGTGGCCAAAAAAGGAAAACGTAGGCGTGATTACCCACCTGACGCTGGTTCCCATGGCCACTGGATTTGTAAAGATTAATTTATGGTCATGAGATTCATACACCATGGACATTAGAATGTAACTTCTGAGTACAAATGGACAGCTATTTGACATCATGAATCCGTGTTTAATAACTATATATATTGATTATCTTTACTTTTTTATTGATTTTTTATTCTTTTATTTATTATATCTAGTCGTGCAATAAATAAACATATAACATTATTTTCTCGTTTATGGTCACATAAAAAAATTAGTGTGTTATGATGAGTAGTGTGAAATTTCACACACTTACAATTTATATAGAGAGAAGTGCAGAATGCGTGCTAATATATTTTTTTAAATTATGCATAACAATATATTATATCAATACACACAACACCTAGTTATTTGACACACACACGCATATTATATTTTTTTGTTGATTGTCAGTCTGTAGTCAAATTGAAAATTTTAAAAAAGGTTCTTTATTTTCATTATTTTTTGGTTTTCTATAATTTAAATTTTTAATTATGGTCGAATCTCGACCCCTAGGCAACCACTAGTTATAGAAAATACACCGTTTTAAATTTTGACGATAGTAGTTAGTGACCGTAAGTGCAAAAAGTTCGCATCGTTATGTTATTATTGTTCATCTATATATTTTAACACAAAATAGAGGTTACACTTAGAGTTAATAACTAAAAAAAATACAAATGATATATTTTGTTCCGTTTAAATAATTTTAAATTACAATTATTTTCAATTTACTTAGAACAAATACTGTTCAAACTATAAAAAGTAAAAAAAAAATGTTCTAGGGCAAAAATAGTTAAAATTCATTTAATTATTATTCATGCAAAAATTTCGTACATAAATTAAGTAGACTTACGCCGAGTTGCGCGAAAAGAAATTAAAATTTAAGTAGTGATTAAACTAATTTAATCGCAAGAATTGTATGAAATTCTTGTGATTAAATTAGTTTAATCTCTACTTAAATTTTATTTTGTTTCGTGCAACTCGGCGTTATAAAAGTACCATCATTCTTTCTAACCACCATAAAATATAACCAAAGAGTTTTATCATAAAATACCGTGTGAACGAAATCGCGGACAGAGTATAAAATTAAATCTTACACATTTATTATAAAAAAAAGATATTTGTTAAGATTGACAAACAATACTTGTTTACTCTGCGTCATTATAATTGTCATAAAAAAAAACCATTCATTCAATCAGACTCACCTGCTTATAAAGGTCCGAAGTATACTTTTTATTCAAATAACAAACCGATAAATCCGATGTGGACTATAATTTATCTATTCAGCAAATTTGTAGGATTTGTAGGCGGGTTGTATGATAAAAGGATTTTTAAGTTTCTCATGCGTTTTTGGTGACAAAAAGTTGAGTTTTTTCAGCCTCACCCGTTGTTAGTGTCTATAGACGTTGACCACGTTTTTTTTTACGTTCAAAATTTATAATCTATCCATTACAGTTATACGATGAAATTGAGTTTTAATCTAATAATATATCTAAATAATGATAGCCTGTGATAAATTGTTTTTACTGATAAATCCGGCATTGCATACTTTTTAACCGACATCAAAAACGGAGGAGGTCCTCTTTTCGACTGTATTGTTTTATGTATGTTAAATCAGAAATTTTTACTGGTTGGACCGATTTCGTTGATTGTTTTTTAATTCGAATGGCGATACTTGTCATGTGGGTCCATTTAAATTCAATCGACAAGGACTTTTTGAGTTATGTCTAATAATGTGTATTTACACGCTTCAGCCTGTAATATCCCACTACTGCGCATAGGCCTCTTTCCCCATGTAGGAGAAGGATCAGAGCTTAATAATTACTAATGCGTATTACTTAACTTTACTAAACTTTTGTTATATATTTTCATTACTATTATGTTATATTTTTACTTACTTTAATTAATAATGCGTATTTACTTGACTATTTCTCGTCTACCTACGTTGTCTTACTCGTAGATGTAATTGAAGCCGGTTTTTTTTCGTAGCATACAAACACAATTATATATAACAGATCTTATAAATAAGAGCAATAAATTAACTATCAACACTATAAATAAATTGTTAACTGAGAGCCAATCCCAAATTAAATTATAATTACAAATGAACAATTGAATGTGATGACAAAAAAAAATTGTTTAAATGCAGAGATTGCCGTTTGAACTAAATGCTAGTATTTGTTTTTTACGAATCCTATTTGTTTCTATTTTTAACCGACTTCAAAAAAGGGGGAGGTTACTCAATTCGACCGTATATATTAATATATCGAAAATCGTAGTGACGAATAGTGCGTTAGTTAATTTTTTTCGTCTACTTACGTTGTATTTACTTGTCGATGTAATTGAAGTCGGTTTTTTTCGAGGGTTTCCCTCAATTTCTCTGAGATTCCATCATCAGCTCCTGGTTTCCTTATCATGGTACCACACTTGCAATATCCGATTACCGTAGCATATAGACGTTTGCAACACCAGAAACCTCGCAAACGCGTTGCCGACCCTACCTATATGTTAATCTACTACTACTAAATTTAAGTTTTATCTTCAAAAAATATTTTGATATCTTTAATTAACATGCAGTTCTTAAAGTTTCAATAAAAAAAAAACAACATTTTTGTAGACACTACGTATCGTAACAAACATTTATTGTAGCTAATAGCTTAGTATATTTCTGCTTACAATTATAATTTTATGTTTTAATGTTAACGACGCACAACTGTAGTTTACTTCTTCAGATCGACTACCTAAATAGGCATAAAAAAGGCTTTCTAGTCTAAGAAAAAGAATAATACCACATCAAATGGTAAATAAACGAATCAAATAATACCCTATTGGGTTCCGATAGATGGCGTTAACAAAAGCGTAACAAGGTCATTCGTTCAATAGATTTTACTCCTCATATTTTTTTATACCGGGCGCCATATGAAAATCGATGCTTAAGGAGTAACCTCTAAAAATATATTAATATTTAATAATAATTTCCACACACTACATAATTAGATAGATATAGAGAGATAAGAGAGAGATAAGAGATAAGAGAGATTAGATAGAGATAGATAGACCGCCTTTGTGCATAGTATTGTTTTGCAAATTTTATTTTTAAAGATGTATGTTATGTAATATGCACAATAAAGTTTATTTCTTCTTCTTCTTTCTTCTAATTAAATAAAAGCAAACAACAAACAAACTTGAGGGTTTCCGCTAGTATGCAATAGTTTAACACGTGATGCTATACACTAATTTCTATGTAGGAAGTAATTTTAAATTTTATTAGATTATAAAGACGTCAAGCTGACAAGAACGACAATGCCTCTTTGCGAGATCGCAAATTGACACAAATTGCGGATTCACGCTGGGAACGATTGCTACCGTCTTTCGATTTTTTTTTTTCTACGGAGGAGACGTTAATGGACGTGGGAAAATGTCTAATTTGACTTCTAAAGTTGTTATTTATTAGACATAATCTATATGTTTTATAGTACAAATCGACAACTACAATATTACTCCGCCAACTCAATTTATAGGGGAGGGGTACCGAGGATTATTTAATAGAAACAAGTACCTAATATAAAAAAAACTAATGTCAATCCCTACGTAGATTGATTTCTTCCGTATAAAATTTTATTTAAATTTATTTAATGAACCAATCAATGTCTGAAAAAAAAAACCGTACAATATCAAACTTGTATATTTAGTAATTTTTGTTAGTGATTTATAGGTTCCTTAAACATTCAACTTTTAGTAGCTACACTTCCTAATCTGCTTTATAGATACCATGTATTGTACTCAAAGGTAGTTAGTAAGAGTTTGCTCTTCTCTATAAGACCACTTTAATATATTTTTTTACTTTATTACTTTTATTGTTTAATTAATTATTCTTTTAGTAGAGGTGCGAAAAAAAGAGTATTGTTAAAAAGATTAAAGGTTATTTTACTTTTGGTTCACTCCCATAAAGCTGTTATCGTTTAAATAACAGTGATTAATAACTACAAATAGTTTTATTGTCAACGTATCTTTTACAATTCTTATTTTTTTTTATCTCGCAAGTGTCCAACACAATGGTACAGAGTCAAAATATTTAACTACAAATAATTGTTTGTCTGTGCCCATTCGGGACACCGGAAGTCCGTGCTTCAATACCGTTTGGCTTGCGTAATTTTTTTTTTAATTCTTAAAGACGAATGATGTATCGATATTAAGGAAGGGCCTTTAAAGTTATTCATATAAAAACTTATAATTTTTTGGCTTTTAATACTTACCTATATTTTTAATTCAAAGTTCAGAGAAGAATGAAATATTAAGAGTTCCACGAAAATTTTTGGAACGTTTTTAATACGTATATTTGTTCGGACGCCTTTTTTTCTTTTATATAAACGTAATAGTGCATGCCCAGTTATAAATAAATAAATAAATAAAGATAAATACATATGTAAATATATAAATAAATTTTTATATTACACCCAAACTTGGGGTGGGAATCGAACCCACAACCCTCGGAGCAGAAAGCAGGGTCACTACAAACTGCGCCAACGGGCTAGTTATGTTTCAATTTTTTTCTATTATAATAAAAATAAAAACAAATATCTTGTCAACTTGTACACACACGGTACATATACTAAAATAACAATTTTTAAAATTTTAGTTCGTCTGTCTGTTTGTTTCGGCTAATCCCTGAAACAGCTGGACCGATTTTGACAAGACTTTTACTGACAGCTGGTGTAATAAGGAGTAACTTAGGCTACTTTTATTTTAGAAATTTATTTGATAACTCTGCAACCTAAACAAAAACTGTTTTGTTAGATTCCACGCGGACAAAGTCGCGGGCACAGCTAGTATGTTAATATGTTATCAAACTACGTTGTCAACCAATCTTACGAGATTCAAATATTCAAAATGCGTACTATTATAAGCGCTTCTAAACTAATCAAACTCCACCGGAGCTTGAAGATGGATCGAAGAAGCAGCCTTCTAAAATATGATATAATGTTGTGAAGTTAAAGATCTTAAAAATCAAACAAAACAGCTTAGAAATCTAAATGATTTAATTACCAATTTACTAGGTATATCAAGTGATTCTGTTGTAATAATATTACATGTTGTATTTACATTTACAGATTTTGGACTGAGTATGTATTTTTTGCGTAAACTCAACTTTTTTTTAAGATCATACTTTAAGTGGAAATTTTACAATACATACAATAAACATATACGATTAATTTTTATTGTATATGGATACACAATAATTGTGTTTACAGGCAAACGAAGAAAAAGCGACTTCAATTATATCGACAAGTAATACAGCGCACGTAGACAAAAAAAATTGTCAAGTAAATACGCATTATCAAAGATTACTCCAAAAGTTGTAATCAAATCTCGATGGATTTTAAATGTGACCACAAGATAAACATCGACTTTCGATTAAATTAAAAATCATCAAAATCGATACACCCAGTAAAAAGTTATGCGGATTTTCGAGAGTTTCCCTCGATTTCTCTGGGATCCCATCATCAGATTCTGGTTTCCTTATCATGGTACCAAATTAGGGATATCTCCTTTCCAACGAAACAAGAATAATCAAAATCGGTTCATAAATGACGGAGTTATCCCTGAACATACATAAAAAAATATATACGGTCGAATTGAGTAACCTCCTCCTTTTTTGAAGTTGGTTAAAAAAGGACGAAAAACCAAGTGATGATCGCACATAAGACGATCTTATCGTTTAAAGAGCAATGTCTTTCAGACAATCCTCTGACAAAGAGCATGAAGAGATTAGAGAATAAGTCGGAAAGTAGGTGTATGTACTAATGATAATAATAAATAATTCGCCTGTATATAACATAAGATACATAAATATATAGACATACATAAAAAGCATAGAATATTTATTTCGAATATTTACAATTAACAACTTAAGAACTTATAATATTTTCAGATACATATGGTATAAATCATGTCCACGTAGAATGGTGCCAAAAATGTTGGCCACATTTCCTCGTTGAATCGCTATGCTGATTCTCTGGGCAAAAATGCACCAGCCCTCTTGTCACCAGTAGAGGCAATAAGCCGAGGAGTTATCTCTTAAAAAAAAAAACGGCACAAAGATGTTATTTGTAATTAGTGGTGATATTTGTGCCTTTTAGTCGTTTCAGCTTTTTTCGCAGCGGCTCCCACTCCCAAGGCTGCTTACAAATTATATAGGTATCCTTATAATATCTGTCTATATAATATATATAATAGCTTCAATGTTTTCATTAGGTTAAAATAAATAATATCTATGGTTTGACTAGCCCGTTGGCGTAGTTTGTAGTGGCCCTGCTTTCCGTTCTGCGGGTTACGGGTTCGATTCCCGCCTGAGTTTGGGTGTAATATTTGTATTTTTATATTTATATATAAAAGTATTTCTATGTATATTTATTTAAAAAAATATTCAGTTATATCAGTCGGCTGTGGCCTATAACACATGCATTAAGTTGCTTAACATTTGAACAGACTACTGTGTGCGAATGTTATAGGATATTTATTTATTTTATGGTTTTCATTTTTGATATTACACAAATATTTTTAAAATTAGCTATAATAATGTGTTCTAAAATCATTCCATAATTAATATTTTTTTTCAAAATATTTTAACAAAGAGCGTAATTTTTAAGAAAAGGTTTTATAAGAGTTACGACTTAGCAAATGAGAATCTTGACCCGAGTCGACGACTGGTCAAGTACGAAAAGATTATATTAAATTGTATATTTTCGAATAAAATACTCTATTTTATTTTATTTTTGAGATTTTAAGTAATTATATACTTGATTTTAATCTGAATTTGAAGTTAAGTTTTTAAAATTAATTAGGTACAAAGCACGATTTTTTGAATGAAGGAGTAAAAATTTCTAAGCTAACTTTGAAAGAAAATATATATCGTATTTTATACATCATGTACTTGTTTAAGCAACAGTTAATAATGTGTAATAGGCTAAATAAAAGCAAATGCTTCATAAATTGTATACACATGTTTTGTAAGTAGACAAATAAAAAGAAAAGAAAATTTCTTATTTATAAAAAATATTGTTTTATTGTGTTCGCTTACAAAAATAATCTTAACAGGAAATCCTTTTAACATAATGATAATCTTAAAACTACATATAATATTTCACTATCAAACTTTCGTACAAAAATATATATTTTATAATTTACAAAATTCTTCATTATAATTTATATACATTGCTAAGAGATTTTACAGCGCTAACTAATACCCATATAAATAAGGAAAGCCAACATGTGGAACTGCAGATAGCGGCACGAAGACAGGCATCATCCTTTCAGCGTGAAGATAATGAGTTCTCGTGTGCTTCTTTAAATGATCTCTTCTGCCGAATTTCTTCCCACAAGTAGGACAGGGGTATGGACGAACGCCAGAATGTATCCGTTTATGCCTCGTCAACTCCTCATTCCTCGTAAAGGTCTTCCCACAATTCTTTTCATCGCATTTATAAGGCCTTTCACCCGTATGAATCCGTATATGCCCTTTCAATTGTCCGTTGTTGGAGAAACCAACTTGGCAGTGCGGACATTTGTATTTCTTCGGTCTTTGCTTTCTCGCGTTAAGGAGTTTTGCTTCGTTTTCTTGTTGTAATATTCTTGCGTATTCTAGTTCCATTGCATACCCTTGAGCTAATGATTCCAGAAGAAGAGGATCTGTTGGTGGTATACCTAACGTATGTGCGATGTCTGTAGGTAAGTATTCAGGTATATAACTTTGATTGTAAGAACTTGGCGGCACGATATTTTGATGTAGAAAATTGTGTGTATGTAAATTTTCAGCGGATTTCTTAATGGTATCTTCTTGTTCTTCGTTTTTTATTTTTTCCGGTTCTTTTAAAAGTCTATCACAACACAAGCTTAGACTTGCGACGGGTGAATCAGGAACATCTTCAAGAGCACTTAAATTCCGTTTTTTATCATCTTCATTATCCATAGTCGTTGTAGACACAGTTGCATCTTGGTGATTATTATTTTCATTCTTCTTGAAAGTTCCACGGATTTTCCTTAAGCGGCTTTCACGTTTTTCTTCTTTTCTTTTCTTTAGTTCCATGTCTTTTATTTCATTTGATTCACTTATCTCTATTTCCTCGGTATTTTTACTATCACTCACATCCCAAGGTCTAAAAAGTCTTGAATATTTTTTTTGAATAGACAACATTTTCGCGACTAGTATAAAGATGGATTCACACACGACCGATGTATCAGACTGGGACCCTTTCTCATTTCAACAACTTTTATATACATTCCTTTAACAATAAATTTAATAAAATCGCCCAAAAGTAGAGGGATAACCGATGCCATTGAATGGACGAAAGAGACGAAATATTTTTCAATTGTTGCACACTTGAAGGGTGCTTTGAATCTTTTGTTACAACTATATGATCACATTTAAACATAAAATACCCTAAACTGTTGGCATAAGATTGATTGTTGTGCATAAGCTAAATGGTAGTTAGGCTGTATAGTTCATAGGAGGTGTCATAGTCTTTGAGATAGGGGTGTGTAATGTTATTTATGTTGATTTTTGTGCGTCGTCCGGAGGCGGGCTCAGGGGCAGAGCGTTCTGCTCGAGTGGTCGCGGCCCTTGCAGCTGCCAGCTTGTTTGTTTTAATGGTTTTGCCGATTGTTGCGGTTGTGACGATTTATGCGTTATATACACGCAAGCAGAACAATACATGTACATATGGGTACTTTATTGAACTCTTGAAAGGAGCGTTTCTTTTCGTTAGCAATTTTATTTTACAAAGCCAAATATTTAGGAAATGTTTAGTGTTTTATTTTTGATATTTAATTGAAATAGGTGTAATATATAATTGAAAGTCCGAAATAGAAGAAAACCATTTTAATTGTAAGAAAAGTTTGATGTTTAAACAGCAAAAATATTAGTACGTATTTCCGTTAAAATAAAACTTGCGTTTTAAAATTTTGATTTTAAGACGAAGTAGCGATACAATTGTGCAACAAAAACCTAACATTTCCTGGACATAAAAAGTGAAGTCCCGTCGTCCATATAATTGATCGAAAGGATCAATCTAAACAAATCGAGTTCCTATTCAAATACAATAGTCTTGATTGCGACGCTTTTGACGCTTTTTGAGAATTCTGAGGGAAGGACTGCGAAATTGGCGCGATCTGTCAAATTTCGTGTCGCGAGTGATCGATTGCCGCCATTTTGTTGAGATTGACGTGAATTATTTAAAAATTAAAATATTCACACGAAATAATCGTAATTTAAGTTTATTGTAAAATAGCAGTTATAAATCTTACTTTATGACTTAATTTAACATTTACTTATCTACTTTTTATGTAACATTATTAAAATTTAAGAATCGCTTTTTTATTTATAAGCATTTTAATTATCATTATCATCAATCATTTTAGTGTTAGTAATAAGTTATCATCAATCTTTGCTACGGAACCTTAAAAAAAATATAATATAAATTGATGGACGTAACCTTGATTATCAACAGAAAATTTACGAAAATTTATACAAATCAACAAAATTGGAGTGTCTGTGTGTAATATTAAAAATAACCGTTATTTTACTAAATGCATATGGATGTATACACGGTACATATACCAAAATATTTTTTTTACAATTTTTTTCTGTCTGTCTGTTTGTTCCGGCTAATCTCTGAAACCGCTTGGCCGATTTTGACGGGAATTTCACTGGCAGATATGTGATGTAAAAAGGAGACAACTTATGCTACTTTTATTTTAGAAATCTATTTACTTTATAACTCTGAGAACTGAACAAAAACTTTATTGTTAAATTTCACACGGACGAAGTCGCGAGCGCAGCTAGTCAAAAATAAAATCAAGTCTATTTACGTTACTTGATCTCATAAAAAAGTATCACCATTCCAAGAAAAAATTCGCAATCTAATCTCGCAAGAGCTCATTCATCAAGAGCCCGATAGTAACAGAAATTACTTTCAAAAGATTTTATATTATTTGGAGGTTTTTGCAAACGCCTTGATATCTTGAGGCGGTTTTATTCGAGTGATCGATCCGTTAGCTTACAGTAATACAGTTTCTTATACGTTGTTAATAATAGAGCACAGACTATATATTTCATTCAATCAGATTAAAAAAATATCACAACGATCATATTTATTTATTTTTTATGTCACTATGTCGGCAAACAAGCGTACGGCTCACCTGATGGTAAGCGATTACCGTAGCTTATAGACACCTGCAACACCAGAAGCATCGCAAGCGCGTTGCCGACCCAATCTTCAATCCCCCAGGAGCTCTGGTCACCTTACTCACCAACAGGAACACAATACTGCTTGAAAACAGTATTATTTTTCTGTGATCTTCTGTAAGGTCGAGGTACTACCCCAGTCGGGCTGCTCCATATTTTAAGCAGGAAATTCCTGCTGTGCCCTACCTCAGTTATCTATAATATAAAAATGAGTCGCTGAATGTGTTGCTAAGCGCAAAACTCGAGAACGGTTGGACCGATTTCGCTATTTTTTTTTTTTTTAATATTCCTTGAAGTACGAGGATGGTTCTTACGGAGAGAAAAATTCTAAAAAAAAAATTTAAATTTCCTGAAAAAGTCTAAAAACAACACTTTTCTATACTTCTATAAAAAAGATTTGTGATAATACTTAAAAGTCAATTTGAACTTTAATACCATACGATAAAGTTTGTGTTAGGCGATACGAAGTTCGCCGGGTCAGCTAATATTAAATAGAAATTTAAAATCAAATGTATCAAAGCTATAATTTTTTATATTCTATTCACTCACACACTCACTTCAGCCTATCGCAGTCCACGGCTGGACATAGGCCTCCACAAGTTCGCGACCGACATTATGGCGCGAACTCATGTGTTTTGCCCGTAGTCACCACGCTGGGAATGGTCGTTGTTGACCGCAGGCATTCTATTCTATAAATAATATTTTAATTATTAATGTTTAATCTTTAAAAGTATAAAATAAATAAATTAGTAATAAATTAAACAAAAGTCAAATGAGTAGCGAATCAAGATTTCTTATTAAAAGTACCTGGGTGACCGAGCTTAGCTCGGTATTTTTAGAAAAAAAGAAGATTTTCTTTGAAATATATGATGAGAGTAGATGATGAGGTTTATGAGAGTTAAAATTATACATGAACTTAAAATTGAAGCGAAAAATAGTTTAACTAAACCCAAATATAATGTTTTACATTTCTAAAATAAGGTAGTAAGTTTATATATTACACATATTTTTGATTCTAATATAATTTGAAAAAAAATATTAATATCACGGCTATCAAATAAGCAAATATAAAATTAAACATTAGAAGATGAAAGAAAAAAAAAGAAACATTAAAAGCAAACATTAGAAAACAATAAATATAAAATGATCCGTCTTATGGTAACCTAATATACCGTATCTTATGGACGCCTACAACACCAGAAATATAGGAGTTCTAACTACCTTACTCACAGGAACACAGCACTACTCGATATGCAGTGCTATTTAGCTGTGATCTTCGTAAAGTTAAGTATTTCTCCAGATGTGCTGTTTCGAATGTTCGAGCGAGAAATTTGCAGATGTGTCCTTTCTCTATAAAAAGATATGTCAAACGTTTAAAATTCGCTTAGAAGTCTACCTACATATAACTTTTAAAATTTCATGATCACTAACATTAACTACTTGACACGTAAAACATGGTTATATATCTTATTTTATGTCTTAATAATATTAGTCTACTTATTTTATGATTATACATCGTGTGATGAAGAAATATTTAATTATTAGAGGCTACTGTTACCATATCATAAATCATTTGATACACAGCAGTATACAACATTTTTTGTTACACCTAAGCGTATTTTTTTTTAATATAATATTTCTGAGTTGTCTGTATTCGAGAAATGGATCTGAAAAATCTAAGTACTTATGTATATTCCCATATAATGTGTAATGGAATGATCTGAATTTAAAGTTCTATTATCCTGCTCTAATAAATAACATATTAAATTTATATTTCAATACATCCAACCACAAAGTCATAACGTTCATTCAAAAACACCTCAGCCTTCTTTTAATACTACATAATAATAGTTATTCACTCTTCGTCCATCTAATTTCTGTATCAAAATCATATAAATCTTGATTATAATGCTCTTGGCATAATTTAAAATATCGTTTAGTGGAATTTTCTAAAACCGTGACAACTTTATATGATGTCATTTTTGGTCACTTTTTCTCTATTCTTATTGTATTTTCAATTACTACGGTTGTCATAGAATGGTCTCAATTTTATCAATGGGCGTAGAACGCTGTAGTATTATATAAGGTGTAGAAACTTTCAGTACACATTAACACATAACGCGTTTTAAAATAAATGATTATAATTAAATTATAGACAAAATTTAACTAGTTGATTTCTATACGGGAAAATGAAATGCTTGTTTTGAATGTAAGAATCTGTTTATTGCTATTTAACGCCAACGTCTACATAAAGAATTGAAAGTCTAAGTTTAATAGAAAAGTACGTTTAAGTTTGTGTAAAAAAAGAATTAACCTTCGTTGTCCTACAATAAACAAGTTTAAAAGAAAAATTAATATTTGAATCATCCTCTATATAGCGTTTCGCGATATTCTGTGTGGTCTATATTTGACCATGACCGCAGATAGCTAAGAACAAAATGCGCTATAAATCTAAAATGGCTGACAAGTCATTGTACGCGCGCCATCATATACCCATTGATGCAACGCAGACAAACTGACGCTATGCCGTTTTTATAGTATAATTTTAAACTTGTTTATGATTTTAATTTTTTTTTTAAATCCTTTTTCGTGTTACATTTTACAGAAAGCAGTTTAACCTTAGTCTATTGATCTGTTTACGAAATTGTAAAGAATTTATTGAATAAAATCACTCTCGCTTTTATTATGAATGATATGTACACGATTTTGTTTTTCTTTACTTTTCATTTTACTCAATTTAGACTAAAAGTGAATGAAATAGTTATATATTATTAATTTTGTTCATTCACAATAATTTTATGTGATTTTGTTACACGCATACGCTAGACTGACGACCTTGGACAATGTTTGATTGTTATTACGAGTATTTACTAGGTCTACCACCTCCACGTTTTTTATTTCTAAGTTTTCTAGTAAATTAATTTCTTTCTTGCCATTTTTTTAAAAAGATAATTTGTGAAAATACCAGGCAAAAATAAACTAATCAACTGTACTCGATACGCATATTCTTATATAACTACTATTAAATAAAAATAAAAACCATTTTACAGTAGGAACTACAAATATATTTACAAAGCTAACCTTTAAGCCGCTAAAAAATAAAGAGCTTAAAAATACGTCAATAGAATTATATTCCGAGATATACCTAGATATAATTAAGAGTTAACACTTTTATCAATTCTTTATAAAAAAAAAGGGAAAACGGAATTAAATTTTATTATAATTCAAACGAGCATTTTTCAAACCTCGTACTGCCTAATTGATTTAAAAACTAATGTCACCGCAACACGGCCACGGTTAGGGGGACTAGCTTGGGGTCAACTGGGAGGGGCGTTGTCCCCTTGTAGGGGTGGAGGATGAGGTTGGGGTTACGAATATTATTATTTTTAACTTTTATCGATTTAGAGAAAAACTAACGTCAAGTTTCTTCATAGCACCTACTAGATTCATCGAAAAAGGTTATATTTAAATATAGTTACAATGGTTTTGACTGATCAACAATTAAGTTAGTTTCGTTTTTATGTATGTTCGGGAATAACTTCGTCATTTATGAACTGATTTTGATAATTCTTTTGTTGGAAAGGAGATATCTCAAGTGTGGTACCGTGATAAGGAAACTAGGATCTGATGATGGGATCCCAGAGAAATCGAGAGAAATCCTCGAAAATCTTTGTGACAACTAGTGCGTTTGTTAATTTTTTTCGTCTACTTACGTTATATTACTTGTCGATGTAGTTCAAGTCGGTTTTCTTGTAGGCTATAAAAACCTACGTGATTATTTGTAAAAAATAAAAAATGCTTGTCATATCATAACATTAAAACTACTAGTATTTATTTTCCAATTGTTTTTCAAATACGATAGTGAGTACAAACCCTTAATGTACAACCAAAAACCACCTTACTAGCGATTTCAGCAAACTTGGTACTGACATACTTTTTTTCAATACATACTTTATCTTGATAATATGTTTGTACCTATGTGTTTATATATAGTTGTATATATGTATGTTTGTATCTGTTTATGTATGTATGTATTTTGTATAGTATCTATATGTGTATATTATAGCGATTGTCACTAACGTTACCTTATTTTTCCTCTCTTTTTTCTTCTTTTTTCTCTTAATGTGAATTTTACTAATACTCAATTCTGCACACCTATTATAATTTATTCACGTATATACATTTCCGTGATTCTTTTTTACTTAAATAGATAAACGAGTCATACTGTACGAACCTTACAAGGCTTTGAATTCCTATGTCAGAGGTTCATATCAACAGAACCATGCAAGAATAAATTTAAAAATAACTAAAAACTATTTTGCTGAACTGAAAGTTGCGTTTTTGAATATCATATCAAAAATTGACCGCTCCAGCGGGGTTCGAACCCGCGTCTCCGACGTACCGTGTCGGCGCTCTAGCCAATTAAGCTATGGAACGATACACCCGCTCGAGCGAAATTTTCGATATGATAATTTTAAATTACGGTTTAAGCGAACCGTGGCGCCGTCTATAGTGAGCTCTTTACAGAAACCCGTAACTATTCAAAGTTTCATATTACAATGAAAATCTTTGACAGGAGACGACACCGTGCTATTTTTAATATCTAAGATTTTATTTTTGTGTTACCCCCACATTAGGAATTCTAAACATTTTTGAATATCATATCAAAAATTGACCGCTCCAGCGGGGTTCGAACCCGCGTCTCCGACGTACCGTGTCGGCGCTCTAGCCAATTAAGCTATGGAACGATACACCCGCTCGAGCGAAATTTTCGATATGATAATTTAAAATTACGGTTTAAGCGAACCGTGGCGCCGCGTAATTTAAAATTATCATATCGAAAATTTCGCTCGAGCGGGTGTATCGTTCCATAGCTTAATTGGCTAGAGCGCCGACACGGTACGTCGGAGACGCGGGTTCGAACCCCGCTGGAGCGGTCAATTTTTGATATGATATTCAAAAATGTTTAGAATTCCTAATGTGGGGGTAACACAAAAATAAAATCTTAGATATTAAAAATAGCACGGTGTCGTCTCCTGTCAAAGATTTTCATTGTAATATGAAACTTTGAATAGTTACGGGTTTCTGTAAAGAGCTCACTATAGACGGCGCCACGGTTCGCTTAAACCGTAATTTAAAATTATCATATCGAAAATTTCGCTCGAGCGGGTGTATCGTTCCATAGCTTAATTGGCTAGAGCGCCGACACGGTACGTCGGAGACGCGGGTTCGAACCCCGCTGGAGCGGTCAATTTTTGATATGATATTCAAAAATGTTTAGAATTCCTAATGTGGGGGTAACACAAAAATAAAATCTTAGATATTAAAAATAGCACGGTGTCGTCTCCTGTCAAAGATTTTCATTGTAATATGAAACTTTGAATAGTTACGGGTTTCTGTAAAGAGCTCACTATAGACGGCGCCACGGTTCGCTTAAACCGTAATTTAAAATTATCATATCGAAAATTTCGCTCGAGCGGGTGTATCGTTCCATAGCTTAATTGGCTAGAGCGCCGACACGGTACGTCGGAGACGCGGGTTCGAACCCCGCTGGAGCGGTCAATTTTTGATATGATATTCAAAAATGTTTAGAATTCCTAATGTGGGGGTAACACAAAAATAAAATCTTAGATATTGAAAGTTGCGTTTTAAATGATAAACATTACAACATTGAACATTTGCGCAATTTAATCTATGCTTGTTTTTACTTTTTAGATTTAACAAATGGCTGTCTATTAAAACTGCTGGAGCAGCCACCTAACTATAGTTACCATTGAATTACTTCGAATCATCCGAAAATACTTAGGCGTATATAATACAAACTAATAAAAAATATTTACCATTTTAACTTGAAGAAGAATTTTGCTTACTCAATGTGCTGATTCAGTTTACCATAATTTACCTAATTCTAATATTTGTATCTATTTATCTGATTGATAGTAATATGCAAATCAAACTGTCCAATTCGAGATACCTAGATAACCGTTAGTTTATGGTTAAAAATATAAAATACTTCCAAAACTCGACAAAGACAAACAAGACATTCGTGTTGGCTCTTTAATGCACAATATATTTAACTATACACTTATTTCTCAAAACATTCGTTTTTTGATAATATCATCTACCAAGTCAAGGTGAACCTTAAGATATAAATGTAGTACAGTAGATACAGTAAAGGTTCAGTCCAGTTCAGTTCAGTCTATCGCAGTCCACTGCTGGACATACTCGTCTTAGAGTTCGCACCAGACATCCCAGTTTTCCGTAATCCTCAACCAGCCTACACCGGCAATCTTACGTAGATCGTCGGTCCAACGATCCAGAAAACATCACACACAGTAGGTGTGCAAAATGTATCAGACAAAAATATAATTGTAATACCAACGTTAAGATAGATTAATTTCTATATTTTACAAGACCATCGTGTTTAAAGATAGGCTTGGTAAAAAATGTTTGAAATAGTACAAAGCATCTGATATTTGAAACTATTCGTGTTACGCCTCTACGAAAATAGGATCGACAAACATATTAATCAACTTAACATTAAAAGAGTGCCGTCATATTAAATAATAAAAGGTATCTTGTACTACTCGATACAAACGACCGTACCTGCAAAACCTACAATGCGACATTGTCGGCCCAACACAGATTCGCCACATCAATCGTTGGCCGACAATCTAATTTACACTTTTGTGACACCTTTGTCGGTATCCGTCGGTCACTTTTAAGTATTTCACGTATTTTTATGTATGGCGTATCAATGGGATAAGTTTATTGATCGTGATGACAACGTCGACAAGTTACAAGTTTACGTCTTTATCAAAATTGTTTAATTTTTTTTTAAATCTTGTAAATGGTTTATGTCGAGCAGTGTTTGCTTTTATTTGATATGATTTTAAATCTTGCTACTATTATGAAAGCGAAACATAAGAAGGTTGTATATTCATTACTCAATCACGCCATAATAGCTAAGGGCTTTCACATAATCTAGTAATTTTGAGGATACAATAGCATACGCTAGCTTCTAGGAAATAATGTAAAATAAAAACTTAGACCTAAATAATGAAATAATGAGAAAAAACCGTTAATATTTTTATGTTATTATTATTATTAATATATTAATTTAAATTTAAATATATAAATAAAAATTAATATTATTAACCGTTATTATATTTACTAAAACTGATTAAAATTCTAAAACATTGAAATTATAATATATATATTTTCTTGACTTTGTAACACTCGTAATATTATGTTCTAATATCGGAAATTGTTTTTGGTTGAGTGATAGTTTTTTGTTTGTCATTCTGTATATTGCTGTAATACCGTTTGTTTTCAAAACAAAAGAAAATGAAAAAATACAACAAAACTGTTCCTTTAAAGATAACCCAAAGATACACAAATCCTTAAGCTGTTTACTTGATGACTTAAAATAGAACTGCAAGACACTACATTATTTTGTTAATTACAAGCTGCTACGTAGGTTTTACTATAACTTATGATATATCCTCACAAGTATCCCCGTTAAATTCGTGTTTTCGTTTGTATTGTAACATGTTTAATAAAGCCCTGTGTACAGTAATAGTGCATGAATGACAATGTCCTGTAACAGTTGAAAAGTATTCGGCACCTTTACGTCGTTGTTCGGTATTGACTTTACGTTGAACTGGAAACCGATTACCTTGAGTGATATTCTTGATACTTTTATCATTTACTCTGATTATACTGGTCGAAGAAATAATTATACGTTATATTATTTTATATTTTTTTCCTATAGTACTAGTATACTTCAAAGAAGTTTTAATTTGTAGCAGTTTCATGAATCTTTTAATGCTTTTTATATAGACAGCGTGTGTTACTTTTTCGGAAACGCTTTACAAGGGCTTCATGTCGGCTGAATTAATTAAAGGGTGATTCGAAGTTCAAATCTTCTTCGTCGTCGTAAACGATGACTTCATAATGTATCAAGGCCACCAACTAAGAAAAAATTAGAGTACAGTTTAATTGTTAAGATCATTGGAAAATCTAACACAGAACTAAATTAAAAAATCGAAACATTACATTCAGATATTTTTAATACCATCTTCAGTCATACACAGGGGGAATAGATTAAAGAACAAATTTTAAATATTTAATATCACTTGGATAAAGATACAAAGTATCAAGAAACTCTATCTCAGTATTTTCAAACTCTCTCACTCATTGAAAACAGCGCGGAGGCGGGGCGCGGTATCTTTGTGAGTTTGTTTGCTTTTAAATTTGCAACTTCACAGATGTCACCTCATCGTGAAACAGTCAAGCGTGAGTGGGAGACAAGGGTTGAAATATATTGTGGCTGTGACATGTATTGGGCTAGGAGTTCTTTTTTATATTAGCTCTATGATAAAGTATCTAACAACGCTGTTTATTGCCCAATATCCCAAACGAAAATAAAATAATATCTATGTGAATTCGAATATAAGGCTATAAAAGAAAGCCATAGTATATAGTTTTTGATGTAAAATGTCACTAATATTTTTTTTGTACATGAGTCACTCGAAGTCAAAACCGCCAGGACGCATTGCTCGAAGACTTTTGTCTTTGACATACGGTACCGAGACGTGGACA
Source organism: Melitaea cinxia (assembly GCF_905220565.1). Lineage (NCBI taxonomy): Eukaryota > Metazoa > Arthropoda > Insecta > Lepidoptera > Nymphalidae > Melitaea > Melitaea cinxia. The sequence goes on from NC_059416.1 coordinate 9,727,213, forward strand.
CTGATGAAAGGACTAGTCCACAAGTTTAAAGTCGCTCAACAACGGAATGGACTATGCTTGGAGTCTCTCTCCAAGAGTGGAAATGAAACTATTCGCGAGAGATCGAAAGTACGGTTACTTTACATAGTCTGTAGAATAAACAAATCGAAGGGAAGGCAGTGTGCTATGTCACAGACTAATAGCCGCTGGAGCAGTCGTATCCGCTCTGGTATAGCGTTGCGTGTAGGCACCTACACACAGGCGGTTTGAGGGTTCAATTCCTGCTTGGGATGGATATTTGTATTTTTTTTGTGTACAAATATTTCTTTCCGGTTTGGATGTCTGTTTATGGGCTTGCCCTCGTTAGGCTGTCGGTCCCAGTTGTTATCATAAATACCTGGTAGAAATCGACGTTACTTATAGCAGGGAACATATGCGCCAATCCTTCTCCTACATGGAGAAAGAGGTTTATGTCCAGTAGTGGAATGCTACAGACTGAATAGTGATGTTACACTTTATTATAGCAGAATACCGTGTATAATTTAAGTAGGTAAGTACATGTCACAATAAAAAGAGAAAGGAACGATCGATCACGTATATATCGCTGACATAAGCTACCTTTAATGTCTGAAAGTTTTGCGGATGAATTGAGATGGATCGCCCCTTAACCCTTTGTATTGAATACCTATGAATCCTTGTAACTACTTTAAAGCAATCAAAACTGTGAACTGTTATAAAGACAAATTGAAATCAAATTTCAAAAATAAAATTAGTTATTAGATATATTTAGATAGAGAAGTTTAGTGACCTTAACCTTAAAAAAATTAAGTTTACGGTCACTAAACTTCTCTATAATTAAGTAATATGAAATTTCACTAACTTTATGAGTGGGAAATTTAATATGGTTCTACAACTTCTCTTATACCGGACACATAGAAAGAGTTTAAAAAAAAACTCGATTTAACTAAAATTTTATTGATTGTCCTCCAGACGAAGACAAGGAAGCTCAATATCCACGACAGCGTCTCGCACGCTGTAGTCGCGGTGACTAGGCACACCAACAACTGTTTCTTTTACACCGACGACCATGACGACGCAATTGGTCACTTTGTGGCGAAGGCAGTGGAAACTTAAATAATTGTGTTTGCTCGCAAACGAAAAAAAAACGACTTCAATTACATCGTAGTAATACAATGTAAATCGACGAAAAAATAGTCAAGTAACTACGTGTTATCAAAGATTACTCAAAAAGTAGTTATCAGATCTTGATAAAATTTATATGTGACCACATGACAAACATCAGCTTTCGATTAAATTAAAAATTATCAAAATCGATACCAGTAAAAAGTTATTGCGGATTTTCGAGAGTTTCCTTCGATTTCTCTGCGATTCCATCATCAGATCCTGGTTTCCTTATCATGGTACCAAACTAGAGATATCCCCTTTCCAACAAAAAAAGAATTATCAAAATCGGTACGTCCAGTAGAAAGTTATGCGGTATAATACAACGTAGGTCGACGAAAAAAGCGTCAAATAAAAACGCATTATTAGATAAAACTCGAAAAATAGTTGTTAGATCTCAAATAAATTTAAATGGGACCAAATGACACACACGATCTTTCGATCAAAAGAAAATTTGTCAAAATCGCTCCACCCAGTCAAAAGTTCTGAATACATAAAAAAAATACAGTCGAATTGAGAACCTCCTCCTTTTTTGGCAGTCGGTTAAAAACAGCAGGCCGTAAAACATTGTGCTACGGTAAATAGAGGTAGAGCAGTCATTAAAAACAACCAGTTTATAGAAAGTATACAACTAATGTCTTACTTCCTAAGCCTAACAAATCACGATAGATAAATTAATTAAAATAAAATTATCCCTATTTTAACAGCTTTAGCGGCAAGACCACGTTTGCCGAGTCAGCTAGTCTAATATACTACTATAAAATTCTCGTATCACGGTGTTTGTAGTTAAATTCCTCCGATATGGCTTGACCGATTCTCATGAAATTTCGTGTGCATATTGGGTATCCCCATTGGTTCATCCCCCAAATATTAAGGGTAGTCCACCCCTAATTTTTTTTTAATTTTTAGATAAATTTTTTATTTTTTATTTTATTATGATTTGGTGTTGAAAAATAGATACAACCCTAAATTTTCACCCTTCTACCACCAACCCATATTTTTAAAAAGCGTTTAGCGGCTAGATAACGTTTGCCGAGTCAGCTAGTTTTCTTATATATTATCTGACAAAATTTTATAAATTATTGGGAACTATTAGAGTTTAGACAACTGTTTTATGCATTTGACTTTAAGCTATATTATCTACCTGTTAACTCATCATCATCATCATCATTTCAGCCTATTACAGCTCACTGCTAGACATAGGCCTCCACAAGTTCACGCCAAAAATGGCGTGAACTCATGTGTTTTACGCTGGACAGGCGGGTTGGTAACCTGTTAATTGTTTTACTTAAAAACAAATATTTTTTGACCTTTACTCTATCTTAGTAATATAATCAAAAATGAATTACATAATGTATTTCAAAGCGCAAAACTTGAGTACGACTTTCTCGAAATGAATATGCAGAAAATTAAAAACTGTAAAGAATTAATTTAAGATTTTTAAGCTTTACGTGCTTTGCAGTCAACACATAACGTATATCGGCAGAGCTCGATACAAATACATAAATCATAATAATTCACTTTACACGATATCTATGATTTTTTAAATTAAAATCGCAGGCTGCAATATCATCCGCGCGGCACACGTGCGTCGGCGTTGCGCCGGTCAACCTCAGTTTCCGCGCCACTGCACACCATTATTGTCATCATTTGTTATATTTTATTATCTGTGGCTTTATATGATCAGTTTTATAGACACAGGGTAGCTAGTGTAGGTTTTCGATATTATTGTATACTACTAGCGTCTGCCTGCAACTTTGTATGTATGAAATTTGGTATTAGGTATCTTTATTTGTTTGGTAGCTGATCCGGCGAGTTTTATATCACATTTTTTTATGAATAATACATATGTATTTTATATTTACTTTTTTTGGCAATAAAATGAACGAAAAAATAAAGAATTATATGATTTAGTACAGTCGTTTAAAAGTTGTGCGCGTATGTACACTATTGTGTGATTCATTGTAAAAATAACCGTAGTCTATGTTAAAAAATAATGTGCGTCTGTACAAAACGAATTTGTTGCAATTTTACTACAATTGTTTTATGAAGTAATAATCTGATCTAGACGGTGTATAATAAATGAAAAAATAAATAAATGAAAAAAACAAACTTCCAGGATTAGAACTGTCAGAATCGATTCTAACTCCATTCAACCATTTTTGCATAACGTCCAATAAACATATAAAGAAAAAGACAGAAAAATACCAATAATAATTGTTTCATGTACAACCTATTGCGTAAAAACTTGTTGAGTTGTGATGATACAGGCCTATTTAACCACTTAAACAGGATAAACGTTTTCAACAACTGGCTAACCAGACCCTAAGTCTCTTCAATACTTGAAAATACCGGCAAAACTCACACACCCTTTTCCAGAACAATGAATCTCCTTGAAAGATATTATTATATAAGTATAATGGTATAAATAACACATATTTCGGCGGGATGTCACATGTGGTCACGTACAAAAGCCACCGCGCATCTGCTTCGAACAAAAACCAATGAGAAACTTCGACACGGGCCAAAATATGATGATTTTTATAAATTGTTCAAATTCTTAGATACAATGGAAAAATATAATATAGATTTTGTATGACAACAAATATTATTGAAACAACTATTTTGTCGTATTTTAATCCCTATTAAAAATATATATAATTTTTTTAATGCAAACCAACAAATCTAAGACATCAATTTGATTTTGTCAGATTTTGTCTGATTATTTGTGGCTATCTATTCATTTGTTTAATGTTTAATTTTCCATAATTTTCCACTACTGATGATAAAACGCTATATATAAGGTTTTTTTCTCTGATGTTTTAAAATTTACTCTGAAATAAACAGATTTATCTAAATCCTTTACTACTGAGATGATTTTTAATACATTTTTTTTTTTTTACTTTACGAATAATCTTTTCGTTATTCCATAAAATAGCTGTAACAGTTCCTTCCACAATAACTTTGGTTAATCGACTCGCAAATGCAGTAGAACTAAATCTACTCTCACGGAATCTTTATTGTACCTTAGAAGCCGCATATCGGTAATAGATAAAGGACCTGTGCCTCCGATTTTGGATAGAGAACGCTTTTTGACGAATAAGAGTATCCAACACAAAGTTTTTGGTATATTATTCTTTTTTACTATCGAGCTCCACTATTATTATTATTTATGTGATATTTCTATTTGGAAATATGAATTTAAAACTTGTAATTTTATCGATTGATGAGAAACATGTCCTAATGACCTATTCTACCTCCTGCTGTTAAACCCTATCCATAACTTATATGCAGGATAAACTTTACCCACAACTGGTGGAACCGGGCCCTAAGTGTTGTACTATTTTAATTGAGACACAAATAGTACTTTTTAGTCTCGTTCATTTAACCGCAAAATTGTATCAGCATAACCTAATAACCATTAACTTTAACAGTAATAACCATTTTATTTACGCTTCAGCCTGTAATATCCCACTACTGGGCATAGGCCTCTTTCCCCATGTAGGAGATGGATCAGATCTTAATCCACCACGCTGCTCCAATGCGGGTTGGCGGATATATTCCCTAATATGAGTAACGATCGCTATCAGGTGTACATGATAACAACCGGGACCGACGGTTTGTCATGTGCGGGGATCGAACCCGCATCCGCCAGCGCAACAGGTACAATCCATGGCTGTAACCGTTGCGCCAACGCGGCTGCTTCGCATTTTATTTAATAGTTTATTAATTCTAATAAAGACCGTACTTTAATTTAATTAGTACTTAACGCGATTATTACATATATTTAGAAATTCCTTATATTTCGGAGATGTTGCAGAGGCCATAATCACGATCCCAAGTAAAAATATTAATATTTACCGTGAAAGCATAGACATTTATAAATTTTACTGATACGAATATTAAAAAACTACTTTATTCATTCATAGCCCACAGAATTAGCAAGTTGAAGTGGTAGTGGGCTGGTCATCTGTGTCGCAGGACCGATGGCCGTTGGAGCAGACGGGTCCTGGAGTGGAGACCGCGTCTTGGCAAACGCAGTGTGGGACGTCCTCTGCCCCGTTGGACCGACGAATGAGGATTGCAGAAAATCGGGATGTCTGGCGCAGCCTATGTCCAGCAGTGGACTGCAATAGGCTGAGCTGACGGATTTTATTAATACTGCTATTACATTAATACTACTATTATAAAACTGAAAAGTTTATTTATTTGTTTAAACGCGTAGCGCACTTAAACTCAGGAACTACTGGTTCGAATGGTAAAATTATTTTTATGTTGGATAGCTCGTTTAAAACACTTTAGGCTATAAAGTATTTTATTGTACCTTTTTTCCTCAAATTAACGCGGGTGTAACTGCAAGGCACAGCTAATAATAAATAATCAACAAACTAATTGGAATGTCTGACGCGAACTTGGGGAGGCCTATGTCCAGAAGTGGACAGCGAAAGGCTGATATGAAAGTAATTGGTAACTAATACAATACAATCTAAGATGAATGTAAAATAATATCTCAAAAATATGTGACTGATAAGCTTTATTTCTTATTGTGTTTTTTGTTTTTAGTTAAATGTTATGATTTAATACACACACAACAAAAGATAAATCTATACAAATAGCCTGAAACGGTTTCGGGGATTAGTCGGAACAAACAGACAGACAAAAAATATAAAAAATGTTATTTTGATATATGTACCGTGTATACCATCCATATTATGCATTTAGTTATAAGCGGTTATTTTAATATTACAAACGGACACTCCAACTTTATTTATTTGTATAGATGTATATATATATAAATTTGAAACTGACATGTCTTTCGTTTAATCGATTTAAAATTTCGCCACTTTCTTAACGTCAAGCTGTGCTAAATAGAAATGTCCACGGATTCGTCACACCGCCTCGCCCCGTCACACGATTTAGAAAAGTCAAATATTCAATTACTTTCCACAAAAACCACCTACGTTTACCGCTACTGAAGCAAATTGGTAAGCAAAACTGAACCTTATTTCTTGAACACTAAGTAAATATATTGATTTTAAAACGGAAAATGAAATCGAATGCGTACTTAGTATAGATGACATCGTTGAAAAGATCATGAGTGCATTAGCTATTGTGGCTTCCTTAACAATGAGATCTCCATTGATATAAGTCAACGTTTCTCAAAAGACATTTACCGTAATAATATTTAAACTAAATTGAACCTTATACCATTCGAATAATGTTTAAAATTATTTGGATTATTATTTTGTGAACACAATGAAATTGTAGGGGTATTTTTTTCACGTTGCGTCGCTAAATTGGGTTAGGATTTTGAAGCATTATGTCTATGTTTGACACACGGTTTGAATTTTTGAATGTTTACGGTTCTTATTTGTAATTCGCTTACTTAGTGTCTGATATTGTTTTGTTTGTTTCGAGAAATTTTGGGACAGGTGTGACTTTCACTAAACATTTGAGATTTAAAGTAGGTGTTTATTGCGCTTAAGATCATCTTTAATTCGTGTCAGATTTTGGCATTTTTTGCGAATTTCATGAAATATTACTAACTGTACTCGATATTATAGTCCCTAGTAATATTACACAAAAGTAGATAAGCGGGAAGCCTTTACCCGCGTTGTCACTTGTGGGAACTTCTCTACTCCACTTTTTTACATCCTATAGCCTAAAAAGGTTACGGCTATAGGGTAATTAGGTGCCTTCAAACCTTATAGGACAGGTTCTTTAACCATAAGAAGATTACTTATACAACAAAAAAAAATTGCAAATTAGACAAAAAATAAAAAATATTAAGCGTTTATTAAAAAAAAAATAAATAAATTAGCTAATCAGACGAATGGTATCTACATTAGAAAAAAAACGCATTTTTATTGTGTTACATGTGAGATAAAATATAACTAAATTGTACCTAACAGTACCGCAAACATATCACATTAAATAAAAGGTAACCCTTACAAATAAACACAGTAATAATATAACTAACCGCATCTGTTGCGGCACACCCATTGAATTACTTAGATTTTCAGTTGACACCCATAAACACCCCATACTAGTTACGTCTGAATGCATTGTCCTTTACGACATTTAGCAAAGCAAAAGTATGTTCACTTTTTTATTTCTTTACCATAAAATTTTTTGTATATTTATTTCATTCATTTTTTTGCCACTAAGTCTAAAGAAACATTGATTCTTAAATAGTAAATTTTATTTTAACTTCTCCTGATATTATTTTTGTGGTATTTGAAATATTATGGGTATTATGTGTATGTTATATTTTTAACAATTTTAAAGATGAAATTTTAATCACGCATTCGTTATTACATAATTAACATTTTTCTATCGGTAAGCTAAAGTTTAAGCTACTAATGAAATAAGACGATTTGATATAAATTTATTTATAATTATATAATTATTAACTTTAATAATATATCTATTAATTTCATTTAAACACCGAACTTAAAACAAAATTTATCATTTCTTAGCCACTGCTACCATCGTGTCTCAACGATCAACGCTCTAACGGCGATAGAGCCGCTTTTTTAAATTTATTTATTTCATAGTTACTGCCACAAGATACATATAATGATATAACACATTATATCCTAAATATTAATTACTGGGTTTGATTAGATTAATGTGTTCAATCAAGAAAATAATTTAGTATTAATTAGTAATAATAAAACCACCGAGAAGCAAAGCGCAAAATAATTATAATAAAATTAATTGTTAATATTTAACATATTAATATCCATGCTAGCACTGAAATTGAAACCGTTCAATTGATTACAAGTACCGACAAATTTAGTCATAAAAAATATTTTGAAAAAATTTGTATGTTTCTGAGTTTTCAAATCGCAGAAGAATAGGGCTGCGGATCAAGATTTAATCTATCGTCATAAAAGGATAAGTGGCCTTAGAGCACTGTTTGTAAGTACAGTGTAATGAAACTACAAACTCCGTTTAAAAAAAATTAAAAGTACAATACGTAGAAGAAACTACAAATATATTGCATTACGTAACACTGTGTACAAGAAAGTTTTTCGCATTCCGCGATATCGTAACATTCCAATTACAGTTGGCAAAGTTGCAGATGACAAGAAAACTATCAACTTGGCTGTTCACATTAAAAGTTTCACTAAATTTTAGGGACAAAGATCTTATTATAATAATACCTTCATCTCTCTCCGATCTTAATATAAAATGTTAATTTGTAATTGCATAGGTATACCTACTGTTTTATTAACTGACTTCAAAAAGAGGGCGAAGCCTTCAATTCGACTGTATGTATTGTTAAGTATGTTATCTCATTACCCACACTATATGTCTAAACAAATAAATAAAATTGGAATGCCTATTTGTAATATTAAAATAACCGCTTTTTACTAAATGCACATGGATGTATATACCACGATACGTATACCAAAATAACATTTTTTACAATTTTTGTCTGTCTGTGTGTCTGTCTGTTTATTCCGTCTAATCTCTGAAACGGCTGGACCAATTTTGACGGGACTTTTACTGGCAGATAGCTGATATAATAAGGATTAACTTAGGCCACTTTTATTTTAGAAATTTATTTATTTTACAACTGCGAACTGAATAATAACTTTTTTATTAAGTTTCACGCGGACATATATAACTTACTATCGCCGAGTTGCACGAAACAAAATTAAAATTTAAGTAGAGATTAAACTAATTTAATCACAAGAATTTCATACAATTCTTGCGATTAAATTAGTTCAATCACTACTTAAATTTTAATTTCTTTTCGTGCAACTCGGCGTATATGAGATAAATCGGAAAAGCAAAATCGGTATACCCATAACGACTTTGATGATGCCATTTTTAACCGAAAAGTAGTTCTCGTTATGTAGTACTATTTAAGTTTGATCGTGATCTGACAAGTACTCTTGAATTACGTCTAATAATGTGTATTTAACTGTCTATTTGTTTACGTTGTATTACTTGTCAATGTAAATTGATGTCGAATTTTTTTTTCGTTTGCGAGCAAACACATCTATCATATCACACCAGAGTTCCTACAATATACCTACTAATTTGTTAACCTAACCTGTATTCTTTCTACACTTGTTTTGAAAACTTATTTCGTATTCAGCTTCATTGTAATAATGGCTTTCACTTTTATTAATGCCATCTATTGGTCTCTTTTTCAATTGTTATTGGTACCTCACGATGTTGCAGTTTTATCTGCCCCTCACTAGATGGCGCTAGTTTGTTTTTCCAATGAGAATAACAGGTGATAATCCGCCATATGAGGCAAATACTATTAGTAAATTTTCTAATAAGAAAACTCTGTATGCAATAAATTTAATAGATTGTGAAAACATTATTTAGATACTTGTAATATGAAGAGTAAAAGTATAGTTACTGTTCGAAAGACATAATAAAAAGTGTAATCACATACACAGAAGTAACCGAGCGTAAAAAAATATATGTGAGTTTGTATATAAACTTTTATTATTTATTTATTATAATTAAGTTTGACAAAATTAGATTACTTCGAGTAAAAAACTATAAATATCTTCGAAAACTATTCTTTTCTTATACTTATGAACATATATTTTTCACATGAAACAAAATAAAAATTATTCAGTAAGATCAATTACCAATCTCATTAGATATCAAAATAAAAATTAATTTATTCACGTACGCTTTAAAAGCACTTATGAGTCGTTATTTTTTCAAGTTAAAAAATATATACACAATTTATATAACACAACAGTATATTAAATTGAGATAATTTTAAATCCAGGAATAATTATTTCCTCACGTAAGTTTTGTGTTAAGTAGGTTATGGACGAATTACGCCACCGTCCCCTCTAACTGGAAGTCAGTAAAGGTCAAAAGGTCGACGCAGACGTTGGCAGCGCGCCAGCTTTCAGATAAAGTATAAACCGTAATACTAGGATGAAATTACGATAGCGTGTGCTTAAATTTCTAAGACATCGTTAATCTATTTATTTATTGCTTTATTTCACATTTAGAACTACATTTAATAAAATAACTATACACTAGTGATCGCCCACTGGTCAAAATTCGACCAAAATTAATTTAAATTATATGTTTGAACATTAATAAGATTCTGTTGTCAAAGACTAAACTTCTATAATGATAAACAAAAGTGTAAATATGCATGTGTGCGTGTTCAATACATGGTAGTGTGTGTAATTTTTTTTTTATTGATTTAATGTATTTTTTATTTATAATTAAAAAAAATATTTATATTGTGCACTCCTTCTCTATATAAACTATATGTGTGTGAAATTTCATACTCCTCTGTGCACGCAATTTTCGTAAAAAAGTGTACAAAGTTTTTGCTTCACGTATTAATATTAGTTCTTTACCTATGAAATTGCCGTTTCGTCGTACTGGCTAAACAAAAAAAAAAAAAAAAAAAAATCACTAAGAACTCGAATTTCAAATTATTTTTATTTTAAAAATATAGAATTCTTTTTATTTAATTAGTCATTTGTTTAATGGTTAGCGTTCTGTTTACATGGCATTTGTACGTTTTTCGTCATCATGGATATGTTAAAAATTCGAGTGATTATGGAGTATGAGTTCAGTCGTGGTAGCAAAGCGGCAGAAGCGGCACGCAACATCAACGGAGTTTACGGTGCGAACACTACTAACGATCGTACCACCCGTTATACTTACCCGGTTTACTCGCTTTCGTTCCGGAAATTTGGACCTAAGAAATGAACCACATGGTCGTCCGAAAATGTTGCTCGACAATGACGAATTAAAGGCGATTGTGGAGGCTGATGATTTTCAAACTACAGCTGAATTAGCGGCAGCTTTCGAAGTTAGCACTAAAACAATATTGGTCTATTTGCGTCAAATTGGCAAGGTAAAGAAGCTCGACAAATAGGTGCCTCACAAATTGAATGAACGCCAGCGCGAAATACGCGTCGAGACGTACCTAGCACTGCTCAACAGACTCACAAACGAAGGCATATTGAATCGCATTGTTACTTGTGACGGAAAATGGATTCTATTCGATAATCGCAAGCGCTAAGTTAGTTGGTTAGATCCTGGTTAAGTACTTAAACAATGCCCTAAACAAAAAAGGATCCCTAAGAAACTGATGGTAACTGTTTAGTGATCTAGCGCCGGTGTAATTCATCACAGCTTCTCACCAAACGGCATGAGCATTACTGCAGATGTGTAGTGTGAAGAACTAAACACAATAATGGGGAAGCTCGCACGTCTCCAACCAGCTTTGGTCAATCGCTCGGCTCCGCTGCTCCTGCACGACAACGCGCGACCTCATACTGTACAGCAGACGGCCTCCAAGTTCTCCGTCATCCACCGTACTCACCAGATCTTGCCCCTACAGACTCCCACTTTTTTCCAGAATTTGGATAACTTTTTGGTGGGAAAAAAATTCAATATCAGCAGTACAAAATGCCTTTGAAGAGTTTGTGGCCTCCCGTCCAGCAGAGTTTTTCAAGAAAGGCATCAATAAGCTACCAACTACGTTGGCAAAAATGCATTGATTCCATGGGTAATTACTTTGAATCATAAAAATAAAAAATATAGAAAAAAAGTGCGTCAACTTATTTCATCAAAAACGGCAATTTCATAGGTAAAGACTAAGTATATAGATATATAGATATTGTAACATAAAAAGTGCAATAGCATATCTAATAGCGATCTCTTACAGACAGCCTCTGTCGACTTAGAAAAAATTGATGATATGACACAACTAGGTAAATCTATATATCTCTGGAGTTCCTGACTAGATATAGATTTTTCTCTTAAACTTAATATGAATTGAGTTAGTTGACAACTGGAGTTATGATATTAGTTGACAATGTGCCTCAGCTGTTTCACCACAGAACTGCCATTGGAGGATTAGACATAGCGAGGCGAAAATTACTATAGAGCTAAATATACGAAATGTAGGTTACATTTCTACATATAAAGCCTATGTTTGTATACTTAATAGGCGTAAAAATTTACTTAGAACACACATTACTCATATAAAAAAAATGTTATAATATATATTAATATGTACTAAAAATATTTAATTTATTATTTCAACTATTAAATAATGTACTACATAAAATGAAAATGTAATTGCTTACAAACATCTTTCTCACAAACGCGAGTTCGTTATTTCAGTAATTGTCGATCCCTGGAGATCCGGTACGTGCTACGTGCGTAGCATTAAGCTACGAGCGCTGTAGTGCGTAGCAATTCAATTGCTCAGAGTGTAGACCTTGTTTTCATGTTGCGAATGCGATGTATTTTATGAGTTGAGCTGGTTTATGTAATTTGTTGTGAATGGTTTTTGTTACTGAGTTGGATTTTAATCACGACTTTTTACAACTTTTTCTTAATTCTATTAATATTTTTTCGATATTTTTTATTATACTAAATGATTACGGTCTTTTCACTTCCGTATGGTTACTTATAACGTATTAGTGTAACATAGTAGTTATTTTATCGAGTTTCTGGATCAAGTATTTCGTAGTTATCCAACTTATAAATATATTCAAAAGATGAAAGACATGCTTATATTGTTTAAAAACAAAATATGTTAGACGCTAAGACGCTAAGGGTACGCTTTACCTCCTGTTAATAGGGTATATGATAGGCTATCAGAAACTTATGTTCAATACAAACTATAAATGCAACTAGTGTAGTTTTCTTAATAGAGAATAAAGCTTTGATAAATCAATATTATGAATACATTATACATTCAAAAATATGCTCTAGTCTATGAGTATATTAATGTATTTCCAATAACGTCTCATGCTTTACTTATTACTTTTTTTATACAACTAGGTAGGCAAACAAGCGTACGGCTTACCTGATAGTAAGGGATTAAAGTTGCCTATAGATATCGAAAGCTCCTCACTGACCCTACCCCTAAATCCCTCCAGGAGTTCTGGAACCTCACTCACTCCAAGGATACAATAATGTTTGAGTGAAGTACTATTTAGCTGTGATCTTCTGTAAGGTGGAGGTACTTCCCGCGTCGAGCTGCTGCAGAACTGAGCAGGATATTTTCTATCTACTTCTAATCTATATATATCTTTTCTATCTATTTTCTAACTACTTTGTTAATTACAAAATTTTATTATAAAACAAATAATAAGTGTCATAGTTGTGCTTTAATATTAAACATTCTAATAAATTTCGATACCAATTAGCACTTAATTAGGAATTAGGCGAGGTCTATCAGTGGATTCAACATGTATATTTTAACCAACGGTTGTTAGTTCCAACTCTGTCTAGTATTGCTTAGTAATCAAATAGTTTAATTTTATACACTTATTGATAAAATATACGTGTATATGTTTTGCACGAACTTAAGAGGTTCTCGTAGCATATGAACCCTCACAGTATGAAAAAGATCATAAGTGTTCTTACCCTCGCTGCCTGTATAGTACACCCATAGGAGTTTTATTTTCAGAATTAGCAAGTTGAGGTGGCAGTGAGCTTGTCACCTGTGTCGCAGGGCCGACGGCTGTTGAAGCAGATGTGTCCTGGAGTGAAGTGACGTCCTCCGGCCCGCTGGATCGACGATCTGCGTAAGATTGACGGGGTAGGCTGGATAAGAATTACGGAAAACTGGGAAGTCTGGCACGAACTTGGGGAGGCCTATGTCCAGCAGTGGACTACGACAGGCTGAGGTGATGATAATGCTGAAGTGATGATGATGATGATGAGTGGTAGGAGTTTTGGCTACCTTACTCACCACAGGAACACAACACTATTTGAGAACACTTCTTATTACATTGCTGTGATCTGCTGTGAGGTTGAGGTATATCCTCAGTCAGCTTACTGATTTTGAGCAAGATATTTCCTACTGTTACTTGTCTTAAAAATTATTTTCATTGACAATAGTGATGCAAAACGTTTTTAGATCTCAACAATCAGAATGATACAGCATAAAATCAAGACGAGTAAGCACATTTCAATATATCCTTGCTAAATTAATTCTACTCATTGATTAAAATGTAATAATAGGGAGATATTTTTTGATGTGCTCTACCTTAAAAAGGATACCATAAAAACCTCAGTAAAATCTGGAAAAGATAAATCACTGAGATTCATTGTTGTCAAAGGTAACTGGGATTTAATAACATTTAGGGAGTTAACACTTTTTAATATATATTTCTGTTATTAAAGTTAGTATTTTTAAATGAAAACTAGTAATATATAAAAAAAGTGACGTTTAAAACAAAGCAGTAATGTATTGCAATTAATCGTATAATTTTTTTGTAAAGTATACCGACGCCGATGTGTCTACCGTCAATTCTGGGACAATGATGGCATCGCGACATGACAAACTTATTAAAATAACTATTCGATTAAAAACCAACTTTATTCAATTGTAATACGGATCACTATAACTGTAATAGACCCTGCTCGTTGTGTTGATTAATACGATGGTCAAATTAATACTTTAATTTGTTACAAACAGAGTTTAAATTACTATAAAAATCTGTGCCATATCTACGTACGCGAGAAAAGCCGCGCAGTCGCCCATTTTCCACGGTCAGTCGACCCGGTGGCGCCACTGAGCACGCTCGTGTTTGGGGTGTTTTCAATCTTAAAGCATTTTCAGTGATTTCCGTCAATTGTGTACAAAACCATTCCATAGTCAATTCTTGCCTTCCATTTAGATTGTAGTCCCCATACTCAGTCTCTTAATAAATAATTAAATATATATATTTGGTATAAAATAGGTAGTTGTTACAATATCGAAATGTGCAAGATCTTATGAAAGCCGGTAGCGTCAGAGGCGCCAAACGTTTTCCCGTGTCGTGTGTAAGTTACGTAACTGTTCCGGGCAAAATCGATAGCCGAGGCGTATAAATAGCGACCTAAAGTTGAAAACAGCTGGCCGGTCGCCAGCCATGCAGTCTTCGGTAAGTAAACGGGAAACATATTTTTTTTTAAATATAAAAACTATAAAACTTACATGCCGCTGAAATTAATAAATAAATGTTTTATATTTCTTACACTTGATATTAGTAATAAATGTTCTGTTTTTAATTTTTGTAGTATACATATCTATAATATAAAAATGAGTCGCTGAATATGTTGCTAAGCGCAAAACTCGAGAACGGTTGGACCGATTTCGCTAATTCTTTTTTTAAAATATTCCTTGAAGTACGAGGATGGTTCTTACGGAGAGAAAAATTCTAAAAAAAAAAATTAATAAAATTAAAGAATCGACTGTTAGGCGATATGAAGTTCGCCGGGTCAGCTAGTATTATATATTTATCCTTTTCTAGTCTTTACATAATAAAATTAACTGAAAATAATTACGTCCTTAGACGATACTGGCTTAGGTTTTATTTTTAGAAATATCTTGCGTTTTATAGTTTCTACAATAAATATCGATCGAAGGAAAACATTATTTTACCATGGGTTTTTAAGTTATATACATATGGATTAATATAATTTATATTCAATATATCTTTGGAATTAAAAACTTCTAAAATAAATAATTATTAATAAATAATAAAAAAAGGCTTATGCTTAACGAGATACTTAACACAAATACCCGATCAGATTAGAACGACAGAAATTAATGTTGAAAACATTTACGAAATCGTCTCCTTTGTCATTCGTTTCTAAAGTTAGAAGATAAATCTTCAAATAATTAAATTGTAATACGATCATTTATTTTCTAAATTTTCTCGATTCTTGTGTTTTTAGTATATTCGATAAATCTTAAAGGTTTGATTCATTTATCAATTTATTTGCATATATTTATTATATATGATCTAAATATTATAAAAGAACTTGCAATTAGCTGATTGTATATAACTTTATCTATTATTATTATCTTTACTTATGACATCGCTCTGGTGGTTCGCGCTCTGTGTGGCGTTCACACACACCGACGATTGCGGCTTCGATTCCTGCTCAGGATGGTATTTGTATTTGTATATATTTTTTTTCAATCTGGTTGTCTGTCCTTGTTGGTCTTCTACCCTGCCTCGGAGAGCACGTATAGCTGTAAAGCCCGGTTGTTATCATATACACCTGATCGTTACTCATAGTAGGAAATATATCGTCTAGCTACAGTGGAGCAGCGTGGTGCATTAAGCTCTAATCCTTCTCCTTCATGAAGAAAGAGGCCTATTCTCAGCAGGGGGTGTTACAGACTGAATCGATGACTTAAGTTTATTACGTTGACTATTAAATAGTAGACATTATTATAAAGAAATATAATAACTATGGATAATGCTCGAAACAGAAGTGAAAAATTAATTACATAAAATCTCACAAAATCTTTCAAGGGGAAAGGCGAGGTTCAAAGGTAAACTAAAACTCGCCTGATCAATATTATATATGATTTATTAATATCTCTAACAACCATTTGTTTATCAAACAAAATATGTCGATAAGATAAACCATGAAAACTGTGTCAGGCATGGTAGGTCCATATGTCATTTATATATTTTTGATTATGTTCATTTATAATGTTACAGTTCATGTAATTTAAAACTCTTATATAAAATTTTGAGACCAAAATAAGTAGTTTATGTCTATTGCTAAAAGTTTTAGAGCATATTTTAAAGTCTGCGATATATGAAATTTATTCTTAAATTGCGTTTAAGTTTTTATCAAAAATTTGTTCCAGTTACATCTGATGGAATTTAGGCAGTTACTTTTAAATTACATTGTAATAAATACATTGAAGATATAAAAACATGATCGTTTAACCACGACCTTAAAATTTAATTAAGTTAGCGACCTCAACCGTGCGGACAATTTCCTTCGTAATCACCCTGCGACCTACGTGATCTTAAATGGAATAATATGTACATAAAAATTAGTGTTTCCCACAATTTTAAGCCCATAAATTCAATACAAAAATTAATGTTATTAAATTATTATTAATAATTAAATAACATTAATTTTTATAATTATAATAATTAAATTATTATTCAATACAAATATTTAAAAAAAAATATTTATCGCCAAAATTTGTAATGAGAATATTTTCACCTTTAAGATTAAAAATCGAAAGGTTTTTAAGATACAATTAACCGTTAGAACAATTATATTCTTCCAAATACTCAGAAGCAAGCCTACCTTATATATCTTACATCTTAATTCGTCTAATCAATTGATACGACAGAAATATTTCTTATAAAAGTCCACAATCACTCCAACTCGTCTATTTGATAGCACTCCATCACTTATAGAATCAATAAACGTTTATGGGTGTTTTTAAAAAGTCCTATCGAGCTATTTCCAAGTCTCTACCAAAAGGCTTACGTCCCAGATAACAAAGTGGGTTCGAGTGTCGACGTAAATGAGATTTACTCGAGCGCTCCTTTTGCCTCGGATGGTTTCGATTTTGAATATTAAATTTATAGATTTGCTTTCGCATGATTTTCTTTTTATTAAAAACGGCAAATAATGCTTCAAGTGAATTCAAGTTGAAAGCGATATCATATTGTTTAAAATCTTGAGCATCCTCGCAAGATAAGTAGATAAATCTTACGGAAATTCAATGTCAAATAGTGCTCTCGTGTATTTTTGTGGTCCTGTGGTGAATACGATACCCAGAGCAATTAGGGAATACGCTTGTAGGCGTCCATAGACTACGGTAACCAATTACAATAAGGTGGATCGTACGCTTGTTTCCCACCATTATTTCGAATACTAACATTGTAAGTTGATATGGATCCCGCAAATTATCTATTTCTTAATAACCATTATTATGGATTAAAATGAAAATATCTACAGAATACTTACTTATACATATTTTCTTTTCCAACAAAAGCCCCAACCCAAAAGTTCGTAAACATAAAGGTATATTTATATATAAGGTATAATATTTGATCTAGAAACATTACAAAACAAATCGTTAAGTCAACACGAAATGGTCTTAAACTCGCGACGTTCGTTTAAGAAAGCAACTTTTTATTCAATAAATATATTTCAAATCACTCATTCATTCAATTATGCTTTAATTAAATTACTTTAGAAATGCTAAGCCGCTGGATATTTAACATAGAAAATGTTTAGTTTTTATGCAAATATTTTACGTTAATAATATTTCGTATTTATGTTTTAATAGTTTTATGATATTAATATCGGGCAGGTGCTTCTCTTATATTTTAAGACCTTTTGGGTTCAATTTCGATTACAGAGTACTATTGTACTATTGTAGAGTACTATTGTAATTGTATTTTAGAGTATTTATAGTGTAGGTCGAAAAATTAAAAAATATTTGTGGTGGAATTGAATCCAGTGCAATATTTTATAAGTTCTAGCTGACCTAGCGGATGTTGTCCGGTGTTGCAAACTTAATCTTTACAGTTTCTGAAATGTTTCGATTATCTGAGCAATTTTACTAATTATTCATTTCATATAAACCTTCAAGATAGTATTTTTTTTTAAATTTGGTCCAGCCGTTTTCGAGTCTTGCGCCTAGCAACACAATCACTGAGTAACTATTATTGATTTACAAAGTTAAATAATAAGTAAAGTAGTAACTTTTGATCTTGAGTTTCGTGTAAATTCCCAGATATAAAGCATCCTTTGTGATTCAGGTAACATCTACGCAATAATTTTAGGGTGGAAAAGTCATTCATCCATCAACATAACTTTTGGGTTCCAATTTTCCATACCTATTCTGTCAAACTAACTAACTTTAAAATAGTATAATTTATCATTATGGTTTTTTCTATGGAAATAGCTAATGGTTTACATAATGTTAGCAGATTATCACCACCCATAAACATTTGCATAACAACCAGAAAAGCCACAACTTTGCTGAATAAAAGAGTATATAGAAGTAGGGTATAAAGGGATTTTGACCTCCGACTTTTTCCTCACCGTAGGAGTTGCAGATATGATAGCTTCTTCACGCCGATTTTCTTTTAGAAAGAATCTTTAAAAAAACCTATTAACCTGTAGGTATTGCTTTCTGCGATGCTCTTAGTGTTGTAGGCGTGCACAGTCTACAATATCCGCTTACCATCACGCGCACTATGAGATTATTTGCCACCTTAGTGATGTAAAAAAACCTTAGTGATGTTAAAAAACCTATATCACCTTTTTTATTAAAAATAATCTTCGAAATCGATACAACTAATAAAAAGTTGTGAGTGTGTGAAGTAGTAAACAATTAAAAAATTACGGTCAAATTGAGAATCTGCTCCATTTTGACATCAGCAACAACAATATTATACAGTTTTAGCGGAGGAAATGTAAAAGGAAATCTAACATTTGTGGTAAACTTTGAACTTTGAAACCGAATAACCGTTATTTGACATTTACTGAATTTGTACACACGCCTACTCGTTACCAGTTTTTATTCGCAAGTACGACGCCCCTTACTGATGACGTAATACTTGTTTTCAGCTGCGTAATCGTGACTTTTGATGATAAATAACAATTTTAATATAATTAATTTTTATTTTTAGCTTTTGTGAATATCTTTCTTTCATGGGGAATAGTCAATGACGCTAAATAATAAATAAACTGAAAAATACATTTTTTTTATTTAGTTATTATTATTTTGTTTCTCTCTGTATAAGGGTAAATTACGTTTACCACAGCCGATGGATCCAAAAAAAACCAATTACTTTTATAAAAATATATTAATATAGTGAAATTTAAAATAAAACTTATTCTAAGTAACAATAGTGCTCGATGCTAGAGACTCTATATAATTAAATTATTATTTGTTAAAAATGTAAAAAGTAAAATATGAGAATGCTGATGATGCTCTTGATTGACGTCATATATTGTAGCGACGACTCGTGGCGACGCGCG
Source organism: Melitaea cinxia (assembly GCF_905220565.1). Lineage (NCBI taxonomy): Eukaryota > Metazoa > Arthropoda > Insecta > Lepidoptera > Nymphalidae > Melitaea > Melitaea cinxia. The sequence goes on from NC_059416.1 coordinate 9,747,157, forward strand.
GTGTCAGCGATTCCCTTGTAGGCATTGTACGTAACAGGTAGTTAGTGATGTTTACGGAATGACGGACCACAGCCACAGCCTTGTGATAATCAGTAATTATTATTGTTTTCTTTACTTTTTTTTTAATTTGTTTATATTTAAATAGCAAAGGTTGAACTTTATAATGACTTGCAAAATTCAACTATTACTTCTTCGACGAGGTGGCACTATATCACTATAATATGTTGTATTTTGCTTTTAAACTTAAGTCATAAGGTTTTAATCGAGTAATAAATTTAATAGTAGTAACTTTAAATAATAAATATAACAAAGTAAAAAGGATTGAAACATAAAAAACCCCACGAAAGTAGAAAATTTCTTAGAGGTATTTTAAACCTGGAATACTTGTTATAACCACCTCCAAACAACATTTTCCCCTATGCGAAAGATACGAGAACAGGCCAAGCCTTTGCCTAGCAGTAGATCATTTTGAATATTGAAGTAAAATATTATAAATATTATTATACACAATATGATTAAAATCTTGACAACACCTCCCCCTCGACAAGGGGAACGAACAGGTGAAAAAAACTATAATAAAACATTAAAGTAGCTGTAGATTAAATTAAGTTTTACATTTATATAATTCGAGTTGGACAATCATTTATTTTGCAGCATGTATATTCTACCATTGAGACCATATATTCAGAATCTGGGTACGGCCATATAAAGAGTCCCTAAATAGAAAATGAATCAGTAACAATTGTAGACGGATTAGATAACCTAATAAAACTTTTATTCAATATCACTCCGTTCATATTACAAGAAACGTATAATTGTATGGAAGGTATAAAAGATTGCTTTTTATATATGTTGTTATATGTGTAGCGAGAGATCATAAAGAGTTTAGAGATATAATCGACATCACCTCTCCTGCTCCTGCTCCTGCTCCTGGTATTACACCAGGAACATCTACGGTATTATACAGGCTACGATAAGAACTTGATCGTCTAGAGGAATCTATGCTTCTTTGACATTCAAAAAATTCGTTTCGTTCATTTAAAATATTCGTTAAATTTTTTTAAAGGCAAAATTAATTTTAATCAAAAAAATTAAAAACTTATTACAGTCAAAGTAGAAAAATTAGACATATGTAATTATGTATTATAAATTAACTCAAACGAAGTCACGGGAAAACTAGATATGAAATATGATAAGATATTACCTTTTGTTGAAATCCAGAGGAAGGAAATCTCGCGAGAGGTCATTTCATTAATATGATTGGACTCGAGGGCTACCACGGTCGCTTGAAGCCTGACAATACCCGGCTGGATTAACAACATTAACAATTCTCGTAAATTCTATGATAATAATTAAATATTATATTAAGTAAATAATATAATACATATAAATAAATAAATAAACACACTCAGCGGTACCCTGTTGGTTTTTCTCCTGTGTCAGGGGTCCGGAAACATACACAATGAACAAGCATAAACGCCCAGATCCATGACAAACATCTATATGGCCAATACAAATGTCTCTCGTGAGCGGGGATCGAACCCGCGACCACCAGCGCAACAGCCAGTGCTGTGACCACTGCGTAAAAGCGTCGTCAAATTATATAATATATTTAATTAATAAATATCGGATAGTATTACTTTTATATATATGTATACAACCAGGGCCGCAATTAGGTTTGGAGACCTCGGAGCAACAAAGGAGTGGAGACCCGTTGGCTTAAAAATTATTTTCCAAATAAAATGGACAATTTTTTTAAAAGGTAAAAAGTAAAAAAAATATGAAAGAAAAACTTGTTTACTAATGGTTACTAGACTGAATTTGAATTTTTTTTCCGAAGTCTCTACTGTTGGGGCCTCTCATCTGTAGAGGCCCCGGTTACCCTACCCTAAATCCCGTCCTGTATAAACCCACATATGTAGTGCCTTTAATTGGTCGATAATAGTTTCTTACAGATACCGACAAATCCGCTTTACGAAAAATAAAACAAAAATCCACTTGCTGTGTATTTACACGTATGTAACACATATGTAAATATACACAATACTTATCATTTGTTTTCATTAAACATTGTATGGAATGAACGAAGATTTTTTAATGGGTAAAAATATTAAATTCTGATAAATTTGCCTACATAACATAAATACATACGTACAATATTAAACGACAATTTGGAACCAAGAAATATTAGGTTACAAAACAATTTTCCACACATTTAGTATCCACAAAACGACCGTAAAGATATCGCCGCATAGACGCCGTGTATTGACACATTTCTACCGGCCTAGTTTCCATACAGACACGAGTGTATTCGCTATTCGCACTCATATATACACACACTTAATCCCAATTTGACATCCCCTATTTGGGTCGGTTAGTGAAATGAAATATACGAATATTATGTATAATAAATTGTGAAATTACAAAAGTAATCGAATAAAATGAGAAATGGAATTAAAAACTTTTTTGTTGCGTATAATGCAATAAATGAAGTTGTTAATTAAACTTAGAAGTATATTTAACGTACAATAGCGCATAATCAATTCAACTGTAAATCTTTTGTAATTATAAAACTCGTTGATGATAGTCATTATATTTCTTAACGATGCAAATTGTAGTTGTGGTTTTTTTTTTGAAAACAAACATTTGTTTTTTAAAACTGTGTGGCTACGGCAGTAAATAATATAGCCACCCCCTTTCTTCCCGTGGCTGTCGTAAGAGGCCACTAAGGGATAACACAGTTCCACTACCACATTGGAACTTAAAAGGCCGATCAATGGCGCAACGTCGAAGACGGGCAGCAGCGTCTTCGGCGCGACAAAGCCAACCTTGCGCACACCAACCCGCCTGCCCTCTGCGTGGTGACTATGGGCAACAAACATGTGTTCACGCCATTTTTGGCGCGAACTTGTGGAGGCCTATAGCCAACACTGGACTGCGATAGGCTGATGTGATGATGATGATGATGATGATGATGATTTATTTTTAATTAATACAATACAATAGGCTGATAGGCTATTTTAATTGTTCATGATCATATTTTGAACAAAGTCAAAAACTATACAAGCGGTTTTAGCGGAGTATCTTATTTATTATCTTTTCACTTCCCGAAGTCATTTAAGGTTTACCGTTGATTGTATTTTTATCCGATTTAAAACGACGAAAAGGGAGAAGGTTCTTACATTATTACCATTACTCATAACTTTTTACTGCGTGTACTCATTTTGATGATTCTTTTTACATCCAAATGCTGGTGCTTGTTGAGTGGTCTTATTTAAATGTAAGCGACATTTGCTCAGCAGTTTTCGACTTATAGTTTTGTACCATACTTGTCGATTATATATTTTATTATTTGAAAATAAATACAATTAATAAAGAAAGAAGGTTCATTGATTCTTCTCTCTCGTACATGAGTCCAAGGTTTGCAACAGAGCAGCAATTGTAAACAGAGGCGTTTGCGGAAATGCAGATAATTAAAAATTAAAATTTTCAAAAAAGTTTGTTACATTTAAATAAACTCTATTAATGCAAATAACATCAAGATAAAATAAAATTAAGATAACAGAAGAAGCAATTACCTTTCTCTGTAGAAAAACTTAATTTAGGGAACACGTGTAGGTTTTACTCCTGTTACGAATATTACTCGGTATAATGACTTGTTTTTTCTCTATTTATGTACTCGTATCTAGAAATAGAGGTAATCGCCCATGTCCTATTTTTACCGTATAATTTTAAATGTATTTCTTTAGAATGTAAATAATTTTTAATAGAACCTTGGAACTAAAATAACTTTGTTATTGATCTTATTTGTTGACCTTTTGTACGACTCTTTGTACTGTAGTAACCGTTGGTATATATAGGCAGGTATATATAATACAAGATCATTAACTTACAAAAACCGATTAAAATATAAATAATATAAAATATACACGTTACAAAAATTTTATAATTTGATAAATAAATTCATTTTTAAAATTATATTCAATTGTACCTACACTTATATAATAGTTTTTATATACTGCTGGGCATATGCCTCTTTCCTGATGTAGGAGAAGGATCAGCTTAATCTACCACGCTGCTCTAATGCGGGTTGGCGGATAATAATATTAAAAAAGAAGATGTTTTACATATGTTTGTATCTACGAACACTTTTCGATTAATTAATTGTTATATTACTTAACTTTTTAAAGTAATTATAATTTTAATTTGTAAAATAACAATTCGAAGGCGCCTTTGAAGCCGATTTGAATAAAGCTATTTTGATTCTGATTAGAATTTTTAAATATGTCTTTGTATCGTATGTCGGTTTTCAACACACATTAAATATTCGAAGTTGAAAAAACAATTGCATGTTGTGATGAAATTCTAGATTGTGTAAACGAAAACAATGAACTTTAGTTTACGTTAATTAAATACACGGAATGTTTACACTTAACGTTATTGTTGTCACGATATCAAGCATTCATTCATAAAAAGAAATAAATCGAGGCTAAATAATTACACATTTTTCACTATCTCCTTAATATATTTTAGTTTAGTAGTTAGTTGAAAAAATAATGCCATCAAATAGCACTTAATTAGTATTTTGTGCTTTAAACTATCATAAAATAAGTGTGGCCTGTTTGTGCTTTTGTATTATGCGTGTTTCCGGACCCCCAACATAGGAGTAAACCCCAGCGTAGGCCGTTCACTGTGAGTCGTTTATTATTATTTTAGTTAAAAAAAATGAATATTTTTTAAATCAAATTTTAATTAAAAGTTCTTAATAGGATAATCTGACTACGATTTATAAATAGATTTCCTTTAATATAAAACATCTTAAAAACTATTAATCAATTTAACTTGCATTCCGAATTCTATATTCCGAATTCCTGACATCCTCATATAGAACATTAAAATATTTATGGAAGTCTGAACTACGCCTTTCATTGCTCTTATGAAATACCTCAGAAACCTTTACAGCGTCAAAGCGGTGACGTAACGATGACGTCACTAAACCACAGGCTTCTGAGAATATTAATTTGAAATTGGCGTGGATTTTCTGTTTTATATTTTTAAAATACAAGACTTTCCGTGTTATTAACGGACTTAAATAACAGCAGAAGGTTCCCAATTTAACTGTATTACTTTTTATTGGTGCTACCTCATAACTTTTTAATGTAGGTATGTACTGACTTTGGTAACTTTTTTTTTAATATGTACGATTTTATTTTTGTGTTACCCACACATTAGGAATTCTAAACATTTTTGAATATCATATCAAAAATTGACCGTGTCGGCGCTCTAGCGAATTAAGCTATGGAACGATTTACCCGCTAGATCAAAACTTTTGATATGATGATTTTTATTTTCGGTTTAAGCGAACCTTTTTTTTTATTCGAAATTTGTTTTTTTTTGTTCTTCAATTTTAGGGACTTTTGTCCTACATGAACACGCCACGCCAATAAATCTAGTATTTGTCGTGTGGTCTTATTTAAGTTTGCATCTGACCAGAAGTTTTCGTACTATCCCTAATAATGTTGTTGCCCTGTACTTGTCGATGTACACTGAAGTTGTATTTTACTTAACTTGTGTATAGTTTTCAATTTATTACACATTAATTTTATCTATGTCTACCTATATTATAAAACTAAGGAATTCATTTGGTTGAACTCGCTAACCTTAGGAACAACTGGTTCGAACTGAAAAATTATTTCGGTGGTGAATAGAAAGGTTGTGGGCATCGGGCAAGCATATAACAGGCTACGACCAATAGGAGCAGAACATAAATGAAATATGTTGCAATAGCGAGGCAAGCCTGTAGAGTTGCACACATGCCGTTGATGTTTTGGTTCGTTTGGAAGGCGAAGCTGCGGGTAAAAGGTCGCTTCAGCCTGTAACATCCCACTGCTGGGCATAGGCCTCTTTTCCCATGAAGGAGAAGGATTGGAGCTCAATCCACCACGCTCCTCCACTGCGGATTGGCGGATAATTCCCTACTATGATTAATGATCGCTATCAGATGTACATGATAACAACTGGGACTGACAGCTTAACGAGCTCTCCGAGGCACGGTGGGGAGACCCATTAGAACTAACAACCAGACTGGTAATAAATATCGGTATAAACACAAATACCTTCCTCCGAGTGGGAATCGGACCGGTGATCGTCGGTGTTAAACTCTGACGACACGGCACACGCACTATTCTACCAAAGCGGGGTAAAAGATAGTCGGTTAATATTATCTACGGTACATTGCGTTGCCATGGAATCACCCTTGACATTTTCCCCCGAATTTTAAAGCCTTGAGAGACATCAACCTCGAAAGCTCGGGTTTAAATCCCGGTATTAATAAAAATGTTAAGTCTAATTAAAATTTAAACGAAAATAAAACAGAAATTATAATTTTTATAATAAGTCAGTCTTTAAATTATTGACTATTCGAAATATAATTCAAAATTAGAGTGTATTGAATTATGCAAAATTATTAATTATGTGGGTATTTCCTTTTTTTGGATATTTTTTGAATATCATATCAAAAATTGACCGCTCCAGCGGGGTTCGAACCCGCGTCTCCGACTGACCGTGTCGGCGCTCTAGCCAATTAAGCTATGGAACGATGTACCCGCTAGAGCGAAATTTTTGATATGATGATTTTTATTTTCGGTTTAAGCGAACCGTGGCGCCGTCTATAGTGAGTTCTTTACAGAGACCCGTAACTATTAACTAATGTGTGGGTAACACAAAAATAAAATCGTACATATGTATTTCCTATAGAGTTGAATATTTATGCTAATAGTTTGTGTTCTGATGCCCGCCATTTTACACTGTTGAATCAAATGCATAGCACCTTAATTAGTGTACTAAATGATGCTGCACTAATTACATATGAAGGTTGTGAAAATGTGCAAAACAAAAGAAAACATGTACCGGGTTTTATTAAATATGTTAAATATAAACAAATATGTAAATCCATGTTTGTTTTATTTCATTTCAAAGTTCTATCTATACCTCTATAAAAACAACTTATATAAGATTTATATAGATCAGGTGGGAAATCGGGCGGTCCCATAACGATAAGACTTTAGTTCAAATCCACATGTCTCCAGACCGATTTTTTTTTTCTAACTATACCCGTGATTTTTTATTTAAATAATCACTGCATATTTTTTTTATTATTATGTCGGTAAGGTCAAAAAATGGTAATTAAATTTCATCAGTATGTAATTTGTATTTAAACATAATAAGTTTGCCAAAAAATACGATTTACCAAAAAAAAAAACAGCCAAAGCTCGCTCATCCAGGTACTTTCTACATAATAAATACATTTAACTCTAAAAATAATAATGGCGTAAATGACAAGTATCATTAAGTACAAACTTGACACGACCTCAGTAATTAGCAGGCTTTCACGTAGCGAGGCTGGATCTCGCCATTTTATTATGTTAAGTAAGCAAGAGATGTTAATTGTAACACGTTGTTCACAATTATAATTAATTTTAATGTTATTAAAACTGTCTTGTACCTAAGAGATGTTGTTACTTATTTGTGTGGTATAAACATTTTTCACTAGCAGGTGATCAATTTTATGATAATATTTTGATGATCGCATAAATATTTTAGAAAACTTAAAACATTGTCTCGTTACTTAGAATATAGGTTTCACTCGATTTCATACGATTTATTAACTGATTCCAAAATTTTTACCAACATTTTATACATATGATACCAATCGCCTTTATTCAATTTTTGGCAAAATTAGCATAATAATAACAAATATTTTACAATAAACAGCCCCCAGTAGGATTTACTCCTATGTTCCCGACAACACACAGTAAACAAGCACATGCCTAGACTAGGATAAACATCAATATGGCCAATAAGTACTAATGTTTGTCATGAGTGGGGATCGAATGGTGCCGTGATATTATATGTCGGAATTGCTCTTATATTTAAAACATAGCGTGATTTTTATATCGTATAAACTTTCTTCCTTTACATTCCTTCAATTAAATCTGTAATTTACTAAAACATTTTAATATCGATATCATCTATCAGGTCATACAAACAAACTTGTAATTTAAAATAATATTAAATACAATTTACGTAAGGTCACATAATGACGATGATCTGTTAAAATATCGACTTTATCTATAATCCTAAGGCTTCATGCGCTGGATATTGTTACACTATTTCACTTAATACGTTCAGAAATAAGTGATAAATAGCGCTGACTAGAGCAGACTGTAGTGACTAGATACTAGAGTGCCGGCGCAGCATCGGTCGAGAAAAATGAATTTGTAAGGTCATTTTATTTAAAAACAAATTAATCACTTTCTTAATATGTACGATTTTATTTTTGTGTACCCACACATTAGGAATTCTAAACATTTTTGAATATCATATCAAAAATTGACCGCTCCAGCGGGATTCGAACCCGCGTCTCCGACTGACCGTGTCGGCGCTCTAGCCAATTAAGCTATGGAACGATGTACCCGCCAGAGCGAAATTCTGAATGATATTCAAAAATGTTTAGAATTCCTAATGTGTGGGTACACAAAAATAAAATCGTACATATTAAAAATAGCATGGTGTCGTCTCCTGTCAAAGATTTTCATTGTAATATGAAACTTTGAATAGTTACGGGTCTCTGTAAAGAACTCACTATAGATGGCGCCACGGTTCTCTTAAACCGAAAATAGAAATCATCATATCAAGAATTTCGCTCTGGCGGGTACATCGTTCCATAGCTTAATTGGCTAGAGCGCCGACACGGTCAGTCGGAGACGCGGGTTCGAATCCTGCTGGAGCGGTCAATTTTTGATATGATATTCAAAAATGTTTAATCACTTTCTTGTTGTATACTACGTTGTTTCATTTAAATATGTTGATAACAGTAGTTTATGGGTATTAGATAGATAATCTATAAATGTAACTATGAACTAGTGGGTAAAATATCTGAATTGACACCAGACCAATCGAACTAAGTGCGATGTCAAGGACGACCATCAAGGCATAATGGCCAAAAATCATTCATTATTAGTATTATATACTTTATTGCACTCAAAAATATATAAAGAAACATAAAATAATAGTAAGGGCTATGGCAAAGGTGGACTTATCTCTGAATGAGATTTCTATCAGTCAACCCATGGTAATGAGTAAGTGTTTCTTATAGCAAGGTAAACAGTGCAAGAAGTATTTATTAAGAAGAAAAATAAAAAACACCAAAAAAATTAATAAATAAAAGATAATAAAATTTATATATATTGAAAAATATAAAATACTACATATTAACAAATACATACAAAAGATACATACCGAAATACAAATATACTTATAAATATACATAAACATTACATACTCACTATAATATATAAGTAAATACATACATATTCTATACAGATGATTACACATTAGCTAGTGAAAGCAAGCGTTTCTTTAATTTATATTTAAAGAACATACAGCTCCGCTTCTCATTCATTATCCGGTATTGACCTCAGAAGCCGATTATCTACTGAAAGTTTTGAAAGAAATCGAGCTAAGTAAAATATGTTGTGTAGGATAAAATTATAAAATTATATTTACCTTTAACCCTTCGCAGACAATTGATAAAAGAAAGGGCAAGTACCTATCCGTATCAAAAAGGATAATTGCCTAATTTTTGGAAAGTGGCGCAACTATCCGGTTTTTTCCTTACATTATCATTTCCGTAAGCCGAAGAGCGCAATCATTAACCGGTATTCAATTGTAACGGTTTCAATAAATGCATCGGTTGTACTTGATATGAACTCTTCAGAAACATCGTGTGGAAATGTTTTGGTTCTCCGTAACCAAGGAAATGAATAACCGGATGAATGACGTAGCATATTACACGAATAATCATTATGGTATTGATTTTCAACGAACGACATACAAAATATACTGTCAATAACGTCTATAGAGGTTATTAATAGAAATAAAACCACATATAAATTAACATATAAATTTTAATGTGTCATCAGCCACTATACCCAACAATTTGTGCATCCAGAGAGCCAAAATGGTATCTTGAGGGTGATTTCATCGGGTATGCTAGCAATGCGGAAAAACATGATTACCTAGAAATTCTAGAAGTCTTGGATGAAATGAATACTAAGCTAACAAGGACCGTTTGACAACTTACCCAAACCGGCTATCCAGCGGCCAAAATCATTTAAAAGACTCAAGAGAGCTGACATGGTGCCGTACTAACGGGAGACGGAGTAGTGGCTCTACCTGCCCAAAACCCAAACTCTTACAACTCACCCGATTATAGTTTATATGACTGATCACAAGTTCCAAAAGCAAAAAAGAATGATTATCCAATATACATCAATTAATAATATCTCTTAAGTTTTCTCTACTCATTAATAAAAAAAACGAGTGAGCTTTAGTCCACACGACTGAAGTAAGCCATCTTTACTTCCATCAAACTTATATCTCCCTCTCAACTTCCGTTCGACTCGCCCGATCATACTTTTCGTAACACTTTCGTCACGCATTCACCGTCACGCATTAATCTTACTTCCCAAGTTAAACGTGCATAAAAAAATTTACTTCTTTATTAAAAAAAAAAAAAAAAAAACATCACTTAGGTTGACAACATTAATTTGTATTTTTTCAGTTACAACATTAATTTGTACGTACAATAAGCCTCTTTCCGGCTTACATCGGAAAACGTCATTATAATTTAATATCAAAGTGAAACATTATCGTACCTTTGTAACGTGTTCATGTTAATATGAATCTTATTACGCGTTGTTACAGTTCAATCTCGCTTAAAACTACATTCGTGTGTAATCTACCCACACAGAGATGACGCGATCAATACTGTGAAGCGTCAGTATTGCCCTTTATGCACCCGCTCAATGTTATATCGAGAATAGAATTATTCAAATCAATTTTAATTTTTAATAGATATGTTGTCTATTAACATGTATATAATATGTGCGGTAAATAAAAAAAAAATGAGAGTACGTTTGACCACTCGACTGAAGTAAAACTTTTTTAGTAATAGGCCTACACAATAGGACTGCACTGTGTCTTAGATATACGAAACGTAACTTGTAACGGTTATAAGAGGAAGAGAGAAAGTAAATATGTGCTCGCACCTCTCTCTCTTGCTCATTTATCGTAAATTTATTTTATAACAAATGTACAATTATAATTAATATACAAATAAACGAATTATTGTGTATTTTATTGCATAAAAAGCTGAATTAACAAGATTTATCAACCTACATTCGATAATTAAGGCATGAAGGTATTTTTAATCAGTTAAGCATCTGCAGTATATTTTAATATATTTTTAAATATCACGCATATTGTTGTAAAGAAAATATTATTAAAATAATTTTATGCTCAGGCTCGCTGTATACGAACATTCAATTACTCCAGCCGTTTTGTAGTCATTCCTTGTCTTCTTACTGCTTAATATTCTATAGAGATATTGCTATTCCACTTTCGCGAGAAAATCCTGTATTTTAAATGGTATTATTTTCTTTAGAATAATGACATTTATCGAGTGCCTGAGACTTAGTTAAAATCAAACAGTCTGTACTGAGTCGAGAGTTAAACCGTTGGCCTTACAGTAAGTACAGATGAGGGAAATTATATTTATTTGAAACCTTAGGAAAGATAATTGTGTATCATATTCACATTGAATTTTGTTGTAAGATCATAAATAAATAAATTAATACACAAGACTACAAAGATCATCGGTTAAAAGAAATCGATCATAGTGATAGTTGACTTCACAAACGAATACAATAAGGATAATAATTTTTTTCACTTATTTTAATTTAGTATTTGTAAATTTTTCCGTACACCATGACAAAATAATTGTAATCCAAACCTACGATAGCCATTAAAATATTGCATTCTTTCTCATCATAGCTCGTATGTAGTTACAACTATGAAAACGTTTTCAAGAATCGGTAATGCGCTTGTGCTGCAAGCGATAATAGTCTACGCCGTAGACCGTGGACTCTACGATATCCGCTTACCATGAGAGCTTTGTATGTTTCTTATTTAACGTATTGTTATAATCAAAACGTTGTGTGAAAATTTATGAAAAAGGTTAAGCTATTACACGCGCTTCGACCTGTAATATCCCACTACTGGGCACAGGCCTCTTTCCCCATGTAGGAAAAGAATCAGAGCTTAATCCACCACGCTGCTCCAATGCGAGTTGACAGATATATTCCCTACTATGAGTAACGATCGCTATCAGGTGTACTTGATAACAACCGGGACCGACGGCTTAACGTGCTCTCCGAGGCACGGTGGGGGAAGCTATTACACAGCACTATACTATTATTCATTTTCAAGTCTAAAGAGATCTATTATTAAATTACGTGGTATCATGGAACACCAGGTAGGAACGAAGTTCCTTCGTATAGTATAAAGGCAACACAAGTTTAAAAAAAAATTGAATTTTATATATATATTCTAGTTCTTGATTTATTTTTAATTTTGATGATTTGTTTCTAAATTTAGTATTTTAGAAAATAACAAATACCGTAAAATAAAATAAATCTAACGAAATATTAATAATAATAATTCAAACTATGAAGTGAAAAAAAATGTGTCTTTATTTATTTTCGTCGACAGTATAAAATTACATAAATCATTTAAAATAATTTTACTAGTAATATTTTAGTTTTACAAACGTCATATTATACAGTCGTGTGACTGATATTACGTCACTTCCGTTATATATTTTTCTTACGGTTCTAGTATCACATTTTTTTCAGTTCGCTCGCCCAGCCAAATGTCAAGCCTGCCGTAAGGAACTTCGTTCCGATTATCTTAAGTGTCAATTTCATTTGACAAACCTTTTGTAAAACTATCCAAAGTTTAACCCCACACACAGAGAAACGATATTCAAGGAAGCCCGTAAAATGCACCGTTTGACAGCAACTACAGCAAGTTGACTTCATGGCACGTGTAACCTGAATAACGAATATGTTCATTGAATTGTGTAATCAATTATGTACTCTGTCAGTCATTAGTGCCCGGCAATGTATTTAGTCGTTTTAGATGGAAATTATCTGTTACTTTGATGTTATCCTCGATTTTACCTCAATTTTGACTCTTACCTTCTATTTATTGTTAATGATGTTGCTTTATAATTTTTGATTTATTATTTAAGTATGAGTTTTGTTTTTATCTTAGAACCCGGCCGTCTGTTTCTATAGTAATAAACTCAATGCTTGTGTTACATAGGTAACAGTCGACTGTTATAGCTAAATATATATTTTTTAATAAGTATACACTAACAACAACAATAATAACCCAGACTATGGCGCGATTAAGTAAAATAATATTAATATGAAATTTTAAAGTATTCCAAGAATCACCAAAGCATTATGATCGTCTTTTATTTAAAAGAATAATTAATTACGAAACCGATTATGAAAATGGATGAATGGATGCCTCAATGGATGAATACCATGACACTACGGAAACAGCTTAGATAAATACTTAAATTCTTAAAAAGACAAAGCATTTTGAAGTGGATTACAATTTACACGGTTAACTTGTTTCAATAAATGTAATAGATGTTTAGCTATGTTGTTATTTAGCTAATGAAGTAATTAAAATATCTTTGTAATCTCCAGTAACTTTTTATTAATTATTAAAAAATAATAGAAGCAAAAATATCGTACACGTAGCAAAATAAATAATCGAATGAATTAAATATAAAATATAAATTTATAATAAGAATAAATAAATAATAATAATCTGATATGAATAAATAATAATAAGCTGTGTGGTTACGGCAGTAAAGAATATAGCCACCCCCTCTCTTCCCGTGGGTGTCGTAAGAGGCGCCTAAGGGATAACACAGTTCCACTACCACCTTGGAACTTAAAAAGCCGACCGATGGCGGGATAACGTCGAAGACGGGCAGCAGCGTCTTCGGTGCGACAAAGCCAGCCCTGCGGTCACCAACCCGCTTGCCCAGCGTAGTGACTATGGGGAACACACATGAGTTCACGTCATTTTTGGCGTGAACTTGTGGAGGCCTATGTCCAACAGTGGACTGCGATAGGCTGAAGTGCTGAGTGCTGAAATAAATAAATAAAAGTAGGTACTTTATTTCAGACTGCACATCCATAGTGTATTAGTGTGTTAGTAACAAGATTTACTTATAAACTATGTTAGTTATTGTAAGTTAGATTATAATAATAATAATATAAATTCAAATAATATACCTAATTCATTCATTTTTCATTCATTCATTCAATGTAAAATATAAATTCCTGAAAGCTATCAAAAAATTCTTTTTATTAAAATATTAAATGAGGTTTAATTATTATTCTTCTATAAAAAGTTTGTAATGTGTTGGTACGCCATAGATTAGTCATCACGCAAATTGTTCGTGATAATCCCCCGAGAACCTTTAATTTCATCAAAATATTAACTGGGAACCGTCTGCGAGACACGATCGACGCCGACGGCTAATTGATCGTCGCGGTAATTGCGAGCGACCAATTGAAACTGTCCCGCGTAATTTACGCCTCGAAACTCATTTTACAACTTTATTAAATGGTATCCGTGTCAAAAGTGTTAAGGTGTCTAAAATTAGATCGTTCACGTGTCATTTATAATAATATACACATACATGTATCTGTTCCGATCACCGATAGTATTGATCTTCTAGGCATAAATATTTCGTCTAATATGAACTTCGGACAATGCATAGAATCCAAGGCAAAAATTGCTGGTAAGAAACTTGGTATCCTCAATAAAGTCAGGCAGTACTTCACACCGGAACAGCTTCTTACTCTCTACCAAGCACAAGTTCGATCGTGTATGGAGTACTGCAGCCACTTATGGGATGGCTCTGCCAAGTACCAGCTCGCTGCTTTGGATTCTGTGGATCGACGCGCCAGAAGACTCATCGGTGACAAATCGCTGGTTCGCTCCAGACTTCAAAGTCTCGAACATCGGCGCAAGGTTGCCTGTTTGTCGGTATTTTACAGGTTATATTTCGGAGAGTGTGCTCTAGAACTATACAATTTGGTTCCACCATCACCTTTCTACCACCGAACCGCAAGGCATCGCATGAATCTACACCGCTATGTGGTTGAAATCCCACGATCTCGCACTAAACGATTTGCTTCCTCGTTCCTAATACGCACCGCAAAAATTTGGAATGCCCTTCCGGCTTCCGTTTTTCCAACGAACTATAACTTGGGTATCTTTAAATCAAGAGTGAATAGGCATCTTCTAGGCAAGCGCGCACCACCTTAGGCTGCATCTTCACTTGACTTCAGGTGAGATCGCAGTCAAGCGCTAGTCTATATATTTAAAAAAAAAAAAACATAATTATTATCTATATCTTTTTTAATCTATATAAATAAAAATGAATTGGAGAAATGTATGTACGCGCCATCATTCATACATCTTCCGAACATCTATACTAATATTATAAAGCTGAAACATATTTTTGTTTGTTAAGCGCTTTAATCTCAGGAAATACTGGTTCGAATTGAAAAATTCGTTTGTGATTGATAGCCTATTTACCAAGGAAGATTATAGGCTAGGTTTTCTTCAAATTAACGCGGGTAAAACCGTGGGGCACGGCTAATATAAAATAAAATTTAAAAAAAAGTCAATTTATTCACAGAAAAAAATATTGTGCTACGAAGTTTGCCGGATCGGCTAACGCAATTATCAATTGCTCGTCCGTCGATTTGTATTCGGCGTGAATCTACACTCTTTCAATTCATCCAAATAATCGAATTTATCCAAATAATCTCGTCGACGTGCTCGCTATCAGAGGAATTGAAAAAAACGCTAACGAAAAATGAAAAATTCAGAAAATAATATTAAAAACGAATTAAGTGCAATTTTATCACAATTTCACTAATATATATTAAAAAACATTCTTTCAAATGTTGTCGTTTTTGCAATA
This sequence comes from Melitaea cinxia, assembly GCF_905220565.1. Taxonomy (NCBI): domain Eukaryota; kingdom Metazoa; phylum Arthropoda; class Insecta; order Lepidoptera; family Nymphalidae; genus Melitaea; species Melitaea cinxia. The sequence continues at coordinate 9,763,082 of NC_059416.1, forward strand.
AGCTTATTTTCGAAACAGGGCCAAATCATTTTTTTTTTAGGAATTATCAAAGTCTATTAGACTTAGGGAAGGAATCAAATTAGTTACAATTGTCATTAGAAGCATCCGAAAATTTTACGTTTACACATTTTTGTAAATTATCTAAATTAGGGTAATCTATGAATCGTAACCACACAACGCTACATAGAGAGTTGCAAATAAATCCCCGTTTGTCAATTTGTTAGTATGTCAAAGGAATTAAACCACAAGCGATGGTGAAAATTAAACGTCACTCATTGCATCTAGTAAACTCCAGACACATTATTCAAAGTATGCTAGATTTTGGGCATCACACAGGAGGTTTTCGACTAGCAATAAATGATAATAAACAGCGACGAAGACTTCATATACAGTATTTCTCATTGTATTTAAAATAATGTGCTACGTAAATGATTACAATTCGATTTTCAAAATGAAGCCTAAATATGCTAAAAGTATACTGAGAGAACAAATAGGTACACGTTGTAATATATCTTATTGAATTGTTTAAATTAATTGTTAAATTTAATGTTACAGATTGAAATTGATTTTAATATAAATGTACTAATTTATGTTATTATTATTGAATGTTTGTTTTTATGAATTTTATGATTTTTTTGTATGACTTAAAATTATTATTTTTTTTATTGATTTTATTGAATTGTTCAAATTATTTTTTTTTTGTTTTTTATTTTTTATTTTTTTTTATTTTTTTTTTATTTAAATACTGCTTGCCCAGATATTTATATTTGCAACTTGTGAAACAATTTTTTTTAATAAATTGAGGTTAAAGAGGCCAAAAGATTCAGGTCCTCCTTTTAACGAAGTCTCTGATAGTTTGATTAGTCACTTATGTGCCAAGTAATCAGTATAATAGCATTCAATTAATTTATTATCATTATCATCATAAAATAAGCTTAATATTTCATTTCGTGTCAATACTTTTCCTCCAATAATCGAGAGACAGATCGAGTGATTTCCAAAGTACGCATTGTATTTTTATTGGCAGTAAAACCTCTATTGGTTCGCACGTCACATTGGAGTTTTACTACAGCCGTTAAATGTTGTCTTTATAAAGTAGTATTTTTTGAGAAAAAAAAATTAAATAACTTTTATATTGATTTAGTTTTTTCAATCTTTTAATATAACATATTTCTTTATTATATTAAAATATAAAAATTTAACTCGGTTCAAACTTATAACTTCGTTTTTATAGCGATATAGTCTGTGATCTATTTTTTTTTTTTTTGTATATTATGACTTTGTTTATTTAGATGATGAAAGTATTCGGAAGCCTGTTAAATTAATGACAATATTAAGAACCTGTTTGGGTAGAGTTTAAAAAAAAATAAGGAATAGTTTCTTAAATGTTTTTTGTATTGAATTTTACATTAACAGGATATCATTTTCTTAAATAAATCCTTTAATTTATGAATGAATAATGATTAAAATCACAAATTTATATTTTATTGCAAAACATGTGACATTTATTCACAATCTTTTATCGAGATCGATAAAAGGAAATTTTACACTCCTTTCTCTTGTAATCTATCTTTTTCTGTATTTTATATAATTATACTTGTTACGAAATAACAATTTTACAACTATTTGACTAAAAACTGTGTATAATAAATACTTCAATGTTAATATTCTGTCAAGACTGTCATGTCTGTTTACTCAAAAAACTTTCTCTAGTAAATAAAAAAAAAACGACAACTGAATATTTATGTATGTAAAACCTTTTGATATATATATTGTTACAGCGAATGCGGAAACCGCGCCGGCACCGTTGGCTAACGGTGTCGGTTTTCTTCATCGCCTACTCGGTGTTCCAAGGCGTGCTGAGCAACGCGTCTGAACCGGCCGACCAAGCGGACAAAACGGCAGACGTTGTCAACCCGTCGTTAAGTCCTGAGATCGCTAGAACTACTAATGTAGAAGGCCCTAAAGGTAGCCTCTGATTAAAATTAAATAAATATCTGTACTGTATATATTAATGTACAAAAATAAACAATGTACAGTTTGTACTGTAATCAATATAATCTGAATTGATGAATGTTTTGATATACGTACTACGCAATATTATTCGTTATTCGCTCCATTATTGAAAGCATGGCCTTAAAATATTGTGCTGTGATTCATATGAGTGGTGCAATCACTATAAATGTCCATCTGCGTAACCGTATGAAAATTCAATAATGATAAAATCACGTAATGCGTTGAATTGTCAAAGAAATGATTTTACTAATTCAAAAAATAAATGCAATATGTATAAATCGTAATTTCAAGATTTCTTCCAACAGGAAAATGCTATGTTATTACTAAGTGACATAGGCCATATTATGTTATTACTAAGTGACATAGGCCATATTATGTTATTACTAAGTGACATAGGCCATATTATGACTGGAGAAAACTAAAAAGTCAAAGTCGTGTATTTCACGAAGGCCAAACCGCGAGTTTCAGAAAACTAGAAGTAACATAATGATTTTTTTTTATACGACCAGACAAACAAGGGTACGGCCCACCTAATGGTAAGCGATTACCGTGGCCTATAGACGCCTACTATACTCGTACCTCGAGATTTTGAGCAGGATATTTCCTGCTATGGTTTTGAAATATTATTGTTTCATTTGAATTATTAAACTTTTCTCCAAAATAGTATCGAAAACTATGACAAAAATTTCATGTTAATGTTATCCTTATAAATGAATTGATATAATAAGATAATATAATAAAATTAAATCTATGGTAACTTATTATAATCCGACTTTCGTCAAAAGATTTAAGCACTGCGCTAAAAAAAATTGAATTATATTTTATGTATCTTCGAGCCTGCGTAATGAATCGGTCCGTACATCTTTATTGAATTTCTAGCTCTGAAATGAGATTTACTCAATGAGATTTTTCCCATCGACAACATAATTATCAGATGGATAAAAAAAAAATTCTGTACCAACTTTCATCATCTCAATGGAATTTTCATAAATCCTTTTAAAATTTTCTCCTCTTGTATCCTAATGTAAAGTAGTTTTAATTGTAGTGAAATAGGACCATTTCAAGTCAACTTTCTAGGTCAACGTAAAAACTAAAATCTATCATTAACTTATGCACACGATAAACTTCTAACAACTCTGGTGAAACAGACACCAACTGTAGTACCTTTACTTTATACAGAAATACCTTTTTGCTTCATGTTTTAATATCAACAAAAACAAAAAACAAAAAAAAAATTGTTAATATATATCTGGTCGGTCCTCTTCTATAAGTTTCAGTAGAAATATTATCTGTCAATATATTCTTTAAGTGACGTCACATGTAGTTTTAAATTAAAATTGACTGTTTTTTTTTATTTTAGTATCTGATGTAACACCAGCAGTATCGGATATTGACGAAAATGTTAAAGCTAACGGCAAAAAAGCTATGAAAGGTTTTGAAGATGAAGGTGAAAAGAAAAAACAGAAAGATGCTGGATACGAAGAAGTGAGTTTACAAATATTATTTACTGTAAAAACTAAAATTCCATGTAAATATAATAAAGTACAATAAAACAGTGTAATGCCTACTTTTATAGCACAGTAAAGGAAAATACTTAAAACGAACACTATATTTTTAAAAGAAATAAATGCAAGATTTCCTATTTTATTACTTGTCGACCTTTTCATTTGAGCCCTTAAAATTTTAATTCTGTCAAATCCTATTTGATTAAATATCCCAAGGGAATAAAAGTGATAATAAATTTCTAGGATAAGGGTATAATAGCGATTCGCGATGAAGAGGAAAGAGAAGAAGAAATTGATGCGATACCAACTGTTCATCCTCTCCGGAACTGTACACCACCAGCGATTGAACAGGTACTTGGGCTCAAATCCCTTATGATACTGTAATGACTATAGATAAAAGAACAGTAAGTAAGTAAGTTTAATAATTCAGATTCCTCTTTTAATAGACAATGGCAGTAGTACAATTTTTTTTTAATGACATTTGTTATCGATCTTACGTTAATCGTTTTAATTTAGTTTTAGAATCAATTTACAAGAAAGGCAAAATTTAATTTATATCAGATTTAGGGAAATAGTTAGGTATATTAGGTATATAGTTAGGTATATATCGTATATATACACTTATATACGATACTTCGTTCACAAAATCTTAAGCATGTTTTGAGGTTCATTAAAAAGGAAAAGTAGATAATTAAAAAGTGGTAATAACATATTTTTATCACACAAAAAAGCACTTTGACAGTATCAAATTTCCACAGGCAAATAAGAGGTTATTATTATTTCTGTTTATATTCAAAGATTCGTGGAAGTTGATGGATTAATTTATTATTTGTCGTTTGTTTAAATAGTATTCTTTTATTCCGTCACAAAGTTTTAAGCCAATTTTAACTTTAAAGGATTGTCGTTGTCGTTCTTAAATTAGTAGTAGTCTTAATAAGTTTTTGTTTTGCATCTTTATTATTTCACTGAAATAAAAGAAATTTAACGTAAAATTAGTGTATACCTACCTATAGCGTATTTAGGTAACCATAATTAATTAGAAAAAATTATTACGATATATTTTTAAAAATTTGTTGAACAAACACTAAACAACATTTTGGAAAACTATTCTCATGAAAAATATTTCACATGACAGATATAATCATCATTTGTAATGCTAAAAATCTCCTCCTTTTTGAGATCCGTAATCGACAATATTTCCTTACTATTTTACTACTTATCCATCTGTCCGTCAAAAGCTTAACTACGAACGTGGGCTTAAATTACGATCTTGAAAATAAATTTTATTTTCTAGTTTCCGAAGCCGCTAATGGGTCAGACGGCTAGAAAACATGGCGGTCTCATCCTACACATCCTGGTAGCGGTGTTCACCTTCATAGGCCTGGCTATTGTGTGCGATGAATATTTCGTTTCAAGTCTTGACAGGATCTGTGAAGGTAGTTTTTGTTTTGATTTGATTTAGTTTTCTTTACAATGACATACGGAGATATCAAATCATACTATTTAATAGATAATCTGTAATCATAATACATGTTATGGAATAATTTTCTAGAACGAAATCATTTACGCAGTAAGTGTAGTTTAAAACGTCAAGTTATATTAGTTCTAATTGAGAGTAGATTATTTTTTTTAATAAGAGTAAATAAACTATTAATGAAATCTCAGTTACCAACGAAACTTTAAATTCGTTACTTTTTCCTCTAAAAAAGTTAACACGTGATCAGAAAACCCCAGGGCAGCTTGTGACTTATGTTAATTAATATAGAACTGAAGCTGGCTCCTGACGTTGCGGGCGCGACGTTCATGGCGGCTGGCAGTTCTGCTCCTGAACTGGCAACCGTCGTTATCGGTGTCTTCTGCGCACAAGACGATATCGGTCAGTACTAATCATTTGTAAAAAAAACTATAAAGAAGTTCTGATTTGAACGTCAACAATATCCATTTAATATGGAACGTTGCATCATGTATGTGCAATGTCAATTCTAACAATAACTACTTTATGTACACTTCTATACTTATATATTCTATCACCCTTAGATCTGTTATAAAGTTACTATGGTCTCGACATACTTATTATCACAGAGCTTATAATAATAAGTGTATAGTTTACATACTTAGCATGTTAACATACTTAATGATACTTAACATATTATTGATTGGAGTTTAGTGTAATACTAAACGTACCTATTATATTCTTTTTTAATTGTAAATATTTCCAAAGGAGCGTTTTATTATTTCGTTGTAAGACATAACATTTTAGGAATTGTGTGTGAGTGTGTGTGTCATGGGTGTACCTAGAGTTTTGTAAAGGTGGGACAACAACAAATAAATGTAAAACTCGATAAGTAGTCGAAAAAATTATATTATATTCAAATCAGAGCGAGGCAAACGCCCCAACTTGCACCACCGTGGGTACGCCAATGGTGTGTGTATGTGTGTGTGTATGTGTATTAGAGTTTAATCTACCTCGTATATTAAACAATATATGTATATAAAACACGCAACACCTTGTCGTATTTATGTGTGTGTGTCAGGTGTGTCGGGCGTGATCGGGTCGGCGGTGTTCAACAATGTGTGTGTGTGTGTGTGTGTGTGTGTGTGTGGATTAGAGTTGTTATTATAAAACACGCAACACCTTGTCGTATTTATGTGTGTGTGTGTATGTGTCAGGTGTGTCCGGCGTGATCGGGTCGGCGGTGTTCAACATAATGTTCGTGATCTCGGTGTGCGCGCTGTGCGCCGGCACGGTGTCGCACCTCAACTGGTGGCCGCTCTGCCGCGACTGCTTCTTCTACGCGATCTCCATCCTCGTCATGCTCTGCACCATCGCCAACGGCTATGTTTCTTGGTGAGGATGACTTTTGATGTTCCATATTTTCTTACTTTATCTTAGTACCTTGACTGGTTTTTAGAAATCAAAATAAAAGCTTATTCAAATAGGCTTTAAATGCACCTTCGAATCGTCACCTTCCAAATAAAAATTTGGATAATCGTTAAAAGTGAAGTTACCACCGATTCGGAATATAGATTCTGCAGAGAAAAATCGGCAAAAACTCTGCAGTTTCTATTTTTTAGAATAAAAACAGTGTTCTAATATAAACAAGCGTACGGCTCACCTGATAGTAAGCGATTATCGTAGCTTATAGACATCTGCAACACCAGAAGCATCGCAAGCGCGTTGCCGACCCCTCCCTCAATTCCCCCCAGGAGCTCTGGTCATCTTACTCACCAACAGGAACACAACACTGCTTGAAAATAGTATTGTTTAGCTGTGGTCTTCTGTAAGGTCGAGGTACTTCCCCAGTCGGACTGCTCCATATTTTGAGCACAAAATTTCTTTCTGGCCCTACCTCAGTTAAATACTTACATGTACATATTCTGAAAATCTGTAAGAAATTATAAAGTGTTACTAGTAAGTATTCGTAATTTCCAGGCCTGAAGCCTTATTCATGTTGATAATGTACGGCGTCTACTGCTTGGCACTGAGGTTTAACAACGCTTTGGAGAGATGGGCCTTAACAATTCCACTGCCCTTCAAGTTACCTTCGAGAGAGGAACAAGCGGCGCTGGTCACTTACAAGTAAGGCTTTGGTCCTGTTAGCTTAACTGTCAGTTCGCAAAATCTATACCTAACTAACTATGTTAGTAGTCGTCTAGAGTGTAACATGACAATTGAAAGAAGAGCTAAACGAATCGTTTTTTGAATACAGGAAACGGGCTCAGATAATGTAGCTTTAAATTAGACTAACATTTAAATAGATCATCATTCCAGCCCACTGTAGTCCACTGCTGGACATAGGCCTCCACAAGCTCGCGCCAAAAATGCGCGAACCCATGTGTGTTGCCCATAGTCACCACGCTGGGCAGGCGGGTTGGTGACCGCAGGGCTGGCTTTTTCGCACCTAAGACGCTGCTGCCCGTCTTCGGCCTGTTGTTTTAAAGCCAGCGGTTAGATGGTTATCCCGCCATCGGTCGACTTCTTAAGTTCCAAGGTGGTAGTGGAACTTTGTTATCCCTTAGTCGCCTCTTACGACACCCACGGGAAGAAAGGGGGTGGCTATATTCTTTTTTTTCGTGCCGTAGCCACACAGCACTTATTTAAATAGCACTATAAAAATATTTAAATAGATCACTAGCTGCGAATTTTTGTTTATTAGAACTATTCGACATAATGCAAGATATATTGAAAAAACGTATTTTTTTCTCATTTTTTCGCTAAAATTTTCATTTTGAATAATCCTCCTGATATGAGTAGTCATTGTGACCAATATAATAAATATTAAGTATTATTTAATCATTGGAAACTGCTTGACAGATAATTTGTGGAGTTAACTCCTTAAAAATCGATTTTCTTATAAGGCCTTAATGGAAAAATATGAGGAGTAACGAATTGAACGAATGACCTCGTTACGTTTTTGTGCACAACCTATTCGGTGCGCCTTACACTTTTCAGGCGTGAATATGACGTGAGGCATGACTAGATGTCATGTGGTCCCATTTAAAATTCGAGATCTAACAAGTATTTTTCAAGTTATATCTAATAATTTATATTTGCTTCACTATTTTTTCGTCGATCTATGTTTGTATTATACCGCATAATATTTTGTAACGTCAACCCTATTGGGTTCCGATAGATGGCGTTATTTCATTAGTTTATTAACCATTTGATATGATATTAAACTTTTTCTTAGACTAATAAGCCTTTTTGTGCCTATTTAGACAGTCGATCTGAAGGAGTAAACTCCAGTCGTGCGTCGGAGCTGACATACACACTTTTTTTTCCACTACCACCTTGGAACTTATAAAGCCGAACAATGGCAGGATAATCATCCAACTGCTGGCTTTGATATACACAGTCCGAAGACGTGCAGCAGCGTTTTCGGTGCGAGAAAACCAGCCCTGCGGTCACCAACCCGCTTGCCCAGCGTGGTGACTATGGGCAACACACATGAGTTCACGCCATTTTTGGCGCGAACTTGTGGAGGCCTATGTCCAGTAGTGTACTGCAATAGGCTGAAATGATGATGATGATGATGATGAATGATATATAAAATTTGTTGTATACTGTTTGTTTCCATGCAAAATTAATGAATAAATATATAAATATTTTAAAAAGGCGATCGTAAATGTGTTGTGACGCCAGGAGTGTGGGCGGGCAGGCGGCGGGCGCCCCGGCGGCGGAGGGGCAGTACGCGCAGATGGAGGGACAGAACAAAGACGTGCCTCAGGAACCCACCGGTATATGTATATCTTAATATATATAAATCTCATGTCACAATGTTTGTCCTCAATGGACTCCTAAACTACTTAACCGATTTTAGTCAAATTTGCACACCGTGTGCAGTTTGATCCAACTTAAAAGATAGGCTATATTTTATTTTGATATATTATGTTATTATTATATTTCAGAAAAAAATAAGGTGATACGAAGTTCGCCAGGTCAGCTAGTATATATATATATATATATATATATATATATATATATATATATATATATACTAGCTATTTTTTAAAGTGCAATAAAGAATATATATATATATATATATATATATATATATACATCCTGCTAATAATTAGGCGTCCCACATGGGCCGAAATGCATCTAAACTGGCGTCCACCTCCTTTAGACGTCCGCATATCGGACGCCACTTTTTTAATCGATGTCCTTTTGGCTCTAGCTACCTGTACAACAAAAATCGCCGGAAGGCAAAAAATCGTTGAGACATTTGCATTTGTATAACTAAAACTTCCGCGAAATTCCGCACCAACGGTGCAGCGCTAGTCTAGCGCGTATATCGACAGAGCGTATACTCTGCTAAAACTCTTCCGATACAACCGATTATTTGACGTCCTATTGCGACGTTGCCAAACTGACTGTATTTGAAGGTTTTGAAATATTCAATTAAGTCAAAACAAATCATTTAAAAATAGTTTGCCGAAGTTGCTACGCACGTGTCGCTGCTTATTTGACGCTCGGTTGCAATATACTGCTTAAGTAGTAAAATAAAATAAAAGTACACTTAAAAGGAAAAAGTGAGGCTTTAACGAATTTACGAATTGAATTTACATATTAAACGGAAAAGTGACACTATTTTGTCATAAAAATAAAAATATTTCTTTAAGTTAATATACATTATCTATACTTTTTTGCATGCACATGGAAGCCAGGCTGGGTAGCAGTCTTTGAATTTGAAAAAACAAAGGTTCTGTTACATTTAATACATTTTTGCAATGATTTTTTATTTGGTTACTGAGCGCCCCTACTGAAAATTTGTGTTTTTTGTTTAGTGACGGTTTGGTCATGGACGTCGAATATGTAGTGGTTCGAATAGTAGGTATACAGGTTTACGACGTCCGTATATAAGGTAAGGGCTACGCAATACGTAACACATATACGGACGTTAGTTTGACGCATACTGTTATTAAGGATACGAAGTTTTTTTTGCAGCTGTTCTGGCTTTTGACCCAATCCAGGCTACACGCAATGCCGTCAAAAAACTTTGAGACACTTTTAGACAATGAAAGTTTTAGAATTGCTCTCGGTCTCCGGTTGGGAGCTCCACTGTGCTTTGAACACAGATCTCCGTGCGGAAAAGAGTTCGACTCTTTCGGACTACACGGCCTTTCCTGTAACAAGAGTTCAGGTAGGTTTTCCCGCCACGGTTCCCTAAACGATACCATAAAAAGCTCTTGCCACCATCGACGTTCCTGCTCTTATCGAGCCTACTGGAATTAGTCGCAATGATGGCAAGAGACCTGATGGATTGACGTTGGTTCCCTGGGTAAGGGGACGGGCGTTTTTGTGGGACGCAACCTGCGTTGACACACTTGCTCCTTCTCATGTCAGGGAAACAGCCTTAAAAGCGGGAGCCACAGCGGAAAAAACTGAAACGAATAAACGGCACAAGTATTCGTCATTAATTTCAAATTACATCTTTGTGCCATTTGCAGTCGAAACACTTGGACCTTGGAGTAGCAGTGCTAAATTTTTTTTAAATGAGACTCCTCGCCTTATTGCCTCCACTGGTGACAAGAGGGCTGGTGCATTTTTTTGCCCAGAGACTCGGCATAGCGATTCAACGAGAAAATGCTGTCAGCATTCTTGACACGATTCCACGCGGACATGATTTATACCAAAACTATCTGTAAATATTTAGTTCTTAAGTTGTGAATTTTAAATATGTATAATGTTTAATAAACTATTGTTATCCACTTAAGAAAAGAGAACTTAGAAACCTACTTAAAAGATATACTTTATATTTTATAAGTAAATATTGTTTGACGACGTTTAAATTTGCCAGACGACGACTTAGGTAAATCATTCTAGTGAAATAGAGTTAAGTAGTTAGACTATTTAGTCTGTATAAAAAAAATTTTAGCCATGAGACATTTTTATATTGAAAATGATAATAATATGTTGTTTGTAAAAGCAGGTGGCACAACTATTTGTGGCTATAAAACTTAATTAACCTATAAGATTCGTCAGCGAAGAAGAAAAAATAATATCCTCGTATTCTTGAATACCCAGTTACCCATGTTCTAAAATTACTTGAAATCCGTTTAGCTGTTTTGGCGTGATGAAGACACAACGACACATACAAACATATAAAAAAAATGTTCGATTCAGTAACCTGTATTCATAGACCGTATCACTTTTTTTAAATATCTTCAATGTACAGAAAGTATCCGTGGCAGGATAAGGGAACATTATTTATTATTATTCTTTGAGTCAAAGAATACTTATAACAAATGGACACAACGATAAATAATTATTTATTATATTATTATTCTGATGATGTGCTACGTCGTCAATAATTAAAATGTTAAAAGCCTAAATAAAATATATGTTGCAGCTTATTAAGAGAGCTATTATAAGATGAAAAATTGGAGGTGTTCCTATGACCGTTACATGTTAAAATTTCAACGAGCGTAATAGAATTATTTCTTAAGTTAACGATAGATGATCACACCTACTAGAAAACTGGCAACGTCGCATTTCAGCTTACTTCTCACTCATTTCATCATTACTTATATAGGACGCTAAATAATCGGTGCATTAAGTGAGGCTATATGGATATATGGAGGAAGCAATAACATAAGTATCATGAAAGGGGTTCATAAATGGTTGGGCACAACTGTAAGGAGAATATTCTCAAAAAAGAAATTTAAAGAAATTGATATAACCCACGGAATTTAAAATGAAAAAAATAAGCAACATTCGCAGGAAAAACATATAAAATGTAAGCATAACTGAGGGACGTCGTAATAACGCAGTTCGTGCTTGACGCCAAAAATGTATCTGGATGTATATATATATATATATATATATATATATATATATATATATATATATATATATATATATATATATATATATATATATATATATATATTCTTTATTGCACTTTAAAAAAAATCATAATTACAAGTCATTTTTACAAAGAATGTTGGCAAGGGCGAACTTATCTCTGTAAGAGATCTCTACCAATCTACCCATGGTGGTGAGAGATGATGTTACCGACGGACTTATGAGCGCATTTGTGATAAAATAAAAAAAAAACCGAACAAAAAGTTAAAAAATAATAAAAAAGCCATATACTTACTTTGCAATATATACATTCAAAATTAGTGATATAAAATACATATATACTATACATGTATTTTATATTTGTATATGTCTCTTTGTGCATTTTTAATAGCTAATCTGGTTATATAGTTCGCTTTATTTAAATGTCAATAATATAACCTTTTTCGTCTTGTTTTTACTTTCATCTAAATAGCTAATAGGGAATTTGCTATTGTTATTACAATATTTTACAGTAGTTTGAAGGAGAGTTATCGAAAGAAAGAAGAAATTCGATGACATCCAAAAGGTTTATAGACCAAAAAATAGAATGGTCTTAAAATAAGCTCGTTGTGACTTAATCTATATTCAATTATTTTAGTTAAATACGTTGTTTTATTTACTCGTACATCTGCTTGTTTTCTTCTCATATTGTAAATTTGATATTTTATCAGCGTACAACCCGGACGGCGCGTACGACAACGCGGCGTACAACGCAGATCCCGCAGCCATGTGGGACCCCAACCAGACATGGGACCCCGACCGCGCTTGGAATGAATCTTCTATGGTACTTATATTGCATCGTAGATAAACCTGTTGTACAAGTCCTCATAAGGAGGAGTCGGAATTTATATTTATATATTTTTCTTAGAAATTTTCCAAAACTTTTACTTTTCTCTACAATTCTTTTCTTTACTTTGAGATGAATTAGAAGACAAAGATATGTCTTGAAAACTCATCAATGCTGGTATGACAGTCTAACTGTCAAACAGCCGTGAACCCGGACAAAAGCATAGTTTTAGAAAACAAGCCTTTCTGTTTAATTTTAAAAAGAGAGTGGGTTTCAGCTCCTACATGCGATTAGAGCTTACTCTTTAAGAACAATTACCATTGTATTTGAAAAAATTAAATATTTTATTAAATGAATTAAACTATAATTAATTAAAATAACAAAACTTTAAAATCAAAACACATATTGACACTTGGTAGTGATACAGTAAAACTATAAATTCCTGTCTTGCTACAGCTAAAGGAAGTGTAAATCATTATTCTCAGACTCTCAGCTGCTTCGTTCTACTCCCCCACTACAAGAGCTCTGGTCGCCTTACTCACCACAGAAAAACAACACTGCTTGACAGCAGTAGGTGATAGGTGATGAACGGGTCACTTTCCGCAACTCCGTGCGCCTATTTTGCGTGACTGGCTGTGGACACTATTCGTGCCAGCCCAGTTCCTTAAGGAAGACTAGCATACCCTTCACGTTGCCGACGACTTCCTGGAAAGCGACCTCGGTGTCCCGAGGTGTAAGTGCCTTGTAGTTCGCCACACTAGCGCATTCCAGCAGGATGTGTGAGGCCGTTTCTTCTGCCTCCATGTACACTCTGCATAGGAGGCTGTCTGTAACACCTAAATTGTGTAAGTGTTTGTTAAGCAAGGCATGTCCAGTAAGAGCCCCGAACAGTAGTCGGAGCTGAGCTCTTCCATAACCGCGAAGTTTGCAGAAAAATTCTTGGTTTAATCCTCGGAAGAGCTTCCCTGGTCTGCTTGCAGGTAACTAGGTTTGTCCAATATTCTTGGTGCATTACCTTGGCATGAGTTCGGGTCCGTAGACCCTCAAGTCCAGTCCCTCCCTCGCCAGTCGATCAGCCGCGTCGTTGCCTCGCGATCGACTGTGACCCTTTATCCATTGACGGGTAATGGTGTTTGTTTCACTTACCTTCGTCAGAGCTCGATGGCACTCGTATACGCGCCCTGATATCATAGTGTCGCTCTGCAGGGCTTGCAGGACCGATCTGCTATCAGACAGTATACGGATCGGAAAACCGTCTACCTCTCTTGATTTGATCGCTGTTGTTGCCATTATGATTCCCATGCATTCCGCCTGGAATACAGTATTATGGACTCCCAATGGCGATTGATTGTATTATTTAGCTGTGATGTCGACATACTTCCCCAGTCAGGCTGCTCCATATGGCTCCATATGAAGCATATTTGCTGCTGTGCCCTACCTCGGTTACTTGTCTTGTTTTTGTTTATTGTAAGGGTGTACAATAAGCAGTACTGTTACTGTACCAGCAGCAGCCCGCCCCCGCCCCCGCGCCGGTGTCGCAGTCGTGGGGCGACTCCATGCAGCGGTCGTCGACCTCCGTGACGTCACCCGACCCGCCGGCCGCCGCGCCGCAGCCACAGCCGCAGCCGCAGCCGCAGGTACCGGCTGCTTACTAAACAAATACAACCCAAATTGCTTTGACCATGTCGACGATGATGATTTACGTTTTTGGGAGGATAAGTTATGTCTAAGAGTAAGTTACAATTAAGCTAAATTTCTTAAACAATGGACAAAGATCCTTAAATCGATATTTTGTACAAATAGCATTTACATAAAGTTTTGAAAGATGAAGTGTACATAATTGATCTCGTTACTATTTAAAATACTCATGTAGGTATCTACACTAATATTACAAATTTGAAGAAAAGTCTGTTTGTATTTTTGTTTAAAACCCTAATCTCGGAAACTACTAGTTCGAATTGAAACGTTCTTTTAGCGAAGATAGCCCATTTACCGGGAAAGGCTATAAGCTACTTTTTCGCAAATTGACTCATGGAAAACCGCGGGGCCCAGCCAGTTACTATACATAGTTAGTTTTAAAAAAATAAAAAAGTAATATGGCACCGATCTTTTAAAAAGCCTACACTTAGACGATCTAAGTCGAAATGTGAAAACTTTTTTCCTGATAGACCAACCAAGAAAAAGAAATAAAATTTTTCGGCTGACCTTTTTTAGGTCAGTCATTATATAATTCCACATAATCGAGGGAAATATCCGGAATATATTTCCGCTGAGCTTTTTTATTTATGCTAAGCCATTCCATAATTCAATAAAATCATCGTCAAAGGACCCCATGCCTACCGTACCCACAACGTTGGATCCGCCCTATTGACAAGTTGTACTGAGGTCAATTTGGACTCTTGGGGATGGGGGACCTGGACGCCTTTGGGAATCAAGGCCTATAGCGGAGTTGAATTCACACGTTAATAAATTACAAACAACTATACTCGATTTACTTTTCTACTCTCTGTTACTTGACATTTAATTCTATACAGAATATGCACTAAACTTTTTATTAATATTACATTTGACAGGTACCCGCACAACCAGCTTACTATAAAGCCAAGGAATACAATCCTGAAACGGCCGTCGATCCCCTCGTGAAGCCCATTGGAGCGAGTAAGTTTGGTTCTGTTTTTGTTTGTGTATTTAATAATAGTTTTTTTTTTTTTTTTATAGATCTTTATTGTCACCTAAAGTGTAATGATTGAAGCCTATAGAATTATTAAATTCAAAAGGCGATTTCAGACCGTTATCATGAGGAAAAGACAAATCGCTTTTTAGGTCACTTTCCACACCCATTAAAAATAAATTCCTGTTTTAAGCAATTACACACGCGTATTTAGAGTCTACGATTATTATAGCTCTTAAAACATGTTTTATACATGAAACTTCAGAGGTACATCTACCAAATTCCATTTCACAAATACTCTTTAATTCTATCTCATATCAATTCTCCTATGGATTATTGCAGTTTTTACTCTTTTAAAATAAAACTGCTTTCATCTTTTTATTCCCTGTTAAGAGTAACAATCGCTATCAGGTTTTTTTTGCAGGAACCGTGTCCGACAGCTTAACGTGCTCTCTGAGATACGATGGGGAGATTTACGAGAACAGACACCCGGACTGAAAATAATTATTTGTATAAATTCATATATTCACTTCGAGTGGGAACGAATCCACGACCTCCGGTGTGTAGGCGCCAACACAGCACACGCACTACTACGCCAGAGCAGTCTTCAAAAGATACTTATTTATTATTGTAGAAATAAATGAAAATATTCTTTCTTTATTTCTTGCAGACCACCTTCAACTCGCCTGCTGGTACGTAGCGTACCCGATCCACTGGTCCTGCCGCCACACGATGCCGGACTGCCGCGGCCGCTGGTACCCCATCACCTTCATCATCTCTATGCTCTGGATCTCCTTCTACTCCTACTTCATGGTCTGGATGATTACTATTATTGGTGAGCTACTTTTTTTTTTTTTTTTTTTTTATTTATTCAGAAAACCAACAGCTTCTTATATACTATTCATATCATAAAGCATATTACAAAAAATCAAGCCAATAACAGGTTTCCCTAAAGTTAACAAATTGTGGAGATATCGTTGACAAAAAAGAAAACAACAGTCACAATCAGTACATTCTGATACACAAAAAATGCTTATAAGAGATGCAGTTAACTTACACTTAACAATATACATATATAAATACATAGTAAAAGAGGCATATATAAAGAGATACATATACAGATACATAATATATACTTATAGTTTATACATTGTTACGGTGACTCAGATAGTATTTTTATTATATTGGTTTTAAATATCCTTTTAGACTTTGTGAAGATGTCGACGTTTTTAAATAATGTGTTATACGTATGAGGGAGTCTCAGTAACAGCGAGTTTTTTAAATAATTCGAAAAATGTTGAGGAACTTCTAACATAGATGTATTACGGGTACGATATTTAGGAACTCGGAAACCTATTTTAGATACTAGGTGTGGGCAATCAAGCTTACTATTTATTATGTCATAGAGCAGACCCATATCCAAAAGAATACGTCTCTGCTCCAACGAAAGCATTTCATGTTCCGCGCAACCATCTTCATAACTCTCACAAAATTTACGACACCGAAAGTTTAAATGTTTTATGAATTTTTTTTGTATATGTTCTAGGCGGTTAAGATAAATGCGGTATTGAGGTGACCATACAGGGCTAGCATACTCTAAAATGCTCCGTACATAAGCAAAATAAACACACTTAATAGCTGATATATTTGTAAACGGTTTACACACGCGAAGAACAAATCCCAGGTTTTTATATGCTTTCATTACTATATTTTCTATATGATCTGATAGTATCATTTTTTGATCAAAGTAGACCCCCAAATCTCTCAAACTTTGTTTCCTGTTAATTTGTTCGCCATTAAAATGATAGCTATATAGAATAGGCTTTTGTTTCCGCGTAAATGAGATGCATTCACACTTGCCAGCATTGACTGTTATATTATTATCTGTATAAAAGTTATATAAATTATTAAGGTCGCATTGCAACGATAAACAATCCTGTATGGTATTAATAACATAAAAAATCTTTTTGTCATCAGCGTACATAAGATAGTTACAATGCTTCAAACTTGAACCAATATCAAACAAATATGCATTGTAGAATAGTGGTCCTAAATGTGAGCCCTGCGGAACACCTGTTGGAATTTTGACGTAATTTGAGCGATATCCAGCCATGACTACCGCCTGAGAACGATTAGTCAAATATGACTTTACCCACCGAAGTAAGTCCCCGTGGATACCCAGAATTTGTAATTTATGTAACAGGATCACGTGATCCACACGATCAAAAGCCTTCTCAAAATCAGTGTAGATCACGTCAACCTGTCCCCCCCTGTCCATTTTTTCTAAAACAAAGCTTGAAAAACATGCTAAATTAGTAGTAGTGGAACGTCCTACCATAAAACCATGCTGCTCTAAGGGAATCGATTGAGACAGCGTACCATAGATAGAATTATACACGATTTTTTCGAGTAATTTTGCTGCAGTATTCAGAATCGAAATTCCTCTGTAGTTTTTAATATCCATACGCGATCCCTTTTTATGTACAGGTACTATATGAGCGCATTTCCATACGTTTGGGACAATACCCTCACGAAGAGAACGATTAAAAAGTATAGTTAACGGGAGAGCTAGTGATTTAGCACATCGTGACCAAAATACCGCAGGCAAGCCATCACTGCCAGCTCCCTTATTTATGTTTAAGGATTTTAGCATTTTTTTAGTAGTAATTAATGATGTTTGAGCACGAGAGACAATGTTATTAATACATAAGGGGTTCTCAGATGGGAGTAGATAGCTTTTAGAAGGCTTACCAAATACATTCTGAAAAAACCTACTAAATGCGTTACATATGTCCTGACCAGCCGTATATTCTACACCTTCCAAATTAAAATTCTTAGGATAAGCTGAACCACCCCTCGTAGCTTTTACAAAAGTCCAAAACGTATTAGGATTATTTTTAATGTTAATTTCGCAATTCGATGTAAAGTTCTTAAAACTTTTCTTATAACTTTCTATTTCTTCTGGCTTATTATGTACCTAATATGAGTACAGATGTGCGATAAAATTAAATAGGAGATTAGGCTCGAAAGCACATTAATTTAATTTGAGGAATTATTGTTACCTTAAATAGTATATTTATCGAAAACAAGCTTTTACTAGTCCACATTTCTTGTTTACGTTTTTATGCTGAAAACGAAAATTTATATTAACCGTTATTTTGAAAGATAATACTGATATACTGACTGATATTTACTGTTGGTTAAAAATTGCACTCCATGCAAAAAATAATGATTATTGCTATTTTTAAAAATAATCGTCTATATCTTGCGCATTACTTGTTTGAAATGATTTTTGATAAAATGCGACGTGGTGTCAATGGTCGCAGGCTACACGCTGGGAATCCCCGACACGGTGATGGGTCTGACGTTCGTGGCGGCCGGTGTGTCCGTGCCCGACGCTCTGTCCTCGCTTGCCGTCATCAAGGAGGGGTAATTTTTTATTATTTACTTATTTATTTTCGATGACCACTAATTACACAACAAATTTAACTTAAACTAAAATTCGGCTTCATTTCACAATTTTTTAATGTGAAGACCACATGCATATGAATGACATTCGTATTCCAATATACTTTGTACGTGCCTGTGTATGTATGTACGCTTCAGCCTGTAATATCCCACTAATGGGCATAGGCCTCTTTCCCCATGTAGGAGAAGGATCAGAGCTTAATCCACCACGCTGCTCCAATGCGGGTTGGCGGATATATTCCCTACTATGAGTAACGATCGCTATCAGGTGTACATGATAACAACCGGGACCGACGACTTAACGTGCTCTCCGAGGCATGGTGGGGAGACCCACAAGGACTGCACAAACACTCAGACCACGGCAAACACCTGTATGGCCAATACAAATGTTTGTCATGTGCGGGGATCGAAACCGCAACCGCCGGCGCAACAGGTACAATCTATGGCTGTAACCGTTGCGCCAACGCGCCGTCATATGTATGTACGCTTATTTAATAATTTTTATTGTTGATTATTTGTGTGTGAACACGTTTTCGTGTCCATTTTCTATTGATTGCCCGGAAGAGACTCCTTTAGCTAGTAAACCACCTTTGGTACATATTTTTGTTTTTTCTCTAGCACTGTTTCTATGGAACATATTTTTATAAACGCCGAAGCATATTACATACACAGGTGTGTATGAGAACAACATGTGAAAACTTACATATCTCGAGAGTAATACTTAAGCGTGTACAAAAGATGACAATTAATCCATAGTGGAGCAGCGTAGTTAGGGATTGCGAGACCCCGCTTTGCGGGATTGCAATCTCTCAGGATCCCGCTCCATTTATTGACCTGCAATTGATCTATCCTGCATTTCGATCCTACGGAATTGAAATCCCTAAGCGTTGTCAAATAAATTCAAATCTACCACATTAAATAAAAGACCTTTACAGGAAAGTTGAATACTTGAAAACTGTTTAATAGTTTGAATTGATGTAAATTTCATATATGGGCACATCGTCCATGTTTACGCGAATTTCACTCACATTTTATCGGGGTTTTTTAAATTTTTTAGATGCCCGTCGTTTCGGATACTTTACAGCAACCATGGTCACGGAAGGATACATGGTCCGCGATAAAATCCTAAAAAATTGTTTCATTATACTAATTATGTTTCTTAAAGTGGTAGATAACTAGTTTAAGCTTCTATACGTGAAATAAATTCTTCGTCCTTCTTAAGATAGATTCTTTTCCTTGTACCTACATATATAACAACATTGAAATATATTAAAATTTTCACCAACAACGAATCATATTTCAACAACAGGTTAGTGACATAATTTTTGATTTTGCTAATTACGTAAGTACACACCGTTACAATTACTGAAAATTACTAAAACGATGAAAATGTCAATAACCGTCTAGCTCTCATCTACCATTGTCAAATTAGCATATCAACGCTCGAGATCATAGTATAATAAAAAGTAAACTCGTGTTCCAGCTACGGAGACATGGCAGTGTCTAATGCGGTGGGCTCTAACGTCTTCGATATCCTGGTTTGCCTCGGCCTGCCGTGGTTCATCCAGACTGCCATCATCCACCCCGGCAGCCACGTCAACGTTATCAGCAAAGGTAATTACAACAAACTTCTGATTATAGAATACTATGGGTCTGTTTCTGATAAAGCTATGAGACACATAGTAGTAGAATAAAAAAAATTTTTTTTTCGCTATCAAACTTCGTTTACCTATCCGATATTGTTATTCGAATCTTATAAATTCAAAAATAATTGCGTATTAATTGATGTGGAACATAAACAAAATAACGTGTTTTATAGTTCGCGTCATGTAAAAAGAACGCTGAAGGAAAATGGAGGGGGTGCGTTTGCGCATGCGTATACTCGCGCACAAAAGTATTATTGTTTTATTTTTTAATTAGGCTTTCACTCGCGGCTTCCTACAATGGTTATTGGTAGATACATTAAAAATAATAAAAATACCAGTGCGAATACTTCGGACTAAATAAGTATAATAATTATCACTTTACAAAATTACATTTTTTTTTCAAACAAAAGCATTAACAAATTTTTTAGTTATTGAAATGTCGTAATCAAAAATATTAATTATCTGTACTCTCGATATTCGTATCTTAATAGTTTTTATGTATTTAAAATGATAAATTGATATTTTTTTTTTAGTTATATAAATAGTAAATGGAGCTTTACAAGTGTCCGTATGCTAATGTGTTGTGAAAGTAAGTGATAAATGCGGAAAAAACGTAAATTACGATTGACAGTGGTTTGTTTACCAAATAAGATTGTTTCAAAAAATGGACAGTACGAAAAAGTTTTTTCAAGAGTTGGCAGCACTGTAAATCGCCTTTTACGCATTTTGACAACCAGCGTTCTTTTTACATGACGCGAATTATATATTATAAATATTTTTTCTCACTTCTCTATGTAAAACTATTTCGTAATTTAAAACTTTTGTGCGCGATAATAATTTGAGTCGACGTCGAACTGTCAACCGCTGTCAACCAATAGCACACCGGCAAGCATGCGACACGTGATAAACACTCCCGTCCCCCTACCCCTTACCACCAAATAGACCGATAAATCGCTTCTGCGCAGCTTCAAGGCCAGCGTTCTTTATACATGACTCGAACTTTACCTGTTGATAATTTTACCTATTTGATAAAGTTGCAAATTTTCTAAAACTGAGTGTTTTTACAGTTATTCTTTTGAGTATTTTTTTTTTATGTCACTAGGTCGGCAAACAAACGTACGGCTCACCTGATGGTAAGCGATTACCGTAGCTTATAGACACCTGCAACACCAGAAGCATCGCAAGCGCGTTGCCGACCCAATCCCCAATCCCCCCACGAGCTCTGGTCACCTTACTCACCAACAGGAACACAATAAAATAATTAATAATAATTTATTTATGTATATTCTCAATTCGATTATATTATTTACTTATGCGTGTTCTCATAATTTTTTAGTGGATATACTGATTTTGCAGATTATTTTTTTATTCGAAAACTGGCGCTTCTAAAGGTCTGACTAGTTTTTGAATTATCGGAATCCAGATCTCAATAAAGGTTGTGGTCACAGCCACCCGAAAATCGGCAAAGTGGTTGTTGGAGTACGAACTCATCCTCAATCATGACTTATAAACGACTTTTGAATTTGATTATTACCATTATACCGCGCATCTTAGGTATGGAAATAATCATTGCTGGAAGTCAGACCTAGCGGTCACCTAGTGCCCTATGAATTAAGGAAAAGGAATGAAATTTTTGCGGCTGAACGTTTTTTTAGGACACCGTTCCATAATTCCATTAAATAATTAAGGTCAGGAGAAAATAATGGCTTAATATTTCGGCAAAAATTTTTGGGCATGCTCATCGACCTCACAGTTTTTTATTATTTGAAAATAAACAGAATTTTATCAATCATTGCAGGCTTGATCTACTCGACGCTGTCCCTATTCTCGACGGTGGTATTCCTGGTGGTGGCGACGCACGCGAACGGCTGGAAGCTGGACCGCAAGTTCGGCGCCGTGCTGATGGTGTGGTACCTGCTCTTCATAACCCTCGCCAGCCTCTACGAGCTCAACGTGTTCGGGAACATCCACCCGCCGGACTGCGAGTCTACTTATTAAACACGCGTAATATTCCGCTATTTATGTTTCTTATATTTATGCCTTACGGGTCTAATATACTTCTAAATCTGGTTTCTATATCAAATCTATCCCTATTGCGGAGAATGAGGCCTACGTCCAACAGTGGGATTTAACAGGCTGAATTGTGATCTATATCCAATCACGTTCAGTTTTAGTTTTGACTAGCTGTGCCCGCGACTTCGTCCGCGTGGAATTTTAAAAAATAGTTATTGTTTAGTTCACAGTTATTATAAAAAAAAAACTAAAATAAAAGTAGCGTAATTTACTCCTTATTACATCTGCTATCTGCCAGTGAAAGTCTCGTCAAAATCAGTCCAGCCGTTTCAGACATTTGCCGGAGCAAACAGACAGACAGACAGACAGACAAAGATTGTAAAAAATGTTATTTTATATACATCCATATGCATTTAGTTAACAGCGTTTAATTTAATATTACAAACAGACACTGCAATTTTTTTTATTTGTATAGATTCAACGGTCTGTGAGAAAACCAAAACATTCTAGAATATAGGAAGCAGGGTTTTAATGAAGTTTCGATGTGATAATCGTACGCGATCACAATTCTCGATACGGCCCGTTATATATAAATACATGTAGCATTTACAGTGTTTACGTATTCTTTGTATCTATGAAGAAACTTTGCTTCGTAATGACATTGTAACTCCTAAATTTTGTTTCTTTTCAATGTGAATAGTTCTCCTTTCATGGAGTTTAATTTTTTCTAATGAGCAATTTGAATTTTAACCGTTATCTCCCAGGGCTACCAATTGTAAACATTTGTTTATATTTTAATATTGCCATATGTAAAAATTTGTGTATTCTGGTCATTTATAAACTTGTGAGAGAGTTTTTTTTTTTTTTTTTTGTTATATTTTAATAATAAAAGAAGCAAAGTTTCTTGCCTTTTCAGACGAGTTAGAAGTCTTATTCATCCGTTAAACCTATTTACAACTGTTGATAAATCATTAGATTAGATTTTGAACTCTCTCGTTACTTCGTGAATGTACGTTGAATTTTACACTTCAATTGTTTTACTATAGCTCACTCAAAGGTACCAGATTAGCTTAAAGGGGCCTACTCAAAGCACTGCCTGCAGGGCCTGCTTGCAGTTACTGCCGCAGAGGATGTCGCTCCACAAAGCACTGCAAATCATTTACGCGGCATACGTTGTCGTGTTCACTTGTGTTCTCTTTGTCCTTGCCTAAATTCGTCAGTTTTTATAAATGGCTCCTACATTATTCAGACACCAAAAAATAGCATTGGGTTTGACTGTATTGAGTACTTGTAGCGTTCAAAAGAAAAAAAGCACTGGTGTAAAAAAGTTTTATATTTTTCATTTAAAAGCGACATAGCCTGCGACCGCATATCTTTGTTATGATAATGATCGTGGTTAGTTTTCCAAAGACATGGCAAATCCCTATACAATTAGATTACGTCCCTCCACACGTCTTTTTCTCGCTGGCTCATTTTTCTTGAAGAAAACAGAGCCAAACAAATAATATAATAAAACCAAACCACCTAACCACCAACTTACTGATTAATTGCTAAATGATAACCACTGACAAGACAAACCCCAGGTCAAATAGAGTAGACAAACGTCGCAATGTACCGACGTAAACAAAATGGTGGTCTAAATCGGCCCGACCGAGCTACACATGTCCCTGATTGCAGTTTACGGAGTGGGGAGATCTTGTGTCGGGCTGGCAGAACGACACTGCGGCCCTGCGACAGGGTGAACAATTAAAATATCGGCCCTGCATGCATACATACAATACGATCGGCAGTGGCACTGCAAGCAGGGCCCTGCAGGCAGTGCTTTGAGTAGGCCCCTTTATAATATAAGAGAAAATGTGAAGCTGTATACCTGACTATGCTTATAGTTATTTTATTAAATATTAGTAGAATTATTTTTAATTAGATTATTATATAGATTTATTATCTTGCCATTGATTTACGATTAAATGAAACATCGATTTTAGATTATCTTTATGAATAAGTGTAGGCGTTTATGTTTCTTAAGGTCTGTTTCACCAGTTGTCGATAACATTATCTGACGGATGACAGTATCCGACAGTAAAGTGTTTGATTTATTATTCTTCTTTGTCATCGAGTTCCACTACATTTATGAGACATTTCTATTCGCATTTACTAATCTTAAAGTTGCAGTTTATCAATTGAGGAGAAACAGGTCCTACTGGCCTATTCTGCCTTCCGCTGTCAAAGTCTATTTGTATCGTCATCCGTCAAATAGCGCCATCTACAACTGGTGAAATAGGCCTTTAGTGTGGGTAATAAAGTTTAGTTAAGAATAGAGCTGCCATATAGCGGCCACGGTTGAACGTTATGGTTTGGTCTCATTTTTTTTTCTAATACCAAGAAAAACATCTAAGCTTATTAGGCGTTCAAATATATTGTAAGCTAAACATGTATTTGATATTAATTATCGAATAAAGTAAAATATCATAAAATCTGTAAAAAATGTCGTAAAAAGTGTAAATTAAAAATTTACAAGTTCTGTCTTTAAAAAAAATTCCTTTACCTTAATAAATTTATTTATAGCAAGTATGTTAAGTACATATGAATATTTTTGTAAATAATCTATTTCTCCGTTATATTGTGCCGATTATTATCATTTTATTACAGTTAACAACTTAAATATTTATTTTTGAAATCACAGATTATTATTTTGTAAATAATTGTATTTCACGCACAAAAATCATTTTTTCCTATTCTTTCTTTAATAAAAAAAAAGTAATAAAACATAACATAATTCTTCTGATAATATTATGCATAATCATATTTATTTTTCAATTAAATAAAAATATAATAAACTTTGAATTTTATCTTTGTAAAAGGAAGAGAAATGTATTATTTTGTATCTGCAAAAGTTTCAGACATTTTCTCGTTAAGGTACATTGTAGCCTAGATCTTGTCTATGTTTTTTGTTGGATACTACGGTGGTCAAGAAACTGCGTACAACTTATTGAATCTCATATAGCGCATTTACTCTTACTGCTAAATAATTAATATTACACGATAACTCAGCCTAATTTTCGACAAAAATTTTAAGTATTAAGACACGCACCTATGAGTTATAATTTTAGAAAATTATTTCTTGTATAAATTATAATAACGCCAGGCGTTATATGTAGTTATATTTGTTACATCATATCTTCATGAGTATTTAGTAAAATTTATGTTTGCTTAAATGTATAAATAAGATTTATCAATGTTCATATAGCTTTAGTATCATTAAATATTATATATATAAACTCTAATTGTTATATTTATTACGTGTGTTAGTCATTTTTTAAAATATGTTTTTGAATCCTTGTAATGATAAAACGTAGTTGTGTTCAATATAAATCTAGACGATTAAGGCTGACTGTTCACTTCAAACAACTTCAAACAATGCATAACATTGAAATGAATTTTATTTATTTGACATCTGTCAAATTTATCAAGTTTCTGTAAACGGTTAATATATAGAAAGCTATAGAGTAAGTAAAACAGATAAAACAAAACGACATCGATTTGGACGAATTAAAATACATAAATAGTTTTAACATTTTTACATTATAAACAGCACCCTCCTAGGATAAAGGTCTATCTAATAAAAACAATATAACGCGTGACACGTTTGGTTTAGTTTCTGATATGTTAATAAAGACTGGAACGACTTTCCCAATAACATCAAAATTATATTCTACCTCAATGGACTTCCTTTATTCCTTAACCTATAATGCGTAGTTTTGATCTCATAAAAATCTCATAATTAGTAAACCTTTAGTATCTTTAATTTCGAGTACTATAAAAATATCTGCTCTACCTCTTATAGTTGAGTTATCACTAAGTTCAATCATTGAGTTCACAGGAATGACATAACTAATTTCGAATCTATCTACAACACGATCTACAATCTTTAAAAATTAATAATTGTCGTGTGTAAAATCTCACAATTTTGAAGACGTTTTTATTACTGTTTGTGTATCTTGTTACATTTAACGCGTCGTTACTTTAGTACATATTTATACACTTATTTAAGTTTAACAATATAACATCAATTCGTTTTATAAAAACAACATTAAAATATTTAATTCATAAATTTTAACACACCTGCGTATAATATTTGAAAAATATATGCATATTTACGACCTGTTTCAATTGTTGTGAATAACGCTATTTGACGGATGACGATATCCAATAGATTGAACTTTTGATGAACTATTCTTTTTCACAATTGAATTTCACTGTATATAAAATATTTCTATTAGCAAATAAAAAACTAAAACTTATAGTTTATTGATTGAGGTGAAACAGGTCTTAATACCCTAGTCTACCAGCTACCTCCTGCTGTTAAAGTCTAATCGTAACTTGCAGTTTAAACTTTGTCCACAAAAGGTGAAACAGGTCCTAAGTGACCTAGAATTTTTATTTGGTTAAAAAAGTCGTTGCTTAGATTATTATTAATAATTTAAAAGTATTATATGTAGTGACAATAATAGGTAGCTTTACGTTAAAATTTTACGCTTTTAGATGAAATAATTATTAAGTTAAATAACTATACCTATTTCGATGTACTTATAGCTACATACATATAACGGCTTAAAACCTTATGTATAAGTTTGAGAATATGTTTGAAATATTTAAAACAAGCTTTTTTTATTAAAGTACTTAGGGAGCATCCATAAACAACATGGTCATATTTTAACCATTCTTAAACCCCTCCCACCCCTCATGTAGCCTAACGTAGCTTTTGACCCCCCAACCTGAAAGAACGTGGGTTTTTTCGCGAGATTTTCTGATTTTTACTTTAATGTAAAAAAAATAAAGAAATAATAATTTTTGCTTAATATATTTATATATTTTTTGTATTTAATAACAGTCTGACTCAAATGGTGGCTCTTGTAAATACAATTGTGGCGATCTTGATATAAAGCATAAGTCAATGGATCTTTTTCCTTCTTCTTGGATGAAAATGTTCATCTGAAGAAAACTACGTAGCCTTGTTCTTAAAGTTACGTAGCTCAGCGTAGCATTCGTCACACTTATCTCCCCCGACCAGGCTACGTGGTTTACGGACGCTCCCTTGTGACATAGTAATAATGGCTTAAAATTTTGTGCTATGAAAACAAAAGATTAAACTTCGTTTTGTCTATTTTACAATGTCATCTTCGTCGGTTAGAATGGTTAATAATAAATATACATCTTAATCCCTGTGATCATATGTATGTACCCTGTAGATATTAAAAATATTTTTTATAAAATTGTGTTATTGCCGGAACTGCACACGTCGACGAAGAGTTTAAAAAAATGAAACTATACGTAGGTATGTGCATCAATTATAAATGTCAATTTGAAGTTGAATACTTATGAGATAGAAGAAGAGAAATGAGATAAAGATGTTGTTTAAATGTTTAGAAAAAAATGCTTGAGTGCTTGAATGTTGCCAGCGCCGTTTTAAAGATTGAAACTTGCAATATGAACATCACGGAACTTTAATTATTTTATGGATTCGTTTAGATGCCGGTCGTATTTTCAGAAAAATACTAAATCTTACGAGATTATTACATTAATGTATTCTTTAAACATTCTTTTTTTATGTCAAATTGATATTGTTAGTCAAATCTGGAGTGCGTATAATTACAAAGGTAATTCGAGTCTTGAATAAACATTATAAAATCGAATATAGAAGTACTTTGATGACACAAATGCCAACATCAAAATATTTCAACAAAGCATGGTCGACCAAATTGCGTAATAAAACAATATAATATAAACTTATAAGCTGTGAATATTAGCGAATCCGCCTATTGTCGCTTATAAGCTTCAATGGGCTTCAAGTAACGCAGTAAGTAATTAAAATATAAGGAAATGCTTATAGTGATACCTTATTTAATTCCCATCATTACCTATACCTATGTCTCAAAATAAAATTCGAGAATCATTAATAAATTTCTGCTGCAAATTGTGAGAGAATAATTGATAAAATGAACATTATAACCCAAACATACAGCTTTTAACATTACTGGCATTCAAAATAAATTTATTGCTATTTCGTTATAAATATAATCATTTTAATTTAAAGATTTATGCAAAATTAGCTTACCAAGTGAACGACAAAAACAGGTACACCCATAATATGTAAAATAAAATAATAATGATAAAGTAAGGTTTATAAATGGTTTCACGCACGTACTTCCTTTAGCTTCTATCATAATGAAACTATAATATATATCAAATTGTTTTAAATTAGTAGTGTTTCTTAACTTAATATATTCAATAATGAATGTTCATATTTTACATAAAATATCCTTTTTACATTGCTGATGATTTGCTATTAACTTTTTGCCTTTCACTGTTTGCCTTGGACATAATTATATCCTATACTATAATCCATTTCATTAGATTTGAACAATAAATGAAAGTAATTTACGTTACTTATGTGTCAACTTAACGATGTTATTTTTGTTACCTTGATAAAAAATGTGTTATTTATTGTAATAATATAATTTTAAGAATACCCCGTTTTATGATTTTATGTAACTTACCTTTTATTAAGTCTACAATGAAATGGAGAATGTTTTCTGACTCAAGTCGTTCTGTGAGCTATCCAATCCAGTCTGTTGATGTTTTAATATGTTAAAATTAGTGTTAGTTTTTCAAATGTGTAGGTATGTAAAGCTGTTTCGAGCTCGTGGAAAGTATGTGAAATTATTGTTAATTGCTGTAAGTTATATGACAAGATGTTAAATAAAGTAAAAAATGTGTTCGAGAGTTTTAATTTCACCTTTTAACGATAATATTAAAATAAAAATGAATCGCCCAAAATTTACAAATGAATAAAAATATGTATACTTATTTACAGAAAAAAAATGAGTGCTCAAACAAAAAAAAAAGAATGAGTTTAATTTTCACAGGCTAATCAACAGTTTCACGCATTAATATCTAAGTAGGTATAACTTAAAAACTATTCGTCAAATCTCGCTAGCACAATCCTAATTTAATTTTTTTCATTTTACATCGACAACTTAAAAAATAATGAAAACATCATAAAGTCAATTAAATACGTTTTATTAGGGATCTGTTTTTATGTTAATTAATAATAATGTCCTTGTATCGGCGCTCTTTTAGTTTGACAAGCATGTTTGATATAAGCTTTTTTTCGACACTCGCCTTAATACTTAACATAATTATAAGAGTATGGTGTATTTTTAGGACTATCATTAGATAAATCGTCAAAAGAGATCACAGTGAGCTGATAATGCTTTTTTGCGTAGCGCACCAACCACCTAGGTATCTCAATATAGGTTACTACTATAGGTAACATAATGTCAATATTTAGAAGGTGGTCTTGTGTAGGAAGCTTGAAAAGCAGCTACAGTCGACTCTCGTTAATTCAAACCTGCGATAATTGGAACCTCTCTATATATACAATCGTTGATTAAAATGTTTGTTTTGTAATGTTACACTATAATTAGGCAGTTGTTCAACCGACAACGATGGACGTGTGATAAGTAGGGCTAGAATGTGGAAACAAGCTAGCAAGCTCGATTATAAGCGAGTTTTAGGGTTTCATAGTGGTGAGCGAGTAGTACTTTTATCATATGTTTTGTCGATTAAAGACAAACTACGAGCAGTGAAACGATTCCTCGCCAGCCAGCAGTGTGAATGTCCAACGATAAACTAGTTGAAACATCTCTTTTATTTACATGGAGTGTATAACTATTGGAATTTCCATGAGCAAGAAAATAGTAAGTAATTTCCTCACCGTCTGCGGGCCAACTGCCTATTTTAACGACGCATTAAACGATTCTTCTATCGCACATTAAGTCGATAATTTGTAGACAATTGACGTGCCCCACGGTTTTATTTTAGTCTAGTCTATGCATATGTTTATAATTCCCACGACTGTATCTATTTTATTATTTTTTGGTTTTTAGTACATTTATCTTCAACATTGCAATGTATGTTTAACATAAAACCGTTTAACTTAAAAAAATTTTTTACCTATTTTTATTTTCTAGTTTTTAGGTTTTATTTCGCATTCTGTTTAATTCATTTAGTGCTTCATTATTGCAAGGCCCATCTTAAATATTGAGGTTGTATAGTGCAATGTATTCTTCTTGTCAAGCCCTTTTATTTGATACCCATATTGGTGGGATTGATAAAAAATTGTTATCAGACATTTGGTAGCGGCGGCCAGCTTAGATTTCAATTTTGCATAGTAAATTGTATTCTACTTGTTGAGACCTTTCATTTGATACCCATGTTGATGGGATTGATAAAACCTAAGTTATCCGCCATTTTGTAGCGGCCGCCATCTTGTATTTCAATTTTTTATAGTATATTGTATTCTGCTTGTTGAGCCCTTTCATTTGATACCCATATTGATGGGATTGATAAAACCTACGTTATCCGCCATTTTGTAGCGGCCGCCATCTTGGATTTCAATTTTTTATAGTATATTGTATTCTGCTTGTTGAGCACCTACCCCACCCCAGCCTGCAAAATAATGATATTTGTAATCAAAAAAATACTAATTGATAGATTTTGAATTGCTCAATTCAACTACGTTGTCCTTTTAAATTGCTCACCTCAAATTATTTAATTAAAAATCAATTTTTTTTTTAAATCAAATATTTTCAAACTCCTATATCTTTTGATGTATACAATATTTTAAATTGCTCAAAGTGTTAAAAAAATGCTCAAGATGCATTTATAATTGCTCAAGTATAGTTTGGAACAGATCCACTTCCCTTAATTTTTAAATAAATATAAATAGTTTGAACAAATAAAATATTGATATTTGTAAAAAAAAAAATACTAATCGATACATTTTCAATAGCTCAATTCACCTACGTTGTCCTTTTAAATTGCTCACCTCAAATTATTTAATTATAAATCAAAAAAGTCGTTGAAAAATATTCTTTTATCAATATTTTCGAACTCCTATATCTTTTGATGTATACAATATTTTAAATTGCTCAACGTGTTAAAGAACTGCTCAAGTTGCATTTATAATTGCTCAAGTACAGATTCGAACAGCTCCACTTTCCTTAATTTTTAAATAAATATATAAAGTTGGACCAAATTACCGTTTATATCGATAAAGTGAGCGCTGCAGATGCGCGTAGACAATGATGGGAAGCCAAAAAAATTGTGGATATTCGTAATAAAAAGATGCTAATCGTTCGATTTTCAATAGCTCAATTCAACTACGTTGGCCTTTTAAATTGCTCACTTCAAATTATTTAATTAAAAATCAAAAAAGTCGTTGAAAAATATTCTTTTATCAATATTTTCAAACTCCTTTAACTTTTGATGTATACAATATTTTAAATTGCTCAAAGTGTTAAAAAACTGCTCATGTTGCATTTATAATTGCTCAAGTATAGTTTGGAACAGACCCACTTCCCTTAATTTTTAAATAAATATAAATAGTTTGAACAAATAAAATAATGATATTTGTAAAAAAAAAATACTAATCGATAGATTTTCAATAGTTCAATGCAACTACGTTGTTCTTTTAAACTGCTCACCTTAAACTGTTCAATTAAAAATCAATAAAGTCGTTGAAAAAAATTCATTTATCAATATTTTCAAACTCCTATATCTTTTGATGTATACAATATTTTAAATTGCTCAACGTGTTAAAGAACTACTCAAGTTGCATTTATAATTGCTCAAGTACAGTTTTGAACAGCTCCACTTTCCTTAATTTCGATTTCCTTTCCTTTCCTCCATTTTCGTTTCCAACAACCTACCCGTCGATGAAGATCCGGGCGTAGGGAAATTACCGTATTCCCGGAAATTATTCGAATTTTTCTCACCTTTTAAACCTTCCCTAGACCTCCACGAACATTTCAAGACCAAGATAATATAAATCCGTTCAGCCGTTCTCGAGTTTTAGCGAGACTAAAGAACAGCAATTGATTCTTATATATATAGATAATAGATAATAAGATTAAGGAAAGTGCAGCTGTTCCAAACTGAACTTGAGCAATTATAAATGTAACTTGAGCAGTTCTTTAACACGTTGAGCAATTTAAAATATTGTATACATCAAAAGATATAGGAGTTTGAAAATATTGATAAAAGAATATTTTTCAACGACTTTTTTGATTTATAATTAAATAATTTGAGGTGAGCAATTTAAAAGGACAACGTAGTTGAATTGAGCAATTCAAAATCTATCAGTTAGTATTTTTTTGATTACAAATATCATTATTTTGCAGGCTGGGGTGGGGTAGGTTTGTTGAGCCCTTTCATTTGATACCCATATTGATGAGATTAATAAAACATAAATTATCCGCCATTTTGTAGCGGCGGCCATCTTGAATTTATAATGATAATGAATAAACATAATTGTATTGTCACCAAAATCCAAAGTGTATACAAAATTTCAGATTAATCGGTTGACAGGAAGAGGTTGAAATTTGAATTACTAAATTTGACCCAAGAATAATAAAAAATAAAACAAACGGGGTGAGCTAAATAAAACCGTTTAAAAACAACCATTGTCACGTAACAAAACGACGCGATAATTCGAACTCATCGGCGTCAAACACTCGACAATTCAAAGTTGCAGAGAGAAAAAACAGAAAGCTTGTAAGTACTTAGGTACATTTCGAGACAAGTTCAAACTTGTACATCGTTACATGTATCATCGTACACGAGTATTGTCGCTCGCGTATAAACATATTGCCGTTGCGCTCACACAGGTGTAGTGACAGCCGTATTCAGTTTGTCAACCTTTTTACAAAATCTGGTTGGGAAAGGGTTAGACTGATTAAATATGTTTGAAGATTAATTTATGTGCGGTATTATACTTCATAAAGAAATTAAACCATTGATTAAAATTTTGTAATTTTAATTTATTTCATTAGTTTGTTTATCGATAACTATACTTAACAACACTATGCAAAATTGTACCTAAAGGTTGCTGGCGCTACAGGCACTTCACGCGAATTATGACATGGCGGTTAAAGGATTCAAATAAATATAACAAATATGGTTCCTTAAAACTTTTTTTTTAAAGTATGATAAATTCTCGCTAGTATAACAGCAAGTTCTAAGCATACAGATTACACTATTTAACCGACTTCCAAAAAAGGAGGTTCTCAATCCGACTGTATTTTTTTAATGTATATTACTTCAGAACTTTCAGAACAGACTGGTCGGTGGACCGATTTCGACAAAAAAATTTTATCAAAAGGTGGTGTGTCATTTGGTCCCACTTAAATTTATTTGAGATCTAGCAACCACTTTTCGAGTTTTTTGTCGACCTACGTCGTATTATACCGCATAACTTTTTTCTGGGTGTACTGGTTTTGATGATTTTTAATTTAATCGAAAGCTGATGTTTATCATGTGGTCAAATTTAAATTTCATCGAGATCTGATTACAACTTTTAGAGTAATCTTCAATAATGCGTATTTACTTGACTATTTTTTTGTCTACCTACGTTGTAAACAAAGTCGGTTTTTTTCATTTGCGAGCAAATGCAATTATTTACGTCACATAGTTTGAATGTGGCAAGATCACAATTTACTATAATCACTAAGAAAGAAAATAATATTCTCTATTTTTATGCCAATACTAAGGACAATAAAATAAAACCACACTGAGCACGTTTAATATTATTTATTAATATAGAGTTAAGTGCAATATAATGAACATATTAAAATGGAGACAAAATAACCATCGTCGGTTCATGTACATAGCATGATATATTCCTCGACCGTAGGTTCAAAGAGGAATATGAGATCTATATCATAACCTGGTAAAAAAATGATATTATATATTCCAGTCATGTGGATGTAAACAGTTGTCTTTGTCCCCAAGTTACATAAACATCTTCGCAAGATCTACCATGTACACTTCATTAACTAATGTTTAAAGTTCGGCGACTCGTGACTTCGATCTCGGGGAACTACTACGGAAGTCTACACTTGATATTTATTTCTATAAAAATATCACCTGACGGTTGAGGGGTTAGTTGTATTGAGTGACGTCACGAGTCGACACAACCACGACAAATCCGAGTGTTCTTAAAAAAATAACAGTTAAAATGAACACTGTTTCGTATTTACAATTTTCATCTGTAGTACTTAAAATATACGATACATATTATGTATGTACCTAAGTCCTCCGTGACGCTCCACGCGCTCCTATGTACAATTTCAAGAGAATGATTTGACGAATAACAAAAAGAGTTCATATAAACAATGGAATTTACATGAATGTGGACGCGTGCGGAGCGCCCCGTAGGATCGGATTCACTTCTTTATTTTATTATTAACCTATTTATCTTTTTTTTTACATTTTCCATTTTCATAAAGAGATCTATATTACGAACCAGATATCAGTGTTTTAGAAGATTTTAGCCAATATTCGCGTCGAAGTAATATTTTAAACGTATTTATCCGCATTAGACCGTCTAAAAAAATATGTGAGTCTATACAAATATATTAGAAAACGTACACACTTTGGAGTTTTCTCAAGCGACTGTGCACACTGCGTAAAACTATTATAGACATAGAACTAATCATACCGATTAACGCTAGCTAATTAGGAAGAACTAACATCGACGAACTAAATAAATATTGAGAGAAATAAGACCTAAATTTTAAATTATTAATCAAAAATGTCACATTATTCCAAACATTACAATGAAACTTTCAATATCGATACAAAAATGCAAACGCACGAGCCGGGGCCGCAGTCGGCGCGCGCCCGGAGGACGTCGCCGACAATATGATACAATCCCAAGTGAAAAAAATAATAATATATTATTTAATCTGCGTACACAGAAAAAGTTAGTCACCGAAGTTTTTATACACTTTCGTTAAACAAAAGAACACTATCCACTACGCCGACGCGTCGCGACGTTAAATTAAAAGGCCTCAGTAACAAAATGGAAAGTCCGTCCGCCTCGCCGTGACGTCACAGCCACCCGCGGCGCGCCCTCGCACTCACACGCACACCCGCACACGCACACACTCACACTCGCACACACACGTTATCGCGCTCGCTTCCTCGCCGGGCCGCCCGTGGCTGCCGAACGTCGTAACTTCTTTCACTGAAACAGAAAACATTCATCCGTTAGGAGGTAATAAACATATAGTACAACTGCGCTACAATACATAATATATTTTACTAATATTTACTACACAATCATACTTCTATCTATGGTACCATTTTTCTGTTATCATTGTTTGTAATATTAAAATAACCGCTATTCTAAATGCATATGGATGTATACACGGTACATATACCAAAATAATTTTTTTTACAATTTTTGCCTATTTATCTGTATGTTTGTTCCAACTAATCTCTGAAACGGCTCGATCGATTTTAAGAAGACTTTCAATGACAGATAACTGATGTATTAATCTTCTATACATTTTGAGTCTATAAGTGGCAAAAACCATTTACTAACTATACTGTATTATACTATAATAGTTAAGTGAAAGTAATGATGATATTCTAGCTAAAAATTAAAAATTTCATATTACCCTTGCTCCAAAATTCAATTTTAAATTTTATTGAGTCAAAAATATTTCACATTTGCAAATTATTCATTTAATATATACAAAATTCACAGTAACAAAGCAAACAAATAATACATTTTTAATAAAGTTATCGTCAGACATTTAAAAAAAATTTAAAATTACTGAACTCTAAAGATAAAAATGACAAAATTAAATACTTTTTTTTTACAAGACAGGAGAAAACAAAGCTATTTTAAATCTCTTTTTTCATCTTATGAACAATTTTTACACAAGTTTACTTCTTCTAGTATTAATATCTATTTTTATTAATAAAACGTAATAAATTTAAAATACAAATTTTTTTTTCAGTATATGTTGAGAAATGCACACATATATACAAAACAAAGACAATCACAAAATTTACTAGCAACGTAATTCTAGACCTTCAAAATGTTAATCTATACCATTTTACAAAAACCAAATTATTTAGCGATAATTTAAGAAAATATATTTTTATTAAGCATCTCGATATTACTTAGTTCGGTGAAAACAGACAAATAATTTATGATAAGCTACAGTGCATTTCTCTATAACATCTCCATCAAGGTTTAGTTGGAGAAATTGGTATAGATTTCTTCTTCAACTGACTGGCAGACTGGTGAGGTTTAACTATCTGTTTACTTGCATCTTGTACCGCATGGATAGATTTCACCTAAGAGGGAGTAGGTATAATTATTTTAAAGGGAATTTCAGCAGCTTTGGAAATATGTACTGTTTAGGAAGATCTCAATCAAACTTCAACGTTTCAATAAAACTATAACATTATTCATTTTCAAGGCCTGTTTCACTGGTTGCTGAGGCTTTAGAGGCTTTATTGTCAGAACGTAGGGGAGAAGTTGTTTCACTACGAATAAACTAAAACTTTTTGTACAGATACACACATCTATACGTCTGTCAGATATCGCTATACGTTAAATAACTTTATCAGCAACCACGTACACACGAACCTGAGCACGTGTTCTGAATAAACAAAATGTTTCTCGGCCGTGACAGTGATGTAAGCGAAATGCTGTTCACGTTTTGAAATAAGCAGTCAGGATGAGTGCGGGTGAGTGCGGGTGCGATTGGGGAGGGCGGGTGTGGACTGGGGAGTGCGGGTGTGGCGGATGAGTGCGGGTGTGACGGGTGTGTGCGGGTGTGACGGGTGAGTGCGGGTGTGACGGGTGAGTGCGGGTGTGTGCAGGTGTGTGCGGGTGTGTGCGGGTGTGACGGGTGTGTGCGGGTGTGACGGGTGAGTGCGGGTGTGACGGGTGAGTGCGGGTGTGTGCAGGTGTGTGCGGGTGTGTGCAGGTGTGTGCGGGTGTGTGCGGGTGTGACGGGTGTGTGCGGGTGTGACGGGTGAGTGCGGGTGTGACGGGTGAGTGCGGGTGTGACGGGTGAGTGCGGGTGTGACGGGTGAGTGCGGGTGTGTGCAGGTGTGTGCGGGTGTGTGCGGGTGTGACGGGTGTGTGCGGGTGTGACGGGTGAGTGCGGGTGTGACGGGTGAGTGCGGGTGTGTGCAGGTGTGTGCGGGTGTGTGCAGGTGTGTGCGGGTGTGTGCGGGTGTGACGGGTGTGTGCGGGTGTGACGGGTGAGTGCGGGTGTGACGGGTGAGTGCGGGTGTGACGGGTGAGTGCGGGTGTGACGGGTGAGTGCGGGTGTGTGCAGGTGTGTGCGGGTGTGTGCGGGTGTGACGGGTGTGTGCGGGTGTGACGGGTGAGTGCGGGTGTGACGGGTGAGTGCGGGTGTGTGCAGGTGTGTGCGGGTGTGTGCAGGTGTGTGCGGGTGTGTGCGGGTGTGACGGGTGTGTGCGGGTGTGACGGGTGAGTGCGGGTGTGACGGGTGAGTGCGGGTGTGACGGGTGAGTGCGGGTGTGACGGGTGAGTGCGGGTGTGTGCAGGTGTGTGCGGGTGTGTGCGGGTGTGACGGGTGTGTGCGGGTGTGACGGGTGAGTGCGGGTGTGACGGGTGAGTGCGGGTGTGTGCAGGTGTGTGCGGGTGTGTGCAGGTGTGTGCGGGTGTGTGCGGGTGTGACGGGTGTGTGCGGGTGTGACGGGTGAGTGCGGGTGTGACGGGTGAGTGCGGGTGTGACGGGTGAGTGCGGGTGTGACGGGTGAGTGCGGGTGTGTGCAGGTGTGTGCGGGTGTGTGCGGGTGTGACGGGTGTGTGCGGGTGTGACGGGTGAGTGCGGGTGTGACGGGTGAGTGCGGGTGTGTGCAGGTGTGTGCGGGTGTGTGCAGGTGTGTGCGGGTGTGTGCGGGTGTGACGGGTGTGTGCGGGTGTGACGGGTGAGTGCGGGTGTGACGGGTGAGTGCGAGTGTGACGGGTGAGTGCGGGTGTGACGGGTGAGTGCGGGTGTGACGGGTGAGTGCGGGTGTGACTGGTGAGTGCGGGTGTGTGCAGGTGTGTGCGGGTGTGTGCGGGTGTGACGGGTGTGTGCGGGTGTGACGGGTGAGTGCGGGTGTGACGGGTGAGTGCGGGTGTGACGGGTGAGTGCGAGTGTGACGGGTGAGTGCGAGTGTGACGGGTGTGTGCGGGTGTGACGGGTGAGTGCGGGTGTGACGGGTGAGTGCGGG
The DNA here is from genome assembly GCF_905220565.1 of Melitaea cinxia. NCBI lineage: Eukaryota > Metazoa > Arthropoda > Insecta > Lepidoptera > Nymphalidae > Melitaea > Melitaea cinxia. Next base: position 9,801,651 of record NC_059416.1, read on the forward strand.
TGTGTGCAGGTGTGTGCGGGTGTGACGGGTGTGTGCGGGTGTGACGGGTGAGTGCGGGTGTGACGGGTGAGTGCGGGTGTGTGCAGGTGTGTGCGGGTGTGTGCAGGTGTGTGCGGGTGTGTGCGGGTGTGACGGGTGTGTGCGGGTGTGACGGGTGAGTGCGGGTGTGACGGGTGAGTGCGAGTGTGACGGGTGAGTGCGGGTGTGACGGGTGAGTACCTCGTTATTGGGCGGCGGCTGCGGCGGCTGCGGCGGCTGCTGGGCACGGCGCTGCGCGGAGGGCGAGCGGCGGTCGGCCGGCGCGGCGCTCTCTTCCATGCTCTGCTGCTTGCGCTGCCGCAGGATGGTCCAGTCGAACGTGTAGTCGTACTGGTAGTTCATCGTGCGGAACAGGATGCGGAACAGCTGGGGATGAACGTCAGACTTTAATATCACAGACAACTACAGTAATATTTTAACAGTTAGTGTGGGCTAGTTACAGATACGAAGAACCCTCGTTTTTGCGTGTGTGGCTTATGTCCAAGCAAATAATAGTTGTATAAAATATATATATATTTTTAATACAACTAAGTCGGCAATGAAGCATACAGCTCACCGAATGATAACAGTACCTTAGCTTATAGCAGCGTGCAACAACAGAAGCATTGCACATTGCCAACACTATCTATCCTCTACCTTACCACAGGATAATACTGCTTGATAAACAATGCTATTATTTAGCTGTGACCTTTTATTTAATAAATAAAATGTAAATAATCATTTCGATTTTGACATACAATTTTATTTTTATAGTTAATAGCTTTAAATATTGTAAAAAAAAATTTTAGACATACACACAATACATGCATCTTTTTTTTCTCGTAAACTATACAAAATTGCCAAAAAATTACCTTATATACAAAGCATGTCAACACTTCATATTAAGCAACTCGACTTTTAACACTAGGTTAAGGAAGCTAGTGAGGAACTTTTATTTTGAATCATATGATGGCAGCACTTTCCATGTTGCCAGTGACATCACTAATAATGTTTTATCGAAGATTGATGATCATCGGAATATGCAAAGAAAACGTTCCTATTAAATAAATTACAACTAACCTGTCTACAATACATGTAATCAGGAGCTTCGTCAAAAGTAAGTCCGCGGCAGTAATTTAAATACATCGAAAATTCCGCCGGGAATCCCTGTAAGAGACATGAAATTACATTAATGCTTTTTTCTAATTTTAGCAAATAATAGTAAATGAATTAGACACCACTGCTACTAACAGTCTACTGTATAAAGAATGTATGAAATTAAATAGTTATTATACCTTGCACAAAACTTCCACGGGAGTCGACATCTTTTTCTCACTAATACGTTCGTATTTTTGTTTCTTTGTGATTGCTTTTAAGCCTTGCCATGGCAGGGAACCTCTGTAAGGAAAAATTTTAATATTTAAAAATTTTAACAGGTATATAACACTTTTGTAACAATATTTCAACAAATAAATGTTATGATATATGTATCAAATCTCACCTATTGAAATACATAAGTACGTAGCCCAAAGATTCCATGTCATCTCGTCGTGACTGCTCGATACCGAGATGAGCATTGATTGACGCATAGCGAGCGGTACCTATGTACAATATAATAAACAATTTTTATAAAGTTAACGAACTCATATAGTTATATTTTTAGCTTAAGCAATGGAGACATAATAGCTATAAATAACATTTAGCCCTAACAATTAACTTTTTTTAATTTTGATATTATACTTAAGTCTAAGTAATGTCCGCAACATGGCTGATCACCGTGGAGTCATTTACCATAGCCTCCGCGAGCTTTTCTTACAAAAATTAATACTTCCAATGTTTATTTCAGTTCTCAATTATAGAAAGCTCTATAGAGGTAGTCACTCACCAGTGAGGTTCTTGTCCTCGCGGTAAGAGATGTGGGCTCGAGTGCGTATGTCACGGAACTTTTTCGCGAGCCCGAAGTCGATCATGTACAGCTTGTTGCAGTGCCGCCCGATACCCATCAGGAAGTTATCCGGCTTAATGTCGCGGTGGATGAAACACTTGCAGTGGATAAACTCCAGACGACCGAGCATTTGATCTGTGTATGAAATGTGTAAACATTTATTATTTGACACCCTATTTTTTATACAAGCGTAAACTAACTAAGCTTATAAGCTTAATATAGCTTACCATCAGGTGACGGTACGCTTGTTTACCGACCTTGTTGTATAAAAAAAAGTTTACCTTAATAAAAAATTTATGAATAACTGCAACTAGTAACAATAGCTAACCTGCAAGCATTAGAACCGTCTTGATCGTAAACTGACGTGAGCAAAAGTTGAATAGGTCCTCCAGGGAGGGACCCAGCAGGTCCATCACGAGGATGTTGTGTTCGCGATCGAAGCCATACCATCTAAAACGAGAAAATTTAACTCATTACTATGATTAAAACAAGATATATATATATATATATATATATATATATATATATATATATATATAGTAATAGATCATTTTGTTGTCTTGCTGTGGTCCGTGGTGTTGTTACGTTAACCCACATTCATTTAAAGAAAAACCTACTAAAATATTATAAAGCTTCTATTAGCCTTCCTCGGTTAATGGAATATCCCAAGCAGAATTGTTGAATTTTGTAATCAAAAAGAATCTTTCAATCTGAACTAAAGTCCGTCGTAGTAAGCTTTATAAAATTAAAATTATGTGATAACTACAACTTTTTCTATGCTGCATATTGTCAATAAATGTAATTAATAGTCCTACCTACAGTAAATCAATAGTCAAACATTGTAAATCAATAGTCAATATCAACAGTTCTTGTAGTAGCGCAGATTGCAGCTAATTTTCGATACATAACTAACCTACACCATTAGTTGCTTCACTAGTTATTAAGTTTAACTCTTACTTTATAAGTTAATGTACATTTAAACTTACTACTAACTTTATAAGTTCATTTACATTTAAAACAAAACTCGTTTTTATTTTTCACAAAAATCTGTGTCTACGTTTTTGTTATGAAATTAATTAATTATTCCACAAACTTTGAACAAGCAATGAATTTGCGGCCTTGAAACAGTTGCTAAAACTGTAATGAGGCCATCTGACAATTTACATAATATGATTGTGAAAATCTCTTCAAAACTAAGCACTTTATGGGCTTTGTTTAAATAATATACAATGTGATACTTAGAGCCTATTCAAGTTCCCATTAACGCTATTTGACAGATAACAGTTAAGTTTCCTACATCCTACAATTAAGTTTATGAAACATTAATTTTCAGCATCAAATTTCACTACAGATACTTATGGCATATTTCTATTCATAAAGATGAATCCTAAAGTTAGTGTCTTAATTCAAGTGAAACAGGTCCTAATGGCCTATTATACCTCCTTCTCTTTAACTTTATCAGCAAAATTATATGCAGGATAAACTTTATCAACAAGCTCCACTTAATTAAGACTCATTGCGATATCTTAAAGAAATAATACTAAATTTTGGTTACAGTTTAAGGTTTACAGTGTAAATAATGATAATATTCATTTAAGTTTTCCTATTATTATTACTTTATTAGTAGTTCAGTCTTGAAATGATTCGCGACCAAGACACAGAAAGACTAATATGAAAAATACACATATCATCACTTATATTATTAGTATGATTTTATATTGTATCTTGACACTACCTACATTTATACATTATAATAAAACAACTTTTTCGGATTTTATCGCGGTTTATTAGGTTTTTTACATTTCCGACGACGTTTCGGATACTTTACAGCAACCATTTTCAGGAGAACTTCCTTAAAAGGACAGCGATAAAATCCGAAAAAGTTGTTTCATTATGAGTGAAATTCAAGTAAACATTAAAACATTTATTTAATCGATTTCAAAAAAAGGAGGGGGTTACTCAATTCGACCGTATATATATTTTATGTATATTCGAGGATAACTTCGTCGTTTATGAACCGATTATGAAAATTCTTTTATTGTTATGTAGGAGATATCCCTGGTGTGGTACCATAATAAGGAAACCAGGATCTGATGATGGGATGCCAGAGAAATCGAGGGAAACTCGAAATTCCGTATAACTTTTTACTGGGTGTACCGATTTCGATAATTTAATCGAAAGCCGTTGTTTATCATGTGGTCACATTTAAATTTCATCGAGATCTGATTACAACTTTTGGAGTAATTTTTGATAATGCGTATTTACTTGACTAATTTTGTACTTTGACAACATTGTATTACTTGTAGATATAATTGAAGTCGGTTTTTTTCGTTTTCCTGCAAACACAATTATACACTTAAATATTTCAAACATCTTCAATGTTCTGTACATAGGATATGTTAGTTTTATTATCAGTATAGATTACTGCTTTTAAAAAGCATAAAAATGTCAATTAAATGTATCATTATTTAATATCCCTTTGTGTTTGTTATATGATATAATTACGATTCCTGGTAAAATAATATTTACCTAGTTATAATTTATTTGGTTAATAATTTCCAACCTTTCTCAAGTACCCATGAATAATGGTTTGTTATATTCTATAGCCTTCCTTGAAGCAAAGCCAAATGCAAAACAAGATTTTCATTTTTAATAGATTGATCTAGTGATAATTAGATAAGTTGAAGCCAAACACTTATTAAGATTTCAAATAATCCTCTATTCATTTTCAACGCAAAATGCGACAGTAACATTAGAGATTCATAATTTCAATTTTTCTTTATTTGTAAGTTTAATTAGGTTTTTAAATTTTCTTATAATAAAATTATGTGTTTTCTTATTAGATGATTAGAAATTTAAATAAATTATTAATTTTTTAAATTACATCTGATCTGCCTCATAAACAGTACATTTTTATACTAATCACTATATAATAACTATTGTAACTAATTTTTAAAATAGTGAGTTTAAAATAAAATACTCGATGTAAATGTAGGAGTCAGTTCTTTCTATGATTTGTGTTTAAAACACAAGCAAGAACACTATCAAGTATTAAAACCTTTTAGACAGTAAACAACATGCATTATCAGAGTTCAAGTCATCATTCATCTGGAGTCGCCGTTTGCACCTACAATTGAGGTGACACTTAGCAAGATTATAACGTACGAAAAAAGTTTTAATGTAATGGTGTTCATTTTGTTGCTGCAACTTTGAAATAAAATTAATAAAAAATAAAATAAGTCTGAAGTATTAGCTTTGTTGCGACATGCGTGAATATTTTAGGCAATCTCTGGTATATCTAAGGTTGTTTTTTATTTATTTATTAGTTATTGCTAAATGATATAGGCTATATTTTAAAGGGAAAACAGCCTTAAAAAATTTAATCTACATGGCAAAACTAGTATATTATAAAATTGACACTCTACTTACCTTATGTGTGGTATGCCAATGCCCCCTTGGAGCATTTTATATACACGGCTCTCATATAGAAGCTGGGGGTGTCGTGCCTTTACTGATTCTATCTTTACGGCGACTTCCTACAAAAATAAAAAACATATTAATATATTGTAATTTTTTAATTGTCTTAAATTATACTGTAGAAAATTGTTTAACTGCACTCTGATTTAATGGTGCATGTGCGGTGTAGGCGCCTATACACTAGCAGTTGCGCTATTTGTATTTCTACAAATATTTCTGTCCTTGTGAGTCTCCCTACTGTGCCTAGGACAGCACATTAAGCTTTCGGGCCTGGTTACTATCATAATTGCCTGATAGCGATTGTTACTCATAGTAGAAGTATACCTGCCAAACTGCAGTGGAGCAGAATGGTGGATTAAGCTCAGACTCTTTTCCTACATTGAGAAGGAGGCCATTGCCCAGCAGTGGGATGTAACAGGCTGATCAATCAACGAAAATAGCTGTTTATATCAAAAACAACCAAGTCTATCAGTACAATAAAGTAAGAGATACTTATGCTTTGTGATAAGACATAAATGCTTTTAAAGTATATAGTTATTTGATATAACTAAACAAAAAAAATTCTAATAATAATCTTATAGTGAAAAACAAAATTGTACAATGAAAACAATTTTTATACATTATTATATATTATACAGTATTAGTGTAAAGTATTGTTGTATAAAAAACTTATTTCGAGAAGCATTTATCAATATTGTATACTTTCAAGCCACAACCTACCTAACACAACATTACAAGTTAGTCCCTAAGCAACACCAAATCATAGAACAATGTAGCCAACCAAATCCATCACAGATTTGTCATCACAATTATAATTGGAATAAGACTTACAATTTAAAGAAATAAAAACCAAAATTTATTCCATTCAATAGATTTTACCTAATATGCCACACCACAAATGGTTTCTGCTGTCATGCCATATTTAGGTTGTGTCAAGCAAAGCAATTAAAAAAAATGACTCCTATTAATACTAACCCTTACATTTTATTGAAATATTATACGTATTTAAAATTCACAACTTAAGAACTAAATATTTATATAGTTATAGTACAAGTAATGTACACATGAAATGGTGCCAAGCATGCTGGCAGCATTTCCCCGTTGAATTGCTATGCCTATTCTGTGGGCAAAAAATGCACCAGCCCTCGTCACCAGTGGAGGGAAGAAGGCGAGGAGTTATCTCCTTTAAAAAATATTTAGCACTGCTACTCCAAGGTCGATTGTTTCGACCGCAAACAGCACAAAGATGTAAGTTGAAATTAGTGACGAATATTTTTAACTTTTTAGCTGGTTTTTTTTGTAACCTTAATTTGAAGTTAAAGTAATAAAAACCAAAATATTAGTCATGATGTAAATGCATTCAAACTTCGATGCTAATTCATAGGGGCCATTCTTAATCTACTTCTTTCATTATTTGTCATAGAGCCATACAAAATATAGAATAAATAAGTACAATAATAAGAATTAAATTCCCCCTTTTAATTATACTTGTCTTTGATAGGTTTTGATCATAGGGACATCTTACAAGATGTTATGACAATAGTACCATGGATCATACATATTCAATCAATTCAAATTCAAGCTTCTTCGGCATTCACTAAATCATTGTCCATACTCTTGAATTTTTCAGATAATATAATTATAAACACGTATTGATTACAAATTTGCTACTGATTAGTAACTTGTAGCTCTTTCTTTAAAGATTTTATATTGTTATAAACAAGTTTCAACTAAAACATCAGATACAATTTATTGTATAAGTTACTTATTCAGGCAGTTTTAATTATACCTTTTATTTAGAAAAAGACACTAAATAAAAGTAAGTCATGAATTTCATTTAGATATAATGGAATTACGAAAAATATATTTCAATTTACTTTTTACATAACTGGCATATTTAACTAAAATTAGGAACCGTGTAAAATAAGTATCTATATAAGTAGTGTCAAGGATTAGCTTGTTTGGAGTTTCAAAAGCCAATATCATATATCGAACTGGCTGTTTACGAGAATATCGCTTTGTTGAGTCATATTTTCTAGTTTAAATTTTATTTACCTGCATGCCAAATTTAGCCAGAAATATGTCCCCGAAGCTTCCACTCCCGATTTTGCGGATGATTTCATATTTATTATCTATTAATATTCTCTTCCTGCTAAATAAAATGCGCTCGAAGGAAGCCATTTTCTTTTACCTTCATCACTCGCTGTCACTAATTCTAAATCAACTTTTATTTCAAAACACTATTTTTAACATTTTACTTTAAATACCTATAATTATTTAAAATCACTAATTATATATAAACGCTATGAAAAACTACGTAAATTAATCATTTTATTACGAAAGCGGGCATCGTCAGCTTGTACTTCGTGACGTCACAATAGCTGTGATACCAGCTACAAAAAAATAAGAATATTACCATTCTACACAGAACTACCATCATGGTAGATTTTCGATTGGTAACACTAAAACAAGAACTCTCAATACTTTTATTTGTGAATGACATATTTTGAACATTTCGTCATATTTTAGTAACTACTAAAATAATTCAAAAAAAAAATTGCACATCAATGCACTTAGGGTCAAGAAATGTAAGAAAAAAATATGAATAATTAGTTGCAACAATATTTATACCTATATAGTCTGCCTGTTAGTTGTTGTCTATATAAATAATTAAAATTAGGGTGTCTGTTTACAATATTAAAATAACCACTTTTTATTAAATTTATATGGATACACGGTATATATACCAAAATAACACTTTTTATAATTTGTCTGTCTGTTTGTTCCGACTCATTTCCGAAACGACTGGATTTTGACGGGACTTTCACTGGCAGATAGGTAGCTTTTTTGTTGGCAAGGAGCAGTAGTTTTTAGGACGGGGTAGGCAGTCAAAAAAAAAATGAACAGCCACACTGCAACTTACTTTCTCGCAATTTTTTCTTAATTTATTTCAATTTTGTTGAGAATAGAGGCTTTTAGATAATTTCAAGAACAGACAAGTACATTATTAGACACGTAAAGTGCATTTATACTAATAATGCAGGCGTACAAATACACGTACAGCAACCAACTGATACTTATCAAACAAATTGGCGTCAAACATACGAAATTGTATGCTTAATGAAAGTACTGGTTTATTTATCAAAAAATGAAAAATTATAACATTATTTATATGTTAAATCGATACGCCTGAACAATTTTTAATTTATCCGTAAAATCGAACGTGTTGAATTTGGATGCACTATTTACTTCTATTAAACACACATTTCTGTTACATATTTCACAAGTAAACTTATTCATCACTAACATATTAATATTTTCACTAATAACAAGATCGCACAAACGATAAATTCAAAGTGATTTGTCATAATATTACCTACTCTGTGGAATGGCGGATGCGATTATCGACCGTATCAAAAATCATAATTATTGGTAAAAACGGTATCGAATATAAGACAATTTGATTTGACAGGTTATTGTTAGGCTGTGCCTCCTTTGTCACGGTTGCGTGCGTTAGCGATCCCGTGGGGTCCCACAACGACGATGAGGGCACCGCTAGTTTTTAGTGAGTAGTCTGGCATTGCACCTACCGCCGGGAGCCCAACACTCCTGTCGCCTACGGGTGACGGGGTCTGTACATAAATGCATTTTCCAGCGATAAAAAAAGGCTGTGCCTCCTAACATTGTTAAGCCGACCAATGTTAAAAACACAATACTTAATTCGTATTCCATATGACGCGCGACATTTTAAAATTGTAGGATCATATAATGTTCTACTGTCATTGCTAACATTTTGTTGGCGATTGTAGGCAGAAGTTTCATAAAAGGCCCGTCGTCGATTTGCGCGAAGCGCTGATATTGCATGTACGGCGGGTTTTTTAAATTGAAGCGGATTTAAATTGAATTATGGTTTGTCTTTTTCAAAAATATGTAATGTTCATGTTTTATATATAATTTTTAGTAACATGTCAAGGTAGGCAATGCCTTTCTGCCTATATGAAATGCACGCTACGGGAAAGGAGATATCCCTAGTTTGGTACCATGATAAGAAAACCAGGATCTGATATGATGGGGTCCCAGAGAAATTGAGGGAAACTCTCGAAAATCCGCATAACTTTTTACTGGGTGTAGCGATTTCGATGATTTTTAATTTAATCGAAAGCCGATGTTTATCTCGTGGTCACATTTAAATTTCATTGAGATCCGATTACTACTTTTGGAGTAATCTTTGATAATGCGTGACTATTTTTCGTCTACCTACGTTGTATTATTTGTCGATATAATTGAAGTCGGTTTTTTTTTTCGTTTGCTGCAAACAATTATATTTTAGATTTTTTTTATAACTTGGTCTTGGTCTGTCCTACCCCTAGAGTGTTTTTTTTGTGCCGCGGAGGGAGGGCAGCCCTCGCCCGCCGTGCGAAAGCGCGCGAACGAATGCGTAGAGGAGCGGCGGGCGAGGGCTGCCCTCCCTCCGCGCCTCCGCGGCACAAAAAAAACACTCTATGGGTAGGACAGACCAAGACCACGTGGACAGTGGGGTGCTCCGATTCGGTTTTGGGTATTTTTCGAATTTCTAAACCTATATTCTAGCACGCAATGTTACTAATTTTATTAGAATATTATGTCTGACGCGTTATTTTGTTTAAAAGTGTCGATTTGTCACACAATGCAAACAGTACGAGCTCAAAGGTATTATAATAGCTTTAAATTCTGCTTATAACCTCAAAACTTTAACCATGGATATCTCCATAACCATGGGGTTTTGAGGTATGACAGTGTTACCTTGTATAGATTCCCCTACACCCTCCACCCTCCACACCCAAAAACCCCATAATTCGGTTTTTTTTGTACGGAGCATTGCAGTGAGCGTGCTTTCGCACGCAAGGGCGGAAGGGCTGCACTTCCCGTAGCGCCGGAGCCAAGCGTTCCTCTAACTTTCGAAATTCTTCTTCTAACCTCAAAACTTTAACCGTGGATATCTCCATAACCATGGGGTTCCGAGGTGTGACAGTGGTACCAGGGGTAGCGTTCCCCACCCTCTCCCCCCCCCATCCCCCCACGGTCCCGAAATTCGGTTTTACCTAATCTAAAGCTTTACCGAGAAATAAACATATTTTATTAGAAAGTTTTCAAATTAACTCTGTAACTTGATATTTTTTAACTGACCTCAAATATTTATTTATTTATTATCCAACGATCATGTTTTCATTAAACACCATTAGTATTGTTACAGAAAGAGAAAGCAGGCATTTGAAATTCAATATTTTTTGTAAATATTCTAGTAAAAATATCCATGATTTCAATCAAAAACTAGCAATTTTGGTATTTGATTAGATATTACTTGATACGTCGATATTTTGCGCATAAAACATAAATTAAACCATTAATTAAATATAATAAAATACTTTAAAAATCCTCCTCCTACACGGAAAAAGAAGCCTAATGCCCAGCAGCAGGATGTTAGACTAAATTGTCATTGATCGCTTTAAAAACAAAAAAAAATTATATAAAGCCATTAAACCAATCAATCAAATCAATCAAAACTATATAACGACATTTCCAGATGCAGATAATCATTATTGTGTTTGTATGTTAGTTTAATGGTGGAGGTTATTTCTTATGAAAGTTCCACATTAGGACTTCTTGATGGTAAAAAGTACATAATATACTATAATTGGAATGATACAGAGAATATTATACATAGAAAGACAGAATGTTTTTCTATTTTCCAGTTTCAACTGCATAAATTTGGGGAAAAACATGCTAAAATATTATATAGCCTATACATTGGTGAATGGACTATCAAACAAGAGAATTTTCAAAGTTCAAAGAAACAAAATTAATCTTCAATTTTATAATATTAGTATAATCTTTTGACTAAGAGTGTCTATTTCATTTTGTCTTCTACTGTATATTATAAGAAAACTGGTTTATTTTTCTTGAGGACGGGTTGGCGCAGCGGTTATAGCACTGGCTGTTGCGATGGCGGTCGCGGGTTCGATTCCCGCTCGCGACAGAGATTTGTATTGGCCATATAGATGTCGTGGTCTGGGCGTTGTGCTTGTGCATTGTGTGTGTTTCCGGACCCCCCGCCCAGGAGAAAAACCTACTGGAGGCCATTGAGTGTGAAGCGTTTGTTTATTTATTTATTACTTTTTCTAACGGTGGTCCGGAAGAGATCGCTATTTAGCGATAAGACCACCTTTTGTACATTTCTTTTTTTGTTATTTTTTAAAAATATATAATATTATATATTTTTCTTCTTCTTCAGATTAAAAAATACATATTTCAGACTCCTAGTAGCAAATATACATCTATGAATACAAATATATACTAGAACAATAAACCTAAAACTAAAAATTATATATAATATATTTCTGGTTGTACAATAAAGTACATTTGTATTGTATTGCATTCTTATTACAGCAATTAAGGACTAATCTATACATTTCATTACATTTATTAAGTAAAGGTAGTTAATAGGTATACTGTGCGGCTACGTTAGTAAAGAATTATAGCCAACCCCTCTCTTCCCGTGGGTGTCGTAAGATGCGACTAAGGGATAACATAGTTCCACTACCACCTTGGAACTTACAAAGCCGACCGATGGGGGGATAACCATCTAACTGCTAGCTTTGAAATACACAGGCCAAAGAGGGGCTGCAGTGTTTTCGGTACGACAAAGCCAGACCAGTGACTATGGGCAAAACACACGAGTTCAGGTCATTTTTAGCGTGAACTTATTGAGACCAATGTCCAGCAGTGGACTGTGATCAGCTAAAATGATGATGATTGATGATTGAAGATTGAAAGATATACTATTTGTATACTTATTCTTTAAAGCATGTTTATGTTTTTTCATAAATTTAATGTTTTTCAATCAGTCAAGCCCTATTATTAAAAATTATTTTGATATTTCTTTGTATTATTCTATCGCAAATTAAATCTTTAGATATAAACTGTACTGAGATAAATTTATCAATTACTGAACTGATAGGAGTATTATTAAATAATTGCATATTGTAAAAAAAGAAATTCCGGGTACTAAAAAATCAACAGAGTTAAGTCGTAAGATAGAAAGTACGATGATAATAACTTTCATCCTTTAATTAATATATTATATAATTAGTTATTTTTACTGTAATAGTATTTAAAAAAGACTTGAAATAATATTTGACTCATAGTTTTATGTGTATTCTATATAAGTGTGTATTTTATAGCATACTAGCTGTTCCTGCGCGCATTGCTACGCTTCTTTTTTTTTTTTGGTCGTACCAACTCAGAAAATTTTGTGAGCTCATGCACAACACTTTGCTGAAGGCCATGATATGATCAATTGCCTAGTTTACGATTCTATAAAGGACATACAGACAAACATTCATTTATATATATATATATATATATATATATATATATATATATATATATATATATATACACATATTAGTATATACAAACTAATACACTCGGCCGCAACTTCTTAGAAGCCAGGTGTAAACGGGTAATAATTCGTTGTATTTTTACGTTCTTGACGTATATTTATGAATTTTATAGGCTATTTGTACCTCAAATTAACGCGGTCACCCGCGTGGTCAGCCGCGGGCCACAGCTAGTATATTATAAAACGCACATATTCTCATTGAATCCAATATGTTAATTCGTGCACCGTTAGTGCCGTTACAAAAAGGGAAAGCAGGAATTTGTTTATACAATTCTAAGTTTTATTCATTGAAACTTGTAAATCTTTCTAACAGACTAAAATAATATAATTGTGTTTGCTCGCAAACGAAAAAAACCGACTTCAATTACATCGACAAGTAATACAACGTAGATCGACGAAAACATAGTCAAGCAACTACGCGTTATCAAAGATTACTCAAAAAGTAGTCATCAGATCTCGATAAAATTTATATGTAACCACATGATAAACATCAGCTTTCGATTAAATTAAAAATTATCAAAATCGGTACACCCAGTAAAAAGTTATTACGGATTTTCGAGAGTTTCCCTCGATTTCTCTGGTATCCCATCATCAGATCCTGGTTTCCTTATCACGGTACTAAACTAGGGATATCCCCTTTCCAACAAAAAAAGAATTATCAAAATTGGTACATCCAGTAGAAAGTTATGCGGTATAATACAACGTAGGTCGACGAAAAAAGCGTCAAGTAAAAACGCATTATTAGATATAACTCGAAAAGTAGTTGTTAGATCTCAAATAAATTTAAATGGGACCAATTGGCACACAAAACCTTTCGATTAAAACAAAATTTGTCGAAATCGGTCTACCCGGTCAAAAGTTCTGATGTAACATACATAAAAAAAAAAAAAAAAAAAAAAAAAAAAAAAAAAATACAGTCGAATTGAGAACCTCCTCCTTTTTTGGAAGTCGGTTAAAAAAGAGGTTTTCAATTAGACTAATTTGTTAGCTCGTGACTTTTTACTGCGTTTACCAATTTTGATGATTCTTATTGTTATTCAAAGCTGGTGCTTGTAATTTGGTCCCATTTAAATTTCAACAAGGTTTGATGACTTTTTTGGTGTAAATTGAAGTCAGTTTTTATTTTGTTTGCAAGCAAACGCAATTATTGTAATTTACTAATCTATAATATATAGATATTCCGCCGCTAAGGAAGTTTAATTGGGGTTGATAGCAGCTATAAGTTCGCCTGATAGGTTATTACTACTGCAGCCTAAAAAATAAGACTAAAAAATAATGTGGTGTATAGAGAGGTTTTATAAAAATAACTTAAATTATACTAAATTGTGCCTTTAAAAAAGTTACTCAGAGTGATAAGCATTTCAAGTGACTGAAATAAAAAATAATTTGCGTTAAGCATCTTAATAGTAATGCATATCTTCATAACCACGCGGACGTAGTCGTGGGCAGTTTGTGTATTATAAAACAAAGTCCCCAAAAGCATATGTAATCGATTTCCTCAAAATCTACTGAACGGATTTTCATGGGGTTTCACCAATGGAGAGAGGGCTTCAAGAGACGGGAGAGAAAACTTTGTGACAAACTGATATCAACGCGGGCGAAGCCGCGGGCACAGCTAGTCTTAATATATATAAATCTCGTGTCACAATGTTTGTCCTCAATGGACTCCTAAACTACTTAACCGATTTTAGTCAAATTTGCATACCGTGTGCAGTTTGATCCAACTTAAAAGATAGGCTATATTTTATTTTGATATATTATGTTATTATTATATTTCAGAAAAAAATAAGGTGATACGAAGTTCGCCAGGTCAGCTAGTATAATATATAATATACTAAAAACAATAATCACGCATGAATGCTAGTAAAGAGTAAAGAAATAAACTAGGATTGACGGATTTGTGTTCAAAAAGTTTTCAATGAAGACAACAGGTTAGAAAATCTCCACCAAATTGTTAATTTGTCTATTACATTCTATCAACATGTTCATACAGCAATTGAATAATTTGTATGGAAGGAGACATACACACATCGCCAAAGACTTGTATATAAGCTCCAAATTTCAGAGGCCTCGACTTGCCCAATTCGATACAAACTGTTCATTTTAATTAATTTGTTATAGTAATTTTACTGTATGTAAGGTTTAACAAGAAAAAAATTAGTCCTGTATATGAGAAAATAGGTAGAACTTGTAAAATACATCACTATAGTTTCTATATTTCCTTATATACAGTTTATAAATTTGCATTCTGACCTTCTCTTTGCTTCTTTATTTATTATAGAAATGTACTCTTAACTGTTTTAGATATGTAATCTTGGAGATTTTATAATTATTTATAATGATACTCTAAACCCTACATCATTACAATAAACAAAAAATAATGAATAAAAATAGTAGGATAAAAAGAATGATGTACAAAGGCAGTCTTATTAATAAAATTTAGCTTTTTAAGAAGTAAATATAAACAGAAAT
Organism: Melitaea cinxia; assembly: GCF_905220565.1. Classification (NCBI taxonomy): domain Eukaryota; kingdom Metazoa; phylum Arthropoda; class Insecta; order Lepidoptera; family Nymphalidae; genus Melitaea; species Melitaea cinxia. The sequence goes on from NC_059416.1 coordinate 9,817,004, forward strand.
AAAGAAAGCCGGTCAGATCCTTTTCCATATAATTATACAAACATAGTAATGAAATAAAAAATATTTTTAATTTGCATGGTTTATCAAAATCAAACTATGGCACTAACACTGGTTTGACACACAGAATAACCTCCTACACCATATAGTCGGAACCTAGTTCAGTCTGTAATTTGTAAACAAAACACTACCTAGTGTTTGCTCGACTATCAAGGATAAAATAAATACTAAACCACATACTCAACAATTCTTTTTATATTCTTACTAGCTCTTGGAAAACGTTTTCTTTGTGATAGAAGGGTGAAAATTTAGGGTAGTATCTATTTTTTAATGCCAAATCATAATAAAATAAAAAATAAATAATTTATCTAAAAATTAAAAAAAAAAATTTAGAGGTGGACTACCCTTACCATTTAGAGGGATGAAAAATAGATGTTGTTCGATTCTCAGACCTACCCAATGTGCACACAAAATTTCATGAGAATCGGTCAAGCCGTTTCGGAGGAGTTTAACTACAAACACCGCAATATGAGAATTTTATATATTAGATTTTTGGGTTGTCTGGAAGGAATAGCTAAATAGCCATATGTCTGCCAATTGTACTTCATAGTATGTAAATGTTTTTAAATGTGTTTAATATTTAAAATGTAGTTGTGGTGTACAATAAAGTATTAAAAATAAATTAAAAAAAAAAAAACAAATGTTGATCATTAAAATCTATCTGTCTATGATTCAAGTTGTATGTAATTAAATAACCATTTCATACACATTGTGAGACATATGACTCATACATTTCTCATGGTAACTCAATAAATACATAATAAATAAACTAATAAACATTTCACTTCTTGGTTTATTAAATAGATATTGTTTAGATTCAATTTAACATAAGAGCAAAAAAGGAATTGATGGGTGTTTTCTATTGACATATTTGAATAAAACAGCGAAATTGTTTTTATGTGTGAATTGTTTTTAGTAAATAGTTTGTAGAAACTAATATAAAAGTTTTGTTAAATATTTTAATATTTGACAAAACGGTGGTGAGACCCACAAGGACGGCCAACTAGACCAAAAGTAATATTATAAACAGTTTTTTATATACTTGTCGATATTTAATTTATGTCAAACTGTCCGTGTTTGTGACCTTGAAACTATAACACATCAGTAAACTTAAATTTAGCAGTCAACAACATCGTTCCAAACAATAAAAATAAAACATAAACATTATTAAATAATACATGAACATCAATATGTATGACTACACAATCCCAATATTAAATATAATTGACTATATTATGTAAAATAAAATATTCAAAATTAAACAAGCCTATTTCTATCATAAGAATTAGACAAAAAAAGTGTGATGCCTACGCATTTTGGAATTATTGAGTAATACTTAATCGAAATAGAAAATGCAATAACTACAGCTACTTTAATTACAACACATTAAACTATAACCATGTTTTTATAAATAAATTGTAAGTTATGAAGTTTTTATGAAGTAAAAAATAAAAATATCTTTACTTTTGTTTCACGAGTTGCACTACCTCATTTTTTTTCTTGTGCATACAAAAGAAACCCACACAACACATGAGGAATAAAACAGCTAACTACCAAGTAAGCACGTTTTTAAGGTCACTGTCAACTAATTTACTTCCTAACAAGAATTTACATGATTAAATATGGCGAAATATAATTTTTCTAAACAGAAATTTTGTTTTTGGTCAGGCAAACATTTCTATTTAATGAATCACATTTTATCTTTAAGAACGTGGTATACGTGTAAATACGACGTAGACGTAAACCTGATAATAACATCAAACCCTTGAAATATGCTAAGAATATTCGAATAGATAAACGACAAATAAAGCCATGTAAAGTATTTAGTACTAATTAATTGAAATAATATATGAATAACATTGACTTACCTCGCCATTTCCAACGTTTATTCCCAAAAAAATTTCACCAAACGAGCCACCACCGATTCTTCGAATGATTCTATATTTATTAATAATCAAAGTATCTTTTCGAATACCGAACATATGGTGGTACGACATGTTTGTTGCTTTGCTATATTAAAGTAAATCTCAATAGTCGCTCAAATTAACACTCGTATGAAGTCAAGGATCATTATTCGCTCAGCAAGATATTGACGAATCGTCAGTTGGCAAATAGTGTATTTCGCAGATGTTTTTTAGTTTATACAGAGCGATGTAAGTCTTCAATCACTGCAATTACACGTTTTGATAAGCAAACACTTTTATTTAATTCTAGATGTATATGAAATTTACTTAATTTGTCGAACGTAAAGAAACAAAAAGATGTGGCTTGTAATATTGGAAATGGCCTCCGCCATAGAGTATACCTCCGCCCTTACGGTGCGTTCTAAATTTCCAATTAACACGTTGCCATAGACTAACAACAAAATTGTAAAATTGTTATCATATTATGTTTTATAGTTTTATTTATATTTAATGTTACCAAAAACGGCGTAAATTAGTATATTATCTTTTCAATTAATTGACTCATAATTCCAAAAATATTTGAAACATTATATTACCGCATCGTCAAAATAGCCCATAAAAACTAAATGCAGCCTGATTTTTAAATGTAGTTTAAAATTTTAAATATTATTTTCACATAATCAAAAACTTAACATTAAAATCACCATCACAAACACGGGTCACCCAGATTTTGGTAACGATACCGATAACATGACGTGGCATTAAATTATAAAGTTATTTATTGTAGGGTATGTAAAAGTTCGTACCTACTTTTATTTATTAAAGTTATACTTCTTTCGGCGCTTTAGGACAAAATGATTGAGAGTATAATTTTTACAATGCGCGTGCGGTGTGCACAAAAAAATCCGTCACCCTGAAGTTAGCTAGTGCGTACATAAGTACACACACACTTTTTTTATTCGGTCGCATAATGTTAAATTAATGTCACGTCTTATTCACTTATTGCCGCTTTTATATTAGTTAAAACTTTTTAAAAAAAATTTTCTTTAACTCGTTAAACAATTTTTGCTCGGAGCGGCAATATCTAAGAGGTGTCGGCAAAAATATCTTTATTTAGTGACGTCAGAGGTAAACTTATCAGAATCGTTACCAAGCCCTGCGGACACCAATTACAAGGCATGACGTCATTATTCATCGGTAAATTCTATAAATTCAATTTATTACTCGATAATAATTCGGTACCATTTCAAAAATTATTATTTATTGTTGCTTATGATTAACAAATGTTTTTCGGACTTTTATCCGGCTTGGCAAAACTCTTTTTGATGAAATAAGGCACTTTTTTTCTATATTTTTTTACTTTTATTATTCAAAGTAAGTAGTTTTTTATTAGACATCTACACCACCTACCCAATTTAGATAATAAGTTTCCTTTCTATGTATGGGTTGTCTGGAAGAAATGGCTAATTAGCCATAAGTCCGCCCATTGTACTTCACTGTCTGTAACTATCTTTATGCTTTGTTTGTAATATATTTGTGGTGTACAATAAAGTATAAAATAAATAAATAAGTACCTTTTGTATCAATGCATTTTTGCCAACGTAGTGGTGAAACTTATTGGTGCCTTTCTTAAAAAACTCTGTTAGACGGGAGGCAACAAACTCTTCAAAGGCATTTTGTACTGCCTCTCAGGTATTGAATTTTTTTCCCGTCAAAGTTATCCAAATTCTGGAAAAAGTGGAAGTCTGTAGGGACAAGATCTAGTGAGTACGGTGGATGACTGAGAACTTCCAAACCCAGTTCTTGTAACTTTGAGACCGTCAGCTGTGCAGTATGAGGTCGCGCGTTGTCGCGCAGCAGCAGTGCCGAGCGATTGACCTAAGCTGGTTGGACGTGTGAGCTTACCCATTATTGTGTTTAGTTCTTCACAGTACACATCTATAGTAATGTGCATACCGTTTGGTAAGAAGCTGTGATGAATTACACCGGCGCTAGACCACCAAACAGTTACCATCACTTTCTTAGGGGTCATTTTCGTTTAGTGCATTGTTTAGGTATTGAATCAGGATCTAACCAACTAGCATAACGCTTACGATTGTCGAATATAATCCATTTTTCGTCACAAGTAACAATGAGATTCAATATGTCTTCGTTTGTGTCTGTTGAGCATGCAAGGCACGTCTCGACACGTATTTTCGCTGGCGTTCATTCATTTCTCGAGCTTCTTTACCTTACCAGTTTGACGCGAATGGACCAATATTGATTTAGTGCTAACTTCGAATGCTGCTGCTAATTCAGCTGTAGTTCGAGAATCATCAGCCTCCACAATCGCCTTTAATTCGTCATTGTCGACCAAAGTTTTCGGCCGACCACGTGGTTCATTTCTCATGTCAAAATTTCCAGAACGAAAGCGAGCAAACCAATAACGGGTAGTATGATCGTTAGTAGTGTTCGCACCGGAAACTTCGTTGATGTTGCGTGCCGCTTCTGCCGCTTTGCTACCACGACTGAACTCATACTCCATAATCACTCGAATTTTTAACATATCCATGATGACGAAAAACGTACAAATGCCATGTAAACAGAACGCTAACCATTAAAAAAATGACTAATTATAAAAAAAAGAATCATATATGTATTTTAAAATAAAAATAATTTGAAATTTGAGTTCTTAACGATTTTTTTTTTAGTTTTGAAAAGAGGCTGTGAGCATTCATGCAGCTTGTGCCATTTTAAAAGGAAACTGCAGCGCGGTGGGCGCTGTTACAAATGCATGGGGATTGGGCACACTCGCCCGACGTGTCCGTTCGCGGTCGACCGAAGCAGGCTGTACTTCCGGTAAGGGTTCCGGGTGTGCTGTTTACAAAAAGTCCAAAGACCAATTTCAAAAAATCATATACATCTTTGGCATTTTATTTAGCATGTAAGAGGAAAAAGAACGGCGTCGAAAATAATAAAATTATAACACAATTAAAATGTTTATTTTAAATTTTTTAAACAGTAACATAAACAGTCACATAAAAATATATTAAATAATAGACTGTGGTATTTACCATAAATACAATGACTTCAAAAAAAATATCCTTAAAACTATTATGTATATAGAGCATACGTACATATAAACATCTGTATACTGCAGTTACTCTCAGTAATCCATCAGAATTGGTAGGCCACAAATAAATATCTATAAAAACGTGACAAATGCATTTTTAAATTCGAATAAAATGAATTCAGTACCAAAGAAAATGTAGTTTAAATATTACTTCTAAAAGTAACGCATCAAAACTACAGTGCTGCATTTATTGCTACGCTTGCAACATATTTGTCTATGGTTTGTTAGCCATAGATTAATTAAGGCGCTGGCATACATTTAAGGCGTTCAAAGGCGGCTTTCTCTAGAGCTTCACGGTGATCAGGATGAGCTATCTTTATGAGTTCGTAGGCTCTTTGGCGGAGAGTCTTGCCGAAGAGATTGGCGATGCCTTGCTCTGTCACGACATATTGCACGTGGGCGCGGGTTGTTACAACGCCAGCACCTGTTCAATGAAATATTTATTATTATATAAAAAAACGCACTAAAATATTATATAACGTAATAACCTTCCTTGATAAATGGACAACATTTAAAAAAAAATCAATTCGAACAACTATTTCTTGAGATTAGCGTGTTGAAATAAAACATACACACTATCAGCTTTTTATATTATAATAGATAAAATAATAAACTTTGCGCCATTTTACCTACTACTGTTACTAGTTGGGACAGTGTCACTAACAGTTTGACATTTAACGTTACAGATGACAAGAAAAAATACAGTCAATTTGAGAACGTTCACCTTTTTTTTAAATCGATTAAAAAAACTCTTTAAAAGCTCATCTTGAATCGAAATAGGACAAATATAAATTGGCAAGATTTGCAGTCGTCGTACATAGGTATATGGCCATGGCCATGTGTCGAGTGTCGACTAACCAACTTTAAGCGTGGGCACGATCTTCGACTCGTTCCGCTTGGTGGTGGAGACCAGCGCTATGATGGGCTTGCCGCGCCCGTCGACAGACTCCGCCGCGCCGCGGATGAAATCAACTTGACCACCAAAACCCGAGAACATGCGGGTACCTGCATATTTTTTAAAAAAAATTTAACCACAGAACCAAAAAAAACATTGATATCATAATTATCTCATACCGAGAGTTTTTCTCTCAGCCTACAGGCACATTAATTTATTTATTGTAATAGTTAATAAAGCGTGACAGAATAGGAAGGTGATGTCTACCGAGACACTAGGACTAAGTTAAGAGTGTTAGATAGCCCTGGGTACATAACCTAAGTTTGTAATGCACCTAAAGGTAAGATGTTGGAATTTTTAAATTGATTTTTGTTTTTGCTACCTTGACTTTTTGTTAGTTTTTTTTTGAGAATGTAAATTTTTTGGTGACATTCTTTGTGTGTATTATCGTCTTATAACGAAATTAATATTTACATTTCATTTCATGTAGGTACTTAAAAGAAAAAAAAAACAAGAAAATGACTTCCCATGGTAATACTTTGAATTATAACTTTCAATTCTGATGATATTATAATTATTTTATTAACAAAAGTTTAGTTACTCAGTTTTTTTTAAAGAGTTAATCCAGAAAATCGATTGTAGCTTCACTTCAAAATGACGATTTTAAAGTGTTATAGCATATAAAGACCTACTTGAATAAAGGAATTTCCAAAATTCTTACCGATGGAATCAGCACACACTTGACCGGTGAGATCGACTTCTATACAAGAGTTGATGGCAGTCATGGTCGGTTGTAATGACACTATATGAGTATTGTTCACATAGTCGATTTCCAGCATTTCTATGTAAATAAAAAAAAATTATGTTATTAACTTTAATATTTACAAATTTATTTTACACATAGAAATGAATGTTAAAAAAGGTTGAAATGCATCTTTGTGCTAGTAAGTATAGTGTGACAACCAAAAGACCATCTTGATCATTTTCTGATGTATAATAAAAATTAATAACTATGGTATAAAATGTTTTTTACATAATTAATTTGTTAAAAATTTCAAGTATGTTATATAACAACAGTCAATAAATTTAAAATAAAAATAAAAAATCAATTTTATGAAACATTTTTTTTTAAAATTGATTTAGTTTTTTAAGTTTACGAATGAATCTAATATTTACGATATGAATAAAATAGCATTTTATGACATCGACACCGACAAACATATTAATTAACAATATATAATTTATAGTATTGATAATGTGAGAAAAGAAAATTAAATTATACATTTGTTTACAGAAATTATCATTATATTATTTTACAGTCATTTTCGTAATTTATTTATTTTATTTATATTTTATTATGAAAGTATCAAATGCGGTTTATCCGCTATAACAACAGGCGCTTGGCGCGTTGGCGTAATTTGGCGTGGACCTTACCTCTAAGAGCGCTAGCGCTCGACTGATTTACTGGGCTTGATGCGTGGTAATATATACTATGTTTTTATTATTTAATATAAAATGTATTAAAAATGATTACATCTTTTAATTATTTTTTTTTTTTTTTTTTGTATTCCTTAATGATGTAAGTTTACTTTGATGAAGATAGTTCGTTAAAATTTCTTAGTTTTCTAAGAAAAATATCGCTTTTAAAATTGTACTTATTTGGAAAATATTCGTAACTTTAATTTTTTTTTTATCGTTTAATAGAGATACAAATGGAATAAAAATCTGCGATAGTCCGCAACAAAATCATATTCCACATATTATGATATTTTTTTAAAATGGTTTCAACCTAGAGGTTATTGAAAAGTAGGACTTCAAAGTATACATTGCGACCGTTTACCCAGGGAGGAGGCTGATGAAAAGGTTAATAATTTTATACACATAATATAAAAATTAAAATTCTGATCTGACTATCGACTACAACAAAGGTTGCTCTATTATATTTCAAGAATATAAATTACATTATTGCATCCAACACAGAGATTAACGACGTCAAAATATTACAATTTCGCGGATTGTTACCGATTTTTGTGAAATGGCTCTTAAGAAATAGTGTGCTAAATTTATTTTAATAATATTTACATAAAAATGTTCAAACATTTTCAACTAAGCTACATTTTACTTTAATTCATAACTATAATTACACAAATATTTTATCAATTAACAAAACTAAAAACAATTCAACGGTAACCTTTTCGTAAAATATTGTTTTCAAGTTCTGGATAAGTTAGTAAAAATCTGGAAATAAATAAAATAAAACAATCATCCTTTGTTCTCATAAATACTTATAAAAAAAAAAAAGTTTTAAATAACTACAGATCAAATTGACCAAAGGTGCCGCAAAAATGTGAAAACTTGTAATAAATATGTAAAAAATTAAACAATAACTCAAGTAACAACCCACTTAATATTATTACAATATTATATATATTAACAATTTTTTTTTTGTTTCTGTAAGTTGACATTCTTCAAGTACAGAACTCTTAAAACATTAAACAAATACTTATAATAAATTAATAACGAACTCACCAATGAATGGGTTATTGTCAACAAAGTCGTACAACTCCTTGTTACCAACAAGGAAGCTGCCTACGATGCGTCCCTTGTGGAACTTTTTCCTGAAAAAAGTAATAAATTTATCAATAGTTAATATTTTACCTGAGTTTAGACAGACCTTTATGCACAGTAAGATGGTTTTAGATCCTTAAGTTTTTTTTTTTTCACATAAACTAATAACATACATATTTTGTACCTAAACTAACTGCTTTTATTGTCATTCTGGATCGATGTCATGTACCTATAGGTTTCAAGTTTTATAATGAAATATCTTTACAGAAACCTAATTTGCAGTATTATTTACCCTAACCTCCTACAACTTATTAAAAATATATGTCTTACTTATTATTCGTAACACAGCCCCTCTTGACGAGGTCGATGACTCCGACGCTGAACATCTCCGAGTGTATTCCAAGATCCTTGTGGTTCTTGAGGGCAGACAGCACTGCGTCGGGTATACTGCCGATACCTGTGTTATATGATGCTCATGTTAACAGACTATAAAATATGTAACAAAAGAAAAAAAAACTTTAACTTAATCTAAAAATATATAAAATCAAGTCTTTATTCAATTAGGCTTCAAAAGCACTTTCAAATAGTCATTATACAATTATGTTCGAAAACAGCACTTCGGTACTAAAGAATATAGCTACCCCCTCTCTTCCCGTGGGTGTCGTAAGAGGCGACTAAGGGATAACACAGTTCCGCTACCACCTTGGAACTTAAAAAGCCGACCGGTGGCGGGATAACCATCCGACTGCTGGCTTTGAAATACACAGGCCGAAGACTGGCAGCAGCGTCTTCGGTGCGACAAAGCCAGTACTGCAGTCACCAACCCGCCTGCCCAGCGTGGTGACTATGGGCAAAACACACGAGTTCGCGCTATTTTTGGCGTGAACTTGTGGAGGCCTATGTCCAGCAGTGGACTGTATAGGCTGTAATGATGAATTATGTTCGAAATATTTACATAATTAATTATGTTGAATGTAAAGAGACCACCGACTCAGAATATATATTACTGGAAAGTATCAACAAGAAACTTTGTAATTAAAGAAACTCTTATGAAAAACTGCCTATCATTATAAATTTAGTCATGTCATTTCTATTATGGTTTCATCGTGAAACAAATATTATACTCCAAAAAATATAAATAAACGCTTCACACTCAGTGGCCTCCACTAGGATGTACTCCTGTGTCGGTGGTCCAGAAACACAATACACAAGCACCAACATCCTGACCACAACAAACCCGCATAGTATATAAAAACTTTTAATATCAGAATAATAATCAAATCGCATTTTGATTTTTTTTTTTTAATAAAAATATTTTTTTGATAGCTGTCAAGACTTTATATTTCAAATTCTTATTTATTATTTATGTTTAACAATCTATTCATTCTATTATATATTTTGCTATGTGCCCATTAAGTTCAGATAAAAATATTCCCCCTATAGGCAAGAGGAGCTTCGTAACCAGTGATATACCAACCCATCTGCAGCGTGGCTCCATCTTCCACCAGGTTGTCTCCAATAAGTCTTCCGATCTCCATTTCCTCAGGGCTGGCGGCCCCTTTGCTTCCATGCTCGGGTAGCGGAGTATTGTCTTCCACTGCGTAGTCCACGTGAGACACGTGGATAATAGCATCGCCGAATGTACGGGGCATGTTTACGTTTACTTGAGCTGGAAACACAAGTATATTAATTGAAATATATAATTAAGTGTATATTTATAGGTAGGGCACAGCGAGAAATTTCCTGCTCAAAATATGGAGCAACCCGACTGGGGAAGTACCTCGACCTTACAGAATATCACAGCTAAACAATATGCTTTCAAGTATGGTTGTGTTCTTGTGGTGAATAAAGTAGAGAGCTCCTGGGCAGGGTTGAGAATATGGTCGGCAATGCGCATGCAATGCTTGTTGCAGTGTCTATAGGTCACTAGGTGAGTCATACGCTTGTTTGTCGACCTAATTGTACATTTAAAAAAAAAAAAACTAGCATATTATATAGACTTATTATAGCGTTCCTCAGTAAATGAGACACAAAAAGATTATTTCAATTCGAACCAGTTCCAAAGATTAACGCGTCCAAAACAAACTCTTCAGCTTTATAATATTAGTAAAGATGTTACAAATAACATTTAATTAGCTATTTATTATCACGTATCTTATCTTAGTCCATAAGTATTTCATTAGCCCTAGTTTAAAGTTAAATCATCATCATCAATCATCTAATATTTAAAGTTTATTTTTAAACTTTAATTAGAATACAAGTTGTGCATAATAGTATTAGAATATTAAAATGTGAAATTTACAGTGCCCTTGCAGGGTTCATGTTTGAACTTATTAACATTGTTATGTGATATGTCTAAAAATTATACGGCCTGTGTAGCACATAAAAAATAGTGAGTACCTAAATAAATTGAAAGTGAAATAATAAACTAGATACAGATTTGTCATAGGTATTATACTTCTACAGAAGCTTACCAATAATAATCTTTGAATTCACCAAAGCTGATCTCACGCAGTCTACGGATGTACCCAAACTGCAGTAACCGTGTTGGTCTGGAGGGGAAACCTAAAAGAAATTTATTAAATATTTAAATATTATAATATTAATTGTTAATATATTATTATAATATTAATTATTAATATATTATTATAATATTAATTATTAATATCGCACCTTCGGTGGAACAAGGGCGTATCTTACAAAAAATCGTAAAATGAGTTAAATATGCAGAAATGCCCAAAAAACACTCTAGTATCTAGTGGGACAAAGATTCCCATTAGATTCACTTTAAAAGTCGCTACACGGCAATAGTGTCTTTGTCATTTTGGATCGAATTGGTGGGCGTTTTGGCGCGACATCGTCTCATTGGTCAGTTGCGCCGTTGCCCCCGCGCGCAATGTTTTTATCTTGGAGCGCCAAAGCCGCGAAGGTAAATATGCCTTTTGATATTTGATATTCCTGGAGAGACAAAGTCATATTTAGCACACTTATGCCTTTTTCGTGAGCAAATGCTTGGAAAGACAAAGCCATTGCAACATTTGTGACTTTGTACTTCCAACATTTTTATTATTTTATAGTGTTATGAACAAATGTGGTGTTGTTATTCCAATACATGTTTTATAAAATAGGCATAAAAACAATTCATACTTTCTCATACCGAATTCCTTTCTAACTCTGAGTAGTTGATTACACTGTGACAAATAATTTTTTTTTTTAATTTTAAAATGGTGTTGCTGTTTAAACTCTGAAGCTTTATTCTAAGTTATACCTATACCAATTGATAGCATCCAAGCCACCTTCGTTGAAGACCACCAGAATAAAAAAATCATCATTATCATCATCATAATACCAGCTCATGAACGCCCACTGCTGAGCATAAGCCTCCCCTAATGCTTTTGACGACGATCGCTCCTGCGTTGGTTCTTCTTCTTCTTCAGCCCGTCGTTGAGCTCGTCCACATTTACGCAGTCGGCCAGGCGACAGGCCAAAGCAATTTTGGAGTTCGAGTTGAAAGCTCTCGGGGTTTTGAATCTGAGCAGGCGCAAGTCGGAGCGCAGACCCTATCAGCCGACCCCTCTCAAACTTGACATCGATATTCAATGTGCCTCGGACAAGTCGGTGATCACTTCCTGTTTTCACAGCATTGATCACTGAGACATCACTAAATATGTGCTTTTGGAAGTGTGAAGAAAAGGGAGGATCCTCCGACCAGACGGATGTTGTGTCTGGTGGGCTAACGCCCCCGACGGTTGTTGTCGGGATCTTGTATATATACTTATTCACTTTGAAAACTCTGATAGCGCGATGTAGCATACGTCAGTTTTCTCTAATTACGTAGTTTTGTAGTCGTTCGTATTTCGCGCGATAGATGTCGCCACATCACTCCCCTCCGAGACCGGAGGTCGATAGCAGGTTAAGTCGTCCATTCATCTTGTGATGCTTGCCGGGCCAGTGGAATGTTCCAGTGAGTCGGAACCAGATGCCGCATAGTTCACGGTGAGTCGGAACTGTCTGCGGTGATGCTGCATATGCTCCAGTGAGTCGGAGTGGTGCAGTGCTGCGTAGTGGCTGGCTGCTGCGTCGACCAGGAGAGAAGTGCGTCTCTGCTTGCTGACCGGCCGAAGTGCAGTGTGCTGTGCCAAAGTCGCTGAGAAGGCTGTGGGTGATGACCAGGAATGCGCGTCCGCTGCATGCTGGTGGTCAGGATACCCGTAGTAGCCGTAGATGCTGGCTGGCTGAAGCTGTAGATACTGGATGCTACTCGCTGCTCGAAAGCTTGAGGAAGTGATGATGACGATGAAGGTTGCGCTGATGTTCATGCTTGGGGTCACCAGTTTAGCGATAGTGATGCGGAGGAATATGTTGTGAAGTTCTTCGTCCGCCATCGAAAAGGGAGGATCCTCCACCAGACGGATGTCGTGTCTGGCGGGCTAACGCCCCCGACGGTTGTTGTCGGGATCTTGTATATATACTTATTCACTTTGAAAACTCTGATAGCGCGATGTAGCATACGTCAGTTTTCTCTAATTACGTAGTTTGTAGTCGTTCGTATTTCGCGCGATAGATGTCGCCACATCACTCCCCTCCGAGACCGGAGGTCGATAGCAGGTTAAGTCGTCCATTCATCTTGTGATGCTTGCCGGGCCAGTGGAATGTTCCAGTGAGTCGGAACCAGATGCCGCATAGTTCACGGTGAGTCGGAACTGTCTGCGGTGATGCTGCATATGCTCCAGTGAGTCGGAGTGGTGCAGTGCTGCGTAGTGGCTGCTGCTGCGTCGACCAGGAGAGAAGTGCGTCTCTGCTTGCTGACCGGCCGAAGTGCAGTGTGCTGTGCCAAAGTCGCTGAGAAGGCTGTGGGTGATGACCAGGAATGCGCGTCCGCTGCATGCTGGTGGTCAGGATACCCGTAGTAGCCGTAGATGCTGGCTGGCTGAAGCCGTAGATATGCTGGATGCTACTCGCTGCTCGAAAGCTTGAGGAAGTGATGATGACGATGAAGGTTGCGCTGATGTTCATGCTCGGGGTCACCAGTTTGGAAGTGTGAAGAAAAGGGAGGATCCTCCGACCAGACGGATGTTGTGTCTGGTGGGCTAACGCCCCCGACGGTTGTTGTCGGGATCTTGTATATATACTTATTCACTTTGAAAACTCTGATAGCGCGATGTAGCATACGTCAGTTTTCTCTAATTACGTAGTTTTGTAGTCGTTCGTATTTCGCGCGATAGATGTCGCCACATGCTTGTTCGTCGACATGATAAAGTCTATCTCGTTCCTGACGGTGCCATCGGGACTCAACCAGGTCCATTTGCGCCGTTCAGGCTTCCTGAAGAAGGAGTTCATTATAAAGAGTCCCTCCTTCTCCATGAAGTCAGTCAGTAGCCAGTCCCGGGAGTTCCGTTGCTCGTATCCAAATTGCTCCACTCACAACTCATCACCGCATCGTCTGCTTAGCTTCGCATTGAAGTCCCCCATCACAGCAGTGTAGTGGCATGTAAAGCTATGTATGGCTGTAGAGATTTCCTCATACATAGCTTCCACTTCGTCATATGGATGTGTCCAGGTCGGTGCGTAAGCCTGTATAACCTTTAGCGAATACCACTTGGATATTCTGAGTATAAGGTACGCCACCCTGCTCGACACTCTCCTGACGACGTCGATGTTGTTGACGAGAACCTTGCGGACGAGGAACCCGACACCACCCTGGGACTGTTAGTCGCCCTCCCGATAGTACAGCAGGTTGCCAGACTTGAGACATCGAGTCCTCTCCCTCTCTTCGGACTTCAGATAAGCCTATAATATCCCAGCTCAACCTGCTGAGAGCTTCTTTTAACTCAATGAGCTTCACGTCGGTCCGCAGCGTCCTAGCGTTATATGTTGCCAGGGCCAAGTGTCGTCGTTGGGTGTGGTGGCCTGGCTTCTTCCGGAGATTATAGCCTCTTGCCCCGCCGTTATCGGAGCCGCCGGGGACTGGGGGACAATTTTTTGTCGTGTCTGCCATTTAGGGGATTTGGCGTAATCGCCACGCTTGCTAGGCTGTGCTTAGAAGGCGCTGCTGCCCACCCTCTAGTGGTTTTTCCTCCATCGCCTCTTACGATACCCACGGGATGAGATGGGGTGAAATTACAGATACCTATTTAAGGGATAGATCTCGCGCTACGTGATTCATTTGTTTTCTATGAAAGCATCGTTGCTATTATTATTTTAGTTTCTTAGATACGTTTTCTTTTTATCGTTTTTTTTTTTTTTTTTTTTTTGTTAAATATTTACTGTAAAATGCCAAAGTGGTCTGTACAACAATAACTATGAAGATTGTTTGTAGTTTTATGTTTGTTAGTTGTTGCCGCGCAAGGCAATTTAGTTCATATATTTTTTTATAGTAGTACCTAATTGTAGAATAATTGTAGTATATCTAATATTAATTAATTAGTTGTTATCTGTAGTTTGCATTATTTCTTGTAAAATTATTATCTGTAGTTCCTTTGTAGAATTTCATTGTCTTTTGCATAATCTTGTATTATCTATAACTTTTTCCGGCCCTTCCTAATTTAACTTCTCAACATGTCACATCGTATTAAAAGCAATTAATTAAAATTTAAAAGTATATTGAGTTTTAATTATCAAATTAAGGCTCCATTATGTATCAAATACATAAATTGGTGGCCCATGAGGGGAATCCGTCAATAATTGAATAAATTTAACAAAAATAACGCAAATCGTACCGGCACCGCCACGTGGTGCGCATGCAACAAAGGCAAGAAGATTGAACAAATGGAACAATAGAACAAATATTAAGGCTGGAGTAAAACTGATCTGGACTTCGATGAAGCTAGAGGCATGGTATATCTAAAGTACCAACTCGTGCGGCGCAGTCTGCAAAGATAAGTGTCCATCCTTTGTTCTTCCTAACCAATTCACCTACCTATCCTTTAGTCAAAATTGCAAACAATTTTCTTTTGGAAGGTTTAAAATTACATATTTAGTGTTAATATCACTCCGCTTGCGTAAATTATTAAAATTAATTTACAAAATCAGCGTTAAATACATTAAAAGATGCTTCAATAAAGTACTTTAACCAACAAGTACCAAGCATCTAACTTATTTTTCTCTTAAATCTACAGTCTTATTTCTAATTGTTTAAATAAATGGTGGCCCATGTTTATAACAGTAATTAAATAGTTATAAATTATAATACATTTTCTTTTAAATAAAATTAAAGTTATAAAGTTACATTTCTTTGTTAATTAATAATATAAATTTCTTGTTAAACAATAATAAGTAATAATACAAGATATTTAATGCATAGTTAGATAAAATTAGCCTTTTGTTTGTGATTAACAAAAATTTATTGCATCATATTAAAATATTTAGATTGTTATTAAATATCTACATAAAATATTTGAATTATTCCAGGATGGACAGGTTGTTTACGAGTTAATGATCTCGATCAGCTGTCCTGCCACTTTCCCAGTGACCTATTGAGGAGCGTGAGAATACCTAATTTTTTAAATTATATTTTCTCGACTATTTTTTGAAACTTATTTTGCTTCAACATGTCTAAGCCCGATAGGCATTCAAGTCTCACTCATCAAGAAAAATTAACCAATTTAATTACAATGAGAAGTTCAATTAGGGGACAGATTACTAAATTTAAAAATTATTTAATTACAATTAATGCGCAAGAGGAGATTTCAAATATATCCCTTGCCGAGTTAGGTTTAAAGTTGAATAAATTTGAGAGTTTATCGTTGAAGTTTGATGAAATACAAAGTGAGATTGAGATTCTTAATTCTGAAAATTTGTCTACGGAGCTTGATGAGCGTGAGGCCTCTGAAAATAATATAATTTCAAACATAGCTATGGCTAAGTCCATACTTGATAGGCAAAATAATCTTGAGACCGAGCGACGAAACTCAATCGCTGTTGAGGCTCAGTGTTCTCACGACCATCAGGATCTAGGGTTTAAATTACCTCAAATTCAAATATCTAAATTTGATGGTGCATATTTCCGCTGGCTTGAATTTCGTGATACCTTTGAAAATCTAATTCACAACAATGATCGTATAAAACCTATACACAAATTTCATTATCTTATATCCTATCTGGAAGGGGATGCAGCCCGGATTATATCCAACCTGGAAGTGTCTTCGATTAACTATGCGAAGGCCTGGCAGCTTCTCGGAGATCGTTATAATAACAAAAGATTATTAATTAATCATCACTTAAGTTCTTTGTTTAATATACAAGCTCACACCCGAGAGTCTGAAAGGTCTTTGCGCTTTTTGGTTGATCATGTCACTAAAAACTTACGTGCCTTGGCTAGCTTAGGCCAGCCGACTGATAGGTGGGATATCTTGATAATTTTTATGTTGTCCTCTAAGCTTGACAGCCGGACTCTGATGAAGTGGGAGGAGTACCGTAACACTCTCGATGATGTCCCGACTTTGGATCAATTTCATAAATTTTTAATTGATCGTGCTGATGTCTTGGAGGCACTCAACCGTAATAAATATGATAATAATGTTAAATACTTACCAGTGATCTCACGGCCAGCGCCCTCTGCACCTACCTCTAGTAATAACAGTAACAATAATCATAAACGAAATAATCATACAAAATCATTTGTAGGTATTAATCAAAAAACAAAAGGCTCTTTAAATTCAAATCAAGTCAAGTCCTTCACTTCTGTGTGTATTATATGCAGTGACAATCATAAGGTTTTTGAATGTCCTATCTTTATTAAAAAAGGCATCCAAGAGAGGTTAGCAGACGTGACCAAATACAAATTGTGTGCCAATTGTCTCAGGCAAGGCCACCCAGTAAGCGAGTGCCGCTTCGGTCCGTGCCGAGAGTGTAAGCAAAAACACAATAGTTTGTTGCATGAATCTAAACAGAGTGTTGTCAATAATTCAGTTGTTGTAAGCTCAGTCTCGTCTGCGGCTAATGTTTCCAATTTAGGGTCCAATCAAGTACTTCTCTCCACGGCGGTTATCGAAGTAGTGAACCCTAGCACTAATGAAAAGGAAAAGGTCCGTGCCCTATTAGATTGCGGTAGCGAGTCCTCCTTTATCACGAAATCTTTAAAAGAAAGATTGTCATTAAAATCATACCCCAGTGACTGTCTAAAGGTCATAGGTATCGGTAATAATCACAACAATAACATAACTGAAAGCTGTATCGCTCAAATAAATTCATTAAATGATTCATTTAAGGTTAAGTTATCATGCTTTGTTCTAAAGGAGCTTACAAGTAATATACCTAAATGCGCGATAGATATTAAAAATCTTAATGTTCCTAAAAATTTACCATTGGCAGATCCTGAATTTAATCACCCGGCTTCAATTGAAGTTTTAATTGGAGCAGACATTTTCTGGGACCTCTTGGGTAGTGAACACCACTCCTTGGGGCCTAAAAATCCTCATTTGCGAAATTCACGGTTAGGCTGGTTAATATCAGGTCCAATTAATGTAATAAATAACAAAAGGAGAATTCATTGCAATTTTAATGCAATATCTAAAAATAGTAATAAAGAAAACAATATTGAGAATTTGTTAGTTAAATTCTGGGAGGTTGAACAGGTTCCCAATAAACCATTTCTCACCCCAAAGGAGCAAGAATGCGAGAAACATTTCATGACTCACACTGTACGCTTGAGTAACGGCAGGTTTGAAGTCAAATTGCCTTTAACCGAATCTCCTGGTTGTCTCGGGGATTCGTATAATTTAGCGAAAAAACGTTTCTTAAACTTAGAACGCAAATTCAAGCGTAATCCGGCGTTAAAGTCTAAATATTCGGAATTTATTCGTGAATATGCCGAGTTAGGGCATCTCAGTGAGTCAGTAATTGTAAAACCAGTCCCAGATATCATTAAAGAAGAGTGGAATAGTTTTGCTGACAACTTACCTTTTATTCAAGGTTTGAATATAACCAGGCCAGTTATATGTGACTCGCCTAAATCAATTGAAATGCATGTTTTCAGCGACGCCTCACAAGTCGCCTACGGCAGTTGCGTTTATATGAGGTCTGTTGCTGCAAATGGTGACGTCACTGTAAAACTATTATGCAGTAAGTCTAAAATCTCACCTGTGAAGCCCACGACGATAGTACGTCTCGAGCTCTGTGCCGCACTGCTGGCTGCGAGGCTCAGCAAAGCTGTACTGGACTCGCTGCGTTACAAACCTGATCGCGTGCTTTACTGGTCTGACTCGAGCATAGTTCTGGCTTGGCTGAAAAATAATATTACACAGTTAAAATCATTTGTGGCAAATCGTGTCACAGAAATATTAGAAATAACTTACCCATCAACTTGGCGGTACGTACCCACTGCTGAAAATCCGGCTGATTTGATCTCCCGTGGTGTAGATGCTTCTAGCCTGCAATCCCTGGATCTGTGGTGGTGCGGACCTAAATTTTTAGTTGAACATGAAAATCATTGGCCCGTGTTAAAATGCAATAAAAACATTGTAATTCCTGAAATAAAATCAAATACTACTACTGTTGCGGAACCATTCATTAATTTTGAAAATTATTCTTCATTTAATCGACTTCAACGTTCCTTTGCTTATGTTCACAGATTCATTTATAATTCGAGAAACACTAAAAATAAACGGCTGGGAAACTTAACCGTAGATGAGCTGAGCCAGTCATTCAACGGACTATGTGTAATAGCTCAGGTCGATTCTTTTCCCACAGAGTACGAAACTCTTAGTAAAAATAAATTATTAAGTCCCAAAGCTAAAATTTTATCGTTGTCACCTTTTATGAGCGAGAAGTTGATCCGAGTCGGTGGCAGAATCGATGCCTCTAATTACTCGTACGAAAAGAAACACCCAATTTTACTCCATGCATCCCATCGACTTACAAAACTTATATTTGTTCACGAGCACAACAAAAATATGCACGCGCCACCTCAATTATTGTTGTCCCTAGTCAAGGAACGAGTGTGGCCTATAAATGGAAGGCGACTCGCTCGGCGCACGGTAGACAACTGCACGCGCTGCCGACGCGTTAGCGGCAAAACTTTATGCCCTCTGATGGGTAATCTCCCAGCTCAGAGAATTAACCCAGATTTCCCGTTTATCTCCGTCGGTCTGGACTTCGCCGGTCCTTTTCAAATATTAAACCGTAAAGGTCGTGGCAGTAAACTCATAAAATGTTACCTTTGCTTATTTGTCTGCTTACGTTTCAAATGCGTCCACTTAGAGGCCGTAAGTGATTTGTCCAAAAATGCATTTATAATGACGCTTAGAAGGTTTATTGCACGAAGAGGTAAGCCAGCGGAAATATTTTGCGATAATGGTAGAAATTTTGTCGCCGCTGCCAAAGAGTTAGGGCAATTTTTAAAAACCAATCAGGAGTCTCTGTCTGACTTTGCCACTCAAGAAACTATTAAATTTGTATTCTCACCAAGTCGAGCGGCACATTTCGGCGGGATCTGGGAAAGTGGCATTAAGTCCGCTAAATATCATTTAAAACGTGTCATGGGCAACAGTCATGTCACATTCGAAGAACTTTTGACTTTGTTTACGCAAGTGGAGGCGATACTTAACAGTCGCCCTTTATGTCCCATGTCATCATCCCCTGACGATCTCCTCTCCCTCTCCCCAGGACACTTCCTAATCGGAAGACCTTTGACTGCGCCGCCGACACAGGCGTTTGACAACTACAACGAGAACACCCTGCAACGATATGAACGCATAGAAAAAATGTATCAGCATTTTTGGCAAAGATGGCAGAGGGAATACATTTCGGAAATACAACAGCGAACCAAATGGAGAACCAAAAAGGCCAAGCTGAACGTCGGTGATTTGGTTCTCATCCATGAAGACCACGTCCCTCCGCTGTGCTGGAGGCTTGGGCGAGTGACGCGTTTGTTCCCGGGTCCAGACGGCGTATCCAGGGTCGCGGACTTGTCCACCACTAGAGGCTGCGTACGGCGGCCACTTGTGCGCCTCTGTCCTCTACCAACTGCTGAAGATCTTCAAGGTTGAAAGAGCTTCCTTTCAACGAGGCGGGAGGATGTTGCCGCGCAAGGCAATTTAGTTCATATATTTTTTTATAGTAGTACCTAATTGTAGAATAATTGTAGTATATCTAATATTAATTAATTAGTTGTTATCTGTAGTTTGCATTATTTCTTGTAAAATTATTATCTGTAGTTCCTTTGTAGAATTTCATTGTCTTTTGCATAATCTTGTATTATCTATAACTTTTTCCGGCCCTTCCTAATTTAACTTCTCAACATGTCACATCGTATTAAAAGCAATTAATTAAAATTTAAAAGTATATTGAGTTTTAATTATCAAATTAAGGCTCCATTATGTATCAAATACATTAGTTTTGATTTGTTCAAGTGGAGTTAGTGAGTAAGTGAGTTTGATTTGTTAGAGTAAAGTAAAAACGGACTGATTACTATGGACAAAGATTTTATAACGTTAATATTGACGCTAATTTTAAAGGCAAATTCCAAAGAGTTGGCTAGAGTTTTTTAAGATTTTTCAACAGAAGTTCCTAAAAAAGATGTTTAATTATAAAATAAAACATTTTTTGCAACAATTAAACTAATTTCTATTTTTCAAAATCTTTAAAACACGAACGATAAATATGGTCATAATTACAAAACGATTTAAATGTTGGTGGAACAAAGGCATAAATGTACACCTTATTTTGAAAAAAATATTAATAGCAATTAACAAAAAATATTTGGCACTTGCAAACTACATGGCCATATTCACAAGTAAATAGGTCGTATTTCATGCAAAGAACAAACACTTTGAAGCAGTACAAAGACGAATAATACGACTCGGAATGTAAAAAAAACTTTAAAATGGCTCTCCTGTAAAATTACAAAAAGTGGAGTTGAGCCCTTGTTCCACCGAAGGTGCGATATATTATTAATTTATATTATAATATTAATATTACTAGTGAAAACATACACACATTATATAGGTCATTCACTCCTATAATGTGATATACTAAACTAGACTAGCTGTGCCCCGCGACTTCACCGGCGTTAATTTAAGGAAAAACAGTAAGTACTTAATTTTTTTTTTGTTTTGCTTAGTCCATTTACCAAAGAAGGCTTTAGGCAATTTAATATTAAATTCGAACCAGTAATTCCTAAGATTAGCACGTTCAGACAAACAAACTCATCAACTTTATAATATTAGTATGAAAACACATACAATAACTGAGGTAGGGCACAGCAGGAAATTCCCTGCTCAAAATATGGAGCAGCCCGACTGGGGTAGTACCTCGACCTTACAGAAGATCACAGCTAAACAATACTGCTCTCAAGCAGTGTTGTCTTCCTGTTGGTGAGTAAGGTGACCAGAGCTCCTGGGGGAATTGGGGGTAGGGCCGACAACGCGCTTGCGATGCTTCTAGAGTTGCAAACGTCAATAAACTACGGTAATCGCTCGCGTGAGCTGTACGCTTGTTTACCGACTTAGTTATATAAAAATACAACTTCAAAAAAAAAAAAAAAACAAGAGTCACCTTAATGTTATACATGCAAAGAAGGGTAAACTACTTAAGACTCTATTAGATATGATTGTCTACTCTCTCATACATCATCTGTCATCAATCTCTCATCTCAATCATCTCTCATACAATCTTACCCTGATAAGCTAGCAATACACATGCTGTATTCTTTTATTCTCTGTAAATAATTACTCTTTTTCTCTGTGTAAATAATTCGTAATATCAATAAGCAGATTAACCTTTTTATTTATTTATATATTCTTATCTGTTTTAGAAAGTCTGACTGTTACAGAGTTTTGATAGCGTTAAAGCATCATTCTTCGGCTAATATTATTAAATTGTTTTGCATTGGAAAATAACAAAGTTTATATAGACTTTATATGGCTAAAATGCATTATGGCCAGAAGATATGTC
Organism: Melitaea cinxia; assembly: GCF_905220565.1. Classification (NCBI taxonomy): domain Eukaryota; kingdom Metazoa; phylum Arthropoda; class Insecta; order Lepidoptera; family Nymphalidae; genus Melitaea; species Melitaea cinxia. The sequence goes on from NC_059416.1 coordinate 9,839,433, forward strand.
AAACCTTACCTGAATGACAGCAATGTCAGGCTGGATGATTTTTCTGTGGAACAGCTTGGGAATGTCCTGGAGGAAGATCGGTATGGCGTCAGAGCGACCCTCCGCTACTGATTTACGTACGTTGGCTGCCATGAACAACGAGACGGATCTGGAATAATTGATTTAATAATTACATTTAAAGGCGCTAAATAATTTGATTTAATAAAGTATAGTAACTAGTACTTAATAATGTATTAAGTAAGGCATGGTAAATCAAAATTAAAAATTACTTTCATTTTTGAATTGTCATTTTAAAAATCAAAATTAAATCTGTTTTGATTCATTTATTGTAGTTAAAAGTTAAGCGTCCACCCGTTCATAATTTAAATTCTGCAGAGATGAATCGGCAAGAAACTCCGCAGTAACTCTTTTAAAAAGGCCTTATCATTAGATTTTAACCAACCATGGGATTTAATATGGCCAAATCAATAGTTACATCATCATCATTACAGCCTATACAGTCCACTGCTGGACATAGGCCTCCACAAGTTTACGCCAAAAATAACGTGAACTCATGTGTTTTGCCCATAGTCACCACGCTGGGCAGGCGGGTTGGTGACCGCAGTACTGGCTTTGTCGCACCGAAGACGCTGCTGCCCGTCTTCGGCCTGTGTGTTTCAAAGCCAGCAGTTGGATGGTTATCCCGCCATCGGTCGGCTTCTTAAGTTCCAAGGTGGTAGTAGAACCTTGTTATATTCCTTAGTCGCCTTTTACGACACCCACGGGAAGAGAGGGGGTGGCTATATTCTTTGGTGCCGTAGCCACACAGCACAATCAATAGTTTAAGAGAGCCTAATTATGATATGATATAAAATCATATTGCCTACCTAAAATATATATGAACAACGATACAACAACGATAGATGATCGTTCACAGTATAATTCCTCCCTCCCTCATGTCCTCTATAATAAGAGAAATGTCATTTTTTTTATTAATTGATTTATTTCGGAAATGGGTTAAGTCAAAAGTGATTCTCTGTACATGAAAACCAAAAAAAAAAAATGCTAGGTGCCAAAACTTATGTGATTGTGAAATATGCGTAGATAAATAATCTGGGGTTGAACTCAACTCCGCGGTAGACAAGTCATTAATATCCAATGTATATAAGTTTTGATGTAATCTTTATTTATAGGTACTAAGCTTAACCACAGTAATTTATCTCATATCTTTAAATCTAATTTAATAGATATGTTTAATGTTTATCTACTGGAGTTGATAGTAGTTTAACTTTGCTAAAATATGATTGACATGCACGAGATAAAAATATAATTCCAATGTCATGTAACATGTTCGTAAATAGAGATGATTCTTTGACTGAATATTGGTATAGAATATAAATTTAACAAAATTATAATAAATTAAAAAAAAAACCGAAAATCCAAAACTGCACGCCTCCATGCATTTCTTTAAAACCATTGTTTGCAGCTAGGGACACGATATCGAATCCGATACTTTACTCATATCGCTACCTTTTGATTCGATACTAGTATTCAGAAATTCGATACTTCCTTTCGATACTTAGTACTAATATCAGTACTTAGCATCAAGTATCGATTCCATAAAAAGAAAAAATAAACGAGCAACTAACTTGACGCTTTTTTCGTCGACCTACGTTGTATTATATCGCATAACTTTCTACTGGATTTACCGATTTTGATAACTCTTCTTTTGTTGGAAAAGGGGTAATCATTAGTTTAGTACCATGATAAGGAAACCAGGATATGATGATGGAATCTCAGAGAAATCGAGGGAAACTCTCGAAAATCCGCAATAACTTTTTACTGGATGTACCGATTTTGATAATTTTTAATTTAATCAAAAGCTCGAGATCTGATAACTACTTTTTGAGTAATCTTTGATAACGCGTAGTTATTTGACTAATTGTTCGTCGATCTACGTTGTATTACTTGTCGGTGTAATTGAAGTCGGTTTTTTTTCGTTTGTCTGCAAACACAATTATTATGCTTATCTCTTCTCCATAATTGGTTTAGTAGAAATAAAACCTTTTTTGTATCTAAGTTGTTTATTTTTATTTTCATTGTGGTCCATTAATGAATCACAACAGGTCTCATTCATGGTCTGCGCGCCTCTGTTGTGGATGTGAATTAATTTAAAGTAATAGGGAAACTCAAAATTTATTCAATACTTACTCATATCGATACTTGAGTTTCGATGCTATTACTAATTTGATACTTTTGTTTCGATACCGATACTATATCGATATCGATACTTATGGTTGCGATATCGTGTCCCTATTTGCAGCTTATCCCTAGCAGCGGCCTCTAGTAGCTCGTTTAGGAACTAATGATCGACTAAACAACGATAAGTTCGATTAGTTGATTAGTTCGATGGTTCATGCAGATAATCAGAGACGGCTCAGGTACTATATTATTCGGATACTTTTTTATTATGGTAGAAATGTAAAAATATTTATTATAAAAATTTGAAGAACTTTCAACCTTCGTATTCAATAGGCTTTTCAGTGAATAGTTTCCGGACATAATAATAAAAAAAAAACAGTTTATTAATTTATTTCCACAAGTGGTTCTCGCGTTATTTTGCTAACATCCGTACATCCAAAATGGTGACGTCCGACGACATAATATTCCTTTTTATCGATTATTTTTACTATAATAGTATTTAACAAAAGATATTTAATTTATAGTTTGATGTGTTTTCTATTGGAATTCGGTAGGATTTCAATAAAAATCAGGTTAGATTTCTGATAGAATACGATATATAATTTTACACGACCAGCACTTGACACATAAAGAAAGGAAGTGGAAGGGCACCACCGGTGTCAGGAAACGGAAAACAAAAATGTTTACATTTACGATGACAATCTTAAGATAACACATTTATAAAGACAGTTACGATCAATTTTACAAATTTACATTTATACAATACTGTATAAAAGCGTGCATTTTATAACATGTTAATACATTGTTATAGAAATATAGAGTAAGCGAGTTTATTATTTTTCATTTTATGAGACTAAAGTACAGCCAGAGGCGAGCAAAATCCGTCTATTACTGTAACAATTTGGAAACATTTCAATGTTGAACAGTCTTTTCATGATAGATGCTGAATCTCCACACTAGCCTAATCAAGAGAAAGCGAATATGCTCATGTCCGGAATTATTCTGATACATCCCTACAATCTTTTCCTTATAGCAAGATGAATTTTAAAAAGTAAACTTATCACTTGATAGCCCAGTGGTTTTTACATAATGTGTTCAATCTGCTCTCGAAAATCATCTACTGATGTAGAGCACAGCAGAAAAAAATCTTGCTTGAAATTTGGAGCAGCCCGACTGAGAAAGCACGAACTGGGCGATAGAAAAATTTGTAATTAAAGTTTAGACGTAATCATTACATCGTATAAAACAAAGTCACTTCCCGCTGTCTGTATGCTTAGATGTTTAAAACTACGCAACGGGTTTTGATGCGGTTTTCTTCAGTAAATAAATTGATTCTAGAGGACGGTTTATATGTGTAATACATGCATAATATAGTAGAGGAACACTGATAGTTTTTGCAACCGTGCGAAGCCGGGCGGGTCGCTAGTAGTAAATAATATTAATTGTTGTTAACAGACATTAAGATTACGAAAATATGTAATATAATAAATGTGTGCTAAACTCGTTTATTTCTGTTCACTGACGTGATAAAAGATATTTATCTGCTAAGTTTTTGTTAATTTACATGCTCATTTCAATTCGTAATGATTTTTTGTTTATATAATTTTAATTATTTATGCGTTTTTATCTTATTTATTTTTTATAGATCAACGAAATTTACACAATGTGTTGTTCGCACGACATCTCAGCGCTACGAGCAGTTTGGTAATTCTAGCGCACTAAAGTCGACAATTGTGATATACAAAGACGTCTTAAATACATATAATAATGAGATACTATAAGTATCTTTTTGTAATCATAATCAATAGCTATAGTTAAACGAGCAAAGCCGCAGGCAGCACCTAGTAAATAATATAAGCGACATAGCATTAAAAAATAAAAAATTTAACAAAGTGGTTAAGACTGTTTGGAAACGGTGTTGGAAATAAGTCGATAACTGGATGACGATAAATATAAAGTTGATTATTAGACGATGATTATTGGAAGTTATCGGTTACCGGGTGTCGATATGTGGAATTTAGCAGTCGATAACCAGGCCAAAAAGTGCCTTTATTTATTACCCGACTGCCAAGGAAGGGTTATATTTTTCGCGCGTATCTTGTATGTATGTATGTAATAGGCATGAAATTGAATGATAAGTCAAATCATTCTCTCTTTGTGCATGTCTCCGACTGCATGTTATGTACGTTGCATAAAGTTTCGAAGGACTACCGTATTAATATATTTTAAATGTACAGCACAAAATGTTTGATATTGTTTCTATTTATTTCGCTGACTTTGTGTGCATATGGAATTTTTATCTTGTTCCAGCTTTTTCAGTTTACTCTCTATTAGTTGTTCTTCACGCAGGCGGGTTTTTTTTTTTTTTTTTTTAAATTATTATTTTGATATTATTCTTCAATTATAAATCATGCTTTTTTATGTACAAATAATATAGATGCAATCCAAAAATATACCTGATACCATTAAAGTATCATGCAATGTCTTTAATAAACCCGCTATTTCAAAAATACTCGTATGAGTATGTTACAGTGTCGATAATTGGGTGGGACACCCAACCGTACTACTCTCGTTTTAGACCAAGTCTTTGAAAATGGTAAAAAGTAAAAAAAAAATTAGTAGTATGAAACATATACTTCATTAATATTAGTTTAAAAGAGCTGTATAAAATGGAGTCGATAAGGTCAATAATATCAGGCGAATTTTCCTTATCAAGGCGTATATCCATATATCTAGATAATTTTATGTGATTAGCATATTGGATAAAGATACATTGTGATAAAAATGTAGCCGACATGAAAATATAAAGATCTATAAATTTTTATGTAATCTGCTTAAAATCTGCACCCCGATTGGGGAAGTACCTCGAGTAAATCGAGTAGTACTACCCCAGAAGATCACAGCCAAAATAAATAATATATGTGTTGTATTTCTGTGGTATGCAAGTCGTATTTTTTTTTATGTCACTAGGTCGGCAAACAAGCGTACGGCTCACCTGATGGTAAGCGATTACCGTAACTTATAGACTATGTCTACCTGCAACACCAGAAGCATCGCAAGCGCGTTGCCGACCCAATCCCCAATCCCCAGGAGCTCTGGTCACCTTACTCACCAACAGGAACACAATACTGCTTGAAAACAGTATTATTTTGCTGTGATCTTCTGTAAGGTCGAGGTACTACCCCAGTCGGGCTGCTCCATATTTTGAGCAGGAAATTCCTGCTGTGCCCTACCTCAGTTAAAATATAGTATAGCGTATATATAAAACATGTTGTTTGAGATTAAACGGTTTATTAGCAAAACGAATCGTTTTTTATACGAGCATGCGTTTTTAATTTCGCGGTATGACAGATGGTAGGCGAGCTCGTTATAATTTTAACATGTTAAGTGACTCATAATAAGTATACAAGTCCTTGAATTACCATTGACGAAACAACTCAATCAGGTACAAGGTGCAAAAATATATGGAGAAAATCGAATATCGCGCGGTAATAAAACTCCTTACCAAGCATCCAAAGTCTATTCAAACCATACTAAATGAGATGTCATTGGTTTACACGGACTCTTGTCCAGGAAAAGCAATGGTATACAAGTGGTAACATTTATTTAAACAGGGCAGAGAGTCACTTGAAGATAATCCAAGGCCGGGTCGCCCGCATCGAACTTATTCATCACTTCACTTCAGCCTATAACAGTCCACTGCTGGACATAGGCCTCCCCAAGTTCCGATCCCGGTTTTCTTCAATCCTCATCCAGCCTACACCGGCAATCTTACGTAGATCGTCGGTCCAACGGGCCGGAGGACGTCTCACACTGCGTTTGCCAAGACGCGGTGTCCACTCCAGGACCCGTCTACTCCAACGGCCATCGGTCCTGCGACACAGGATGACCAGCCCACTGCCACTTCAACTTGCTAATTCTGTGGGCTGTGTCGGTTACTTTCGTTCTCTTGTGGATAGTCTCATTTCTATCGAATCTAATCGAACTTATTACGAAAGTAGAAAAATTAGTTATGAAAGATGCTTGAAGAAATGAAGTATCAATAACGTCTGCACCGCCGTCGCAATATCGGAAATCTCAAAATCATATTCGCGTTTAGTTTTCTTTGTGTGAGAGTCAGAAACATATATTTACCTAAATATATCTTTGCATTCTGGGGCAACGTATGGTGCTTCCTTCTCGGTGTGCATATGGACGACCTTAATATCCCTGAGGGAACCGGCTTTGCCGACCTCAGTCATGGCGTTAAGTAACGGCACGGGTGTGGCCGCGGCACCCTGGGCGTACACCGTTTGACCTGAAATCACATTATACAATTTTATAGAGATTTACAATGTTAATGTGGCAATTATACAATCACAATACGATATTTCAATAATCAGTAAAGTTTTGGTAATTCTTCTTCTTCTTCTTTAAAGACTATGGCTCCATCAGCTTTTCGCCAATGATTTTGCCAATGACAAGTGCTGAAAGTGTATAAGTTCGGAGACGGTTCGTTTTTGACAGTACAATAGTGGGATAAGCCGCTTAAGCTGCGGTTAGTTGAAAATATTTGACATGATTACTTATTTAATTTTAATTTATTGGTAAATTATAATTTTATATCATTGATTCTAATAAACTTAGCTAAGACAGCACAAAAAGAAGATGGCACTAAAGTTAGAAGAAAACAAACATTAACCGGCCGCGGAATGTTTTTGGGAATCATATCATATAGTGATACAGCTAATTTCAGACAATTAAAAAACAAGTGATCGAGAGATCCTTCCTCCAAGCCACATTCACACAAGGAAATGTCACGAATGCGCAATTTTGCCAAGAATACAGGTGTGCAGGAGAAACCCAATCGCATACGGATAATTATCGACGTAGCCTTACATCTCCTTATAACAGTCAAATAATATAGGTCTTAAGTAGTGTTGTATCCTTTAATTAGGCAAGTAGCCATGGCTCCCGGGGTGTGTCAGTGGTAGAGATGGCAATAAGCTTCCCAATGCTCCTGGTATTGCAGGCATTCACATCTAACATATATTTATAGAATTTAATTTTACTACTTACTATATTGCTTTTTAATACAAGTAATAATATAATAAGTATATTTAGTTTGTATAAGTTTATCTTAGCATATAAATATTAAACACGCTGATAAAGTCTTAATATTCCATTGTTTGCTATTTTATTATTAGCTCAGTATACCTAATATAAAGTTGTTTATTTATTTATAAGATCACCAACATACTGTACACTGTTGCTACATAAAATATTGTAATCAACAGAGATATAACTAAGTGCCAGCACAATTACACCTGTAATTGTGCTGGCACTTAGTTACGACGACAACATGTAATGATTGTATTACAATTATTCTTTTGTTTATATTATTTTGGTTTGATGCTTTTTAATAGCATCAACAACAACAGAGATTTTGCTATCGCGTATGATAGAATACACGAAGGAAATTGACAGGTGTGGTTGAGATTACAACCTTCGTTAAATTTTAAAGACAGAAGAGGAGACCGAAAATACAAACAGTAAAAATTAAATTATTTTACATGTACATTCTTTATTTCTTTGGTGGAATCGAGTTTTTTACACTTAATTAGAATACATATAATATAAACAACTAAGAAACCAATTACAGATTCGAGCAAGTAGATTATATTATTATGTACAACTAGAACAAGCGTATAAACCTACTTTAAATTGTATACAATATTTCGTTTGTTATTCGTTCAACAACACGCAATGTGTGGAGGGAAATGGTTTTAATAAATCGTACCCACGCATTCATTAGATGGATAAAGATCACCTTAACCCAGTTAAGGTAACTTTTTTATTTATTCATTTTTGCAATGGTTAAATATGATAAATTTATAATTTTATATCTTACGATCTGAGTTTTGTTTTAGGACAAAAAGTTTTATTTTTCAATAATATTTCGAATATTTAATAATAATAATTTCGAAAACACCAAATTTGCTGCAAGTGTATGCACAAAAGTTGTTTAGGATGTTTGACTGATGATGTTTTACTCAAACACGCCAGATCAGCAGTACGAATTTACATAAAACTTTACGTTTAGCTAGCTAGAGATCAAGTGTTACGCATGGGTTTCTTTATATACCTCATAATTTTCAGAAATCCGGTGATTTTTGAGAAAAACCGCGAAGCTAAAGAGCTGAAAGGAACCTAGTTAGAACAAATTCGGTTGTAATCTTCCCATCCCGATTTAACGATTAATATCCGGTGTTTGTGACTCACTTATAACCTGCGTGCAGAAATCGTGACCACACTCGTATTTATTTATAAAACGAGCCGCAATGACTACGTTTTTGTCCCTTGTGAGTATTTTTAATTCAACAATAATTTACGCTAGACGATTTACAATTGATACTGAGACTGAGTTCATGTTCTTGACAACTGCATTGGTTTAGGCCTTTAGGGGTACGGGTATGTGTCTAAAACACCGGCGTTATCGGCTTCGATATATTCCGTAATAAATCCGCCAATCAGCAGTGGGGCATCGTTGTGCAGGTGAATTAAGCTCCGATCCTTCTCACATACCTCTAAAGAAAGAGGTATATTTCTATCAGTGGGATGTTACATGAATGGCTGAATCTATACATAATGTGGTAACTGACAAATGAGTTAAATTTAAGGGCAGATTGCACATAGCTCGCGCAGTTTCTGGCTTCTGGAAATGTGATTTGAATATTGGTCTCAGTGGCGCGCTATTGATGAGTCTTATATCTTGGGGAGGGGGTGAAGGAAACAGGGTGTAAAGGTCCTCATCACCCATCGAAGAGGGAGGATCCTCCGACCAGACGGATGCTGTATCTGGTGGGCTAGTGCCCCGGCGACGGTTGTTGTCGGGTTCTTGTATATATTTTCAATCTTCGGATAACTTTAATTTCGCGATGTAGGATACGTTAATTCTAAGTCGTATGTTGCCAGATAGATGTCGCCACAACTCCAGTAGTAAACAAGAATAGGAATTCTTGCTGAAATGATGATGACATGATAAGAATAGATTGTAGATTGATAGATTTTAGAAATACCCAATTCTGCACACCTACAAATATCTGCTCTTGTTCGTCCTAAGGTTGGCTGGTAGAGACTGTTTTTAGCATTAAGCCCGCCTTTTGTACAATTCTTTAATGTATTGTGCAATAAAGTATCAATAAATAAATAAATAAATAAATAAATAAATTGTGTACACTATTATTACTAAACATAATACAGTATTCATAGGGGGTATACTAAGTATATCATCAAATAAAGTAATGGAAGTACATTAACGTGTCGTTAACCTCTGTCTGAGTGTGTCAATATTACTGATAATATTTATTTATGTAGGTAACATAAGCGAGATAATTTACGCAGTTAAAGTTTGCAAAAATATATAAAACAATAGTTCAATGATTACTTACTTAAATACAGAAATAAATATTGTATTTATATTGATGTAAAATGTCAAACAAATTACGTTGTTTCGTATTCGGCACTCGTATGCGTATGTATATAACCAGTTATTTTAGTATCCGATGCAATCTCAGTTTCAAAAAAGCACGTCAACGTTTAAATAAATATTTTACTTATTCGTTTAATTCATTGTGTAATAATGTAATATGTCAAAAAATGGCTATACTTGAAAACGCCTGATTTTATATTATTAAATAGTATTATAGTAGACACTGGCTTTTTTTTTCATGAATATATCTGTTTTTATTAATTATTTATAAATATTACCATTTATCTCTATCTATAATCTATAATATATATAAAAGGTCACTCATCACGAAATCTCCGAAACTATAACACCTACAAACTTGAAATTTTGCAGGTAGGCTCCTTATAAGATGTAGGCATCCGCTAAGAACGGATTTTAAGAAATTCGACCCCTAAGGGGGTAAAACGGGGGTTGGAAGTTTGTATGAAAGTCCTATGTTATTAAGGTAAGAGATTTGAAATTTAAAATGTATGCTCTATAGATGGTGAGGAAGTGTCCAAATATCTATATATATAAAAGAGAAAGGTCACTGACTCACTCATCACGAGAACTCAAAAACCGCTGGATGGTCCATCCATCCAGGAAGGACAAAGATGAAATTTAGCAGGGAGGTAGGTTATAGTTAGCAGACGTCCGCTAAGAACGGATTTTACGATATTCCACCTATAAGGGGGTTTAATTGGGGTTGATAGTTTGTATGAAACATATACAGCCTGAAAATAAAACTAAAAATGTGGTGTATAGAGAGGTTTTATAAAAATAACTATTAAATTATACTAAATTGTGCCTTTTAAAAAGTTACTCAGTTTGATAAGCATTTCAAGTGACTGAAATAAAAAAATAACTTGCGTTAAACAACTTAATGGTAATGCATATCTTCACAACCACGCGGACGTAATCGCGGGCAACAGTTAGTGTATTATAAAACAAAGTCCCCAAAAGTGTATGTGATTGATTGAATTTTGCCGGGAAAACTTTGTGACACACAAATTTCAACGCGGGCGAAGCCGCGGGGCACAGCTAGTATAGATATAAGATTTGCGTGACATTACGCGTTCATCCCATTTCGTAACAGATGTTTGCATATTACATAACATAACTATTTTTCGTGATCCCGTATCACGAAAAATAGTGGGTGTGTGCGTAGTGTGTTTTCCTAAACTTCCGAAACATGATCCTCATCCTACTGATTCCTACTACTATCCTACCGTTGAGTGTGTGTTGTATAATATTTGAAACACATATATTATTATATATGTAATTGGAAATAGGCAACTGCAAAATTCGAGCCAAATATCCCGTTTATGCGTAATCCTCATTCGCACTAATATAAAATACACATAAGAGATCTAACCGCCGTTAACTGGTCTTGTGACGCATAAATATATACTCCCATTCGATCATTTTATTATCAACAATAAGTACCTACGTAAATTAAGACGTTACGTATTTAGATCACATTGCTTACTAATTTATGTCGGTCATAACATCATCGACTTATTATTTATGTAGTCATGCTTATAAGGATATCTCGAGAGTATACAGTCGTTTTATCGACACGTCTCTGAATGTAAAACGCAGTCAGTTCTAATTTCAGGGATATGGATACTTGATTAACAGTTACGGAAGGCCGAATAATAAATATTTCCCATATAATACTATATCCCTGTTATGAAACATGTGTAAACACCCTACTTTCATAGGTACTAACTTGGTCGAGTTTGGCTAATTCGCCTGTGAATGAAGAAAGCTAATTTTCGGATATGTGATAGACGAGGCTATAAAAAGCAAACTTCAAGTTTTTGACCACGATTTCTCGTGGCGCTCAAAGCCATTTTCTCGATAACTCGGCTCTCGGCGCTTTTAGTGCTTTTTTACGCTCTACAATTAAGCTGTTACTTAAACGGATTCCTTGTCATCCTTTAATTATTTATTAAAATTGTATTGACTTTGAACGTTTTTGATGAGTTTTAAGTTGTCTTTATTTCCTTCGAATATTAAGTTCCCGTACGAGTAGGGGGTTAGCAACTCAAAAATATTAACTCGTTTTTAGACTAAATTTTTTTAGAAATTTATATTACAAGGAAATATAAACAATTAATTCAAATTTAATTTTTTATTAAATATCATCATGTATTTATGTTTCGACTTTGTAACTTGAAACAAAAAATAAAAACTAAAGTTACATGTATCAACGCTTTTTGATTAATTATTTTATTATTTCACGTTATAACGTCATTTAGAACATTACGAACATTATCGTATTATTAAATATTATTACAATCAAAATGTAAATTTTCAATAAAAACACAATGTTAACGAGTATATTAATTTTTAAAATCATAGTAAAGAACTTGCGTCGAGTAGGAGACATCACAAAAAAATAGTTCACATAAGAATTAAGAACTCATTAAAGTGATTTTAACCGACTTCAAAAAAAGGAGGAGGTTCTCAATTCGACTTTTATTTTTTAACCGACTTCCAAAAAAGGAGGAGGTTCTCAATTCGACTGTATTTTTTTATTTTTTTTTATTATGTATGTTACATCAGAACTTTGACCGTGTGGACCGATTTCGACAAATTTTATTTTAATCGAAAGGTGGTGTGTGCCAATTGGTCCCATTTAAATTTATTTGAGATCTAACAACTACTTTTCGAGTTATATCTAATAATGCGTTTTTACTTGACGCTTTTTTCGTCGACCTACGTTGTATTATACGGCATAACTTTCTACTGGATGTACCGATTTTGATAATTCTTTTTTTGTTGGAAAGAAGATATTCCTAGTATAGTACCATGATAAGGAAACCAGGATCTGATGATGGGATCCCAGAGAAATCGAGGGAAATTCTTGAAAATCCGCAATAACTTTTTACTGGGTGTACCGATTTTGATAATTTTTAATTTAATCGATACCTGATGTTTGTCATGTGGTCACATATAAATTTTATTGAGATCTGATAACTACTTTTTGAGTAATCTTTGATAACGCGTAGTTACTTGACTGTTTTTGCGTCGATCTACGTTGTATTACTCGTCGATGTAATTGAAGTCGGTTTTTTTTCGTTTGCGAGCAAACACAATTATGTGTGGACCGATTTCGGCAAAAATTCGGCTTTTTTAATCGAAAGGTGGTGTGTATCATTTGGTCTCACTTAAATTTTTTTGAGATCTAGCAACGACTTTTCGAGTTATATCTAATGATGCGTTTTTACTTGACTATTTCTTCGTCGACCTACGTTGTATTATACCGCATAACTTTTTACTGGGTGTACCGATTTTCATGATTTTTAATTTAATCGAAAGTTGATGTTTATCGTGTTACATTTAAATTTCGTCGAGATCTGATAACAACTTTTTGAGTAATCTTTGATAACGCGTGTTTACTTGACTATTTTTACGTCTAACTACGTTGTATTACTTGTAGCACGAGTGTAGTACGAGCAAATACAATTATTATGGAAAGCATGATAACAAAAAAAAAAATCGATAAGAGGAATTTTTGTAACCAATCTAGATATTTGATTGAACTTTTTTTTTTTTTTTTGATCATATAAATACGAAGTTATTTTAATTAATTATAAACAAAATAATATAGCTACAACTCAGTACAGAATATAAAATATCATATATTTTAGACATTTAGATTTCTCTTATCTCCAAATATCCACTCTATTTGCAATATGTGGCAACCACTATCACGTTATGATAACGTTAGCGATTACAATATTATATAATAAATGTTTACTCTTATATTTACTTTGTTTAGTGAACATTTGATTGTATTTTTTTAGTTAAGAATATGGCCTATTGAGAATGTTATGGGTTAAGTAGATTAGAAGGTTTTAATTACTTAAATATTTATTTTATAATTTATTATCGGCGATCTTATTGCAGCTATTAGGTGACAGGTGACAATTCTTATATTATTGTTAAAACATATAGCATATATAACTCTAAATTCCTTATATAAAACGACTTTCACCGAGATGTTTATTTGACGAAACGTATTCTATATTTAATTTAATATGTCAACAAATATATTGCATATGGGTTGCCTAACAAATTTCAGTCCAGGATATGATTATTTGATATATTTTTTTTTAATATTTAATTTTTTTTAAATTCTATACAAATCGATAGTATGTAGCTCATAGTATATGCAAACGTTAGGTGCCAGGTATAAACAGGTATATCGATACTAGCATTTTGCACCGGTCTAACTATTGAATTAAAATTAAATGAAATTAAAGATTATTTCATTATGAACACGGCGGTAAAGGGGTGCCTGCGAAAAATCAGTCCCGAATTCCGGTTGTCGAATTTTGTAAAGTGAAATATTGCTGCGAGTGAATGTGTGCGACTAAGACTACTGCTAGTATATATAGTATCAAGAACTGCACCAATGTGAATGATGCGAGATATCGCATTTTTATAAAAAAAAAAAATACTCTGCTAAAGAAGACAGCTTTAGCAGACTAATTTTTAAACGTAAAGCTAGCGGATTTAAGCGCGTAAATTCTGATCCCTTGAAAATAAATGGATAAAAGGTAGCCATGTTTTTCTGATTCTCCAGATCGTGATTCATAACAATAGTTGCACGGTATTTATACCAAAAAAATAAAACAACTCATACATTTTGTCTCTTTCTAGATTCTTTCTAGATAGAATATGATAAGTGGTATCAAACTGTGTTTACAGTTTGACGAATTTGTAAAGATCAGCAGAAAAGTTGTTACTTTTTCTTAAATAAATAAATTAAAAAATAATACTCGATAATAAGAATAATGCGAAAACGAACGAAAGGACATTTACCAGCTAGTTATTCAATATTATCATAATTATACAGCTCTCTTGAACACTAATTGTTTGTCCGACATTACATTAGTGTTCGAAGGATGTTCCTTAGATTGAATTGTACTGTTTCTATTGACGTAAATGTGCCAGTTGATGAGGCTTTTGTTGCTAGGCGTTTATCTAGGGTTTCGTTACAATTTTCTTATTAGGCCATTAAAATGTAGTACTGTACAATAAAGGCCTATTTCACATGTTTCTAATTTTATCTACCAAATAAGATATTGGTAACATTTATCAGCAGGAGGTTAAAGGAAGGCAGGCAGCTGTCTTATCATTGACAGTGGTATCTTATAGACAACCCTCGTCTTTACAGGAAATATAGACATGGCTCAAATACATTAATACATGAAAACACATAATTAGCAAAAAATACCAAATAAAATATACACAAAACACAAGACATTCAATAGATATATCATGACGCGTTGGCGCATCACACAGCACAGCATCGTCACAGCACAGGCTGTTGCGCAGACGGTCGCGGGTTCGATCCCCGCTCACGACAGACATTTACATTGGCCATATAGATGTTTGTCGTGGTCTAGGCGTTTGTGCTTGTAGATTGTGTGTCTTTACGGACCCCCGGCACAGGAGTAAATCTTACTGGGGGCCGTTGAGTGTGAAGCATTTATTGTTTATAAGATGTATAAACTTACAAAGAGCTTTGATTGTATATTATAAAAATTTCAGATCATTAAATTATTTTGTGCTTTGTTTTAGGATTCAAATGTTTAATAATTCTTCTTTTAAATAATGTTGTTACACATATAAAGATTTGGGTGTATAATACAAACTTGACCTTATATCATTAACCCGAATAAGTGATTGAGTTTATTTAGTATATTTCTGTTGACATACTGTGAGAAGTATGCAAATCAATAAATAAAAATATATGTCAGTGAACATTGAAAACAAATAATTTAAAAATACATTTAGTTTCAATATTGTTATAACATATTTTTTATTTCTTTACAATTTATAAATTCATAGCATTCAAGTGACCCTACCTATCCTAGAAGATATATCTATATTTCTTTCTATATTATATTATAATCATCATCATCATCACTTTAACCTATCGCAGTCCACTGCTGGACATTAGCCTCCCTAAGTTCACGCTAAACATCCTCACCTTACATAGATCATATAAATTAATGATGAAAATGAAATATTCTAAATAACTTGTCTAAATACGATGATGCTTTGAAGACAAAGTAATCAATTTCTTAATGACCTACCTAGTAAATTATTTAAATTAAACTAATACTACGAGCTCCGATACAAAATAGTTCATCTAGTATGGAAAGTAATGCAAAGCGTAAAATATAGAAAGTAAATATTGGTAAAATAATTAAGAACGTTTAATAAAAAGTAAACCACAATATGAGGAACATTTTAAAGTTTATTTTAACATAACTGAAATTCTTTCATGACTTTACATAACATAAAAAAATTAAAAAAATATTCTAAAAAACTTAACGCAAAAGTTTTTATCTACCCTTGTCACTCACGCAAAATAGTTCGTCTGCCACTTAGTTGTGTCGCCTTAATTTTTTCTTTAATGCGAAGAAGCATCATTGCAACCAACGCTGCACACTCCTCAGGCGTAATTGACTCCCAGACAGCCAAGAGTTTAGCCTTTAAGTCGCTCTTCGATCTTGATGGATTTTTACGGAAAACTTTTTTCATTTTCCACCATAGGGTTTCGACCCGCGACAAGCCAGGGCTTTTAGATGGCCATTCGATTGTAGGTAAGCTTTTCGCCAGTAGCCACGTCTTTGTTGTCCTTGCAGTATGGCAGGAAGCACCATCCTGTTGAAAGACGGAATAGAGGCATTGCACCGTGAGTTCTGCAGCTCGAGCACGACGATTATTTTTGATAATTTTCTTCAGGATTCTGTTTTCTGCTGCACTTGTGACGCGTGGTCGACCAGTTTTCTTCAAACAAGAAGTCGTTCTATTTTTTTTATAGTGCTGAATGATAGATTGGACTGTAGACCTGGGAAGTATCAAGTCTTTAGATATTTGGTAACTTGATTTGCCAGCATCGACCCCACAAACTATTCGCTTTCGAAGATCTTCACAGACAGGTTTGCCACAACCCATTGTTATTTGAAAAAAATTTTTTTTTCTAGTTTTTATCATGCAATCGGCTGGTAGGCCATGAGCAGATGCGGTGTCGGTTCATCATGTGTAGGGTGCAACTCCCATCGAAGTTCAGCCCTTTAGTATGCTACAGCTAATCAGGTTGACCAACCGTCTTCATTGTCATGTCCCGTCGCTTTTTCAGACGGCGATTACTTTCCGGTATCGTCAGCTGACCCGCAAGTTGATTTGGGTGTTTCTGCAGTCGTGTTTTGTATCTACGACACGAGAAAGCTACTTCCTCTTTGATGGTTGTAATGTGAAGCAGTTCATGGAGTTCCGAGGTTTTGAGGAACCATGGCGCGTTCGACATTTGTAGTGCCATCAAATTAGAGGCGCTCGCTACTCCCCACAGTTATATGCCGTAGGTCCAAATCGGCTTTAGAACGGCTTTGTAGATGAGCAGCTTGTTGTCGATGCTCAGCTTTGAGTTTCGACCCATAAGCCAATGGAGATCCTTGAACTTTAGGTTGATTGCATCATTTTTCGTTAGAATGTGTTTCTTCCAGGTGAATCTTCGGTCAAGATGCATGCCTAGATACTTGACAGTGTCATGGTGTGGGAGCTGTGTGCCATTAAGGGTGACCGGTGGACAGTTCTCCTTGCGAAGCGTGAAGGTAACCTGAATGGATTTGGTTGTGCTAGCAGACATTCTCCATTTGGCCAACCATTCTTCTATCTCGTTAAGAGAGTTCTGGAGTATAGATGACGCCTCAGTCGGACTTTCACTCGACGCCAATAAAGCTGTATCGTCCGCGAAGGTTGCAACAGTAACGTCCGAGCCCTGTGGTAAATCCGACGTTATACACGTAGTGTACAAAACTGATCCCAGGACGGAGCCTTGCGGTACGCCTGCCGTTATCTTGTAGAATTTCGATGTGGAATCGTTCTCTCTAGGAGGGTTCCTATCAATGAGGTCGTAACCTGGTGCCTTGTTGTTCGCTAGACATTTGATTTGCCGGGCTATCTCTCCCGGCGTAACCAACTTTAGATGGCAATCAAGTTGGAAATCCTGGCCGAGAATAGCGTCAATGTCCGACTCGTCTGCATCAGGTACCCTATTATTCGGCTTAAACACTTCGCTTAAATGTTTTGCGAAGGTTTCCGCTTTGCTTTGCGCGGTCCTAGCCCAGCTTCCATCTTCCTTCCGTAGAGCAGGCTTATGGTGTAATGGTCTATTAAAGTTTTTGCAAGCTCTCCATTGCGAATAGTTAGTAGCTGTGAGATTTTCTATATGTGTTTGCACAGTCACATCATTGGCCTCCGCTATTAGGACCTTTAACTCTCTGCTTGCTCTATTGAGGGCTCTTTTGTCACTTGTATGTCTGCTTGTATGCCATACACGCCGTAGCCTCCTTTTCTCCTTTATTTTTGCCCTTACTTCTTCAGAGTATACTTTGCACTGAGATGGACGTTCAGTAATTTCATTTGAAAACTAATGAAAAAAACTGAAATGTTCAGAATTTATACTGTCTCACTTGACAAATGACACCGAATTACTTTTACAAATTTAAATTATGCAACATAATTATGCAAAGAAAGAATAATCACCGATAGGTAAACTCTTTTGCATCGATTAACATTTAGATGAACTATTTTGCTTATAACTTCTTTGAATTTAAAACAGGGTATGTATAAATTTAAAAAGCTGAAATAGTTTATTGGTTTATAATTAAAAAATGGTATAAGTAACGCGACATGCGATAGTAGACCAGCTCAATATTTTATATAGATATACAAAAATAATGAAGTTAGAAAAAGTCTCACAGAGAAAATTTCACACTAGACAAACCATTTTGCACCGGGGCTCGTACATGTGCATGTACATGTTTGAATATTTTTCTGTTGAATGTGTATAACTTGTGTAAGCAGACAAGCTAACAAAATTACTTATCATAAAATGGCTATAACAAAGATAAAACTGTTGTTTAGCAATTTGATATTTACCCATTAAGTGACACAAATTTACAATATCACAGATTATATCATATACATAACAAAGTTTTTATAAGATCCAATGTTAATATTTTACTAATTTTTTTAATCTATACCCTTGTTGTTTTCATGTTTTTAATACCAGAACTGGTTTGAAATAATCAAATAATCTGGTTTTACTAAGACTCTGATCTTTAAAACACAGATTTTTCTAGCTTAAAGATCAGGGGGATTCATCTTTTAAATGCATAATCTAAAATATAAGTAGGTACAGTATGAAAGTATGAACCCATCAATTTTTTGTAATGTAAATGTTAGTTGTATTGTATGTGTGTATTGTATGTATAAAAAAAATTGTTAAAATTGAAATCTTATATCTGTACATACACTTTTGTTTAATTTTTTCTTTTATAATTGGTCTAGAATAATTGAATGATTGATAGGTTTAATGGCTTTCTGAAATAATTAAATAGATGTAAGAAAAAAAAAAAAAAGTACAGGATATTATATTAAAAAATATTTTTTAAAATAAATTATTACTTCTTAATATTATATAATTACCCTTATTTGTTGCATCTTTACTTTTAATGGAAAGGATCCAGATTAAATAATAGTTTAAAAAAACTAAAAAAAAGCATGCTTTTATAGCTAATCGAACTAAAAAGTAGAAAATAATTTTTAATTACAAAGAGTTTATATTACAGTAGTAGAAGATAGAATAATCAATCATAATTAATTAATAGTTACTAGTAGACTGCAATCACATAGACAAGTAATACAACATAAGTAGACCAAAAAAATTAACAAACACACTAGTCATCACGATCTTCGAGAGTTTCCCTCGATTTCTTTGAGATTCCATCATCAAATCCTGGTTTCCTTATCATGGTACCACACTTGGGATATCTCCTTTCTAACAAAAAAAGAATTATTAAAATCGGTTCATAAACGGCGAAGTTTTCCCTGGACATACATTTAAAAAAAACATATATATATAAAGTAATATAAGGCTTCTGCCCTTCTGCTGTGGAAGAAATTTAATAAGAAGAACAATTTTAGAATGTGTACTAGTTGTTACAGAAGGGTGGTAAACAAGCCTATGGATACCTGCAATACTAGGACCATTCCAAAAATGTTGCCATCTCTGACGACACAACCAGAGCTCTAGCTACCTTTCTCACCAAAGGAACACAATACTACTTGAGAGGAGTATTGTTTGGCTATGATCTTCTGTAAGGTTGAGCACTTGAGTAATCCAAGTTTTGAGCAAAGTATTTCCTGATGTGACCAACCTCAAAAGAATACTATTTTTATTAAAAATTTAAGTTAACATTGTTAATTGCATTTTTTATTTTATTTTATTATATATAGCTAGGTATTACCTAAAAATTTAGTTGACATTTTTTTATTTTTTAAAAAACAGTATTTTAATTTTTTTTATTGTAAAAAATATTAATAATGTATTGTTATAAGGACCCTTGTTGCTGTTTTAGAGACTCACAAACGTTATATGAAAACAGAATGTATTTTAATTTTTTATTATTACAATGATAGCTGGTGGATCTTAACAAATTAAAAAAAAAATGTGAACAATTTCCTTATACTTTGTTTTTTTTTTTTAATTATCAAAGGAACAATCATTCATCTATAAACTGTAATGTAAATAGTCTGTAGAGTACAAGGTTCAATTGTGTAACCGTGTCCCTCCAATTGGCATGTTCCTATTAGATTAATGATCATCATTTGTTCTCTATTGTTTTATTTTCTTTGTATCGATTTTATTGTCAAAAAGTTCTCTTATGTTTTGATTAAATTTTTGTAATGACTTACGACTGTTTCCAATAATCTATCTCTTGTTTTTGCCTACTAGTGATAGATTTGTATGGAGTTTCCTCAAAACTCTATCTCTAGTAATAAAGTTCTGAGATAAATAGAATATAAAAACAGGCTTAAGGACGTATTATTAAGCTAATTAACATAACTAGACATAAGATTAAATTACTCGTACGTGTTTTATTTTGATTCGAATGTTAGAAATTGATTCCTTTACACAACATTTATAAGCGATTTAAATTAAATAGGGATTTTGTAATTTAATAAATAACTTACCGGATTTCAAACATTTCTCGAATGCCTCCTTAGCGGTCACGAATTCGGGTTTTCGGTCCAAAGGCTGAGACAGCTCCTGCGTGTAAGTAAAATAATTCCTATTCGATTTCACAGTTTGCAACGCGGCGTTTATTTTAGCGAAATTCCGCGCCGATACGTTCGGTACAACAATCTTCCCTATCACCGACATTATTTCAGATTTTTTAATCAAATACTTTATAGAACTATCAACACGTCTTGATGGTATTGGTCTATAATAACTATTTATATCTTAAAATATTAAAGCGCTCGACCCTTGTTCGATAGGTCGAGCTGAGAGTTGCGCCAAAACTATGTACAATTGTACAACGACTACAAAGTAATCTGTTGACTCTGCGAATACTGCAAAAACGAAGTCAGACGCGTCAAACAGCCGTACTGAACTACTGACTTGTATTTGTATACCTACTAGGCTACTACTATTACAATGTATCTCTGTGGTTGTACCTATTAGTAAATTAGTATGTGTACTCGAACGGCCCGCCCACCATAAGCTACATATATACTAATCTGTGACGTAAACGTTAATAATTTTGACATGTTTATTTACTATAGCGTAAGTACTACAGATTCTCAAATTCTCAATATATGACGTGGCATATTTTTAATTGAAAATTGACAGTTCTTTGACCTCTATAAAATATTACACTATTAGTTCATGTTTTTATCGTTACTTAAAAAGAAATATTTAACATACAGATGAAATATTAAATTAGTAAATCGTATAAACTGCGGAAAACAAACACAAACAAACACAACACTAACGGTAATTCATATAACAACACAAAGAAATAATCGGTTATAATATTATTGAATACTAGCTTCTGCGCGTGACTTCGTCCGCGCGATGTTATTTAAAAACTGCCATATCTCTTGAGATACTCATTGAAATCGAATTATGTAAAAGGCTTTTTTGTTTTAAATTAAATACTTGTGATGAATAACGTATATTTAGATAAGAATTAATATCATGTTTATAAAAACATCTTCGCAAATAATGCATTAATTGAGAACAAACTTGGTTAGCATAAAATAGGTTATAGTGAGCCAACCTTAAAATATAGATATATGCTGTCGCGGACTTTTCTTTTAGAACTTTTAAAGAGGATCAATTCTGTCATATATGATTTTTGCGAAACTTTAACTGTTTTAACAGCGCACGCAGCGGAAGCTCTCAAAAGGAAAAAATAACCCCCGATATTGAAATATTCTTCATTGGTGCTCCGCTCCTTTTGGTCTTAGCGTGATGATATATAGCCTATAACCTTCCTCGATAAATGGGCTATTTAACACTAAAAGAATTTTTCAAATCGGACCAGTAGTTTCTGAGATTAGCGCATTCAAACAAACAAACAAAGACTTCAGCTTTATAATATTAGTATAGACAAGTATTTATAATCAATATGCTTTTTAAAGTTGTTTATTTGTAGTATTTTATATACAGCACTTAAGTGCCGTCATTTTGGTAATTTATATGTACATAGCTTATAAAAATTGCTTAAATATATTATGCTAACAACAACATTAATTTTCTGTATTTATTATTTTAATTATAAAATATAGTTATTGCTCTACTAAAACAGTCCTCCCGTGACCATGGTTGCTGTAAAGTACCTATCCGACGAAAAGTCGGGCATCTATAAAACTTAATAAACCGCGATAAAATCCGAAAAAGTTGTTTCTTTATAATGAGTGAAATTCGAATAAACATTAGAAAACAATATATGTATTAAAACACTTAATATCGCACAAAACTACATGTGATATTTAATTTATTTCTATTAAATTGTACGCCACAAAGTAGTAATAATAATTACAAGAAAGATGAATATCGTATTTTTCGTAAGTGAAGGAGTTATTTAAAACTGTAAATAATAAATGTGTAGTTTGGAGTTTTGTAATAATATTTACTACTATTACTTTTTATAAAATATTCTATAAAAAATTAATTTTGTTTTTTTTTTTGGTATTTTTAAATTACCGCGGTAATATTCGATTTGACAATTCCAACAGATTAAAAATATACATCTACAATAAATATCAATAGCAACATTTTTTAATTTTTATCTAGATTTATTTATTCATGTTTTCCTGATTTTAAGTTATAATTATAACGTAATAAACATAATTTTTTATAAACATAAATAATTCACTTAATATTAATAATTAAATCACGAGGTGGACCGACGATCTGGTCAGGGTCGCGGGAAGCCGCAATGGTGACATCCCAACGTCGGCTCCCGCCCCAACACTCAGGAACAGCCGTGGCCGGTCAGCATCTGCGTCAAGTGGAATGACGCCGCACCGTATCCTCTATCGATCCAGCCACGTAGGACGGGCCGAATAGCCGCCACCAGTTCCCGGCTCGCATCTGAATCCTCCAGGCTCCCCGACCATTTCCGGAAGAGATCGTAACGAGCTGTTCTCCTCCATCGTATGACTTCTTGCGGAAGAGGCGGTTCCCCCCTCAGGCACGCCTCCGTCACGCACCAAAAGACCGATGCGTGAACGTCGGCTGTGTGAACTGTGGCTGCAAACTCGTAATCAGAGAGGGAGCCCAGGCACATTATGTCAGCCTACGTATAATATTTCCTCATCTTGAATTACATTTATGCATTATGATAAAACTAGCAATACCTGTGCGAATAATTCGCACTAAATAAGTAAAAATTTACCGACCGACATCTATTATGTTGACGTTGTTTCAAAATTAAAGCCGTCATATATATAATTTTAATAATTAATGAATTTACAAAAACAGAAACTATAATATTTTCTTTGCTGCGTGGCTACGCAGCAGTGCAGAAATACTTGCAATAATGCTGGATAGCACTGCCTTACAAGTGGTTGATAGGTTCTGCTACCTGAGATCGACTGTCTCGAACAATCTTTCTGTAGAAGCAGAGATCAATACTCGCATCGGAAAAGCGGCGACTACGTTCGGGCGGCTCAGTACAAGAGTGTGGAAAAACAAACATCTTACCAACAGGACTAAGATGATAGTATTTTAGGCCTGTGTTTTGAGCACGCTCTTGTACGGAGCGGAAACGTTGACGTCCTATGCGAAGCAAGAACGCGAGATTAACACTTTTTATATGCGCTGCCTACGGAACATCCTGGGTATAAGTTGGAAAGACAGAGCGACCAACGAGAGGGTTCTAGAAATAGCGCGGATGCCCAGTCTAACTGCCATGCTTAAACAGCGTCGTCTGCGTTGGTTGGGGCATGTGCACAAGATGGATCCCTCTCGACTTCATCATGCTTGGCGCAGTTGCGAATGCAAGGAGGGATGGTGGAAGGCCTTTGCTCCGTTTTAAAGACTGCGACAAGCGCGATATGGTCGCTTTTAACATAAATCACAACAGCAGGGAAAAATTAGCCGAGAACAGAGACCAATAGCGTAAGAGTGTGAAGGATGGTCAACAACATCATGATGAAGGCTGGTTTGGACTCTTATCGGACAGGAAAAAACATCAAAACAGCGACATCAATGACACTAGTGCATCTTTTCCTTGTTCGTTGTGTGGTAGAGTCTGCCGCTCCCGTATCAGCTTGAACAGCCATCAGAAAAAATGCTCTTCAGACACCGTTTAAATCGTCTGGAATAGACGTAAAGGCCCACGATGTGTGGCTACGACATGTAGATTGTAGTCCCATTATCCTATAGCGTACCTACTTACAATAGTCTCAGTTATGGCCAAGAAGTTCGGCAATTTTTCGCTGAGAACCGAGACAGAGTTCTCGGTAGAATTTGTAGCAGAGAATGCCGAGACCGAGACCGAGATCTCTGTCGACCCTTATACAGGGTGGTCCAATGGGTGACGTCCAAAAATTTTTTTTGGATTGCTGACATCTGGAGGTATTCGAAAATACCCCATGTATGTTCTGCGATTTTTCGTAGTTTAGGAGATATGATTTTTTTTCATATTTTTAAAAATTTTCGACCTAACTATTAAAAAAAAATTTTAATAGTTAGGTCGAAAATTTTTATAGTAGGAAGTTAGGTATTTTATCTATGAGAGTACAACTCATAAGGACTAAGACACAAAAAATAAAAATAAAGAAAATGGCTTAATTCATAACGAAAAAAAATTTTTTTAATAGTTAGGTCGAAAATTTTTAAAAATATGAAAAAAAATCATATCTCCTAAACTACGAAAAATCGCAGAACATACATGGGGTATTTTCGAATACCTCCAGATGTCAGCAATCCAAAAAAAATTTTTGGACGTCACCCATTGGACCATCCTGTATATAAATTAGACACTGTATAACGTTCATACATAAAAAGCTTACGTGTTTTATTAACGTTTCGGACGTTTTTTTGCCGGCTAGGTAGCCCTTCGTATCGCTCCATAAGGAACTTCGATCCAAAATCGGTGACTATGTTTATAAAATTTATGCTGAACCATAATATTTAATTTGTTTTGCTAATGTTACCTTATGTTAATCCTCTGTGTATAAAACACAATGAAACGAAAAATTATAAAATATGAAATTTCAATTTCAATTAATAAAATTACTTTTTAATTTAAATAAAATTCATAATATGTATAACATATCTCAGACTAAGAATATATAGTTTCATATCTTTGTACATCTTGGTTAAACTCATATGAAAAAAAGATATAATAAGAAAATCTAATGTGGGCTTTCCTAATTATATCTTATGAAAGAGGCCTTACTATAGTAGATAATAATCTGATTTGACTTTCCTGCGTGCAGTTTGTAGTGGCCCTTTCTGCTCCGAGGGTCGTGGGTTCGATTCTCGCCTGAGTCTAGGTGTAATGTATGTATTTATTTACTTATCTATGTATAATTTATATGTATATTTATAAAACCAAAAAATATTTACCTATAACAGTTGGCTGTTAACTATAACATAAGCATTTAGTTGCTTAACGGAATAGACGAATGTGTGTATGTTAAAATACATATTTATATTTTTAATAATTGTTTATTTTTTTATAGTGAAACTATAGAAAGTCACTTGGTACATTATTCATTATTTATGCTTTTCATTTATGATTTTAAATACGGGGAGATTCTACATATTACGGCAACTTTCATCTTGTGACGGGTCACGTGACAGCACGTGAAGTGGCATAGACAAAACATCTATTCGTCAGTTTTCGGGCGAGGAGGCAGCGTAGTTTGGTGTTTTATTGAGCGGCCTGCCAAAAGAAAACTGAATCATGGCTAAAACCCTTTCGGCTACCCAGGCAAATAAAGAACATGCTCTGGTCGTACAGCGCGACTTCATATCCCAGCCCCGTCTGAGTAAGTTCGATATATATTTTACTATAATCCTATAGGACCTATACGTATTTAGCCCCTGTTACTTGGCAAGTGAGCTATGTCAAATTATCGATTTTGCCATTAAGCTCTTCTATAATGTTTTGTTTCTGTCTTTTTAGCTATAATAAAGCTATATTCAGCTTACATATCCCATAGGGAGTGGTAAATTTAGTCGATTTTGATAAAATATCGATTTCACCTAGTAATCTCCTAGAAACTTATCTGATCCTCTTTTAATGAAGAAAAGGGGTATTTTCCTTTGCTATAATAATATATTATTTGGATAGGAGTAATTCAGATAAAATGTAGTCTAATTTATACTCAAAAATCAAAACTATTAAAACTTAGAACAAATAGTCTCTAGACACGGCCTTGATAATTATCCAAAAATTAATGTAAATTTTACGTAAATAAGTTCCATGAATTACATGACATATTTGAAAAAGTGATATAATTTCTTGTCATAAAAGTATTACAATTTTTCTTTATTAGAATCACATGACTCGGTCAGCTGTTCAATAGATATACTCACATAAGTAGCTTTATTTTTTTATTTTCTAAGTTATTTAGTAACATACATTATACATTATATTAAAAAAAAATTATTTACCATTTAAATTGCATATAGCCAAAAAGAAATATTTGTACTATGTACAAATGTCACTTTTTTTTTTTAAATAAATAAAGAATTTTTTATAAATTTGATGAAACCTAATTACATAGAATAAAACTATTTTTAATATTTAAATATATTTTTAATATACAAATAATATAAAATACATAATATAAAATCTGACAAATACACTAAAATAGTATTTTTATAATTAATAATTTATGTTACTTTCACCAAATTATATAAAATTACATGAAATTAATGTAATATTTAGGTTGATTCTATAATTTAGACTGATTTTTCGGTAATAATTCAATTAGATTATAACAAATTAAAGAAAGAAAGAAAATAGTAATATTAGTGTCAATGTTATAGTCTTTTTTAGATTTACACTACTCCTTACTTATCACATTTAGATGTAAGGATCATTAATTACACCTTTCAGGGCTTTTAGGTTGATGTACAATACGTTATTATCTCGAAAGCACATCTATTAGCTAACTGACATATTTGCGAAGATTTTATACTATATGAATGGGTGCTATTTTATTTTATATAAAATATATTGAAATTTTATCAAAAAAAACTAGATCGTTAGATTTAGTTTTACCCTCTCAAATTTCTCATCATCATAGGTATCACATTGATGCAGTTATTACAGTAATTGGTTGATGTGCTAGGGTTCAACTCCATTGATACCACTTCCATTTGACAAAGACTTGTATAAGCCATAAAGATCTTTGTTGTGGTCTGGACATTTGTGCTTGTGTAGAGTGTAGGCAGTGGTGTATTTTAAGATCCAGCATATCGGGCTCTTTCCATTTCCCACCCCAATAAGGGAAAAAGGTAAAACTGAGGTATTTATTAGGGACCTGTTAACAATAAAACGGTTAACTTTTTTGGCTGACCTTTTTTGTTTTAGTTATCCATTATTATAAAAATCAATTAAGTTTTCACATCCCTAGTACGTATGCTCTGTTTGCGTCACCTCTTGCAGAGTGCCGGCCCTGGGTCATTGCCCTTTTGGCCCAACAGTATAAGTATATATATAAGTTTATATAGAATATAGGAGTATGTTTCCAGACCCCTAATACAGGAAACAAATCCTAGTGAAGGTTGTTCCATTTGAGATATTTGTTAATATTAGAATTCGTAAATCTTCTGCAGAGTCAAAATAAAATCAAAATCAATTATTATTTTATTCAAGTGTTTGCTTCAGTCACTTTTGAATCATCATTTTACAAATTTAAATTATGTTACGTTTAATTAGTTAATTATAGTTAAATGTGCTTCTATCACATATAAGAATCAATAAGAAACTGCAGTTATTCTTTAAAAAAATGTGTAATTTTAGTGTATCTTATATGTTTGTGAGGATTATAAGTAATGGGAATATTTTTGCACAGCTTACAAGACGGTGTCAGGTGTAAACGGGCCGCTGGTCATCTTGGATGAGGTCAAATTCCCCAAATTCTCTGAGATTGTACAACTCAGACTCGCAGATGGCACCCTACGGTCTGGACAGGTAAATATTAATTTTTAATATTTAGAAATTTCAGTATTTTTATCTTAGACTAGATGAGATATCTAGACTAGATATCTGCAACTTTGCTCTTATGAATGAAATGTGTGTAGAAAAAATTATCTAACCATGAATGTAGAATGTGTTTCATTCTTTTCCAAAATTAAAATAACATATCTTCTGCAAAAAAGTTAAATTTTATTATTAATGACTGTACTTGCATAATAAAACTGATAAGAATATGTATTGATCTGATGAAGACTACAGTAACTGTCATAAAAATCGAAGGTGCATATTAAGAAGTACACGCACACATATGCACTGTTTGTTATACTTATAGTTACATTTTACAAGTGTACGCGCGCACACACGCTCAGCTTCAGTCCTATACAGCAAGTTGCGGACC
The DNA here is from genome assembly GCF_905220565.1 of Melitaea cinxia. Classification (NCBI taxonomy): domain Eukaryota; kingdom Metazoa; phylum Arthropoda; class Insecta; order Lepidoptera; family Nymphalidae; genus Melitaea; species Melitaea cinxia. The sequence goes on from NC_059416.1 coordinate 9,868,048, forward strand.
AAGTTACATAATATTACAAAAGTATACGCACACAAAGCATTTCAATTAGTTTGTCTCGCAATTGAAGTTACCTACGTATCACGGAAACACGCACACATACACACCGCAAAGCGTCAAACACGCACTGTAACTTACAAAACAAATAGACAAAGTTACATTTTTACAAGATGTGTTAAACTATATTATATATGTATGTGTAGTAGTAATTCTAAAGTAATGTGCGTAACAAATAGGTTCTGGAAGTCAGCGGCTCCAAAGCCGTCGTCCAAGTGTTCGAAGGTACATCAGGTATCGACGCCAAGAACACTCTTTGCGAGTTCACCGGCGACATCTTGCGTACACCCGTCTCTGAGGACATGTTGGGTAAGTTATTGAACATTATATTGCAGTTTACACTATAATATGTAGGCATGTAATTGTTGTTTGGTGACTTAAATTTTTTAATATGTTATGTCAGGTTTTAGCTCTACCATAAATATTTTGTCCCTATTGGACAGAAGTATTAATACGAAGGCTTCTTACACTCTAGTTTACAAATTAAGATTTAGAAACAGAAGTGACATTTTTTGGTCAGTTAAATTTTTTAAAGCATATTTTACTTTAGTGCTTTTAGCTCCATGATAAATGTTTTGTCCCTTATATGTAGGTCGGGGATAAGTCTGTTCGTATTTTTTTAAGTGGCAGTAAAATCTTCTTGGTTGTATTGTTTGTAACTGGCTGACTTAAATACCATGAAAAGGTGACATTTTAAAAATTAAATTAAATAGTAATAAATGTGTTTGCTAGCAAAAGAAAAAAACCGACTTCAATTACATAGACAAGTAATACAAAGCCATAAGAAGCCGAAATATACTTAGTCCACAGTTCTTAACAATTGAAATGTAAAAATACATCAATTTATAGTTTTAAGTAGTTTACTTAACTAGAAATGTTTTGTTTTCTAATGTTTACGCGAATTTTACTCGGGAGGACTCCCGTGACCATGGTTGCTGTAAAGTATCCGAAACGTCGGGAATCAAAAGTTAATAATAAATCGCGATAAAATCCGAAAAAAGTTGTTTCATTAAATAACTAGAAATGTTATCCACTAGGTCGTGTATTCAACGGATCCGGCAAGCCCATTGATAAAGGTCCCCCAATCCTGGCCGAGGACTTCTTGGATATCCAGGGTCAACCCATCAACCCCTGGTCACGTATCTACCCAGAGGAAATGATCCAGACTGGTGAGTAACATGTGCTATACTTGTTTTATCTCCAAATGTCACAGTCCTGGCCAAAGATATCTGCTCCAATACAATGGAAAAAATTGGAAGTTTATTCTGCAAGTTTGTGATGGCATTTCTTACAAAATATGCTGCAGAAGTAGTTGAACCGAACTTAGGTAAAAATGTTTCTTACAAAATATGCTGCAGAAGTAGTTGAACCGAACTTAGGTAAAAATTTAGCGAAAATATTGCAATAGAGTGCTGTATTAAATGTCCAACACCATTATTCGATACGCACATTCGAAAAACATTTTTTTAGTCACGTTTCATCAACTATTTATTTTTTTCGAACATTGATTTTTTTTCCCCAAAGACATGCAACGCACCTGTAATTAATTTTGCAGATGTATATGGGTGATAGTACCCATTTATCATCATCTGATGATTTATTATTAACTCGTGTGCTCCTTTTAGATTTTATAAAAAAGACCACCCTTTCTTAGTTAAAGCTTCAGCAAAGGTCTCTATATCCATATAGGAGAAGTTTTCGAGCTTCGACACGGCTACACTGCGAACGGACGAATAAGTTCCCTACAATAAGTAACGATCGCTATCAGGAGTCTAAGACAATAATCGAGACCGATAGCTAAACGTGCTCTCCGAGGCACAGTGGGGATAACGTAGCTCTACCTAATTAGTGTGAGGTTAATAATAATTTTGTGCCATGCAGGTATTTCCGCCATTGACGTAATGAACTCCATCGCTCGTGGTCAGAAGATCCCCATCTTCTCAGCCGCTGGTCTGCCTCACAACGAAATTGCCGCTCAGATCTGTAGACAAGCCGGTCTTGTCAAGGTATGTGAAGAATATTGAAGGAAAACTTACTTTTTATTGAGGGTACAGTAGGTAATATCTTGATCAGATCTAGCGGCCCGACTAAACCAAACTACTGTTTTGATTCACCAAATTACAGTGTCATGTTTTATAGCCTACGTTCTTGATAAAGAAACTTTTTAATGGTAAATTGATACTCTTTATCAAGAAATACTGGCTTATAAAAGGATACAAAATTTACGAGTTAAGTCCGTTAGACTAACTTAATTAATATAGATTGAAATGAAATGTGGTTCGACTTGTTAGCACAGTGGTCACAGTAATTGCTTGAGGTTGTTGAGTGTGAGGAGTTTATTTATTTATTTGTTGCTCACTTCCTCAGGTTCCTGGCAAGTCAGTCCTAGATGACCACGAAGACAACTTTGCCATCGTGTTTGCTGCTATGGGTGTGAACATGGAAACAGCTCGTTTCTTCAAGCAGGACTTTGAAGAGAACGGTTCCATGGAGAATGTGTGCCTGTTCTTGAACCTCGCCAACGACCCCACCATCGAGAGGATCATCACCCCTCGTCTGGCACTCACCGCTGCCGAGTTCCTGGCTTATCAGTGCGAGGTGAGCAATTTTAACATATCAGGAATATAAGTAGTATTTATATGTATTTATCGAAACAACAATATATGTAGCTGTATCAGATACTGTTACCCATTACACAAGCAATAAGTTGCTTACCGTAGCAACAGACAACCATATGAGTGTTATAAACATTTATTTATATCAGGAACTGTTCCCAATAAGGAAGGATTTTGGATATTGATTCTTCTTCTTCAACGGATTCAGAGTAGTCTTCGCCAACACCACATTTCCAATGCATTGATCTTGCTGCAATCGCGACTTCTGAGGCACCAAGTTTCCGAGCCACACAAGAATATTGAGACTAGTTTTGCGATGAATACCACGATTCCTACGGATATTGATTCCGTTAATTTAATTTTTCCTTCATAGGCCAAGAAATTAATGATGAAATAATTGATTATGTGCTGAATCTTCATTTTGTCGTGTTTTCGGTCCACACTAAACTATTCACTCAAGAGACTTCTTTTATGGATATAAAGCCTTTATAGATAAAAAGGTTTCCTATTTTAAAATAATGAGAAATTCCGTTTCTAGTGCTTTTAAATAAATAACTAATGCACATTTCCTCTTTTATAACGTGACAAGCTGTACTCCGCAGTTTTACCCGCGGTAATTTGATAAGAAACGAACTATACCTATATAATATAACCTATAGCCTTACCGTAGTAATAACAATCCAACACAAAAAAAAATTTTCGAGTTGTGCGTTCAAACAAATAAACGCACTATTCAGCTTTATAATTATGATATGATTCCACACCATGCTGTATTGAGCACCTGTTCAACAGAAACACGTGCTGGTAATCCTGACAGACATGTCTTCGTACGCTGAGGCTCTCCGTGAGGTGTCCGCTGCCCGTGAGGAAGTGCCCGGACGACGTGGTTTCCCAGGTAACACATACACAGAGGTAGGGCACAGCAGGAATTTCCTGCTCAAAATATGGAGCAGCCCGACTGGGGTAGTACCTCGACCTTACAGAAGATCACAGCTAAATAATACTGTTTTCAAGCAGTATTGTGTTCCTGTTGGTGAGTAAGGTGACCAGAGCTCCTGGGGGGGTTGGGAATGGGTCGGCAACGCGCTTGCGATGCTTCTGGTGTTGCAGGTGTCTATAAGCTACGGTAATTGCTTACCATCAGGTAAGCCGTACGCTTGTTTGCCGACCTAGTGACATAAAAAAAAAGCTAAACACAGCAGTAGTATACGCTGCTAACTGCGGTCATTCAAATGGTCCGATCAATGAGCGACATCAGCGTGGCTACAATTTACAATGAAAGGACGGTTAATGAAAAACTTCCTTGCCAAAATATCTAATATATAATAATTAAAACAAAATAAAGTTTCAAAAAGGGCTTAGGATTTTTTTCGCGTTATCCATAAAACCTACTGGACCCCATTTGAAGGACATCCATTTTTGACCAAATTAGTTAACTAAGAAAAATAACTTAAGAGGTAGACTTTAGTAAAAAATACACTAACATACTTTGATTACTGTTAGATTCTCTCGCATTTTTGCTATAAATATTATAGGCTAATTATACTGCACTAAAGCAGTGTTGTGTGGTGATTAAGGTGGCCAGAGCTCCTGGGGTGGGGGTCGGGGTTAGGGTAGTCAACTCGCTGGTGACACTTCTGGTGTTGCAAATGTCTATAAGCTACGGTAATCGCTTACGATCATCCCATTACCATGGTCCGTACGCTTCTTTTGCCACCCTAGTAGCATAAAAAAGATATATTTAGTTTAAAAGAAACAAGTGTGCTTTAGAACACACGACTAAATTTAAACTTACGAAACTTAACTCTCTCTCTTCCTATCTTCACTAACTTATATCTTCCTCTAAACTTCTGTTCGCCTCGCCCGATCACACTTTTCGTAACGCTCTCGTCATGCATTCAATATCTTACTCCGCGAGTCAAGCGTGCGTAAATAAGTTTTACTTCAACAACAATATATCGTAACGTACAACTCTTTCCCCAGGTTACATGTACACGGATTTGGCTACAATCTACGAGCGCGCGGGACGTGTCGAAGGTCGCAACGGATCCATCACTCAGATCCCCATCTTAACTATGCCTAACGACGACATCACCCATCCCATTCCTGACTTGACGGGTTATATTACTGAGGGACAGGTGAGCTACAGGGCTGAAAAGAGACCTTTAGTTTCAATGAGGCCTTTGTAATTTTAACTTTTAGTAAGGCATTTACTTTTGATAAGGCGTTCACTTTTAGTAAGACATTTATTTTTCATAAGGCGTTTACTTTTAGTAAGGCATTTATTTTTGATAAGGCGTTTACTTTTAATAAGGCTTCTACTTTTGATAAGGCATTTACGTTTAGTATGGCGTTTACTTCGTGTAAGGCTTCTGATTTGAATTAGGCTTCTCTAATTCGGCTCTAATAGGCTTCTTTGAACATTACATCGACTTTAAATGAGACTTAGACTTTGAACAAGGCCTCTGTGTTGAATGAGCTTATACTTTGTAACATATAAATGTTTCTTACTTTATGTTTCGTTACTGCCATCTGTGAGAAGGATGTCCAACATTTATACTAAAAACAAACACAAACAGTTGATTTTTTGACATTTTTAATTATTCCATTACGTTTGTAGGAGTAAGTTAAGCTACCCACATTGTTTGAGATGGCGTAGAATGTACGAATTTTAATGTATAATTTTTTATTCCCACAAATATAAATGTAACATTGGGGATTGGTCCATATTGGCATTTTGTTGAATTCCCTGGAAGAATTTCCTGAATTTCCTGGAGAAATAGCTTAATAGCAATAAGTTTGTCTATTGTACTTCACACTCTTTAACTATCTTAAAGCTATAGTTGTTGTGTGTTATGTAGGATGTTGTAAAATTAAGTATAAATAAATGCCTCACATTTAACGGTCCCGGCACTAAATTTTACTCCTGTGCCGGGTGTTCAGACACACAATACACAAACGCCTAAACCACGGCAAACATCTGTATGGCCAATGTAAATGTATGTCACGTGCGTAGATCGAAGCCATAACAGCGATAATCCAGTGCCGTGGCGTTAATTCTTCATCCTCGTCATTAAGCCAATAAATAGACAAATATATAGGAAATATTGACCAAAGTTTTAAAATTAATAATACCAATGTGTATTACAGATTTACGTAGACCGTCAGCTCCACAACAGACAGATCTACCCTCCAGTGAACGTATTGCCTTCCTTGTCTCGTCTGATGAAGTCCGCCATCGGTGAGGGCATGACCAGGAAGGACCACTCTGACGTCTCTAACCAACTGGTGAGTTTATCGGCAGTCTATGAACATGCTATTAACGTGTGTTGTGTTCCTGTGTAAGTGAGATAGAGAGCTCCTTGGAGGTCCCTACCCCTAGGTAGGGTCGGCAACGCGCTTGCGATGCTTCAGGTATTGCAAGCGTCTATAGGTTACGGTATATGGTAACAATCAGGTGAATGAGCGTTTTTTTGCTGACCTAGTATATAGTAAATGGACGAAATGTGTTCCTTCGGTAGATGAGGGTTAAGGAAGGCGAAGGCTTCTGGTGTTTTAAATGTGCTTGTGACTGTATAATATTGATTTCAATCTATATAATATCTATAGGCTTCTTGCCTAAGGATAGGGGTTGTAACTTCGTCATTTTTACATTTGAAGGCATTCTTGCGTCCTAAGTGTACAACATATGTGGCTTATGTAATATTTTTACAATCTGAATATCTATAGGTTTTGTGCTTAGATTAGTCATTTTCACATTTTAAAAGTATTTTTTTTTAAATTAACAAAATCCTTTAGTATAGTTATCGATTCAAATCATAGATACCATAATGAAAATCTTTACCTTTACGGGATTTACTGCAATTGCTATTTTGAAAATCTAAAATTTTTGGTGAGGTTGCTGATGCCATATTAAAAAGGTGTAGTAATCTGAGACCATAAAAGTCCCGTAAAAGTAAGTGATAATTGTGGCTGTAGAAGTTTATAATCTAACACCATAGTGTAATATACCATGTATTTTCCCATAGTACGCGTGCTACGCCATCGGTAAGGACGTCCAAGCTATGAAGGCTGTAGTGGGTGAGGAGGCTCTAACGCCAGACGATCTGCTCTACCTCGAGTTCCTTACCAAGTTCGAGAAGAACTTCATCACACAGGTAACTCTATTTTTACTGCTACTTACACTATGTATTTTGCAGCAAAGATTTGTATGGTGGAAACTAATGAGACCTGTTAAAGGCTCTAAACCTGCACAACTATGTTTGGCCTTTGTAAATACGTATATGACCCAACCTGCATCATCTCACTGCTGGGCAGGCGCATAGGCCTCTTTCTAAATGTAGAAGGATCGGAACTCAATCTACTCTACTGCGGGTAGGCGGATATATTCTCTACTATGAGTAGTGATTGCTACCAGGTGTCTATGATAATAACCAGGACCGACAGCTTAACGTGTTCTCTGAAGCGTTGTTGTATTACCCCGAAGCATTTATAAATATTTACTTAGGGCTTTTATTGCATTAAAAATATATGATACACCAATTATTTTCTTAATTTGACTCTTATGTAGAGTATATAATAAAAGTTGTTATAATTATTTTTATAGCAACACTGCACTCATAGATACAATGATCAATGAAAATAATTTATCCACAGAGCAACTACGAGAACCGTACCGTCTTCGAGTCTCTGGACATTGGCTGGCAGTTACTCCGTATCTTCCCCAAGGAGATGCTCAAGCGTATCCCAGCCTCCATACTGGCTGAGTTCTACCCGAGAGACTCGCGCCACTAGCCTCCTCATCTGACTCTCCCCGGACCGACAAATTAGCCATACGTACCCCTTGAAACATTTAAGTATTGCTCGGTCTTGCCATACTTTGAATTGTAAATTTGAGCCTTGTTTTTATATAATTTACATACAAGCAGATTCTTTTATGGAAGTATGGCAACACTATTTAATATTTTAAGTAATATCAATATTTCTTTTCTTCAACACTATGATTTAAAGTTTTGAGTAATGTCGATATTTCTTTTATTTTTTTGTGGCTAAATTAAAGTGTACAACGATTTTATTTAGCGGAGATTATATTTATATATTTTTTTGTTATTTATTACCTCTGCGAGTTAGCTTGTCGGATCGCGGTACTTGTAAGATATTATACTGTTTACTAGTAAGTTGTTAATAGTTTATTAATAATGTGTATTACATGTATTACAATCAAATACAAAATTATAACAATCGTGTTGCTTTATTAGAGAGAAATGTTTAAGGTACAGCCATATAACTATCGCTACGTAAAGGGAAATTTTGCCGTCTCGTGTATATATTTTCTTCTAAAGTAGTAGATTTTGCTGGACGAAACGATAAAAATAAATAAAAATAAATGTATTTTGTTAACCGCTGGTGCTTAACACACGAATATTTATCTGTTTTCGTGCACAAATTGTTGAAGTGTGTTCATTGATATTTAATCTATAAATTATACAACATCGCGATGTGATATTTCTGAAAATGGTAACAGTTTGTGACAGAATGTTATTTATGTAAATAGCAATAAATTCATATAGCCCCGTAACACAATGTTGCATTCCATTCGAGTCCTCTGTTCACTCTAACTTAAATTCTATATTCAATAAATAAGTGAATTAGGACAATGTTGTTTTATGGAAATAAAAAATATAGAAGTTTAATCCTTGGTTTTATTTATGAAAATTACCTTTAGATGTAAAAATATATAAGTTATGGTTGCTTAAATAGGTGATAAGAGTTTTAAAAAATCATTGTAAAGTTAAGAAATGTGGTGTGGAAATGTTAAAATGACGAGATTCTACAATGCCGTGATTAGGTAAAAGGCTGTAAAGGGACGTGAGGTTCAAAAGGATATATTGCATATATATATATATATATATATATATATATATATATATATATTGGCTTGGCTCCGGCTTAAAAAAAAAAACACTAGGGGTAGGGCAGACCAAGACCACGTGGACAGTGGGGTGCTCCGATTCGGTTTTGGGTATTTTTCGAATTTCTAAACCTATATTCTAGCACGCAATGTTACTAATTTTATTAGAATATATATATATATATATATATATATATATATATATATATATTATAAAAGAGGGGGCAAACGGACAGTTGGCTCACCTGATAGTATGTGAACAACAACATCCACAGACACCCGCTATATCAAAGGATTAGCAGGCGCGTTGCCGGCCTTTCATAAAGGAATGCTACTTTTTTTGAAGGTCCCTAGGTCGTATCGGTTCGGAAATACCGTAGGTGGTAGCTGGTTCCATAGAGGGATCGTGCGTGGCAGAAAATGGCGCAAAAATCGAGCTGTCGTAGACTTCCAGACGTCGAGGTGATGAGGGAGAAATTTTGAATTTTGACGCGATGTCCGGTGGTGGAATTCTGCTGTAGGTATTAGTCCGAACAATTCCTCAGAATATATCATCATTACAGCATAAACAATCCACTGCTGGACATAGGCCTCCACAAGCTTACGCCAAAAATAACGTGAACTCATGTGTTTCCATAGTCACCACGCTGGGCAGGCGGGTTGGTGACCGCAGTACTGGCTTTGTGGCTTTGGTGCGACAAAGCCAGCAGAATATATAGTGTTAATATGGGTTTAATAAAATATTGTTTTACAAAAGGAGTAAAAAATGGTAACTTATCTAATTATCGCAGTATTGGACTTTTGCGTTGTGACCGCAAAAGCATTTCTGTATACTGCAGGTTTAGCCACTATTTATCTTTTACGAGCACTGAGACTAATCTACTTTTCTATCTTATCTTATTTAGTATTAACGACTTCGTCCGCGTGGAATTTAACAAAAAAGTTATTGTTCAGTTATAAAATAAATACATTTCAAAATAAAAGTACCTTAAGTTACTCTTTATTACATCAGCTATCGGTCAGTGAAAGTCCGTCAAAAATCGGTCCAGTCATTTCAGAGATTAGCCGGAACAGACAAAAGTTGTAAAAAATGTTATTTTGGTATATGTACCGTGTATACATCCATGAATTTAGTAAAAAGCCGTTAAATCTCTGATCATGATATGGTAACATGTGCTGCTCGTAATTTAATTTGCATCTTCTTTAAGTTGAAACATAAATATCTTCATCTACCTTGCTCTAAACTGTCTTTGTTATAAGCTTTCTTACTTTTAGCTAACGACGCAAGGTTAAATATAGATTTAAATTATCAAAAAAAAAACAGCGTTGAGGTTGTTCGATTAGATTTTTTTCTTTGTCCATATGTTCCAAAATATTTAAAAATTTGTGCTCTTAGTAAAATAAAATTTATTTTATTACGATTTAGTAGATGTTAGCTGCGCGGTATTGCAGTAGCCAGTATCACCGTCGATAGAATGCATGACTGTTTCACTACGCCTTGCTCTTCGTATTGCAGTTGACGCAACTACATAACGCAACCGCTGCAAACAATTACAAGTCAATTTTGCAATTTCTCACATAAATCCGAACTTGTTTTTTAGTTATTTATCAAACTATATAATAATTTTATATAATGTTTAATGGATTTCATTTACTTAAAAATTGTTTTAGATAGTAATAGGCGGAGATCTGATCTTACACGCATACTTTGGAAACATCGGATAAAAAAATTGCCGAGCTAGCTAAATAACTACACTGGTTCTCAATTTTTAATATGTAGGTACAATATAAAATTATATTTTGAGTAGTTAGCGGAGAATACTTATACTAGATTATGGGTCAATACGACGAGATCCAGATGAAGCATCTGCTGTATCGCATAATAATCTGAGGTGCTCGAGTTTTATACAAATCGATTTTTTCTACTAATTATATAATCAAGGTTGTAGTACTTTACAAGGCGTTAGGCTACCCTTATTGTTATTCTGACACGTTCGAGTTACGCCCAAAATGGGTAGGCGCCTCTACCCTAAATAAAATTAAGGGCTAGTCTTGGATAATACGAAAATCTTGCAATGATACCTTTATAATATATAATGGTGGAAACTTACATAAACTTAGCTCTTGAAGAAACCTTCTTTTTATTGGTTTCTAGCCGGTTTGATATGGTTTATGCAACTGCTAGTATCTTTTTCACTGAAGTGTATGTAAATGGACCCTCAAAGCCATAAAATTATTTTAAATATTAATATTCAGGTACATTTTATAATTATTACTAGTTTTATTTTTAAATTCTGCTGCCAAGATTTTAGTTACTGAGAAGGTAAAATAAAACAACAATGGATTTTATTATCTATATTAAATTTGTTTACAATTTCAATATGTGCAAATTAAATGCCGCCTGAAGTGTTGTCTATTGAGTTTAACACTGGAATGAAAACAATACGCGCTGGTAAACAGTAACACAGGTCTTCGTGTAACGATCGCTTGGAATAAATACAAAATAGAAAAGTTACGGTGAGAAAAATTAACCAGCTATACCGGCGATTGCTTCTGAGGCGAAGTATTTCACATCGACATCTGGATCAACATTTAATTTCTCCAAAACTGGCTTGACTTGAGGCTGAATCACAGCGGGATCTAAATATGGCGCCATCTTTTGTAGGGTTTTAGCAACATTGAACCTAACATTGGCAACATTGTCATCGGCCATCGACAAAACTGTTGGCAGAAGTACTCTTGTCGTTATATCCTTGCCGCAGACCTCTGACAGTACATTGATGCAGAACAGATACGTCATTCGGTGCAAATAGTTCTGTTCGCGGGACATTGCTAATACTTTTGGTATAACATTTGTTTCAGCCCATGATGCTCCATACTGTTCGACGAGTTTCTTTAGATTCAATGTTGCCGCTTCACGGATAGCATATACATGGTCAATAAGCCAGGACATACAGAGGCCGGTGAGTTTTTCATCAAAGAATTCTTGTCCCAGTTGGCCGGCTAAAAGTGGCATATGTTCGATGATTGCGAGACGGACTCTCCATTTCGTGTCTTCAGCGAGCTCTACAATTGCAGGCAAAAGGGATTGTACTAGTTGCTGTATACCGATTACTTCATTTACACATTCAAGGTTTGATATAATGTTCAGTCGGACTTCAGGGCATTCATCTTTTAATTGTGTAAGGAAAAGGGGCAGGAGGTGTTCGATGGTGTTCTGTCTACCGACGATGGGGCTCAGTCCCATGATTATGGAGGCAAGGGCAGATTTCACATGCTGGTTAGGGTCACAGACCAAGTCTTTGATCTGTGGCAGTATCATGGTCATGATGATTTGTTCCTGGTGGGCTTTGTCGAGGTTCATGCAGAAGTCCTTTACCTGGAAAGAAATTAGTTGTCAAATTATACAATAACAATATTAAGAGAGGTCATTTATTTGAAAAACTATACATAAGAAATTATACTACAAAATGTGTAATAAATTTTTGGGTTCATTTTCATAGTCATGTAGGTAGGGTCTTGTCTACACTAGTGTAACTAGGCAAGGATTTATTTGTTGTACATAATGTAAGTAGTTAGCAGAGAATACTACTGAACCAATTCCTACTGTTTCATTTATAAGAAAAGTATACAATCCTAATATTTTTTATACATATATAAAAATTAAATCAAGCAGAACTAACGGGGACGGCAATTGAAATATTGTTTAAAGGTTATGTTAATTTTCCTTTTTAACAAAATAATTTTATACTTACTTTCTCAGCGGCCGCAGCTCGTACTTCAGCTTCAGTGTCCTTTAACAAAGCCTGGAATATCTGTGCTAAGTCTGTACGAGCTAGTTCGGGGCCCACTGCTTGTTGGAGTTCCACAAACCTATCGAAATAAATTTTGGATTAGTAAGATTATCTAGCAATGAATATCCTTCATCATTTCAGCCTATCACAGTCCACTGCTGGACATATGGTCTCTACAAGTTCACGCCAAAAACGCCCATAGTCACCACGCTAGGCAGGCGAGTTGGTGACTGCAGGGCTGGCTTTGTTGCACTGAAGACGCTGCTGTCCGTCTTCAGCCTGTGTATTTCAAAGCTAACAGTTGGATGGTTATCATCCACGGTAAGAGAGGGGGTGGTTATATTCTTTACTGCCGTAGCCACACAACTATATATATTTTTGAGTTTCTAACGCCGAGTTGCACGAAAAGAAAATTAAAATTTAAGTAATGATTAAACTAATTTAATCGCAAGAATTGTATGAAATTTTTGTGGTTAAATTAGTTTAATCTCAAAGAATTGTATGAAATTTTTGTGGTTAAATTAGTTTAATCTCTACTTAAATTTTAATTTTGTTTCGTGCAACTCGGCGTAAAACTATTAAATTTTATTCGATTAAGCATAGCATTGACTTATATCACTTTCTCCAAGCCCTCAGTGTCAGTGGTTTCGTTCCTTAATTCTATATCTAATGAATGGAATTTCGAAAGAAAATGTCAACTTGTAGGTATAGGTGAACAAGCGTTCGGCTTAAGTGGTATTGCAGAGCGAACGTGTCAAGGCCAGTGAGAAGCGTTCGGTTTTTTTTTTTTACATGTGATATACATCCACGGGCTTATGAACCCATGTCCTTTTTTATTCTAAAAACATGCAATTTTTATTAGAATAAAAAAGGAAGCGTTCGGTTCAAGTGACTGTATCAGAGGTGAAGGTACGAGAGGCGCACTTCTCGGCCACCATGTAGCGCACGCGCCAGGAGGAGTCGCCGGCGCGCTCGCGCACGGTGGGCATGACGAGCTGCTCCATGTCCTCGGGCGGCAGCAGCGCGGCCACGGCGGCGCACGCCTCGGCCGCCAGCAGCCGCACCGAGTCCTGCTCGTCCTGCGGACGACGGCAACTTTATTCGTATCGCTATGTTGAACTGTACTGACCTTTTTTTTATGTCACTAGGTCGGCAAACAAGCGTACGTCTCACCTGATGGTAAGCAATTACCGTAGCTTATAGACACCTGCAACACCAGAAGCATCGCAAGCGCGTTGCCGACCCATTCCCAACCCCCCCCAGGAGCTCTGGTCACCTTACTCACCAACAGGAACACAATACTGCTTGAAAACAGTATTATTTAGCTGTGATCTTCTGTAAGGTCGAGGTACTACGCCAGTCGGGCTGCTCCATATTTTGAGCAGGAAATTCCTGCTGTGCCCTACCTCAGTTTTAGGCGGCGTTTAAACACCGAAGGTCGCGGGCTGCTCGGAGTGGATATTGGTATTTATACTAATATTTATTTCCAGTCTTGTTATTAATCCTTGTGTGTCTCCCTTCCGCACCTCAGAGAGCATGTTAAGCAGTCTGTCCCGGTCGTTATCATGTACACTTGATAGCGATTGTTACTCATAGTGGGAAATATATCCACTGACTTGAATTGAAGCAGTGTGGTGGATTAGTTTTTTTGTTTGGAAATATTAGTTTTTTTTTTTTTTTAAATAAAGATTGGATAACAGAATTCATTATTTTCAATTTTTTCTTGTCAAAGACTATGAAATATACTGTATACTATTATTATAAGAAAAAATATTTAAAGAATTTATATTATAAATATTCTTTTGTGAATCAATGTTCTCTTAGCTCAATTTTAATAATTTATTGTAAGATTAATTTTGTATCTGAATGTATCATATATAAACCTTTAGCATTTCAAGATTATCTTGAACTTGATAGCACATTGGTACACACAGCTACTGTCTGATATGCTAAGTTGCTAACGGTCAGAAATTCAATCTTCGATTGACAAAATCTTAAATTATTTGTATAGGACATACAGATATTTGTATTGGTTTAGACGTGTGCTGTGTTTTCAAATTAACAAAGGATTCACAAACTTTTTCTGGCTACTATTTTGAAGTTTATTTATTTTTTACTTACTTGAACAAAAATATCTTTATTTCGAATCTTATTTCGATTTATTTCGAATATAAATATTTAAGTAATAGCTTATTAATATAAATGTTAAATAATTGGTAATTATGTAGAGCAAGAGATAACATACATAATTATGTTCACGAATTACTAAATATGGATGTAGTAGTTAGTGATCCAGTTAGTTGAATTGTCCTCGTTTTATATTTAGCTTGTCACAGACTAGCTTTCTGTTGTTTAATTGTTTCGCATTTGGTTCAACTATCTATTTCAAATTCCATATCCTTTTTCAGTTTCTTTTTAGTTTCACAGATTTACAGTTATCCAGATTTTTAGTGATATCAAATACGACTTCTCATGTTAGATTAATAAAGTTTACTTAGTAAGATTACTATTTAAAGGTAAATGATTTACATTAAAATGTTTTTTATAAGAAACACAATAAGTACATTTTTATGCTTTACGGTCTGAAAAGGTTAAAAACTTCATTCATCCACTAATCCTAGGAAAGGCAGTGTGATCATTTTTCAAGCCTTCTTTAAGTCTTTAGATTGGCAAACAAGGATACTACTCATATGATGGTAAGCCAATTACTGTAGACGCCTGAAACTCCAGAAGCATCGCAAGAGAGTTGCCGCGACCCTATCCCCCTGACCCCCACAGGAACTCTGGTCATCTCACAACAGGAACACAATATTAACTAATCACAACAGTGCTTGAAAGCAGCATTATTTAGATTTTGAGCAGAATATTTTTTTCTGTATTGTACGCATTATCATTAAAGAACTACCCTCACCTGAGCCAGAGTAACGAACATGGGTATGAGGTCGCTCTTCACATACTCGACTTCAACCACCCTCGCGAACTCGCCCAGCTTGTAGGCGGCAGCGCGGCGGACCATCGGAGTATCGTCCTGACATAGCGAGCGGAAGTTCTCACGGAGCTCTGCCTTCACAGGGGCCGATACACGGGGGTAGCAGACACTAGAATAGGAGATTTAAATACTTATTATATTATATTGCGGTTAATTGCTGTTTTTTTTTTTTCACAGTATAACCAACATTTACTCTGGCGATTTCTTTTAATATTTCTAACAAAAACATTAGTAATACTAGCCTGTACTTTGCGTGCGTTGCCGCGCTTTTTTTGTCGTACCAACTCAGGATCCTTTGTGGGCTCATGCACAACACTTTGATGAAGATCATGACATGATCAAATGCATAGTTTACGACTTTATAAAGGACATACAGACAAACATTCATAAAATATATATAGATACAAAAAGTCGGTCGAATGCAGTAGCCAGCAGACGTTGCCTGCCCGGCAACAGCAACAGCTACCAAATTTGACAGCTCACATACCAATAGCAGCGCAACCTCTCGAGTCCGATTGAAATAAAAACTACCCTACCTCCCAAATTAGACCAAATTACAGATGCTTAATAAATTTGGATGTTGGTTAAGTAGTTTCGGAGCTAAATACCGTTAGCAGCGCCACCTACCGGGTCCAATTGAGATAAAAACTATCCTATCTTCCAAGTCAGACCAAATTACAGTTGCTTATAAAATTTGATTAAAATAGGTTCAATAGTTTCGGAGTTACCGATAGCAGCGCCACCTACCCGGTCCGATTGAGATAAAAACTACTCTATCTCCCAAGTTGGACCAAATTACAAATGCTTACAAAATTTGTTAAAATATGGTTCAGTAGTTTCGATGTTACATACATTTAAAATTTTCGTTGTTAACCCTCCCCCTAATCCTTATTGGGGATGAGTTATCATAAAATCCGCTCATTGATCATTTCAACATCACATATAGGAGATTCCTACCAAATTTGGAGTTGATAGGAGTTATAGTTTAAAAACGGGAATTTTTCATTGTTAACGGCCCCGCAACCCGCCTTGGGGGTGAAATTTCTTAAAACCGTTCTAAGCTGACCTCTAATCATCGGCGAAAGGAATATTCCTACCAAATTTCAAGTCTCTACGCCTTATGGTTCCAGAGATATCGTGATGAGTCAATATATAGGTGGAAATCTTTTATATACACTTATATAATATCTACGATTTTATTTTTGTGTTACCCACATATTAGGAATTCTAAACATTTTTGAATATCATATCAAAAATGATATTGTTGATTGCTACTACTGATTGATTGATTGCTACTCTGATTGAGCAGAATAGGGGGTCCAAAGTTTTCCAAAGACCATTGGGGAGAAGCCTTCTTGCGAAGCTTAAAACAGCAGATGGCAGAACCGTCTGCTCTCGCCCTCAGGTCCGAGAAGAGGTTGAGAATTTTTATGGACAGCTGTACTCGTCGAGCGCACGCAAGCCTGCGACTTGGGACACCGAAGATCCACGGGCACCATTGTTGCGCCATTATTCGGAGTGTATCCCGGACTTCGAAGAGGATGAGATTGGTGCAGCGCTCGGGCAGCTTAAAAACGGAAGGGCCCCGGGGGATGACGGAGTTACCACTGAACTCCTTAAAGCCGCAGGGCGACCTGTCCTGAAAGCCTTGGCAAGACTATTTAACGCCGTCATCCACCGAGGTACCACGCCGGAGGCGTGGTCCAGGAGTGTGGTGGTGCTGTTCTTTAAGAGAGGCGATAAGTCTCTGTTAAAGAATTACAGACCGATCTCACTTCTGAGCCACGTCTATAAGCTGTTTTCGAGGGTTGTTACGAATCGTCTCGCCAGAAGACTCGACGAATTCCAACCACCAGAGCAGGCTGGGTTTCGAAATGGCTACAGCACCGTGGACCACATCCATACTGTTCGGCAGATTATCCAAAAGACGGAAGAATATAATCAACCGCTGTGTATGGCATTTGTGGACTACGAGAAAGCCTTCGACTCCGTCGAGACCTGGGCTGTCCTGGACTCTCTGCAGAGATGTCATGTCGACTGGCGATATATCGAGGTACTAAAATCTATGTACGACGCGGCGACGATGACCGTTCATGTCAATGACCAAAGAACAAGACCTATTTCCCTCCGGCGCGGGGTAAGACAGGGGGATGTAATATCACCGAAACTGTTTACCACTGCGCTAGAGGATGTTTTTAAGACCTTGGATTGGGGGGAACGGGGCATCAACGTCAACGGTGAATTCATCTCTCACCTTCGTTTCGCCGACGATATTGTCATCTTTGCGGAGACGCTGGATGAGTTAGGCCAAATGCTGGCCGGCCTAAACGAGTCCTCCCGACGTGTCGGTCTCTGTATGAACTTGGATAAGACGAAAGTTATGTTTAACAACCAAGTCATACCGATACCGGTATCGGTCGATGGTACCCTTCTCGAAGTTGTTCAGGATTATATTTACCTAGGCCATACTATCCAACTAGGCCGCAACAACTTCGAGAAGGAGGCCGATAGGAGGATTCGGTTGGGCTGGGCGGCGTTTGGCAGACTCCGTCGCGTCTTCACTTCGAAGATTCCGCAATGCTTGAAGACAAAAGTTTTCGAGCAATGCGTCCTGCCTGTGTTAACATACGGAGCCGAGACGTGGACACTGACCAAAGGACTGGTCCACAAGTTTAAAGTCGCTCAACGTGCAATAGAACGGGCTATGCTTGGGGTCTCTCTCAAAGACAGGATTAGAAATGAGACTATCCGCGGGAGAACGAAAGTAACCGACATAGCCCACAGAATTAGCAAGTTGAAGTGGCAGTGGGCTGGTCATCTGTGTCGTAGGACCGATGGCCGTTGGAGTAGACGGGTCCTAGAGTGGAGACCGCGTCTTGGCAAACGCAGTGTGGGACGTCCTCCGGCCCGTTGGACCGACGATCTACGTAAGATTGCCGGTGTAGGCTGGATGAGGATTGCGGAAGACCGGGATGTGTGGCGCGAACTTGGGGAGGCCTATGTCCAGCAGTGGACTGCGATAGGCTGAAGTGAAGTGAGATATCAAAAATTGACTGCTCCAGCGGGGTTCGAACCCGCGTCTCCGACTGACCGTGTCGGCGCTCTAGCCAATTAAGCTATGGAACGATGTACCCGCTAGATCGAAATTTTTGATATGATGATTTTTATATCCGGTTTAAGCGAACCGTGGCGCCGTCTATAGTGAGCTCTTTACAGAAATCCGTAACTATTCAAAGTTTCATATTACAACGAGTGTCGACTGTCAGTCGGAGACGCGGGTTCGAACCCCGCTGGAGCGGTCAATTTTTGATATGATATTCAAAAATGTTTACACTTATATAGATAAAAAAATAAATATACACAAAAATATATACCTGAATAGGCCACATGCAGACGCCCTAGAAGTGAACCAGTCTCCGCCAGTCAGACGTTGAACCAATGGTACAAAGTGCTGCTCCAGGGCTTGAGGTGAGTGGTGAGCCGACACCGCTCTCAATGAAGCCACAGCTTTATCACGAACAACAGTCTCCTCAACAGTAGCAAGTGTTTCCAGGGGTGGAAGTAAGCAGTGGGCGTATTCACAACCACCCACGAGGTTTATGAAGTTTCCTGGATGGATAAATAGATTTTTTGTTAAATACCTTCAGAATTACCTTTTTATATAACAAATATTTATATTAAATCAAAGCCCTTAAAGCTAATTGCTCTATTTTTAATCTGGTATAAAAAAAAAAAAAAAAACTGACAGACAATGCATACAAAACTATAAACCCCCATTATAATATCTTTATCATGTATTATTCCCAAAAACCTGCCCTTATCAGGTTCTTGGCTTGAAAAAGGCGTGTAGTGGCAAATTATATAAGCTGCAATAAAAATTTAGATTTAGTTTACGATGTGTAGTAACACAATTATTAATAATAGACTAAAATTTAAATTTTACATTTATATTCTAATTTTTATATTAATATTCATTTTTTCAGATAAGGATTCTGCAATAGATGAAAATCTTTCTAAGCATAATTGGTAAACAATAATTGTGTTTGTGGGCAAAGGAAAAAAAAACTGACCTCAATTACATTAACAAGTAATATAACGTAGGTAGATGAAAAAATAGTCAAGTAAATATGCACTATCAAAGATTACTCCAAAAGTTGTAATCAGATCTCAATGAAATTTAAATGTGACCACATAATAAATAATGGCTTTCGATTCAATTAAAAATTAACAAAATCAATACACCCAGTAAAAATTACGTCAATTTTTTAGGGTTTCCCTCGATTTCTCCGGGATCCCATCATCAGATCCTGGTTTTCTTATCATGGTACCACACCGGGGATATCTCCTTGTCGAATTGAGTAATACGGTCGATTTATAGTAGTGATTTGTATAAAATATAGTTCAAAAATCCCATGTCTACACCTATGATAACATATTTTCATCCAATATCTATGAGAGTAGATATACAAAAATGTGATTTAATCATGAAAACAAAAGTTAAGACTTTTGTTATCAACACAGATATAGATTGTTTATAAATAATATGGCCATGTTGATACTAATATCTTATTGTATATATTATGCCCTTCATTGCATTAATCATATTAGGATTTTTCTACACTATATCTAATTCAATTCAATTGTTTGTTAGATTGCTTTTAGCTATATTAGTTTAGTCACATATATACAAATAATTTGCAAATATCATAAGGTATGAAGTAGACACACTAAATAGATTGTTCCGCGAGGTCGTGAATATAATGTTAATAAAATTTTTGAGACATTCTACACTATATCTTTATAATTAAAAATGAATCACTGAAATAAGACGATTTTTTATTTTGTGTTTTATTATTGTCATCACAAGGTTTGTATAAAATAAAATTAAAAGATTGATATATTTGTGAAAATAAAGGCAGTATTAACTTTGCCAGATTTGCTACTATTTACTATAAAAAAAATATTTGTTAACTAGAGAATCTTTGCCTAGATTTTAATTTAAACACTAACTGAAACACACAAAGTATTTTGATTTTTAGTCTGTTTAATTAATCAATAAATACTATATAATTTTTTTCTTGTATTTTGTTAATAAGTAATATATATGATTTTCATTTATTTGCTGTATAATTTTATTTCACTTCACAATAATGAAATTGTCTATGAATTAGTTAATTTAAAATTAATTTACAAAGAGATAAAATAATAGTGATTTTCATTGTGAAATGGAATATTCATTTATTTCAGCATTTAGTATATACTGTATTCTATGTGTACTTAGATAACAAAATATTATTTTAATAATAAAATATAATAATTGCAGAATTTAAATTTATGGGACAACCCCATGAGATCTAGTGTTAGTCAGGACCATTAAAATATAACCCTTCTTAAGCAGTTCTTGTAATTTTATATCGATCAAAATATAAATTTATTTCTTGGAAGTATTGTATAAAACATTTAATAAATGAGATCGTAAAATCTAAATACAAACTCAATAATACGTAGATTACCAAAGATAAACACTAGAACGTTGAAATATGGGGCAAGTAAATTACTTACCTAGTTGTTCAGCAAGAGCTAGGAGTACTTCGTCTTCATCATAAATCGTTTCCGTCAGAAACGGGATCAGCTCAGATCTAGTTCTCTCGACGCCTAGAGCAAGTGCTATTGTTGAAAGTTTCTTGATAGAATTCAATCTCAGTTGAACATCTTCATTTTTTAACTCATCTATTAGTACTGCAATAGGATAAAGTGAGTCATCCGACCCAGAGTCGCTGGCTGCCATCCTCGACTGTTAATCACTATAATAATGAATTCACTTTGTAATCACGTCCGGCAAAACACGGCGATTTACAACGTTATTTTTTTTTGTAAATTCTTACGCATTTAACAGCCAAAATGGAAGCCTTTGGTTTGGGTTAGGCTTTGTCTATGCGTATTGCTCTTTCTATGGTCTAGAGCAGTGTTGCAACTATTCTTGTTTCAAGTGTAAAATTTTATTGTTATCGATTTTTTATAAAATACTAAATAATTATATGTGCTAATACAAATTTTATTTTGAATAAAAAAATAATTTTTGTTTTAAATGTTAATTTGTTGTTTCAAGTTGATTCAAACGTTCGGTTTCGGGTGAATTGGCTTTCTTGGTATAAAAAATTTGTTTAGTGTTGCCAGAAAATTTTGCCCGTCTGATCGACACAGTAGGTACATGGTAGGTACTATGATTTTATCGTGTTTTCGGAACAATTATCGTTACAGCCAACAAAAAAAATCGACTTCAAGTCGTTAAGTAAATTAAATTGAACAACTGTTTTCAAATTTCAGCCGCCAAAAAAAGATCGTCGCTTCAAATTTATAATTTGTGGAGAAATCGTTGCTTTTCAGTATTTCCGTATTTCGGTAAGACAGAATTATCGTACAAATCGCAAAAGGTAAACGTCGCTTTTTTGGGTTATGGTATTCACAGGTATAATAAAATTTCACAAACGATATTTAAATTGTCTGAGAATTAATTTAAAGTTTGTATTAAAATAAATTAAAATACGGCTGTAAACAATTTTAAGCTCAAAATTTTGTCAAATATGGTTTCAAAAAGAGTTAGTCATCTGGGGTTGAATTCAATCAAACTCGCGGTAAACAGCGGAGACAAAATTTCTTGTGTGAATTCATCACCGCAGCAGACTACAGAGTACAAAACTTATGAGATATACATATGAGCGAGACATATGCATAGAAAAATAATCTTGTGTGAATTCTATCTCGCTGCAAACAAGTCATAATAACTCACTTTACTTTAACCTAATACAGTCCACAGCTGGACATAGGCCAAGTTCGCGCCAAAAATGAAGTGAACTCACGTGTTTTGCCCATTGTCTCCACGCTGGGGAGGCGGCTTGGTGACAGGTGACAGGGCTGGCTTTTTCGCAACGAAGATGCTGCTGCCCGTCTTCGACCTGTGTATTTCAAAGCTAGCAGTGGGGGGTTATCCCGCCATCGGTCGGCTTTTTAAGTTCCAAGGTGGTAGTGGAACTGTGTATCCCTTAGTCGCCTCTTACGACACCCAGGGGAAGAGAGGGGGTGGCTATGTTCTTAATGCCGTAACCACACAGCGAATCATAATAGCTAAAGTTTATTATTCTGTGCAGGATTACACAGATGATAAAGACGTGTGCACTTAGTGACATTGTATTTCATGCAAGATATTACTAAATTTGTTTAAAAACACAGTTTATAAATAAAAAAAAGAGTAACTGCGGAGTTTCTTGCCAGTCCTTACTTGCAGAATTTGCATTTCGAACCGTTGGTAGCTTCACTTTTAAAAATAATTGAAATTTTAAATATGATTAATATGATTCGAAGTGCTCTTGAAGTCTATTTGAATAAAGATATTTTTAATTTTTGATTGTTATACGATTAAGCCTGTAAAATACCACTGATGGCCATAGGCCTCTTTATCGATGTGGGAGAAGGATCGGAGCTTAATTCACGTCACTATACTGCTTCACTGCGGGTTGGCGAACATATTCCCTACTACAGTAACGAACTATCAGGTGTATATGATAACAACCAGGACCGACAGCTTAACGAGCTCTTCTAGACACGGTAAGGAGACCCACAAGGACAGACATCGAAACCGGAAAGGAATATTTGTACGAATACAAATGTCCGGCGCGTACATGGCACACGGATCATTAAATCAGAGCGGTTGTTGCTTTTTCTATTTACTGTTATAATTTACGTTTATTTAGTTTAAATATTTTAAGTTAAAGATAGCATAAGCATAGAAACTTTTTAGTTATGAATAATTTTGTTTTTAGTTTATTTTTATGACTTGCTCTTGTCATTTACGTCACTATCATTTTTAGTTAAGTATTTACAATTTTATTTAAATGAACAGCATATTATGGGCCAGGAAGATGATATTAACGCATCCATTGCACACATTGTGTTGGGCTGTGTAGCCGGACAAAGTCTGGGCCGCGTTCATGTCAGAAGCTACTCTCATCCGGGGATGCATGCAAACTTTTTCGTACATGGATTGTTGGGGTTTTTACACTTTCAAAGTAAGATATTTTTCCCTATTAGCTAATTCTCTTATAAAACAACGACATGCAAAACATATATTAGAACTTATAAAAATCTTACTTTGATTTTTTAAATGTTAAAATTTTACGCTACATTTTAAAAAAAGAAAACCATTTGTCAGTAGCTTTGACGGTATAGGTAACTGGGAATAGCAATAAATATGTATTTTTTTTCAGGTGGAAAATTTAACAATGACTTCACAGCAGCTTATAATATCAGTACCAGCGCAACTCGATATTTAGCATTACCATGTTTGATGGCAGATATATATCATGGAGATAAAAGTTTAAGTACCCTCCATCTTGTCTCTGGTTTGATTCCATTCGTTATGGCGTTGGCGGGAAACGACAATCCACAATTGGGAAATTTGGTGATAGCGTGCAATATTGTGTCCTTATGTGTTTATTCTCAGCAAAATGATAGGGTCTGGGGTTGGTATACTGCTGGAGCGGGGGTTATTGCGTATTTTTGTACACCTCAAATGGGTAAAAAAGTCGCGTATCCATTGTTCCTCGCTCTCATGGAATACTGTGCATACAAAATGTTCCACATTCAATTTTCGACACCATCGCCATAAATAAATAATCTGTATTAGTTTTGACTTTACATTTTTTATTTTATAATGATAGTAATATTAAATATTAATAATAAATAAACAATAATAAAATATGAACGGTTTGATCCCGGTTAGCCTCGCTCAGCATCTGAGGCAACTGGAGGTCCGGGACGGTTCGCTCGCAGTCAGGATGCAGAAGGCGGTGCTACTTGACTCGGCTAGGATTGTCCGCCGGTTACTCAGCCTACAGCCCTAACCCCCGGTCATTTGTTCTCTCTGTCGGGGCGTATTCCTCTAACCACTTATTTTTATATATGTAAGTATAAGTAAATTTACTATATTATTTATATAAGTATTTATTATAATATATGTATCTATTATATATTAAGCGGGTGGAGTGACATCCAGTCAATAAACAATAAGAAAAATAAACAACCGCTCTGGTGTAGTGGTGCATGTCGGCGCCTAAAAAACCAACGGTTTGCAGGTTCGATTCCCGCTCGGGGTGGATATTTGTATTCGCACCTACAAGTATTTCTTTCCTATATGGATGTCTGTCTTTGTGAAATCCTTCTGGTACATGAAGATAGAGGCCTATTTCCAGCAGTGACATTTTACAGTCTGAAACAAATAATAAAATGAATTTATTGTCCTTTATGCACAAAAACGAACAAAGACAATACACTCACCAAACTTAATAAAAATTTACAAAATATAATTTTATGTATGTATATCATTATTAGCGACCCGCCCCGACTTTGCACGGGTGCTGATAATGCTGATACTAAATCTATACATCTAAACAAATAAATAAAATTGGTGTGTCTGCTTGTAATATTAAAATAACCGCTTTTTTACGAAATGCATATGGTAAACGGTACGTATACCAAAATAACATTTTTTACAATTTTTGTCTGTCTGTCTGTCTATTTGTTGGTTTCGGCTAATCTCTGAAACGGTTGGGCCGATTTTGACAGGACTTTAACTGGTTGATAGCTGATGTAATAAGGAGTAACTTAGGTTACTTTTATTTTAGAAATTTATTTATTTTATAACTCTGCGAATCGTAAAACTTTTTTGTTAAATTCCACTCGGACGACGTCGCGGACACAGCTAGTATAAAATTTAAAATAAATACAGGCAGTCCTCGTACTTAGGGCGTATTAGGTTCTCGAAATACGCGATGTACGTTTATATGTAAAACTCAAGAGTTAGGATCCACACGGATTCAAAATTAAAAAAAAAAAAACTGCATTTATAACAAAGGATATAACTACATACTTTAAGAATGTAAGTTCTTAAAAAAAAGTATATACTTATGCAATTGCTAGTTATTTTTGGTATTTGTGTGTGTTTAATTTTAATAATAATGATAAAACTTTAATAATCAAAATATGTAATGAGAAATAAAAAATTAAACTTTTGGCTTAAAGAAACTATCAATTCTAGATTGCTTCGCTTCTTTCTTCTTGCTATCACACAGGTCTTGGTAACATTGATAGACTGCACAAATTTTGTTATTAACATTAAAACTTCTCTGTTTAGAAGTGAATTCTTCTATGCCGGAAATCGAAACAATTGATGTATGCTTGAGAAATAGTGTCAAAACATTGTTCGACGTAACTTGAAACGACGTAAGTCGAGGACTGCCTATATTTGCAATGTAAGCGCAAAAAATGTGTTTATTTACGACATCCCACTAGAAACCTCTAACACTATCAGTGTTCCTGTACTATATATTAATGTATAACACACTAGCGACCCGCCCCGGCTTCGCACGGGTGCAATGCTGATACTAAATATACTACAGAATATCTTTATATACAACATTCACAGGCCCCGGTCGGTACCAACGCATCGCGCAACCGCTATGTCCCAGTATTTTAAATCTGTAATATCTTCGAAAATATTCATTTAAATTACATGCCGTAAAGAGCCATATTGATATATATTAAATACACTATGTTTTTAAGGTATTTAATTGGATAAGGATTAATGCTGTATCGCTTAAAATTGCTTCGCAAATAAGCCATTATTTCTTGTAAAAAGTAAAGGATAAAATATGATTATTGTGGGTTATGCCTAAGAGATAGACATAGTTAAGCACATTTTTGTAGACCTTTTTAAGCTGTTCGACCTTGGAACTATCAAAGCCGACCGATGGCGGGATAACCATCCAACTGCTGGCTTCCAAATATACAAGCCGAAAACGGGCAGCAGCGTCTTCGGTGCGACAAAGCCAGCCCTGCGATTACCAACCCGCCTGCCCAGTGTGGTGACTATGGGAAAAACACATGAGTTCACTCCATTTTTGGCGCGAACTTGTTGTAATTTTTTTTTTTTTTTTTTTTTTTTCTAAGTTTTAGAACTTTTTCGCAAAATAAGTTGTAACAAAGCTTCCAGCATTATACTCATTGCTTTATTTTGTGAGAGGGTAAGAGGGAAATAACATATACTACCTATTCTTTGAATGCTTTGTTACAAGGTATGTCCAGCCCACAAGTTTACTACACTACTCCTCTTAAAGCGAACTATTTGAAAATAGAGATTTGTTTTTCAAGTGGCGTAAAATTTTAGAATTGCTTCCGTCAGCTGCATTTTATATTCAATTTAGTTGGAACAACCGACGTTTTCCTGTATGAAATGTTTAGAATCGTTGAGAGCCACTGGAGCTTAATACTTGAGTTTACTACTTCTGCTCAATGTTTGAGCTCATTGTGAACGCAAAGAGGAATGAGACTACATTTGTTACAGATTGTTTGACGGATTTAATGAGTTAACTGACAACAATCAAAAATAGAGAAGGACTTTGTAACTCCTTTCACTTGTGTTACATTTTTATTTCGAGAATATAAATTTGCTTTCAGACTGCCCATATATATTTTTAACCTCGCTAAAAAAGTAAAGTGACTTAATTCGATTGTTTTTTTTTTGTGAGTGTACTAAGTATACCGATTTTGATAAAAAAAAAATTTAATCGAAAGTTGTTGCTTGTCATGTGTCCCATTTGAATTTGATTGAAAACTGATGAATGCTTCTTGAGTGATCTCTAATAATGCGTATTTACTTGACTATTTTTTCGTCTAGCTATGTTGTATTACTTGTCGATGTCATCGAAGTCGGTTTTTTTTGTTTGCAAGCAAACAAAATTATATGATTTCTGTTACTGAGTATATAATTAAATTAAATAATTTATTTCAGGCTTGAGAAGTTTTTTTTAAAATAAGAATAACACAATTCACTTACATAAGAAACAATTAAAATTTAAACTTGAAAGAGGACAGTTACCTACAATCAAAAAAATGTAGAAAATATTGAGGGTAGGATATAATATTAAAGGTTATATAAAGTGTGTATGCCAATGAGTATAAAAGAATATTAAAAGATTCCTTGGTCTGTGCGAAACTGGATATGGCATAAGTGTACTTTATAAATATATTTTTTATGTGTATATTATTACATGTATTATGTATTATTATTGTTTTAGTATGTTTTAGTATGTAATGGTTATTAGTATTTTTTTATTTATTCTAAAATGGCAATGGGCAGGCCACATTGTCAGAAGAACCGACAACCAATGGGGAAGAAAGGTTCTCGAATAGTGACTACGTCTGGACAAAAGGAGCACAAGCCGCCCCACAATCAGGTGGACTGACGATCTAATGAATACTTACAGGGGGAAGCCTGGATTCAGAGAGCACAGGACCTCCGGTCCTTCGGTCATTAGGGAGGAACATTAGGAAGGCCTACGTTCATCAGTGGAGTTCTAAATCTGATGGATGAATGGATGGGTGATAAGATTTTAAAAGCTATTGTGTGTTGTAACTTATTTTAATGTTGAGTTCCTTTAAAAATTAAATTTTTTATGCCGTAATTTGTTCTTGGTCTATGTGGTACAATGTGATCAGCGTGTCTAAGCCTAATTTTATTAATGTGAGATTTCTTTGTGAAAGTTAGGTGTGTATGTATATCATTATTAAAAATCTTTTGAATCTAAATGCAAGTGTATTTACGAAATGTCCATTATCTTAGTTTTTCTATAAACTTTGTTGGTTGGGGTCTAAGAAGTCACAATGAAATAAAACCTATATTTTGAGCTATTTGCAAGGGCGTTAAGTTTTTTTTTAGCAACTGTACCCAAAATTTCTACAAGTTAATCTATTGTGGTTTCACAACTGATTTCTATACATACTTAATATTTAACTTTTCGCGGTAAACATCGCATAATACCACGAAACAAGCCCGTTACAGAAATCGATTTATTTTGTTGTTTGTAGTTGAATAATGACTTGGACAACATTCATAGTTGGAGTAAATCATACGGTTTAAACGTCAATCCTTCTAAGTGTCAAGTCATTATCATCGGTAGTTCAAAACTAGTGTCTCGAATTGACTGGTCACTTATACCACCCGTCATTTTTAATAACACCGTTATTAATTACAGCGATAAAGTAAAAAACCTCGGCATAATTTTTGACAGTCACCTCTCGTGGACGCATCAACTGAGTGAGTTAAGTCGCAAATTATTCGCAGCTATCAGATCCCTCCGCCGGCTTCAATATGTTCTTCCTATGCCTACCAAAATTGCGTTAGCACAGTCACTCCTACTACCGATTCTTGACTATGCTGATATTTGTTACCTAGACCTTAAAGTGGAGCAGATAAATAAGCTTGAGCGCCTCCAGAATCTCTGCATACGGTTCATATTTGGTCTTCGCAAATATGACCATGTCTCCGATTTTCGTAATCAACTCAAGTGGCTCCCTATCCGCTTTCGCAGGAATACTCACATCCTTTCTTTACTATATTGTGTACTTTTCCATCCAGATACACCGCGTTATCTAAAAAATCGCTTTGAGTTTCTCTGTGACACTCATGAACGTTCCCTCAGGTCATCTTCAACCTTAACACTCAAAACTCCTTCTCATACTACTTCCTTTTATTCAAACTCCTTTTCTGTTAAAGCTGTACAACTTTGGAACTCTCTTCCTCTCTCTATAAGAAAAGCTCAATCTCTTGCCTGTTTTAAAAAATATCTAAAGGCGCATTTTTTGTCACTAAATACTTCATAATTATCATTATCAGCTCCATAAATATATATATTATGTAGTATTTGTTTATGTAGTATATATGTATATATTTATTTGTATATATGTATGTGTATGTATATTGTGTGTATATGTATGTGTATATGTATATTTACTTCTATTAATATCGTACTGCTTGTTAACTATATGCCAATTCTTTATCAACTGTTTGTACACTTCCCTACCGCTTCTCTTTTTCTTCGCTATGTCCTATGCCCAAAGGTTGCCTGGAAGAAATCGCTCTTAGCGATAAGACCGCCTTTGTACATCTTTCTTTTCATGTATCACTTTTGTTGTAATGTTTCTTTGTGGTGTACAATAAAGAGTATTTATTATTATTTATTTTTTACTATAGCGATATGTGGCTTCCATGAAATAGAGATATCCAGAACTAAACCTAAGTATTTGTCTTATCTACCTTATTAATTATTTGGTTATTTATTTTGAGGTGTTCATGATCTGGGTTATTTTTATTTTTCGCGATAAATTAATAAATAGTCTTAGATACGTTAATAGTAAGTACATAACTCTGAAAACACCTCTCTAAGGTATCCAGATAACTCTGAGCACATCGCAATATATCGTGAATTGGATTTCCAATGTAGAACAAAGTAGTGTCATCAGCATCATACGGCCGTCTGTTCCTAAGGTAGGCAATTTAACGTCTGTGTTTTAGGGAACATCGTAATGATTCTACATATAAATAATACATATACATAAAAATTAATATACACTACACCTAGATTTGAGGTGGGAATCGAATCCACAACCCCTAGAGTAGACTGACTATGCTAGTAAAAATTCATTACGTATTGTAAAGATTTTTGTAAAATATGATTATTGTATGGTTTTAAGTTATATATAGTAACCTTATTTTTAAGCCTTTTGTGTGTATCCGTTGTTTGAATATAAATATTTATCAGATTACCTTATGCAAAGGGAAACAATATAAAAAGGGTAACATAATACAAACAGTTTATTTATTATTATAGGGCAAGCTTAGTTTAGTTTGTATTCAAGGTAATAGGGGAAAGTATGAAGGTTTTACTAAACCAATATTGACAATGTTTAGGTAATACTATTTTAGGAGTTAAACAATATATTTATTAACAGTTTAACACTCGAACAATATAGATATCCGATATCCACAATTTTATTTATTACAAAATCAAATTACGTTTTTTCTCGCTAGCTCTTGTCAAAATTCTCGATCATGCGCTCTGTACTCTTTCTAGAGCGTTCTCTTAGAAATGACAAAATAGTTTGAATTTAAAAATTGTGAGAGAAATAAGTAATGTCAAATACGCCGTATACTACGGGTATCGTGCGGATATGCTTGTTTATTAAATATATATATAAAATAATATTTTATAAATTAAATAATAAAAGTTAATATATGTGAAATACAAATAAATATAATATACATAAACAAATAATAAATGCCAGGTAGCCTACACCACCCCCCTCCAGAGACCGTCATCATTACAGCCTATACTGTCCACTGCTGGACATAGGCCTCCACAAGTTTACGCCAAAAATAACGTGAACTCATGTGTTTTGCCCATAGTCACCACGCTGGGCAGGCGGGTTGGTGACCGCAGTACTGGCTTTGTTGCACCGAAGACGCTGCTGCCCGTCTTCGGCCTGTGTATTTCAAAGCCAGCAGTTGGATGGTTATCCCGCCATCGGTCGGCTTCTCAAGTTCCAAGGTGGTAGCAGAACTGTGTTATCCCTTAGTCGCCTCTTACGACACCCACGGGAAGAGAGGGGGTGGCTAAATTCTTTAGTGCCGTAGCCACACAGCACAGAGACCGTCAAGGGCGATAAAAATCTGGAAAATGAACTCGACGTCCAGAACGAGTTGTATGCTCTTTCTGAACATTTGGTAAAGGTTCTGGTTCAGAATTTGTAGAGTCAGACAGTATAAAGGCCGGCTTAATGCGGTCTATTGATACCGTGACTTCTTTACCTTTTAAAAGTATTTTGAAAACTTTGTCATCCCTTGACAAAACCTTATGGGGGCCTGAATATGCAGGATGGAGAGAACCACGCGATGCGTCTTCACGGAGGAAAATGTGATCGGTGGTAGCTAGTTCTTTATAAACAAAGACTTTCGGGCTACCGTGACGAGAAGCGGGCGAAGGTTTCAATCGTAATGCGATCTGTTTAAGGCGAGCGGAGAAGTCAGAGAGATCCGTTGTACCACCATCAGCAGGCTGGAAGAATTCGCCCGGTAATCTTAACGGCTCTCCGTAAACAAGCTCAGCAGAAGAGCTCTGAAGATCCTCTTTGAAGGCACTACGAATGCCTAGGAGAACCCATGGCAGAGATTCCGTCCACCTGTCATTAGCATGGCAAACGATGGCAGCTTTGAGTTGACGGTGGAATCTTTCCACCATGCCATTGCACGCTGGATGATACGCAGTCGTACGCTTATGCTCGAAACCAGCGGTCTTTGAGAGGCACTGAAATAACGCCGACTCAAATTGACGACCACGGTCGGTTATAATTGTAGATGGACAACCGAATCGAGCGATCCACGTTGACAGTAGTGCTTGGGCCACTGTTTCCGCAGTAATATCTGTGATCGGCATTGCTTCCGGCCACCGAGTAAATCGGTCTACCGCCGTTAGACAATACCGATAGCCTTGCGAAAGTGGTAAAGGGCCAATAATGTCAATGTGGATTTGGGTGAAACGAACTTTAGGCAAGGTGTACGTACCAAGAGGTGAAGTAACGTGTCGGTTGACCTTGGCTTTCTGACATGCTAGACATGCGCGAGCCCATTCACGGCAGTCTTTGCGTATGCCAGGCCAAACGAATCGTTCTGCAACGAGTTTTATTGTCGCACTAGCGCCAGGATGACTCAGCGAGTGAAGGCTCTCAATGACTTGCTTGCGAAAAATCTTAGGTACATAGGGTCTAGAGGTCGGTGTACTGACGTCGCAATACAGCGGAACTCGACTTCCAGGTACCGTCAGTTTCTCTAAACGCAGAGACGAACCTGCTGTTAGAAGGGTTTGGAGCTCTGAGTCACACGATTGGGCTTGGGCTATGTTCTCGATACTCACCGGTTTACCTAATTCTTCAATTCTCGACAAGGTATCGGCAACTACGTTACTCTTGCCAGATATGTGTCGGATATCGGATGTGAATTGAGCAATGAAATCGAGGTGTCTATACTGTCTAGGTGAACAGTTTTTCTTCCTTTCATGGAATGCAAAACTGATCGGCTTATGGTCAGTATAGATAATGAAATGTCGGGCCTCGAGCATAAATCTGAAATATTTTATGCCTTCATATATGGCAAGCAATTCCCTGTCGTATGGTGAATATTTCACCTGTGATGGGCTCAGCTTCCGCGAGAAGAAAGCTAGTGGCTGCCATGCCCCGTTTTTGTACTGTTGCAGGGCTGCACCAATTGCCTTATCGGAGGCATCTGTCACCAATGCAAGTTTAGCAGTACAGTCGGGGTGTGCTAATAAAGCTGCCTCTGCGAGGCTGTTCTTACATGCGATGAAGGCTTCGAGGGCCTCCCCATTAAGATTAATAGGTTGTGACCCTTTGAAAGAACCCATCAGCAACGCATGTAGTGGAGCCTGGACTGCCGCTGCTTTAGGAAGAAATCTCCTGTAAAAATTGAGCATGCCCAAGAATGCCCTGAGCTGACGTACCGTAGTTGGAGTTGGGAACTCTTTAATCACCTGTACTTTGGATTCCAAAGGTTTGGAGCCATTCTCGGAGATTGAGTAACCTAAAAATTTTACCTCTGGCACACCGAAAACGCATTTTGCCGTATTCACTAGCAAGCCATATTCTCTGAGCTTGGTGAAAACTTGGCGGAGATGGTGTTCGTGCTGCTGCTCATCCTTAGAAAAGACTAAGATATCATCCAGATAAACAAAGACAAAGTCTAGACCTCTAGTAACTTCGTCTAGAAACCTCTGAAAGGTCTGACCCGCATTCCGGAGTCCGAAGGTCATAAAAGGGAATTCGTATAGACCGAATGGAGTAGTAATCGCGGTCTTCGGAATGTCTGCTGGATCGACAGGTATCTGATTGTACGCCTTCAGTAAGTCGATGGTGCTGAAAATTTTGCAGCCCACGAGATTGTGTGCAAAGTCGTGGATGTGTTTAATCGGATACCTGTCAGGTACAGTTCGGGCATTAAGCATACGGTAGTCACCACAGGGACGCCAACTGTTGTCCTTTTTAGGCGCTAGGTGAAGAGGAGATGCCCAAGGACTCTGTGAAGGTCGAGCCGTCCCGTTAGCAAGCATAGCCTCGAACTCCTGTTGAGCAATTTTCAGTTTATCGGGTGCTAATCTACGTGGAGTACAAGATACTGGAGGACCTGGAGTGGTGCGAATATGGTGTACAGTATTGTGTTTAATATCGCGATATGTACCACTTGGACGGGTGATTTCGGGAAATTCCTCAAGAATTTTGTGATACCGAGTCTCACCGGTCAAGATTTTGACAGAGGCTATATTACTACAACTAACGACTTTGGCTGTGGATGAAAGTGACGTTATACTATCTAACAAGCGTTTGTTACGACAATCAACATTGAGACCATAAAAATTCAAAAAGTCTACGCCTATTATAGGTTTAGTTACATCGGCTACAACAAATCGCCAATTAAACAATCTTCGCAAGCCAAAGTCTAGATTAAAATGTACAAAACCATATGTAGCTATAATAGAACCATTTGCAGCACACAGATTGTAGTTCGTTTTGGCACGACGATATCGAAGAAGGGACCGAGGGTAGACACTTAGATCGCTTCCTGTGTCGATCAAAAACTGCACCTTCGAAGCTCGATCCGTGAGAAATAGGCGACCAGTAGCAGAGGATGGGCAGTCAGCAGTCGCCATTATTGACCGCCCTTTGCGTTTCCCTCCTTGAAGTCGCATGGTTTTATGCATTTGCTGGCTTTCACGTCAAATTTCCAGTGGTACCAGCAGAGTGGGTACTTCCTGAAGTTCGACTGCGATCGTTTAGACCTGGATGCCGATCTGCGCTGAGATGATCTTGCGGATCTGGTATTGGATCTACTTCTTCTTTCTGAGGCTAGTTGCTGGAACTGTCTCCGAAGTTCGGCGATTTCTCTTGTTAGTGCTTCAACGGCTGAGCTGGAACTGGCTTGGGGTTGGCTGGCAGACGCCACCACGGGTGACGGAGTAGCCAACTCGTGGACACGATCAGCTAAATCTGCCAAATCGTCGATGCAGGTTGAAGATGGTTGGCCTGCGAGCACTGTCTGGATTCCGTGCAAGAGACGACTAACCCAAATGGTCCGTAGGAAGTCATCAGGTACATTGACACCAGCAAGGCTCTTCAAGTGACGCAAAAATTGAGAGGTCTTACGGTCTCCAAGCTCCTCGTGCATCAAAAGCTGCTTAATTTTCTTTTCCTTAGATGACGCTAGCCGCTTAATCAGCTCGGTCTTCAGCTTTAAAAATTTGTTAGTAAGTGGTGGACTAATAATAATATCCTTTACCTCTCTGGAAATTTCGTTGTCAAGCTGGCCCACTACATAATAAAATTTTGTAGCATCTCTTGTTATACCAGATATTGTGAACTGCCCTTCTACTAGCGCAAACCAAAGTTCAGGTTCCTCCGGGCAGAACGGGGGCAGTCTAGCGCTGACTTTAAAAATTTCAATATCACTATCGAGAGATTTTTCTGTCGGCGTGGTACCACTATGTGCATCTTCATATTCTTTATCCATCGTTCAAAAGCGGGGTCACCAGTTTAGGAGTTAAACAATATATTTATTAACAGTTTAACACTCGAACAATATAGATATTCGATATCCACAATTTTATTTATTACAAAATCAAATTACGTTTTTTCTCGCTAGCCCTTGTCAAAATTCTCGATCATGCGCTCTGTACTCTTTCTAGAGCGTTCTCTTAGAAATGACAAAATAGTTTGAATTTAAAAATTGTGAGAGAAATAAGTAATGTCAAATACGCCGTATACTACGGGTATCGTGCGGATATGCTTGTTTATTAAATATATATAAAAAATAATATTTTATAAATTAAATAATAAAAGTTAATATATGTGAAATACAAATAAATATAATATACATAAACAAATAATAAATGCCAGGTAGCCTACACTATATTAAACTCAATTTCTCCTGTATTTAAATGTTACAATGTTATCTAATAACCATTTGCTGTTGTTACTCAGTTCCTTAGTATAAAATCCGTTAAAAAAAATTAAGCAATAATGAATTAGTGGTGCCAGTTCGTATTTAAATAGTTTTAATAGTCGTAGATAAATAAAAGTAGAATAATACGCGGAGCAACGATTTCTTTCTGTGTTATTAGAACGTTGGCTTTTGCATAGATTTATCTATCCACGTATAATCGATGAATTAAAAACATATTATTTTTATGGTTTTAAGTATATTTCATATAGTAATTTTATTATACTATATAATAATTTAAGTAGCTAGTAGGAGCTTATCCAAATGACCTTAAACAAAGCTATGTTCGCCCTGTTCACAAAAAGGGTAAACAAGACGACATTAGTAATTATCTCCCTCTTACCCTCTCTTGATAAAATAATTGAAAAATACTTCAGCGCACAAATTTATACCTTTTACGGCGACCATAAAATAATTAGTAAAAATCAGCACGGTTTCCAGCCAACAAAAAGTACCACGTCTCTTTTATCTAGGTTTGCGGATGAAGTAAATGGGCATTTACATAGAAGAAGACACGTTCTGGCTCTTTTTATAGATTTTTCTAGAGCATTTGACACTCTTAATCATAGAACCTTAATAGAAAAGCTCAATAATACAGGTATTAGAGGTCCCGTTTTAAAATGGTGCAGAGAGTACTTAAGAAAAAGGTTCTATTTTGTAAGAATAGGAAATATCAAAAGTGATGTAATATCTGTTTCTGAAGGCTCAGCTCAAGGATCTGTGCTCGGGCCATTGCACTTCATAGCGTACGTAAATTATATGAATAATATATTTAAATTTTGC
The DNA here is from genome assembly GCF_905220565.1 of Melitaea cinxia. Classification (NCBI taxonomy): domain Eukaryota; kingdom Metazoa; phylum Arthropoda; class Insecta; order Lepidoptera; family Nymphalidae; genus Melitaea; species Melitaea cinxia. The sequence goes on from NC_059416.1 coordinate 9,904,148, forward strand.
TCATCGTATCAGTACGCTGATGACACTTACCTCTTAATAGCAGATTCAAACGTAAACAAAGCACTGGAAAAAATGCAGCATGATTTTGATTTACTAAATAAGTGGTGTCATGACAACGGGCTTGTACTTAACGCATCCAAGACAAAACTAGTTCACATACGCTCACCATACACTAAGACGTTCTTCGAAACAAATAATAGATTAAAAGCCCATAATCATAATTGTATTCATCTATACATCAACCAATGCAAGTGCCCAGTCATAGAAACCGTTGAAAAGCATACTTATCTTGGATTAGTGGTGGACTGTTACTTTAATTGGAAACCTCATATAAGTACTATATGTGACAAACTCAGAGCCTTCTTGGCTAATGTAGTTATAATTAAGAAGAAAATACCATTTAACATTCTAATTATGCTTTACAATGCTTTGGCTGATTCGATCATAAGCTACGGTATCACGACCTATGGTAGAACCTTTAAAACTTATCTTAATACTATACAAAGTTTACAAGTAAGAATCCTAAAACAAATCGTAACTCCTAAAATAAAAGAACAATATAAAAATGATGACGATAAACTTTTTAAGCACTGCAACGTATTACCGGTTGAATATAAATTTCAATACAATGTATTAAAAGAAAACTTTTTTAATATAGACATACAGCACAAAATTCACCATAAAATTAATACACGACAAATAACAAAACAAAAACTTATAACAACAACTGCAACAAATAACGTATATGGTGAAAGGACCACTGAATATTTGACTCCTCGCTTGTTGAATGGATTAGATCTGGCATTTAAGAAAAGAATCACAACAAAAAATTTAAGAAATGAATTGAAGTCGTATTATCTGAACATCCTGTAACTGTTTGTAACAAACCGGTATTGCGTCTCGATCGCCTTACGCCGCGTACGCATTTACACCTAATTAAAAGATACCTACTTACTTTAATTTGTAGAACTACCCACCTTATTTGTAATTGCCTAAATGAACTGTATTCAAACTTAACACTCCGGACAAATCTCTTCGATTTTTGGAGTGTATTACTGTAATTTTCTTTAATGTAAAATGAGTTTAAATAAAAAAAAAAAGTAAAATTTATATAGTATTAGTATTATAATTAATTATCACTGGGTATTTTTATAAAATGAAAAATATTTAAAGACATTTTTAAATTTAATTATCAAATAAATAGCGAAAGAAACGAATTAAAGTTTGTTAAATAAAATTCGTAAGTAATAAGAGACAGATTTGTTCATAGTTATTATTAATTATCTTTATACTATAAAATAAAATTAATCTAATTTTATAAAATACGTAAATGAACGTGCTTTTAAAAATACAGATTACAGACCCTAGATTATTCTCAAACAACTCATACTTTACCTAAATTAATTCCAACATGCACTACTCTCAGTTTAAGTGATCGACGTCACATGGCGCGACCCCGTCGAGTACATTAGACTGCCAGGACACGGCTGGTTACCTCACAGTGCTTTTATATAATAAACTCCATTGAGATAATACAAAAGAAAGAAATAATACTATTGCCTTTTTCTCATTTATAAGAGATGGTACATAATAAGCCTAATATTTTTTTTTGAGATGGCTATATTGTGTACTGAGTGAGTTTTTATTTATTAAAATTATTCAAAATAATACAAAGGATGTATTCTTTACAAGCTTTTAGTCCGATGGAAATTCTCGTTAATATTAAGCATTTCGGTTTAAAAGAAATAATAAACCGTAATACTTACCTATTCTTCGAAGCTTCGAAGATTCCGCAATGCTTGAAGACAAAAGTTTTCGAGCAATGCGTCCTGCCTGTGTTAACATACGGAGCCGAGACGTGGACACTGACGAAGGGACTGGTCCACAATTTTAAAGTCGCTCAACGTGCAATGGAACGGGCTATGCTTGGGGTCTCTCTCAAGGACAGGATTAGAAATGAGACTATCCGCGAGAGAAAGAAAGTAACCGACATAGCCCACAGAATTAGCAAGTTGAAGTGGCAGTGGGCTGGTCATCTGTGTCGCAGGACCGATGGCCGTTGGAGTAGACGGGTGCTAGAGTGGAGACCGCGACTTGGCAAACGCAGTGTGGGACGTCCTCCGGCCCGTTGGACCGACGATCTACGTAAGATTGCCGGTGTAGGCTGGATGAGGATTGCGGAAGACCGGGATGTGTGGCGCGAACTTGGGGAGGCCTATGTCCAGCAGTGGACTGCGATAGGCTGAAGTGATGATGATGATGATGAATACTTACCTATTCTTATATACTTTATTGCATTTAAGAACAGAATATACAGAAAATTACATACCTATGTAGTTGATGGCAAAGGTGGACTTATCCCTAGAAGAGATCTCTTCCAGTCAACCAATGGTCATGAGGAAGAGTGTCATATAGCGGGGGACACAGTGCAAGAAATAACAATATTGAGAAAATAGTTGAATAACTGTAATGTATTACAAACTTATAAGTATAAATACATACACACAGACATATCATACATATATATACATACCTTACATTTATACATACATATACATATATATATATACATACACACATAAATACATACAAATACATAACATAATAGATAGGTAATTATATACTTACATACTCACTAAGTAGATGATTGTAAATTGACTTGAGAAATAAAGTGCTCCTTTAATTTACGTTTGAAGGAGACAAGGGAAGGACTTTTTTGGATACTTTCAGGGAGTTTGTTCCACAGTATAGAGGCGCGTACCGTAAATGAATTAAGTTTGAATTTTGTATTGCACTTTGGTACATCCAGCTTTGTTGTAATGCCAGGGCGCCTGGTACGATTAGGAGAGGGTAGGAAGTGAAAACGGGATCGAAGATAAGAAGGATTCTTAGGCTCTGTTTCCTTTTTAAAGCTGATGTATGTCGTTTTTCTTTTTCATTATTAAAGTTAACTTTATCTGTGGGTTTATCTATTCGCAACCAATTACAATTCTTATGCTTCAGATGATGGAACCTATTATCGATCACTAATAAAATAGTTCAGTAAGGGGCTGTCCGTAAAACACGTCACGCTGAATTTTACCGTTCTGGGCCCTCTCTTCTCCTTGACATGTTAAGACAAATTTTCAGTGACTCCCTAACAAATATTGCGTCATAATCCCCTCACAAACGATTTCGTGAAACTTCTTTAGAATCTTTGTGATTTTAAACTCGATGTAACGAAAACGCGTCACGATAAAGAAACAAATACATAACTGTATAGGCGAGAATGTGATAGATTGAATTACATAGTATTTTATACTCTCGGTGAAAAATGCTTTAGTAGCTACACTTCCACAGAAGTTTCACTTCTGTCGTGCGTGAAATGCAGACTGGTTTTTATCTCTTTCTTTGTTTATTTGTAGATTTTTTTGAAGATATATAAAAAATCTTTCCCTTGTCATCATGCTAAGCAAGTCTCCCTTTAATTTGTTAACATATTTTGTGTACAGGTATTTAAAAAAGGTATTTTTTAGGAAAATTTTTCACTGTGAAGACAATGCAAATGATTTTTATTTGATCGCCAAAAAAAAAAACAACAACATTAATTGTAAAGATACATTAAAAAAATATTTATATGTAATATTTTAATAAAAAATGAATGTTGCTAAGCGCATAACTCGAGAACGGCTCACCCAATCCCGCTATTTTTTTATGTTCCTTAAAGGAACATGGAAGGTAATAATATAAAAAAAAAAAAATTAAAAACATTATTTTTACTATTAACCGTTGACAGAACCAAATCTATCCGGGCAGCTAGTTGTTAAATATTTTCTTCTTGTAACGCAGAAAATAAAATATAAAAATGGTTTAACTTCTCTACAATTTCAATTAAAACTCTTATGTTTGTATATTCTGTGAAAAGTCAATTACCAAGGAGTTTTTTCTGCACTTTAAGAAAAAAAAATCTGTTCATTATTGTGCACAATAAGAGCGTGTCGGTTTCACCAGATGGCGTTACCCGTCGACCCATTATCGAAACCGATACTTTGTCGTCTGTGTTTTTTGGAATCACTTTCCGATATTAATATCAGCGGTCTTATTGTTAGTGCAGACTGCGTTCTATTTAACAGTTTCATAATTTATATAAAGTTTTCATAATCATATTTTCTATGATTCGCTTATTAATTTCATTATTCTAAGCCCAGTTTGTCTTTTGGTATGCTTAGATAATGACGTAAATTATCCAATACAGATCCATAATCTGGCTCGGAGAATTCAATAAAATTTACCGTTACTGGGTACATTACCTAAGTTTGTAATGTATCTAATGTTAAGATGTTAATTTTTATTTTATTGTTTGATATTTTTGCTACCTTAACTTTCTTTTATTATTGTTGTTTTTTTTTTTATTTTGTAAATGATATTATTTTTCTCTTTCGTTAAGAGCCATTTCACAATTTTACGCTCTGCAAGTTTAGGTAAATTTGGTCGCATCACGCGAGTCGTACGAGCCGCGCGATCTTTGTGCTAGTACGTATAGTGTGACAACCAAAAGACCATCGTGATCATTTTCTGATGTATAATAAAAATTATAACTATGGTATAAAATGTTTTTTACATAATTAATTTGTTAAAAATTTCAAGTATGTTATATAACAACAGTCAATAAATTTAAAATAAAATTAAAAAAATCAATTTTATGAAACAATTTTTTTAAATTGATTTAGTTTTTTCAGTTTACGAATGAATCTAATATTTACGATATGAATAAAAAAGCATTTAATGACATCGACACCGACAAACATATTAATTAACAAATAACAAAACAAACAGATTGAAATGCCTATTTGTATTGATAGTGTGAGAAAAGAAAATTAAATTATACATTTGTTTACAGAAATTATCATTATATTATTTTACAGTCATTTTCGTAATATGTTTATTTTATTTATATTTTATTATGAAAGTATCAAATGCGTTTTATCCGCTATAACAACAGGCGCTTGGCGCGTGTGAGCGAAAGAGACGGCTGCGCAGAATTTGGCGTGGACCTTACCTCTAAGAGCGCTAGCGCTCGACTGATTTACCGGGCTTGATGCGTGGCAATATATACTATCTTTTTATTATTTAATATAAAATGTATTAAAAATAATTACATCTTTTAATTATTTTTTTTTGTATTCCTTAATGATGTAAGTTTACTTTGATGAAGATAGTTCGTTAAAATTTCTTAGTTTTCTAAGAGAAATATCGCTTTTAAAATTGTACTTATTTGGAAAATATTCGTAACTTTAAATTTTTTTTATCGTTTAATAGAGATACAAATGGAATAAAAATCTATGATAGTGGACAACAAAATTATATTCCACATATTATGATATTTTTTTAAAATGGTTTCAACGTAGAGGTTATTGAAAAGTAGGACTTCAAAGTATACATTGCGACCGTTTACCCAGGGAGGAGGCTGATGAAAAGGTTAATAATTTTATACACATAATATAAATCAAAATTTTGATCTGACTATGGATTACAACAAAGGTTGCTCTATTATATTTCAAGAATATAAATTACATTATTGCATCCAACACTGAGATTAACGACGTCAAAATATTACAATTTCGCGGATTGTTACCGATTTTTGTGAAATGGCTCTTAAGTGTGTGTATCATCTTATGGCGAAATAAATTTTTTCATTTCATTCCATCATTTACTTAAAAGTAAAAAAGTGAGAAATAATAGTCCTAAGTCTACACGAAATTATGTTCAAAACAAAAAGCTTAAAATAGTGCTGCGATTTCTTCTAGAAAAACGTATTTCAGAGGATTTCATGATTAATAAATTATTTAAACCTATTTATAGGTGTACTTAAAAAACTAGATGACGAATTTTTGTATATTATATCTGTTGAATATAGTAAAATTATTTCTACTGATAAGTTGAAACATTAAATCCGTACACGTTTTCTTTTCATATTCATATCATTAGTTAATACACGAAACCACTAAAAGCTTACCTTAAGCTTAAGGGTACTAGTACGATTCCCAGTTTTTTTTTATGTCACCAAGTCGGCGAACAAGCGTACGGCTCACCTGATGGTAAGCGATTACCGTAGCTTATAGACGCCTTCAACACCAGAAGCATCGCAAGCGCGTTGCCGACCGAATCCCCAACCCCCCCAGGAGCTCTGGTCACCTTACTCACTAACAGGAACACAATACTGCTTGAAAACAGTATTATTTTGCTGTGATCTTCTCTAAGGTCGAGGTACTACCCCAGTCGGGCTGCTCCATATTTTGAGCAGGAAATTCCTGCTGTGCCCTACCTCAGTTTGGATTTCTTATTTGTTTTTATAATTGTGTACTTATTATTTATAATGTATATTTATCAAAAATATATGTTTATATCAATTGGCTGTTATGTAATTATGTAACGCACGCATTAAGCTGCCCATCTTAGGAACAGACGACCGTGCGTATGTAATAAAATAATAAAAAAAGTTAGGTATACAATTATAATATTTCTAGGACAAATAACGCGCCATTAGGCCCACAGTCGCAGAACACGCCATTGTGCTGAATTTCAAAGTTTACGTAAACAAAACTCTTAAATTCTCGCCACGAAATGCAAATATCAAGGTTAATGCTTTAATGGTACATAAAACAAGTGTCTCATACATTTGGACACGTTATGTCTTTTTGTTATAGATGACATTAGTTCTCTAGTATATGTTTAATCTATACAAACATGCCTTCAGCGTTTTTGTTTTATATTCGCTTTCTATGGCACGTTGACAGTCGTGTGTAAAAAAAGTCTTACATAGATTTGGACGATTTATTTTTATTTATATATACATATATTACATGGTATCATTTAGTTGATCTACGTATACCTAACATATACATCTACGTGAAAATCAAATTATGACTGGAGCTTTGTCATGTAGAGTTCATTTGATTTAATCAGACAATTTAAAAGGCTAAGACAAACGTCCCATGCTTACATACTCACATGCTATGATTGAAAGTAAATATTTTCGATGAAAAATGAACTGTAATACAACAACTTAAAGTTGATTTTCCTATACTTTGTTTTGAAACGTAAATCTTGCATCGACGCACTAATCGAGGCGCGAGCTTCTGTACTATTAATGCTATCTATAATAATATAAAAAAAGATTCAGCCGTTCGTTTGTGTATGATGTTATTTTATTTAGAAGGCTATATAGTAATCAAGTTTACGACTCAAAGTAGATAAACAGTTGTAGTAAATTTGTTGCAACACAATCTCATTTGTATTTTTAAGGAATTATAAATTTCGAACTAGACAATTTTATACTGTTTTTCTGTAAATACTTTTTTTTAATAGCATACAGCATTACGTAATTAAAGTTAATTAAAAGTAACAAAGACCTTTTAAATCGTGAAAAGAAACGTTTCGATGTGTGAAGTTTATATATAAAAACATTAAACATTGCTAGTACAAAAAAAAAAAGAAAATAAACAAATAATTAAATTACAGAATACCTAATAAGTAAATAATAAATATTTGTTTACTTTATAACTAATAAATTAATTACTTCAAAAATATTTAGATTCATACTAATATTGCCTTGGTAACATTTTATTTTTAAGAATAGAGTGATAAGAAAAATTTCAAAATATTTTATATAGTATGTTTTTGTCAAAATCGTGGCAGAGTCGCGGGACCGTGCAGTACTCGAATAATAGTTCGTTTGAATTCCAGAAAGCGGTCAGTCTGAAAGTCTAAGCTTAGACATACTTAAGTAGATGTCATTTCACGTTGCATTACTTTGTCTTCATTTAACGCTTATGGATTCTAAAATTTTCGTAAATTATAATGACAATTTAAATTAAAAAGCGTACAATAAAATAAATTTAACTGAATATCGATTTGTTTTTTATAAACGTAAAACTTTTTTAGTGCATAATATCATTGCAATTATTACTTTTATCGTGTACGTTATTATTATAATGAAAAGTATTTTATTACTTTTTAACGACCTTAATAAAAAAAGTGACTTTTACACAGCCTTAAGTCTTACTCGTAGTTTTACTTCATACCGCGATTTTTTAACATATGTTTATTCTCTTCAAAAGTTCTAAATTATAATTATAATATTTATTGCTTCAATTAGTTTAGTGAATATATATCAGATATTATTATCCATTTAATCTAATAACGAGTAATCCTTATTAGATTAGTTTTCTGCCAGTAAAAGTCGCGTCAAAATCGGTCCAGCAGTTTCGGAGATTAGCCGGAACAAACAGACAGACAGACAGACAAACAAAAATTGTAAAAAATGCTATTTTGGTATATGTACCGTGTCCATATGAATGTATCCATATGAATTTAGTAAAAAGCGGTTATTTTAATATTACAAATAGACACTCCAATTTTATTTATTTGTATAGACTAGGTATCTATTAAGGTCAAACAACACTGGAGCGGAAAAGAGGGTCGATGAAAACCAAGCCAAAGAGTCAGTCAGTGTCAGTAATTTTATGACTTCGAAGATAATATCTGAAAAACGTAAAATTAGTTACGAATTTAAGTCTTATTTACAAGTTGAGTGACTTTCTTGAGCGCAGAGTAATGTCTTCTACCCTATAACGTTCTTATAGCTTACCAAAAGTAAAAATAGTTTTGTAGATTGAGTTACTAGATCGCGACATTTACACGTGAAATTAAAAGATAAAAATAAACGATAATCAGAAGAATTCAGAGCTGGATTTAGAGGTCTAGAGGCCTCGGGACAACAAAGGAGTGGAGGCCCCTTGGTACCAAATTATTTCCCAAATAAAATGGACATTGTTTTTTTAGTCAAATTGGAAACAATAAATAATTCATTGTAAAACCAAGTTTTATTTTTATTTGAGTGGTCAATTTTTGATATAATATCCAAAAATGTTTAGAATTACTAATGTGTGGGTAACACAAAAATAAAATCGTACATATTAAAAATAGCATGGTGTCGTCTCCTGTCAAAGACTTTCATTGTAATATGAAACTTTGAATAGTTACGGGTCTCTGTAAAGAACTCACTATAGACGGTGCCACGGTTCGCTTAAACAGAAAATAAAAATCATCATATCAAAAATTTCGCTCTAGCGGGTACATCGTTCCATAGCTTAATTGGCTAGAGCGCCGACACGGTCAGTCGGAGACGCGGGTTCCAACCCCGCTGGAGCAGTCAATTTTTGATATAATATTCAAAAATGTTTAGAATTTCTAATGTGTGGGTAACACAAAAATAAAATCGTACATATTAATATAATCGTAAACAAGAATTATCTGCAATTAAATTTTAGCGTTAATGAATCGAACTTTCCAAGCTCTTTTCGCCGAAAAATCGTTGATGATTTCGCTGATATCTAGTTCCCGAAGCAAACACTTTCAATGCTCAGGAGAGAAAGCTTTGATAGACGGTTTTGTTCCATAGTGGTCAAAGCCTATTTTTTTAATTTTCGTTTTTGAATATGAGCGCTTTCCAGTGCAATTTTATACCATCAAAACCAAAAATATGCTCTATGCAATTTCAAGGTTTGGGAATGTAGTTCTGATATTTTGAACTTCGAGACTTTGGTAGTAATAGTTCCTTAGATTGGTCTTTTCCACAATCTTTTTTGTATGAGTCGATCAAAGATACAAATTGAATCAACTCATTACCAAGACTAGGTTCTAAATCATTCTGATAAACTTTCACCAATGCCTCTGCTGCAGCGTGCAAATTTTCAGCATCTATCTTCTTGATGTGATTAAGGAATCCAAATCTCATTTTTGTACAAAGTACTGTAGGTAAAGGTAAAACGCGAAAAAACCAAAAAACTGTATGGAACAGTCTATGGTTGAGTGAGAGATGACATGTAAAGGAAGGTTATGAGGGAAACCAAACCCAATGAAAGTCGATCTAATACTGAATTTATTAAGATTATTTTGAGAATATATAGGCAGAAGTACAGACGTCATTTGACGTCATTCGTAGTAAACAAATATCAATTTCATTAGAAATCTGCATTAGTAAAATAACAATTTCGTAATAAATCAGCTAAATTAAAGAGGTTACTAATTAGCAAAACAATCATATTGCTCAATGTGCGTTAAACCCGTACATCCTTCCGACTCAAAGAAGAAAGATAATTTTGATATTAAAATCTACAATAACAATACAATTAAAAAAATAAAAATATGAAAGGAAAAGTTGTTTACTAGTGTTTACTAGCCTTTTGATTTTTTTTCCGAAGCCTTTATTGTCCTCCCCTAAATCCGGTCCCGGAAGAACTTGTATACTCGTAATGTTAATACGGAGAGAATTTTTGTTTATCAATTCAAATAAATGAATGAAATTAAATACATTTTGTTACTCGTCTTTATAGGAATTTATGATCCACATACATTAAAAGGGAAGTCATGTCATGAATATTTTTTTAAAAGCGCCTTGACGGGATTTTGTCCACGTTGCTTGATCATTTGTTAGTCGTGACAGCCTATTACATGCTTGATGGGATATTTATCATCCTTCGGAGAAATTAGGCTTTTTTATTACATGCCGAACATTAAGGATGTTCGTAAGACATAAAATAATGCTTAGTCACTTCCGTTCAATATATTATTATCGTAAAATGGAACGTTCACATACATAAAACAAACGAATAAGAAAAAAAAAGAAACGTTTGCTGACGGCATGTTGTTGTTATAAAATTGTAAGTAACTTTTTTACTACTTATCTTTTATAAATAACTAGCTGTGGCTCGCCGTTTTACCGGTGTTGATTTGAGGAAAAAATGGTACAAAATATTATATAACCTCCCTTAAAAGATATTTTCAATCCGAACAACTAGTTTCTGAGATTAGCGAATTCAAACAAACTCCTCAGCTTTATAATATTAGTAAAGACAAGTACAACTAAAATCCTTACTAAAATATACGCAGACATAATTAATTAATTAATTATTAACAGTTAGAATACCATTATAGCGTTATTTTAACTACATCAGTGTGATGTCTATGTTCGCCCAGTGGTATGCCATTGTAACAAGATTGCAATATTACCGAAACGGCATACCCAGTAGGTTATAAATCCAGTTGGATTTTGCACTGAATTTATCGTTTCATTGTATAAATTTTTATATGACAGCTTTGCTCTGGTTACGAGATTGGCCGTTTAGCGTCTTTGTCCGCAATTAGGTCAGCAGTTAGTGCAAGCGATTAATTCCATACGATTCGACATCGAGCGATACGTGTGTTAGATGTGGCTTTTTGTTTTTTTGTTTCTTTAGTAACTTCATTATCACGATACGCGGTTTATTGATAGAGACGGAAAAAAAATCTCAGTGAGGTAGGATACAGTAGTAAATATCTTGATCGGTATTTGGAGCAGCCCAACTGCGGGAGTACCTTCTATTGTACTGGGGAAGTAACGTAGCTAGAGCTCCTGAGGGAGGGTAAGGGGTTAGGGTCGTCAAAGCGTTTGCAATACTCCTTTTGTTGCAGGCGTCCATAGGCTACGGTACACACTTACCATTAGGCAGACCGTTTGCTTGTTTGCCACCGTCTCAGTACGAAAAAAAGATAATGAATATACAAAAATGACAAGCGTAGAAATATAAGTCATTAGAGCTTCTTTACTCCTGATTTAATATATGTCAAAGATCATTAATACGGTTGCGAAACGAAACGTTGCATGTTTTATAAGGATGGCCGCACCTTTGGGCAATTACGTCAAGATAGAGAATAAGTTAAATAGGAAGAAATTTATGCAAATTGCGAATAATAAGCATACGGTCTTGAGACGCTTGTTATATCAGGCACACACTATTTGAGAGTAGTTTTATTTATCCGTGATATTCTATAAAGTTGAGTTACTTCACCTGTCGAGCAGCTCTAGAATTTGAGCTAAATTATTCCTGTTGTGCCCTATTTCAATATAATTTTCTGTAAACATATTCGTTGATTATTCAGATATTGTTTACATGAACACGATATACAAACACCGCTTCTTTGATCCTAATTTCAGCATTTTAATCAATTTGATTTATTCTGTGACTTGTTTGTCGAGTAATTCAATCGATTACCTAAACGTGTCATAACAAATACAATCGTCTGTTTTAGCAGACTGTTAACAATTAAAATTAACTTTCGGAGTTCACTCATTAAGAATCATTAAGAATCCACTTTTTATATAAGGACCCCGGTATGAAAAAAATATGAGGAGTAAAATCTACTGAACGAATGTCCTCGTTACGTTTTCTAACGATAGATGGCGTTATTTCATTCGTTTATTTACCATGTGATATAGTATTGAGCTTTTTCTCTTGCTCTCCGAGGCACGGTGGGGAGACCCACAAGGACTGCACAAGCACTCAGACCACGGCAAACATCTGTATGCCCAATACAAATGTTTGTCATGTGCGAGGATCGAACCCGCAACCGCCAGCGTAACAGATACAATCCACGCCTGTAACCGTTGCGCCAACGCGGCGTCACCTTCTAAGACTAGTAAGCCTTTTTTGTGGCTATTTAGACAGTCTATCTAAAGAAGTAAACTCCAATCGTGCGTCGGAGCTGACACACACTTTTTCTGATGTAAAACACTTTATTTTACAGATTTTGGAAATGTATTTCAGATTGGTTGAATGTACTTCCAAGTTTTTCTTGCATTCGTTGGTTATGTTTATACAACAGTAAAATGAAAAAAATGTGTGGTATAATAATACCAATACAATGGTCAATACAATGGTCATGAGACATGGTCGCTAACTATAAAACTATTATAAATTTAAGAAGGCAATGGAAAGTGCTACACATATTTAGAATATTTGAATTGGAAGTCAAAAAGTTGCTTATATAATATGACAACATAAGGACATGGGTTGTTTATCGTCTTTGTAGTCATGAAATGGTACTTTATAAGAATCTAATGGGCTGTAATATTTTTCTCGAAATGTTAAATTTCCTCTTGGAAACGTCTCTATCTTCGTACACCTCTCACTACTAAAATTATCCATTACAAATATTATAATAATACCCTACTAAAATTTCAATTTTTCAGTAGATTTTGTTTCTCGTATCATCATCATCATCATCATCAGCTTTTGTTGTAGCTTCATCTGCGTTTTTTATACTTCAAAACCGAAACTATTATTAGATTTTAAGATATTCACTTTACAAAAATTACGAAGAAATTCTGTAAAAATATTTAGTACTTTTACATTTGTAGGCAAATTTTTTATACTAAAATTAATACGTGTACGACAAAAAATTAAATTAATATTCTATTTTAGCCAAAAAGAATCTGAACTTTATTGATTACTTTTATTTTAGTTTTATGAATGGTTTTATAAAATACTGTTGTCGAAATTTTCAAATTGCAATGCAAAACATACCTAGGTACTTTATGTTTTAACCCAAAAGCGAAAACACATAATAAATACCTCATATTAAGGACACATTCACAGCTCCTGAACACATATTAAAGTCTTCACGGTATATTTCAGTCTGGTATGTGAAGGTACGTCGTAAATGTTATTGTTATAATAAAAGGGCGTCAATTCATCTAAGATTGCTAGGTACTTTATGTCATTCATAACTTAAGATAGGCAGCTCTGTAGTAGCCTTTCATCTTTAGCTTTTTATTTGTATCGACAATTGTGGTTCTAGTTTTGTAAAAGATGATGAAAGGATGTTTTGTTAAAACTATTTGTGCATCATCTTTTCAGATTTTTTTGTATTGATTTTCTTTGTATTTTAGTAAGTTACGCAATCAATGAGATGGCAAAAAAGTAAGTTTTTTTTTGTGTATTATGTAAATTAAATATAATTTATTTATTTAGTTTTCCAATAATGTGCATACGAAACAAAATTTAACATATGGAATGGAAAATAAACTAGTCCTAGTTATTAGCTTCGCGACCTTTTTGTTGTGTTGATGATTAATTAGTAACACGACTTTCACAGCAAATACACACATATTTATATTATCAATACATATAATAAAAATGTCAATATGTATGTGTGTTTGTGCATGCTAATCTAAGAAACGGTTTATCGGATTTAGATGCGGTTTTCAAAAATGTATTGTGGTAAGCTTCATTAGTCATTAGTTCATTAGTCATAGACATTAGTCATGTCCTTTTCATGCTAGAGGTTGTCTGGAAGAGATCGCTCTTTTAGCGATAAGACCGCCTTTTGTACATGTCTATATTTTCTTTTACGGTGTAAAATTTTTCTCTGATAGTGTACAATAAAGAGTATTTGTATTGTATTGTATTGTAAACATTTAGTGTTTGTTTCATGTCAATCGGATCATAAATAAAAAAGTTATGCTAATTTAAAGAATCAAGTTGAACATATACGCCCAAACGACGGTGTTTATAATTCAAAATAAACCAACAGATATATTCAAAAAATGCTGTCCCTATTAAGTCACTATTCTACGCGGACGAAGTCGTGGGTAAATAGTAGTAAGTCTAGTAATAAATAAACATTGTCAGTGCTAGACCAGATCTGATGTCAGTTTTATTTAATTCATTACTTACTTTAAAAAAAATACTAGTACGGCTATTCTATGACCTAATAACGTTAATTGTTTTGTTAGTAGAGAAGTAGGCGTAGTCACTTGGGGCAGTTGCAGGATCGCCTCAATGTAGATGGTTTCCGTTCTATGTTTCCATTAAATTCAAAAGTCTGGTGAAATAAAGACTAAGATGTTTAAATAAAAGGACAGCGAGTTGTCAGTGACACAGTTTATTGACGACTGACGCGGTCATCGAGCGCGACAGTAGATTGACCGTTCGTTATAATACACCTTCACCCTGATTTAAGACATACATTTAAAAAAAAAAAAAAAACGATTTACGTATACATTTACATAACGTAACCAGTTCAAAAGGTATGAACTATTACCTGTGACAATCTATTTAAGTACAATAAATAGCTTAATTAAATGCTAAACATTAATTATGACAAAAATTACAAAAAAAAAAAAAAATAATGCCTTTATTACCGTTAATGGGTTTCAAACATTATCTATACTTAATGTGATGGTAGTGCAAATCTCGTTTCTCAACTAGAAAAAAAGTTAGGTTCAACCAGATCATGTATCGGGACCGAATCAGCTGATTGATTTGAATCAGGAAATCTCATCCAGACCCGATAAAGTTTTCCTCATCAGCTCTAGACAAATCTTCTGCGTTACATACTTTATATAGTCTAGATAGAGCACGTCCGGTCCGGTTCTTCTTTCTTAGAAGGACCGGACCGGACGTGCCCTATCACATATAAATTATTAAATATCACACTCACACTACTATCACAATAATATATTACATTAAATATCAAATGAAAAAATTTCTAGTCAGGTTGGTAAAGATATATAATATTTAAGCTTAATAATTTGATGAAATGCAATGGCTTTAGATTACAAAAATAGCTTAAAATAGAATTAGCCCTCCTGCTCCAGTTGAATAGAGTGGTAACTTTTTAATAAAAATAAGATATATATTTTTTTAATTTTATGATAAACTTTCAGGCAGTTGAACTGCATTTTAGATTTTTAAGAAGATCGTGATAATCT
This sequence comes from Melitaea cinxia, assembly GCF_905220565.1. Classification (NCBI taxonomy): domain Eukaryota; kingdom Metazoa; phylum Arthropoda; class Insecta; order Lepidoptera; family Nymphalidae; genus Melitaea; species Melitaea cinxia. The sequence continues at coordinate 9,919,722 of NC_059416.1, forward strand.
GTTGTGAAATCGAAGTTACAATCATTTTTTATGTAGTTTCATTTTGGTCACAGGGCAGGACTGGCTTTGTCGCACCGAAGAAGCTGCTGTCCGTCTTCGGCCTGTGTATTTGAAAGCCAGCAGTTGGATGGCTATTCCGGCATCGGTCGGCTTTTTAAGTTCCAGCTTTGTAGTGGAACTGTGTTATTTCTTAGTCGCCTCTTACGACACCCACGGTAAGAGAGGGGGTGGCTATATTACTTACTGCCGTAGCCACACAGCTAAAGTAATCGGAGATGTAGTCGCAACTGTACGTCGATTTTATGTAAATGTTTTGTATTATTCCTAATTACCAAAATCATTTGTGATTTGTTCATTCATGATTTCTGATCTTTTATTATTTTAATAACAATGAACTCATCGTGCCAAAACTTCACAAATTATTATGTACGATTTTATTTTTGTGTACCCACACATTAGGATTTCTAAACATTTTTGAATATCATATCAAAAATTGACCGCTCCAGCGGGATTCAAACCCGCGTCTCCGACCGACCGCGTCGGCGCTCTAGCCAATTAAGCTATGGAACGATGTACCCGCTAGAGCGAAATTTTTGATACGATGATTTTTATTTTCGGTTTAAGCGAACCGTGGCGCCGTCTATAGTGAGTTCTTTACAGAGACCCGTAACTATTCAAAGTTTCATATTACAATGAAAATCTTTGACAGGAGACGACACCATGCTATTTTTAATATGTACGATTTTATTTTTGTGTACCCACACATTAGGAATTCTAAACATTTTTGAATATCATATCAAAAATTGACCGTTCCAGCGGGATTCGAACCCGCGTCTCCGACCGACCGCGTCGGCGCTCTAGCCAATTAAGCTATGGAACGATGTACCCTGTTGTATTATAATTTGTATATAAATCTCGTGTCACAATGTTTGTCCTCAATGGACTCCTAAACTACTTAACCGATTTTAGTCAAATTTGCACACCGTGTGCAGTTTGATCCAACTTAAAAGATAGGCTATATTTTATTTTGATATATTATGTTATTATTATATTTCAGAAAAAAATAAGGTGATACGAAGTTCGCCAGGTCAGCTAGTATATATTATAGATTATAGATAATAATATAATTCATGACATTTTGGCTCGATGAGATCAAAATTATTATTGAAAGGAATCAAATTCAAATTAATTTAGTAAGATGATTCTACAATTTGGTAGCGAGTAACCTAATTCGCTAATGCTTGATTTTCTTTTATTTGCAACTAATCAAATTGGCGGCCTTTCGTTAGATAAATCCTTTTACCGAAACATTTTATTTTGTGTTTTTAAAGAATAAAGGTACAAGTCAATACTTGTTTCGTTTTAGTTGTTGTTTTATAAAAACAACATTGGCTTTATCCGTTTTGTGTTCATCAAATTCTTGTGCTTGTAGCAATGTTTGATAAAAACTTATTTATCTTATTTTATTTCAATAACTTACACGAACAATCTTTATGATATTTAAAAAGTTTTTTTTAAAGTAATACTGATTGAGGCGCATGAAGGTAAAATTTTTACGGATGATACGGCAACGTTTTGATGAAACGGCAACGTTTTGATGAAACGGCAACGTTTTGATGAAACGGCAACGTTTTTGTCGATGGCGCTGGAACGGAAATCTAAAGCTTTAGATTTGTATAAATATAAACGAGACTTAAAAATTAGTTCGCCAAAGAAATTTTACTTCTGAAATATGTAATTTGTACGCAAGCACTTTTTTATATAATTAGGTCGTCTAACAAGCGTACGGCTTACCTGATGGTAAGCGATTACCGTAGCTTATAGATGTGTGCTGCACCAGAAGCATCGCAAGCGCGTTGCTGACCCTATCCTCAATTCCCCGCCAAGAGCTCTGGTCACCTCAATCGTAATGAATGAACAGTCATAATGAAATGAAATAAAATTAAAACTGACATTACTCCCAATAACCCCGTGGAGCTCTAGTAACCTTACTCACCAACAGAAATACAACACTGCTTGAAAACAGTATTATTTAGCTGTGATCTTCTGCAATGTGAAGTTACTACCCCAGTCGGGCTGCTCCATGTAGGAAATTTCTTAATGTGCCCTACCTCAGTTAAAAATTTAAGGGTAACTTATAGAATAAATAAAAAAAATTATATAAATTTATTATTTATGAATATAAATAAAAAGTAATCATTGAATGTGTTGCTAAGCGCCAAACTCGAGAAAGGCTCAAACGATTTGACTATTTTTTGAAGTTTACAATAATAAAAAATAAGGTTTAAATGGATGGATGGATGGTATGTATGAACTAGCTTCTGCCCGCGACTTCGTCCGCGTGGGCTTCGCTCCTATTGGTCTTAGCGTGATGATATATATAGCCTTTTTCGATAAATGGGCTATCTAACACTGAAATAATTTTAAGAATCGGGGCAGTAGTTCCTGAGATTAGCGCGTTCAAGCAAACAAACAAGCAAACTCTTCAGCTTTATAATAAGTATTATTATAGATTGTGCAACGTATATTCACGTATAAAGGAATTTTTTTGTTAATTCAGTCTATAAAAGTGAATGATAAATCCGCTGTCCATGAAATTTGGTTAGTAAACAGCATTAAAAAGGATATGAGGTTAAAAAATCTTCCTAAAGGTTGTATAAAAATAAAGTAATAAACATGTGTTCGTTCGATTCCACGCTTACGTCAGTTGTGTCAAACAGGCGCGCCCTTACTGTAAGTTATACAGAAATGTTTGTGGAATACAAGAAGTGATAAAAATTGGATGTGGCACTGAGTATCTCTGACTCTGTTTTATAGAACTGTAGTGGAGTAGAGTTTTTTATTAGTTTCATTATATGAGACCTGTCAAGAAAGATAGCTTAAGCTCTTTTAACTATATTGATGAATATTATTTCAAATATGTAATTGGAGATAAAATGAACGTTGTTTTGACGCAAACGCAAAAAACTTAGAAAAAACGTAGATCGAAATGTATGTAGATTTAATTGTAGACAGTCACTGACAATATACGTATATATAGAGCAGTAACAGTTAATATCGTGTAACATCCTTACACATAAAATGTGTTTTCAAATATAGAAGCGTAACAGCTTAAAAGTTACAAAAAAACAACTGTGCTTTAGATTACACAACTGAAGTAAAACTTACGAAACGTAACTTTCTCTCTTTCTATCTTCACTAACTTATAATTATCTCTCTCTTAACTTCCGTTCGCCTCGTCCGATCACATTCGTAACGCTTTCGTCACGCATTCATCAGCTCCCCAAGTTAAGTGTGCGTAAAGAAGTTATATTTTAAAATTATTGCTTACAAGAGACAGTTGTCTTATTTATTCTTTGCTATCTAAAGTCACATCCATGATTATATTTATTTACAAACTTCATGTCCCAGCTAAGCAGGACGCTTCACAACGCTCACTGCCATCCACATCAGACATTCGTCGTACCCCACGCTACCCCGCAATACGTCCCCTATATTAGTTCCGACTTCACTAAACAAAGGATTCCTATAAAGCCTTTAATAAAGAACCCAGACAATGCAAAATATTTGTAATAAATTTTCCCTTGCTTATAGAATTTTTCATCATAACTCTTATGTTCCATAGGTTTAGTAATGTTTTTATATTGCAGAGTTGAGATGCAGCGTATTTATTTATTAAATTTTAACTAAGTATATTGGTTGTAATAAGAAATTCCGTTATCTTTGTTTTATTGATAAGTTTGCTGTCAAGAAATAGTTTGTAAGTTATATTTGTATTGAGAAATTTTATTATATATTCTATCTTGGAATTAGAGAGATAATAGAATATGCTTTATTACACACCACTCAGAAAAGATTTACATAAAAGCACTTATTTGCACATAGAGATAGTAATGTACAAAGGCTTGCAAAATTTTTGATTATGCAAATATTTCTTGAATAATAATTGAAGTTTCAATTATTTGCAACAAGCTAATTATTTCTACTGTGAATTCGGTTTCATCTATGTCTATAAAAATGTAAACTATGAATTTGATCATGTTATAATCATCAGCAAAGTGTTGTGCATCAGCCCACAAAGATTTCGGAGTTGGTACGACCAAAAAAAAAGCGTAGCAACGCGCTCTGGGTACAGCTAGTACTTAATGAGACTGTCTGAATTTTTGCTTGTAATCATTACATCATTACAGCCTATACAGTCCACTGCTAGACATAGGCCTCCACAAGTTTACGCCAAAAATAACGTGAACTCATGTGTTTTGCCCATAGTCACCACGCTGGGCAGGCGGGTTGGTGACCGCAGTACTGGCTTTGTCACACCGAAGACGCTGCTGCCCGTCTTCGGCGTGCTTGTAATAGGACGGTAATAAATCAAGTTTTGTAGTTTGAATATCTTTCGAATAGTTTTAATATGAAACTATTCTTGTTGTTCATTGTCTGCCTGTCCGTATCTTGGACTATTGAATAAGCCCGTACTTAGTATCGAACTAGTAAATAACTATAACATGTTTAGAAGAATGAAATATATTTATCCTAGAAATAGAAAATGAAATAACTATTCCCGGAGCTTATAAAAATAAACATTCATTCAATGAATGAATAAATATAGGCGAATTATAGTTTTGATCAATGAATACAAAAAGATCAACAAAACGTAATAAATGGTACACCAATCTGCAAATTGAATCAAAAGCTATTGGATTACGACCCTTTTCGATCCAGTATTATTGTTGATTTCTTTTGAATGAACTTTGTACGTCTCACGACCGTCCGTTTATCCCTTGAGCCTAAAGAAAGAACTAACTCAATTTCATTGGCATATTTTAGGTCGCTTAGTATCTAATGTATTGCATTGTGGCGCTTTATATGCTTAGATCTATGTAAATAAAAGTGAATCGCTGAATATAGTGCTAAGCGTAAAACTTAACAACGGCTGGGTCTTTTTAACCGACTTCAAAAAAAGGAGGAGGTTACTCAATTCGACCGTATATATATATACGGTATATATATATTATATACTTATATGGTCTATTGCACTCAAAAAAATAGATATAAAACATAAAATAATAGTAAGGTTTATGTAGTATTCTTCCTGTCAACCCATGGTCATGAGTAAGTGTTTTTATAGCGAGGCAAACAGTGCAAGAAGTATTCATAAAAAAAAATACATATAAGTAAATACATACATATTCTATAATATACAGATGATTACACATTAGCTAGTGAAAGCAAGTGTTTCTTTAATTTATATTCAATATATATATACTAGCTGTGCCCGCGGCTTCGCTTGCGTAGAAATCAGTGTGTCACAAAGTTTTCCCGGCAAATTTCCAGTGAAACTATCATCAAAATCGGCTTAGCTGTTCCGTAAACGTTCCTCATGAAGCCCTCTCTCCATTTGTAAAACCGCATGAAAATCCGTGGCTATATACTTACACATATACTTTTGGGGACTTTGTTTTATAATACACTAACTGTGGCCCACGACTACGTTCGCGGGGTTATGAAGATATGCATTACTATTAAGATGTTTAGCGCAAATTATTTTTTTATTTCAGTCACTTGAAATGCTTATCCACACTGAGTAACTTTTTAAAAGGCGTAATTTAGTATAATTTAATAGTTATTTTTATAAAACCTCTCTATACACCACATTTTTTATTTTATTTTCAGGCTGCAGTATAAATAACCTATCAGGCGAACTTAAAGCTGCTGTATATGTTTCATACAAACTATTAAACCCAATTAAACTCCCTTAGCGGTGGAATATCCCAAAATCCGTTCATAGCGGACGCCTACTAACTATAATCTACCTCCCTGCCAAATTTCATCTTTGTCCATCCTGGATGGATGGACCATCCAGCGGTTATTAAGTTCTCGTGATGAGTGAGTCAGTGACCTTTCTCTTTCATCCACCTCATGACACCTCCTCATCATCTATAGAGCATACATTTTAAATTTCAAGTCTCTTACTTCAAAAACATAGGACTTTCATACAAACTTACAACCCCTGTTTTATCCCTTTAGGGGTCGAGTTTCGTAAAATCCGTTCTCAGCGGATGTTTACGCCCTATAAGGAACCTACCTGCCAAATTTCAAGTTTGTAGGTGTTATAGTTTCGGAGATTTCGTGATGAGTGAGTGACCTTTCGCTTTTATATATATTAAGAAGATAGATTATAGACTAGACGACTGGCCCTGCACTGACTCCGATAACAACGAATAATTTGTTGAATAACATGATTACTGATTTATTGTCATTAAATGCTCTTACACAGTATAATTGTTGTAAAAATAATAAAAATCGCGTTTTAGACCTAGTAATAAGCTCTCTGGTTATCTCCCAGTTGAGCGAAAACAAGGACCCTCTTTCCGGGATAGAACCATTACACCCTCCTATTAAGTTTTCCGTTAAAATTAACTTTCAGGAAAAGCTCGAATCTTGTATTGGGGCTAGGTTCCGCTTCTACAAAGCTGACTATGACAAAATTAGGTGCCCTGAATAATATTCTTGGGAGAAGAAATTGTCGAGTTATGATTGCTCTTCTGAGAATTATCATTGCTAAACGTGTGCCCAAATGCAAAACACGGTCTAGTAAATATCCGCTATGGTTTTCTGAAGCACTGATAAAAGTCATCAATGAAAAATTTAAATATCCTAAAAATGGCAACCCTCGTGATTTAATTACTTTTAAGTTGCTCAGGGAGCGTTGCGCGAAGCTTCATAATCTAAACTATAAATTGTATTTGAATAGCCTGGAAACAACTTTGTCTACAAACCCTAAACTTTTCTGGAGCTTTATCAAGCGCAAAAAGGGTAAGTCAATTTCCTATCCTGCCACGATGTCCTTAGATGGCGAAGTGGCTTCTTCCGGACCTGGACAAATATAATATCATAAATAACGGTTCGTTATTAAACAGGTTTGTTATTTTTGTTGGCGTATTGGGGTATTGGCGAATTGGCACGTTGGTGCATTGGCGTGTTGGCGTGTTGGCGCATTGGCATGTTGGCGTGTTGGCGTATTGGCACATTGGCGTGTTGGCGTATTGGCGTATTGGCACATTGGCGTATTGGCGTGTTGGCGTGTTGGCGTATTGGTGTGTTGGCGTGTTGGCGTATTGGTGTGTTGGCATGTTGGCGTGTTGGCGTGTTGGCGTATTGGCGTGTTGGCATGTTGGCGTGTTGGACTGTTGGCGTGTTGGCGTGTTGGCGTATTGGCACGTTGGCGTGTTGGCGTATTGGGGTATTGGCGCATTGGCACGTTGGTGCATTGGCGTGTTGGCGTGTTGGCGCATTGGCATGTTGGCGTGTTGGTGTATTGGAACATTGGCGTGTTAGCGCATTGGCGTATTGGCGTGTTGGCGTGTTGGCGTATTGGCGTATTGGCGTGTTGGCGTGTTGGCACATTGGCGTGTTGGCGTATTGGGGTATTGGCGCATTGGCGTGTTGGCGCATTGGCATGTCGGCGTGGTGGCGTATTGGCGTATTGGCACATTGGCGTGTTGGCGTGTTGGCGTGTTGGCATGTTGACACGTTGGACTGTTGGCGTGTTGGCGTATTGGCACATTGGCGTTTTTGGCGTGTTGGCGTGTTGGCGTATTGGCGTGTTGGCATGTTGGCGTGTTGGACTGTTGGCGTGTTGGCGTGTTGGCGTATTGGCACGTTGGCGTGTTGGCGTATTGGGGTATTGGCGCATTGGCACGTTGGTGCATTGGCGTGTTGGCGTGTTGGCGCATTGGCATGTTGGCGTGTTGGTGTATTGGAACATTGGCGTGTTAGCGCATTGGCGTATTGGCGTGTTGGCGTGTTGGCGTGTTGGCGTATTGGCGTATTGGCGTGTTGGCGTGTTGGCACATTGGCGTGTTGGCGTATTGGGGTATTGGCGCATTGGCACGTTGGTGCATTGGCGTGTTGGCGTGTTGGCGCATTGGCATGTCGGCGTGGTGGCGTATTGGCGTATTGGCACATTGGCGTGTTGGCGTGTTGGCGTGTTGGCATGTTGACACGTTGGACTGTTGGCGTGTTGGCGTATTGGCACATTGGCGTTTTTGGCGTGTTGGCGCATTGGCGTATTGGTCTGTTGGCGTGTTGGCGTATTGGCACATTGGCGTGTTGGCGTGTTGGCGCATTGGCCTATTGGCGTGTTGGCGTGTTGGCGCATTGGCCTATTGGCGTGTTGGCGTGTTGGCGTGTTGGCGTATTGGCGTGTTGGCATGTTGGCGTGTTGGACTGTTGGCATGTTGGCGTGTTGGCGTATTGGCACATTGGCGTGTTAGCGCATTGGCGTATTGGCGTGTTGACCTGTTGGCGTGTTGGCGAATTGGCGTGTTGGAGTGTTGGCGCATTGGCGTGTTGGCGTATTGGCGTATTGGCACATTGGCGTATTGGCGTGTTGGCGTGTTGGCGTATTGGTGTGTTGGCATGTTGGCGTGTTGGCGTGTTGGCGTATTGGCACATTGGCGTGTTGGCGTGTTGGCGTGTTGGCGTGTTGGCGTGTTGGCGTGTTGGCGTGTTGGCGTATTGGCGTATTGGCACATTGGCGTGTTGGCATGTTGGCGCATTGGCGTGTTGGCGTGTTGGCGTGTTGGCGTGTTGGCGTATTGGCGTATTGGCACATTGGCGTGTTGGCGTGTTGGCGTATTGGCACATTGGCGTTTTTGGCGTGTTGGCGCATTGGCGTATTGGTCTGTTGGCGTGTTGGCGTATTGGCACATTGGCGTGTTGGCGTGTTGGCGCATTGGCCTATTGGCGTGTTGGCGTGTTGGCGCATTGGCCTATTGGCGTGTTGGCGTGTTGGCGTGTTGGCGTATTGGCGTGTTGGCATGTTGGCGTGTTGGACTGTTGGCATGTTGGCGTGTTGGCGTATTGGCACATTGGCGTGTTAGCGCATTGGCGTATTGGCGTGTTGACCTGTTGGCGTGTTGGCGAATTGGCGTGTTGGAGTGTTGGCGCATTGGCGTGTTGGCGTATTGGCGTATTGGCACGTTGGCGTGTTGGCGTATTGGGGTATTGGCGCATTGGCACGTTGGTGCATTGGCGTGTTGGCGTGTTGGCGCATTGGCATGTTGGCGTGTTGGTGTATTGGAACATTGGCGTGTTAGCGCATTGGCGTATTGGCGTGTTGGCGTGTTGGCGTGTTGGCGTATTGGCGTATTGGCGTGTTGGCGTGTTGGCACATTGGCGTGTTGGCGTATTGGGGTATTGGCGCATTGGCACGTTGGTGCATTGGCGTGTTGGCGTGTTGGCGCATTGGCATGTCGGCGTGGTGGCGTATTGGCGTATTGGCACATTGGCGTGTTGGCGTGTTGGCGTGTTGGCATGTTGACACGTTGGACTGTTGGCGTGTTGGCGTATTGGCACATTGGCGTTTTTGGCGTGTTGGCGCATTGGCGTATTGGTCTGTTGGCGTGTTGGCGTATTGGCACATTGGCGTGTTGGCGTGTTGGCGCATTGGCCTATTGGCGTGTTGGCGTGTTGGCGCATTGGCCTATTGGCGTGTTGGCGTGTTGGCGTGTTGGCGTATTGGCGTGTTGGCATGTTGGCGTGTTGGACTGTTGGCATGTTGGCGTGTTGGCGTATTGGCACATTGGCGTGTTAGCGCATTGGCGTATTGGCGTGTTGACCTGTTGGCGTGTTGGCGAATTGGCGTGTTGGAGTGTTGGCGCATTGGCGTGTTGGCGTATTGCGTATTGGCACATTGGCGTATTGGCGTGTTGGCGTGTTGGCGTATTGGTGTGTTGGCATGTTGGCGTGTTGGCGTGTTGGCGTATTGGCACATTGGCGTGTTGGCGTGTTGGCGTGTTGGCGTGTTGGCGTGTTGGCGTGTTGGCGTGTTGGCGTGTTGGCGTATTGGCGTATTGGCACATTGGCGTGTTGGCATGTTGGCGCATTGGCGTGTTGGCGTGTTGGCGTGTTGGCGTATTGGCGTATTGGCACATTGGCGTGTTGGCGTGTTGGCGTATTGGCACATTGGCGTTTTTGGCGTGTTGGCGCATTGGCGTATTGGTCTGTTGGCGTGTTGGCGTATTGGCACATTGGCGTGTTGGCGTGTTGGCGCATTGGCCTATTGGCGTGTTGGCGTGTTGGCGCATTGGCCTATTGGCGTGTTGGCGTGTTGGCGTGTTGGCGTATTGGCGTGTTGGCATGTTGGCGTGTTGGACTGTTGGCATGTTGGCGTGTTGGCGTATTGGCACATTGGCGTGTTAGCGCATTGGCGTATTGGCGTGTTGACCTGTTGGCGTGTTGGCGAATTGGCGTGTTGGAGTGTTGGCGCATTGGCGTGTTGGCGTATTGGCGTATTGGCACATTGGCGTATTGGCGTGTTGGCGTGTTGGCGTATTGGTGTGTTGGCATGTTGGCGTGTTGGCGTGTTGGCGTATTGGCACATTGGCGTGTTGGCGTGTTGGCGTGTTGGCGTGTTGGCGTGTTGGCGTGTTGGCGTGTTGGCGTATTGGCGTATTGGCACATTGGCGTGTTGGCATGTTGGCGCATTGGCGTGTTGGCGTGTTGGCGTGTTGGCGTGTTGGCGTATTGGCGTATTGGCACATTGGCGTGTTGGCGTGTTGGCGTATTGGCACATTGGCATGTTGGCGTATTGGCGTATTGGCGTGTTGGCGTGTTGGCGTATTGGTGTGTTGGCATGTTGGCGTGTTGGCGTGTTGGCGTATTGGCACATTGGCGTGTTGGCGTGTTGGCGTGTTGGCGTGTTGGCGTGTTGGCGTATTGGCACATTGGCGTGTTGGCGTGTTGGCGCATTGGCGTGTTGGCGTGTTGGCGTGTTGGCGTGTTGGCGTATTGGCGTATTGGCACATTGGCGTGTGGGCGTGTTGGCGTATTGGCACATTGGCATGTTGGCGTGTTGGCGCATTGGCGTATTGGCGTGTTGGCGTGTTGGCGTATTGGCGTGTTGGCGTGTTGGCGTGTTGGCGTGTTGGCGTGTTGGCGTGTTGGCGTGTTGGCGTGTTGGCGTATTGGCGTATTGGCACATTGGCGTGTTGGCGTGTTGGCGTATTGGCGTATTGGCGTGTTGGCGTGTTGGCGTGTTGGCGTGTTGGCGTGTTGGCGTGTTGGCGTGTTGGCGTGTTGGCGTGTTGGCGTGTTGGCGTGTTGGCGTATTGGCGTGTTGGCGTGTTGGACTGTTGGCGTGTTGGCGTGTTGGCGTGTTGGCGTATTGGCGTGTTGGCATGTTGGCGTGTTGTGCAATCGAAAGCCGATGTTTATCATGTGGTCACATTTAAATTTCATCGAGATCTGATTACAGCTTTTGGAGTAATCTTTGATAATGCATATTTACCTACTTGACATTTTTTGTCTACTTACGTTGTATTACTTGTCAATATAATTGAAGTCGGTTTTTCTTCGTTTGCCTGCAAACAATTATTTTTGACTCGTTTTCTAATACGTTATAAGGTTCGTATGGAATGATAAATTAAGAAAATTGCAGAGAAAATTAAAATATTTTAGAAAACGTAATGTATTTAACGTTACGTTTTCTTCACGTGCCTTACAGTTCTCAAGACAAGTGAACGTCTGTCGGGTAAGCTAGTTGATTAAATAATGTTGTTCTATAGATTGATGGTCCATCTCATCTATACACATTGATCTATGTTGCGTGTCCTTGTTTATATTAGAATTTGATTTATGTGGCAGTGTCGCAGTGGTCTTCGTTCGAGCGACACGTGTCATCGCTTTGTAGTACAAATGTATGTAATGTGTGTTTGTAAATATATATGTGTGTGTGAAAGTACCGTCAACATAAACAAAACTTAATATTTAGATCTATAAAAATAAATAAAATTGGAGTGTCCGTTTGTAATATTAAATGCATATGGATGTATATACGGTATACATACCAAAGTAACATTTTTTGCCATTTTTGTCTGTCTGTCTGTTTGTACCGGCTCTGGCTGGATAGCTGATGTAGTAAGGAGTAACGTAGACTACTTTTATTTTAGAATTTTATTTATTTTATAACTGTGAACTAAACAATAACTTTTTTGTTAAATTCCACGCGGACGAAGTCGCGGCCACAGCTACCTTATTATATAAACACATTGAACGCCTGTTTGAAAAAGGCTCACATCGAGGATTCATTATATTCTTAACGCTTACGGACTATAGCTATAAATGACTATTAAGAAAGTTTTTCAACTTTAATTATTGGTACACAGGTTAGCTTCTGATTCAACGGTTAATAATTAAAAAGAGGCAAAGTTAAACGTGAAGTTGAGAACGTTATAAAATATGTACAAAGTTTTAATACACATTTAGGAAATGTATCTTTAATTAGAAGTTCGCAGCTAAATAATACTGCTTTCAAGCAGTCTCGTGATCCTGCGGTGAGTAGGGGGTGATAGACGTGCGAGTATGTTCGCGAACTTGTGGCTCGACGACCTTTTTCGCCAGTGTGTCACCCTAAGTACGCGCACTTTAAAACCGCCGAGTAAGTTCGTTGGCGATTCGACAAGTTTGAAATTTTCCTCGTAGCCCGCCTCCGCTCGTGCGTGTGGCAGTACTGCGAGCCGCGAGCCGCCAATTTTAACTGACTTCCAAAAAAGGAGGAGGTTCTCAATTCGATTAACGATGATTAGAACTTTTGACTGGGTGGATCGATTTGCATGGATTTTGTTTTAATTTAAAGGTGGTGTGTGTCGTGTGGTTCCATTTAAATATAATTGCGATCTAATAAGTAAGAATGTTTTTTCGTCTACTTACGATGTGTTACTGGTCGATGTAATTGAAGTCCGTTTTTTTCGTTTGCGAGCAAATATAATTATGTTTTGCCAGTCCGTGGACGCGTAACGTTTGTAGTGTAGGTATTTGTAATTTTTGTTACTTCTGATTGTGAAGTTAATCAAAATGAATTATTTCCGTACGTACGTCTATCACCCCCTTAAGGTAACCAGACCTCCGAGGAAGGGTCAGCGGTACGACGACGCGCTTCTGATTCTTCTGGTGTTACAATTGTAATCGCTTACGATCAGGTAGGCCTAACACTTGTTTATGGATCTAGTATTGTATAAAAAATGTTATTAAGATTTTAGATTCCTCTCAGTTTTATTAACTCGCGCTCACGAAGTTTTTCTTTGAAATCAAGCCAGCTGTCGTTTTAAAATTTAAATTCTCTTTGTTCCAGTTTGTCTAGATCAAAAATAAATCATTTCGAGCGTTTTAATTGTCTAGACTTTTGTTTTAGATGTTAGTATCGTGATGATGAATTTATGGGTTTAATTGGTTAGACTGTAATAACGGTATATAAGTGCTTTGATGTCAAAACTATCACGTGATTTTTTTCTTCATCCTCTGTAATAAACAGACTTTTGAATATATAAGAAAATTTTGAAATTAGTGTAGCATAACCTCAACTGTTTAATAATTTAGTTGATAAATCATAATAAATAAGGAAGACAAACGTATAAAATAAAACGACATTTTATATTAGTACATAAGGATTAGGTTTTACCCGTGACTTTGTACGTGTAAAACTTATAATCAATTTAATTTTTTTTTTGTTCAAATTCTAGTAGCAGGCTCTTATTAATCTGCGAATATGAGGACAAACATACATTTTCTTCGAATTTTCAGTGAAGCGCTTAAAATTTGTAATTATGTAAACTGCCTTATGTAGCAGATTTTGCGTTAACATGGCAAAAACACACAGATAGATAAAAATTCTGAAAACAATTGTTTTGGCATCTATTGCTTACATAAACAGCCGTATAATTAGTTTCTTCTGAATACATTTCATGAATAGTTATTGGACAGTTACAATTTTATTACCTAGAGATACGAATTACAATAGTTACAGAAAATCTAGTCTTGTCTCATTTAAATCTTGTTTTGTTATTGATAAAATTTATCTAGCACATAGGACACTGATAAGATTTCTTAGCAGTAAGAACAACAGACCTTGAGAGCCTGTATCACCACAGATAATAAACTGCGACGTATGAGTTTTTAAGCTTTCACGGCCATTGCTAATTATTTTAATGAAGATACGGTGGCACCTGCACTCTGCAACGTCACTAATAAATATCGAGAATCTACGAATGACAATTAGTGAAAGTTACTATATATATTTAATATATAAAATTCTCGTGTCGCAGTGTTTGTAGTTAAACTCCTCCGAAACGGCTTGACCGATTCTCATAAAATTTTCTGTGCATATTGGGTAGGTCTAAGAATCGAAAAACATCTATTTTTCAACCCCCTAAATGTTAAGGGTTGTCCACTCCTAAATTTATTTTTTTAATTTTTAAATAAATTATTTATTATTTATTTATTTTATGATACAACATTAAAAAATACATACAACCCTAAATTTTCAACCCTCTACGATCAACCCCTATTTTTGAATAGTGTTTAGCGGCAAGACAACGTTTGTCGAGTCAGGTAGTTCATAAATAAATATATATATGAACTAGCTGCACGGACAGACTTCGTTCTGTCAAAAGTTAATATTAAAAATATTTTTTTAATTTTTTTAATTTATTTTTAGTATTAAAACCTTCCGCGGGCCTTAAGGAACATGAAAAAAAAAAAATTAGCCGAATTGTTCGAGTCATTCTCGTGTTATGCGCTTAGCTACATTTTTATTTATATAGATTAAACAACAACTATTAGAATAACAGGTTGTGAATAGAAATATATGACAGATAAACTTTCGAATAGCTAGTTGGCGAAGTTTGTAGTGATCCTATTTCGACTCGGAGTCTAGGAGTAATATACTTTGTATTTATTTATTTGAGTATTTGTGTACTCGGTCGAGCGTACTGTAGAGTTGTCATGCGTGGAATTACGTTACAGTAGATTTTACAGTATTTGAAACTAAGTTCCAAATATGTTTTAGTGTGTGGTGATTTTAATGTACATAGATATGCTAAAAGAAACCAACGATTAGAAGTAGATTAATTAATTTGTTTAACTTATTTAATTTAACAGACATATTGTGAATATGTAGCTATATCAGTCGGCTGATACCTACAAGACTATCATTGTATTGCTTATCTTAGGAACAGACGGTCGTGCGTGTATGCTATAAAAAAGTAGTTTGATTTATATATTTATATAAAAAAGTAGTTTTTTAACTGTTGGTTACTGTTATACATCAGATGAATTTATCAGCAACCGGTAAAACTGCCTTAAAGCCTTTTTTTATGCAATTATGTTGGCAAACAAGCGTACGGCTCACCCGATGGCAAGCGAATACCGCAGCCTTCAAACGCCTGCAACACCAGAAGCATCGCAAGCGCATTGCCGACCCTACCCCCACCAGGAGCTCTGATCACCTTACTCACCACAGGAACACAACACTGCTTGAAAGCAGTTTTATTTAGCTGTGATCTTCTGGTCGAGGTACTTCCCAATGCGGGTAGCTTCAGATTTTGAGCAGGAAATTTTCTGCTGTGCTACCTCAATGAGCATTGCTGACCTTAAAGCGTAAAACATGTTAGTATTAAATGCAATTAATTTTCTAAGTAGGTAACAATGATAAAAATACTTAAGTCAAAGTACCTACAGCTATCAGTAAGCGAAATAGTGCTAAGGTACTTTAAACAAAAAAACATAATAGTAACGATGAATCATTCAAGCATTGTGATAAATTACATTCGGTTTTCGTAACAGTGACAGCACTTTAACTCTACTTTTAAAAGCATTACTGCGAGAGGAACGGTCCAGTTAAAACTTTTAAATGGACGTTAAATTGCGGCTATTTCAACGATTTAACGAATGCTTTCAAAACAATATAGTTCTCTTAATTTATTTAAAAAAAAAGTTTTTTTTTTTAACTAATTATTTGTATGAAAACTTGAGTAAAAAGCGGTTGTTTATTATTACTTACTTTCTAAGAGAAAGCCTGGCTTAGTATAATTATTTATTTTATTTTATTTACAGAAAAAAAATTAGATACAATTTATGTGATAAACAGTGCAGCAAAAACAATTAACAGTTTAACAGTGCACTGTGTTATATGTTGAGCTGTAATGTATGAAACGTTCAGGGAATGCATTATCAACATTTTCTAGACTTGACTTGTTTCATTCAAGGGTGTTAAAACAGTCTCATCAAATAATCAAATGTTAAATGCATTTACGTGATTAATAAAATCATACTATACTAGCTGACTTATATACTGCCTCAGCTGCGAATACTTAATTTTATGTGGAATGTTGGTCGGGTATAAAATTCGTGAACTATCAAACGAAGATGCCGAAACTGTAAAAAAGATGGAATACTGTTTACAATATTGTGACATATTTAATTCAATTTTCAGTACAATTTTGTTTATTTTTTTATCCCGTAAGAACCTAGTTTTGACGATACGTCGAAGCAGCACTCACACCACTAGGTGTTGCACTAACAGTCGCGGGTTCGATTATTAAATATTTGTCTGGGCGTTTGTGGTTGTGTATTGTGTGTGTTTCTGGACCCCCGACACAGGAGAAAATCCTACTGGGGGCCGCTTAGTGTGAAGCGTTATTATTTATTTATTTACTTAATAGTATTAGAAAATTGAAAAAAAAAATATGAAATAGGTATAATATATATTTAAAGGAAATATCAATAATTTTAATTTTTATATATGTAGATATAGTAACCGATAAAACGGCTTATCCGTTTTTTCGAATACACGTGAAAGAGTATGCGTGTGTGCATTATTTATAAATGCCTTAAAGTATCAGAAAAGCTCATGTTAAATATGACCTAATATTTAGTAGTACAACATTAGTATGTGTCACAAACGATTCATTAAATAACAATTCCGACATTAATTCAAGAACATTTAAAATTAATTTCTGCTTTATTTTATGACGAACGTCGCAGTAAAACTCGGTTTAAATTCGACTAAACGGGTTAAGTGTTCTCGTGGTTTATAGCTCGTAAAACTGTTGATAACAATTAACAACTATGTTAAAAGAACTATCGCTCCGAGAGGAGTTACGAATGTGCACGAATTTTTATATTCGACTAGAATAGCTAAATAATTATTTAATCTCTTATTTATACTTAGCTAATGGGAAAGTTTTAATGGTGGATGAACTAAGTTTGATTTGCTTTTTTATTCAATGCTTAATTATTCGTATGTAACGCTTTACGCTTCAGCCTGTAATATTCCACTGCATAGGCGTCTTTCCTCATGTAGGACAAGGATCAGAGCTTAATCCACCACGCTGCTCCAATGCGGGTTGGCGGATATATTCCCTACTATGAGTAACGATCGCTATCAGGTGTACATGATAACAACCGGGACCGACGGCTTAACGTGCTCTCCGTGGCACGGTGGGGAGACCATTAAGAATTGCACAAACACCCAGACCACCGCAAACATCTTTATGGCCAAAACAAATATTTGTCATGTGCGGGGATCGAACCCGCAACCCCCAGTGCAACGGCCACAAACCAGTGCTGTGACCGTTGCGCCAACGCGGCGTCAATCGTAATCCTATGTAAGCCGCAGAGTAACAAAAGGTATTATTTTGGACCTTAGATCAGAAACTCTTTTAATGCCATCTTAACGGGATTAGAAGTAGTTTTGTTTAAGAATAGGTTTTTGTATTTCTTTGCATTATTATACAAAATATATATATAATAATAATAATAATAATAGTAGTACTCGAACGCGACGGAGTCCGGCTCTACTGGGACCTGCCTATCGCCACAGACAGGACGATACTGGCGAACAAGCCTGATATCGTGGTGATGGACAGGGCACGGTCGAGGGTATTTTTAGTGGACATCACCGTCCCGCATGACGAGAACCTCGTGAAAGCCGAGACTGAGAAAAAACGTAAATATCTGGACCTAGCGCACGAGATTGTCGACATGTGGGGTGTGGGGTCTGCTGAAATAATCCCTATCGTAATATCTGCCAACGGTTTGATCCCGGTTAGCCTCGCTCACCATCTGAGGCAACTGGGGATCCGGGACGGTTCGCTCGCAGCCAGGATGCAGAAGGCGGTGTTACTTGACTCGGCTAGGATTGTCCGACGGTTTCTCAGCCCTAACCCCCGACCGTTTGATCTCCCTGCCGGGGCGTATTCCTCCACCCGCTTATATTTATATATGTTACGCTTCAGCCTGTAATATCCCACTACTGGGCATAGGCCTCTTTCCCCATGTAGGAGAAGGATTTATATATGTAAGTATAAGTAAATTTACTATATTATTTATATAAGTAGTTATTATAATATCTATTATGTATTGGGCGGGCAGAGTGACATTCAGTGAAATAATAATAATAATGTATATAACAAAAAAACAAACAAATAAAGTGTACATAAGTACGAATGCGAATATAAAGATTCGAATTAATTTTGGGACTTTGGTCATGCCTATTTCTTTCATGCTTAAGGAACTATTGTATGATGCAATAAAAAAAAGGCATAAATATCAATTCAGTAATCAAATTATATCTTTATATTTTTGGCATATTCCATGACAAAAGTATGGAATTCATATATCAATGATCTTTATGTAAATAGATATTTTCTATTTCTCATTACTGATACATGTAAATAGTGGCGTAGGAGATGCTTCAATTATTTTTGATATTTCAGCTATTTTTACTGTGGTGTTATTGCGAGTAACGATACAATATAACAAAAGTGTAACCGCGTAACTTCATGTCGCGTAATTAGGTAATTAAATTTGACTGTCAGCGAATCTAATTTTCTTTAGTATAAAGACTTTTACTGCACTACACTGACTTACCGCGATTATCATTTTGAAACTTCCGGTTTGTCGGTGCCGTTGCTGATGCCATAGTCACGGGTGACTCGTACAGTATTGCGAAAGTTAAAGATCTAAGGTGGCTTATGTGTAGCAGAAGATGACCATAAAAAGTAGATTTTGATAACTGATATAAGTACATGTAACTTTGAGTTTTAAGCGGATCAATCAAAGCTGAGTTAAGCTTTTGCTTGCGTGTAGCTGTATATTTTAAGTATTTTATTTTTATTTTTATGTCATATAACAAGTATACTGCCCATCTGATGGTAAGCGCTTAACTTTGCATATAGACGTCTGTAATACCAAAAGAATCGCTCGCCGCTGACCCTCCCCAGGAGCTCTTTCGAACTCAGACACCACAGTGACACAAAATTAGTTGAGAGCCGCATTAGTTAGCCTCGATCATCAGTAAGGTTGAGGTAATTCTCCAGACGGGCTGCTCCAGATTTTATGCAGGATGTTTCCTGCTGTGTCCAGTGTCGTAGCTAGGTAACCAAAGGCCCTGGGCCAAAATATAAACGACTAAGCCCAACTAATCTATTTAAAATCGTTTGTTTCGTATTCGTCGTAGTCCGAATTCGGCATACTCCAGAATTATCGTAATACAGTCGACTCCATCCTAAACTTTAAAACAAAATACAAATTGTAACTTCACTGTATATAGAAACTTAAAATAACAGACTTCAGGTCCTGAACGGGTTCGACGCTCTATAGATGTATTGTCTGACATGTTTTGATTATAGGCAATCGCTTTTGACAAAGCCTTATTGAACGAAAAATGAATATTCGAAAAATGGACTTTAGTAAAAAATGTAGTGTGTGCACGGATGAAAGAAATGAACGCTAGCGTTTCGATTGAATTATAAAACTAAAAATTTATAAGGGTATATGTTGTGCCATAATTATTCTTTTACTGATGCTATTATTATTTATTATTATTATCTACTGTTAGACAAATAAATAAATACAAATCAGTATAGAGATTACACTTCAATGACCTTTATTTTAACCTCAATTAATGTCAGTAAAGAAACACATCCCTAGTCAAATAGAGTGAAAACTTTTTGATTAAGTTACGTACCGTTTTATAGTTAAATCTCGAGGGAAATAACTATCTTCAGCAGCTACCTTATTACGATATATAAGGAACTAGTTGCACCTCGTGGGTTTACCCGCGTAGTTCCCGATTCATTGAGAATGTCGTGACAAAAGTAAACTATGTTATTCTTGGTCTCCAGTTGTCTACATACCAACTTTCATTACAAGCAATTCAGTAGTTTTTGCTTAAAATAATAATAAATATTCATCTATATGTCTTCACAAACTTGGTCATTTGTAATATTAGTAGGGTGTTTAGGAAAATTGAAGTAATGAGCACAAACTACGCAGTTCATAAACTATGTAAATAACAACTTATGATCGAATAAACGTGTTCAGTTATCTAGAAAATAAACCTAGTATGATATTTACAAATTTTTTGAACTATAAAGGTGGTAAACAACATTGGCCCTCAAACCAGTTGAGATCAATTCCAAAAAACAGTCTTCGTAAAATGTAACGTTATACGCAAATAAATATGACTTATATAAGACCCGTCCATTTTTTTAAGACGCCTCTTCGAAGTTATTTGACATATTTTTGTAATAATATACAATAATCGTTATTTCTGAAATGTTGACTCAGTTTTACGAGCTTCTCACTTTATTTATGCTCAATGAGTGTGCGTGAATTTATTTAATATTTAATATTTAATATTATGTTTTCGTTATAAATTAAGGACTTCGTAAATTTAATTAAAGAAACATTTCTTTCCTGTTATTAATTAATTAAATAAAATATTTTCAATCACACACACGGTCATCTGTTCCTGAGATAGTCAACTTAATGCTTGTCATAGGTAACAGTCCACTGATATAACTTCATTTTTATTCGACAAAAATACGTATAAATAATAGTGTTCCCATAATTATTTATTTGTATATTAATTAATGTTATGTTCTGTTTTTCGTCTAGCCATTGTTCTATTGATAACTGATAGCTGTGGCTGCGACTGCTAAACTCTCGAATAATAAAGAAGCTTGGAAAATGATTAGCTTAGTTACTATTGTGGTTGTTTCGCTAATTTTAAAATTATAATTTTTTGATAGAACTAGGATCTTCCTGCTCTAGTGCGTCAAAATTATCGTCTTCAAATGATAGAAATGCAAATAGTTTGTGTATTTACTCGTTTGCCAAGGATGCTTATAGGCTCTATAATATAACATTACGATGTTGCGGTACAGTAACCATAACGAACATTACATCTTGAATGTGACGGAGATAAACGCGAGTGAAATTGCGAACACGTAGTGATATGAAATAAACAATTTTTTAAATTAATGGCAACACTTTTATATCTTTTCGTGCGAAGTTTCTTTCATTTCAATTTTAAATGCGTTTGCAGTTTTTTACTTCAATCAATTCTCATAATGAATACTTTGATTTATTCGTTACGTCATTACGATATAAGTTACGTGATATACGTTCTGTCGATTACTCAAAGCAAGTGATGGTTTTAAGATGTTTTTACATGAATTTTTTAATTCTTTAAATTTAGTATTTTAAAGTATATAAGGTCTGGAATTTAAACCTATTGTTTGACATCTACGCGTCCTATTTACTTTGTTGAATACTGGATTATATTATCAAAACGATCATGAAAAAAAATTGATATTTAGAAGAAGAAAAAAAAAATATACATGCGAATTGAGAACCTCCTATTTTTTTCAAGTTGAATAAAAAGTTAGTAGGTATATATTTAAAATTAATTTTTACTGTTTACAGATTTGAATAACATAAATATTGAGTTAGAGTTACAGAAAACAGAAACAATAAATAATTTTTTTATAGAATTATCATAATTAAATTAAATTATCATACGTTACCAGTCAATCTCTTTTAAATAAGATTTATTCCTACGGACATTAGATCGACATTGGTAAAAAATGGTATAATGATGGAACGTAAATCGCGTCTATCTTTCCTAAGGATTGACTTCCATTTGTAGAAAATTTCTCAAAATAGGAGTGATAAGGAAACATGATTGTTGAATGTTTAGCGCCAATTGCAAATAGAAAAGGAACTGTTCGTTTTACTTACTAGCCGTTAAATTTTTATGCGCCCGTAACGCAAAAGCATTCAAGAATCTTATTTTACCGTCGGTTTGTTCTTACGAACGGGAGGACTGTAGTACGGACCTCAAGAAAAATTTATGAGAATGTAGTTACCATAATGCCTATAGATATTTTCAAATGTTAAGCCGATATCAAATTACAATTATAGTAATTTTTACCGGCAGATTTTGATCGGTTGAAGTATATTATATATATATATATATATATATATATATATATATATATATATATATATATATATATATATAATATGAAGTATACTCGTATATTGGTAATGTCGTGCTAAAATCATCGAAATATCTTGTTCAAAATTATTCGAATAATGAGTTTAGTAACTTGATGAACGTTTGAATGTGATAGCAGTCATAGAAAGACTTCTATCACATATCAGTATTTACATCGGTATTTACAGTATTTAAGAATTTATAAGACTTTTTGATCACGTTTTTGTCTGATGTGGCTTCAGTGGAAAGTTCAATCGCTGATTTGTTGCTTTAAGGTTTAAGACTGTCAAGCATATAAAGTTGTTATGTTTTATATAAGTTAACTTTGACGTGGTTAATAAATACAGTCAATAACCTTTACGTACCGCTCTGGTGTAGTGGTGCGTTTGCCATGTACGCGTCTAAAGGGGGGGAAGGGTCCAATAAAATCTCACCAAATCTCATTTAAACCGAGGGGGGCATAATTGAGTTTTCATTTTGGCCGCTTAAATAAATCTCGTGGCTATTAATCATTTAGTTTTTGCTTTGAATTTTATATAATTTAAATATATTAGCTATTGTATATTTGTATACATACTTGAAAAGGCGTCAATCTCACGTAAGGGGAGGGGAGGGGTCTAAACTGATAAAAAAAATATCTCACGTAATTAATGGATGCCAGCAAAACATCCCAGATGTACATGTACATTTAAAACATTAAGTAAAGAAATATATTAGAAACGGTTGAGAAAGCATCAATGACGACGCTTAATGGACTGAGATCCTAAGGTTCAAGGTCCTCGAAGATCAGATGTCATCCATCATCCAGACAGCTGGCTAAAAGGTTCATATCAAAGGAAACTGATACCGAACGTCTTTTTCGCTTAAACTCTTTGGTATTTTTTAATGATTCACGAAGTGACGTGATTCGGAAGTTTAGAATTCGGTGGTAATGATACGTGGCATATTGTGTTGAGTGTATCTTGAGGCTGTGTGAGACTTCAAAGAGATACCCTATTTTTAACCGACTTCCAAAAAAGGAGGAGGTTCTCAATTCGACTGTATTTTTTTTTTAATGTATGGTTACATCAGAACTTTTGACCGGGTAGACCGATTTCGACAAATTTTGTTTTAATCGAAAGGTGGTGTGTGCCAATTGGTCCCATTTAAATTTATTTGAGATCTAACAACTACTTTTTGAGTTATATCTAATAATGCGTTTTTACTTGACGCTTTTTTCGTCGACCTACGTTGTATTATACCGCATAACTTTCTACTGGATGTACCGATTTTGATAACTCTTTTTTTGTTGGAAAGGGGATATCCCTAGTTTAGTATCATGATAAGGAAACCAGGATCTGATGATGGGATCCCACAGAAATCGAGGGAAACTTTCGAAAATCCGCAATAACTTTTTATTGGGTGTACCGATTTTGATAATTTTTAATTTAATCGAAAGCTGATGTTTATCATGTGGTCACATATAAATTTTATCGAGATCTGATAACTACTTTTTGAGTAATCTTTGATAACGCGTAGTTGCTTAACTATTTTTTCGTCGATCTACGTTGTATTACTTGTCGATGTAATTGAAGTCGGTTTTTTTTTTCGTTTGCGAGCAAACACAATTATTTAATATATATTTATTTTATACTTTATTGTACACCACAAATATATTACAAACAAAGCATAAAGATAGTTACAGACAGTGAAGTACAATGGGCGGACTTATGGCTAATTAGCCATTTCTTCCAGACAACCCATAATTAGCCATTTTTTCCAGACAACCCATATATTTATTTAGAGAGTAATATTAAATATTTTTTTAATATGTAAAAATCATTATTAATGAATAATGATTTTTATTTTATTATAATATACTTAAAAAAAACTTCAACTAAAATAAAAATATTACAGTTTAAAAAAAAAATCCTATGTTATGCCCATTTATAAAGGAAGGCTATAGGCTATATTTTCCTCAAATTAACGGAAACGCATATGCAAGCGAGGAGCATAGTATTGTATATAAATAAAAGTGAATGGTCAAATACTTTACTACTTATTTACTTTATTATCGCTAGTTGGAAAACAAGAGTCGATAGATTTTTGAAAATGGCCGTAGCACGGCTATATGTCATTTTATATACTCATATTATGTATCTTTATCTATACTCTATACAAATAAATAAAATTGGAGTGTCTGTTTGTAATATTAAAATAACCGCTTTTAACTAAATGCTTATTTACAATTTTTGTCTATCTGTCTGTTTGTTTGTTCTGGATAATCTCTAAAACGGCTGGACCAATTTTAACGGGACTTTTACTGGCACAAAGTTGATGTAATAAGGAGTGACTTAGGTAACTTTTATCTTTGAAATTTATTTATTTTATAAGTGAAAACTAAACAATAACTTTTTTTGTTAAATACATCGCGGACTTAAAAAAATGTGGCGGTACGAATGATGTAAGATTAGCTACGAGTATATTACGATAAATATTTTGATAATATTTTTTTATTTTCATTAATAAACGAAAGAGGTTGTTTAGATTTTAAATTTAGTTTTTGCTTTAAAAACATATCTAATTTCCTACCTAACACTGATATTTGAAAGAAAATATTTTCATCTAACAGAGGCTTACGGTCTAAATACTTCGTTTAACCTTTGTCCCTTAGGAAGATAGTTCCGAGCTTATATTTCAAGCCGCTGTCAGCTTAATGTTGATAATTAAAATTATTTCGTGGTTTGATGAAATAATTTTTAATATGTAAAACTATATAGGTACTATATGTATATCATATATAGTTGATTTGTGTATGTCTCATAAAAATTACTATATGTCGTGTAAAGAATTGCTAAAAATTTTTTTAACGCTATTAAAATATAATCATATTAGTGTCAATAAATACTATCGACAAAAAGTATCTGGCAGTATGAGCTTCATATTTTTTACAACATTTCCTATAATACACGTGAAAATCAGATATTACAATATAAGTAAAGTTACACACAACACTACAATATAAGTAAGTATCGTCGAACCCGATTGTTATCATGTACACCTGATAGCGATCGTTACTCATAGTAGGGAATATATCAGACAACCCGCAGAGGAGCAGCGTAGTGGATTAAGCTCCGATCCTTCCCCTACATGGAGAAAGAGGCCTATGCCTCAGCAGTGGGCTCGTATCTGTATTCTGTATTTTGATATCTAAGATTGATACTAATTATTTTGTTCTATCTTCTTTTTTTGAATTCGGTCAAAAATAGAGAAAATATGTATATTATTGTCAGTTTAGTTCCGCCATTTATATTTAGATAATTCTAAATTCTTCGTTCAACTAATTCGTTTAAACAAAACATTTACGACTGAAATGAAATTCTATTTAAAATGTATGTTTAACTACACGGTAGTTTGTTGTTAATCCGTTGATCTGTTTACGTGACTGCTTCATCTCGTAAACTTGTTGTTTTATTTCATTTTGGATATATATTTAGAAAATATAACAGTAACTTTATAAACATAAGAAATGCTTTAGCAGTTACACGGGATATTTTACTTGTCATTTTATACTAGACGCTAGCTATGTCCCGCAGTTTTACCTACCTTCAATTGAGAAAAAAAGTACTTAAATATTATATAGTCTATAGCCTTCCTCGGGAAGTGGACTGTTGAATATAAGAGTTTCTATTCGAACCTGTCAATTAGTTCCTGAGATTAGCACCTTCAAAAAGACAAATATGCAAACTCATCAGCTTTATAATATTAGTACAGATTTGAATTTGATTGAGATATAATGATAGCCTGGTCTTGATTAAGATAGGCCACAGCAGGAAATATACTGCTCAAAATTCGGTGTTATAGTTAACTTGGATTGAACTAATTGATTAAGGGGTCGACTAAGCTGAGTTACAAGGACGAGTGAGTATTTTCCTAAAGCAAATATAAAACTATAGTCTCCTTTAAGAAGCTATTATGGGACCATGGTGATTGTGGTATTATTGTATCAACATGGCGTAATTACCATCATTGTGGTGTCTAGGAATTCTAAACTTTACTTCAGTTTAGCTGAACACGCATTAGTAGTTGACCTGTGAGTATGTATGAGTGTGTACACTCACATACACATACACATACATCACACTCACAAGTGGTGAGCGAGTCTTGACTCTACAACAATATATTATTGGCATTCAAAGCACGTAGCGTTACCATTTCATCTAAATTTCCTTTTAATACAGCGTCAATAGCAGACGTAAGATATGTTTCACGTGAAACTCGTGGGAGGCGATACATTATTATTTTTTTTTTTTTTTGATATCGCAGGGTAACCCATTTACGGGTGATATCCAGGATGCCCGGGTAGGCATTCCTAGACCGTATGTCGGCTTAGCACTTGGGGGTGCACTACCGACCAAAACCCCTGCGGGAGCCTTCAGCCGCTTTAATTGGAGGGTCCCGGAACTGCAGGCAACAGGATCCCTCCAGCGACAGGCTGGCCTCGGCGAAAAGACCAGACTTCTCCTCCATGGGACTGTCCGGCTCACCTCTGAACAATCCCGACGACGCCATGTCTAGCAGGACCGGGTTCCCATCCCGGCCCGACATGGGCACAGGGGCGTTACTGGAGACGCATTAAGTAGCGCCTCCTACGCACCCCCGTTCGTCGCCTGCGGACGGAGGCCTCGTCGGCGGCCCCCTCTCTCATCCGCTCGTCGTTCTCCTTCTGGGACATTACTGTCTCGCAGAAGGAGACCATCGCCTTCCAGGACTCGTCGTCACCAAGCATCGCGGTGATAACGCTCGGCAGTGACAAGTCCCCTCCGAGGACTGTCGTCAGATCGCGACGTAGCGCCGCCCATCTCGGGCACACCTCGAGGGTGTGCTGGGCAGAGTCCACCGCCGCGCCACAATCGTGACATTCAGTCGTCGGCTCCCTTTGGGCCGTCCGACACAAGTATTCACCAAAGCAGCCGTGCCCGGTGAGAACCTGCGTCAGACGGAAGGTGAGGGGTTTTCGCTTACTGCGCATCCACCGCTTAAGGACCGGGCGCAAGGTAGCCGTTACGCGTGTGCCATACGGCTGCTCCGCCAGGTCCTCCCCCCACCTCCGCATTAATGCTTCTTGCCCCATCCGGCGCACCCGTAGGATCCCGTTCAACGTGAGGTTCTCACCGAGAGCCCTCCTACCCGAGACGTATGAGTAGGTCTCGGCAAGGACCTCCGCCACGAGCTCCCACGGGGGGTCGCCAGCTAGAGCAGTAGCTGCAGCCCATGATACCGTACGATACCCCCGAATCACCCTCACCGCGATGATCTTCTGCGCCGACCGCAGTGCGGCCTTATTCTTCGCAGTGAGGCGATCCGCCCAAACCGGGGCACCGTACGTCGCCATACTCCGGCAGACACCGGAATATAGCTGCCTGCAGGCGGCGCTGGGTCCTCCGAGGTTCGGGAGGAGTCTGCCCAGTGCACTCGCCACCTTCACGACCTTCGGTCCCACCATAGCGAAGTGTGGACCGAAGGTCCACCCTCCGTCAAGGATGAGCCCCAAATATTTCATTTGGGAGCTCATCCGGACCGTCCCCTCTCCGATCTGCAGGGTAGCCCCCGGTGGGGGTCCCTTGCGTCCGGTCCCGCGAAAGAGGAGGGCTTCGGTCTTTTCAATTCTGACACGAAGCCCCAAACTCTTTATGCGGCTGATCACGAGGTCGAGTCCGACCTCAGCCAGCCGCGCCGCCTCCTTATAGTCTCGTCCCCGGGAGTAAACGAGAGTGTCATCCGCGTAGCAAATGACACCCATCCCGGGGAGGAGACGGCCTCGCAGGACCCAGTCGTATCCGATGTCCCACAGGATCGGGCCCAGCACCGATCCCTGTGGGACACCGCAGCCGACCCGCCGCCACTCCACGGACCCCGACCGATTTTCGAGGCCTACTTTGCGATCGGAGAGGTACGCCTCCAGCAGCCTCCCTAGATAGGGGGGTACTCCGAAGAATTTGAGTGTCTCCCGAGGCGATACATTAGCGGTATCTTTGAGAAATACCTAAAGATTGTTTTTAATACTAATTGTGCCATTTCAATAATTAAAAAAAAGTATTTTACGAGTTCAATGTACGGAAGTTGATTATTAATAAACGTGTATGCTCGCAAATGAAAAAAACGAACCGTTTTCAATATACGTCGAGAAGTAATACAACATTACCTACGCTTCGTAGTTAGCTACGTCGCGTCGAATAAATAAATACGCATTATTAGGGATGAATCAAAAAGTACTCGTCAGGCCATCTTCGACAGTCAGATAAATTAGATCTGGAGGCTTCGCTTTCGATTATAACAAGAATCATCAAAATTATTACAACAAAGAAAACAGTTATGAAGTAGCGTTTTTTGGAGTCCTAGATTGGAGACTTATACGAATTTTGAAAAGATATTTTTGTAACGAATAGATCTCAGAAATGTTTTTGAAAGATATGTATTTCACGGGGAAGGTTGTGTATATATAGTTTTTGTATTATTATATTCTTTTATGTATGTGCTAGCTGTGCAGCTCCAGTGTAGTGCTACGTGTGCCGTGTAGGCACCTAAAGACCGACGGTTTGCGGGTTCCATTCTCGATCAAAATGGACATTTTTATTTGTAGAAATATTTTTTTTATGGATTGGATGTCTATCCTTGTGGGTCTCCACACTGTGTCTCGGAGTGCAAGTTAAGCTGCCGATGCCGGTCGTAATTATATACACCCGATGGCGATCGTTACTCATAGTAGGGAATAAGGAGGAGCGAGCTTGGTGGATTAAGTTCTTACCCTTTTCCTACATAGAGTATGAGGCCTAAGCCAGTATGGTAACAGTGGAATGTTACAAACTGAATCGTTTTTCACTATACAAAGGTCATATCTGTATTTTGAAATCTAAGATCGATACTAATTGTTTTGTTCTATCATCCAAAATAAATGACAATCGCAATTAACGTAGCAATAATAATTACGTGGTGAGGAAATCGAATAAGTTTTGTAATCCCTTTAGCACACGAGTATTCGATACTCTGATTGTTCTGACACAAAAGTTGTATGAGTTAATTACGAAACTTTTTACATTGTAACACTATGAAATTATCATTTCTTGTCATCAAGGTCACTGAACTCTCGAGAGATCAGTCTCATAATATTAATTTCCTAGTATCAAACTAGCTAAATATTTTTTCCACGCTTTTTCATTTACGTCCTACGTATTTGGTGGTTTAATTTAGGTTCAAGAAGATTTCAACGTTCTATATAAATCATCATCGTCGTCATCACTTCAGCCTAATACAGTCCACTGCCGGACATACGCCTCCACAAGTTCACGTTAAAAATGGCGTGAACTCATGTGTTTTGTCCATAGTCACCACGCTGGGCAGGCGGGTTGGTGACCGACCTATAATGCTATATATGCATTATATATGCTATAAATGCTTTCAATATAACTTATTGACTAATTAATATTTCCAAAACTTGCTTTGTATTATTCAACGCAAAAAATTAAACAATAGATACCGCCGCACGCACCCCTTACAATCAATGATATTCCGTTGCAACAAAAAACAATAACAAGTACCTCGGTTTATACATGAACACCTATTTTTTTTTCATGTATACGGCTCACCTGATGGTAAGCGATTACCGTAGCTTATAGACATTTGCAACACCAGAAGCATCGCAAGTGAGTTATCGATCCTATTCCCATTTTCCCCAGGAGCTCTGATCACCTTACTCGCAAACAGGAACACAATACTGAAAACAGTGTTATTTAGCTGTGATCTTCTGTACGCGGTACTACCTCAGTCGGGCTGCTCTATATTTTGAGCAGGAAATTTCCTACTAAGCCCTACCTCAGTTTGCTGTGCCCTACCTTACTGAGGTAGTACGTACATTTTCGATAACAAGTAACTATAATCAAAACGATACGTTAAATTAGTCTTTATTTTATTAAAAAATAAGTTGTTAAATGTAATCATTTGAAATAGCTGTGTTACTTCATGGTCATTTATTTATGATAAGTGCGATGTTGAATTGTGTTTTTAAATGTTTGTTATGTGTTCTCATATTGTGCTGTGTGGCTACGGCACTAAAGAATTTAGCCACCCCCTCTCTTCCCGTAGGTGTCGTAAGAGGCGACTAAGGGATAACAAGGTTCCACAACCACCTTGGAACTTAAGAAGCCGACCGATGGCGGGATAACCATCCAACTGCTGGCTTTGAAATACACAGGCCGAAGACGGGCAGCAGCGTCTTCGGTGCGACAAAGCCAGTACTGCGGTCACCAACCCGCCTGCCCAGCGTGGTGACTATGGGCAAAACACATGAGTTCACGTTATTTTTGGCGTAAACTTGTGGAGGCCTATGTCCAGCAGTGGACTGTATAGGCTGTAATGAATGAAAAAAAAAAATATTGTAGGTAAATTCCGATAGACATAGAAGTTTTGATAAACATGGAACTGAAGTAGACAATAGGATCACTGTAATTTGCGCCAAAATTTAAAAAAAATCTCTATTATAATTGGTTGTTCCGTAGCTGTTATTTTAGACACTAATGCATTGATTGTAATATAATATGCATGTACATTGTGTATCAATAGTTTAAAGGCAATACAATACATTAATAGAATAAATCACGCATGTTTCATCACTAGCTTTTAATCTTACAGTTGGATAGATGTAAATCAAGTGTGTAAAACGTCACATAAATAATTTTTATGACCAATAACTCATTATGTATCTTTATGTATGGTTAAAATAACTAATAAAATTATATTTAGTGTATGTGTTTCAGGTTTACGACTCGCATTGTACAAAATTAGTTGAATGTAAAGAGTACAGCACAATTGGAAGAACTCGTAAATTTTGTGGTCTTTCTATTTATGCAAAAGGCTATAAAATTCAAGGTTTGTTTATATCAATTGAAGAAATTTGTTTAAGTATTAAGTATCAAGTCAGACCAGTGAACCTATGTAGATCTGCATCCTATTCTGTTAATCAAATCCTAATAATATATGGAACATTACACTATCTTTAGAATTATTGCACGAACATACTTTTAGATAACTTTTTAAAATATATTATAACATTTAATAATAAAACTAATAACAATATATTATTACGTTTGAAATTAATGTCCGCAATATTTAAACATTGACCAATAAATAAACATCATTATATCATCTAACTCCTAAATGAAATATCAACATTAATAGCAGCCATATTTATCATTACGAAACATTTATTTGTAGATAGTTAAGTAATATTGGTCCACTTCCTTCAGGGTCTCAGACGTTTTCCATCTTTGAACACAGTCAAACACAGTGCTGTTTTTATTATGGGATTGGAATAGACGTTGGGCACGGTGTCTGTTTGTGTTGATAATGCCATAGTTATCATTGGGTTTTGTAAATAAGCGGACGTATTAAATATGGGTTGTCGATATTTGTATAGCATTTTGTCTCCCTTTGATTATGAAGGACTGTTTGGATTGGGCAATATTTAGGCGTTTTCTTAGTTTTTTGATCTTTATGATTGATCTTTTAGCTCCCGTGTTGCAATTGTTTGAAATATTATGATTTATGCTTCTTATTTCTTGCAACGTTCCTTTTCTATTAGTATATGTTTTGTTTAGCTAAATCATTTACATTACTTAATCATTTATTAGTAGTTAAGTGAACTGAATATCCTTCCCGGGTCCAGCTGCGTTGAGATTTTATACCTTTTTGAAACTATTATATAACTTCTATATTTTCGGAAGGTAATTATAACATATCTAGAAATTGGAATAGATTTCTTAATAATTAAATTCATTCAAGATTCTGTACATTATTGGTATTTTATAAGGATTTTATTGTAAGTTTCTACTATCAATCTTGTGGAAAAACTGTTTATAATAATTCTTTTAACTATTTATTTTAGAATATTTATGCATACCTACATTGATATTTTTAATACCATCAGATGTAAACAAGCTCGAGTAAAGGGCAAAGACTATAAGCCTCGTTTGATAAGTGGTGGGAGGTTCTTGTTGCTCGTCGTGGGAGTCAACAGATCGATCTTGTACGTCAGTTTTTACGAGACTAAACCACGTCATTCTTAATTCAGTAGTTAGTTATTCTTGTGTACTACGGTTTCAAATTATTAACAATTAATTGATTACACGTGGATCAGTACACCTTTGTGAGTCTCATTGAGAATACTTTCGTTTGAACATAGGATTTTTATGTTGATGAGATTAGTTAAATTGCAAAATTCACATTTTTTACTAAAATGTAAATCTTCCAAAAAGGTCTTTTTAGATTATTATAACGATTTTCGACCAATTGGTATCACTTTCACGACAGTAATTTTTCTATTTTTAGCAAGTTCGATAACAATTGTTAAGTAAATATATAATTACAGTACCTATAGCTTAAAGCTTGGTCACGATTTTTCGATCAGTCAGATATAGAAATATTTAATAAAGCCGAGGATAAAATAGGAAGGTAATGTCTACCGAGACATTAGAAATTTAAATTAACTTCATATTTTGACTAAGTTAAGGTTGCTTATAACACTGGGTACATTACCTAAGTTTGTAATGTTCCTAATGTTAAGATGCTAATTTTTATTTAATTGCTTGATATTTTTGCCACCTTAACTTTCTTTATTATTGTATAGTTTTTTTTGTGAATAATATTATTTTGACTTTCGTTAAGTGTGTGTATAAACTTATGACGAAATCAATGTTTTCATTTCGTTTCATTTAATTGCCTTACAGTCGTTGAGCTTCATAAAATGGAAAAGAGAGAAGGAATCAAAAATTTCCCATTCTATATCCCTTGCCATTTCTTAACCATTACCTTGATTAAACCAACATCGCGTTTGGTGATATATGCTTGTATGTATAATCCCTAGAATGAGAATGAGACCCCTTAAATCGGTCATCCCATAAATACTCATAACGCTTAAGATAACTGCTTCTGATTTGTGTCGGAAGTCCATGACACAAACAAAGATTATGACAAACACTTTTATGACAGACATAAATGTTAGCCAAGTGTCATTATATAATCAGTAGGAATTAAAGATTATCAGATTTGTAATCTTCATTATTATCAACTTATACTAGCTACTGTGGGTTTAGTGGCGCTTTATCTCATGTAAGACATCGCTAAAACTATAATGATTGACAGCTTTTTTAAAAAGAGTACCTGCGGAGTTTTTTTCTGATTCTTCTCTGTAAAATTTACATTTTGAATTGGTGGTAAATTCACATTAAAATTAATGTATTAAAAACGAATTTACTTTTAATTTGAAAAATCACGATATATCCTTGAATCCTAATAACCTATTAAAACTTATATAATTATCGTATATAACTCATATATAACATATACGTATGACCTAAATAAATTAATTTTGGAATGTTTTGATATAAAAACGCTTTATGTCACATCTTTTCGGGAATTCCGTTTTGCGATGTGTCTTTGTATTGATTCAGGGTTGTCCAGTAAATTTCCACTTTTCAAGGTCACATAGCCTTTTGGCCTTTAACGCATATTCCTTATACATATTTTCTCTTTTATTTCTCAGCGTTAAGTTATGGAATAATAAAGGCATAACTTAGTTATTGAATTGCTTGGAATTAGTACAAGTGATAGTTTTGTATACGGCTTAATAAGCTACACATACATCATCCATCAGCATCTTAACAGTTCACTGCTGGACATAGGCCTTTCCCTGTAGTTCACCACTCCGGCTGGTCCTGCGCCCTCTGAATCCAGCGGCTTCCCGCTATCTTCTTAAGATCGCCAGTCCACCTGTTTAGGGGGCGGCTTTTTTCGAAACGTGGTCACCATTCGAGAACCTTCCTTCCCCATCGGTCACTGGTTCTTTTTGCAATACGGCATACACACATATAACGATATACATATATAAACTTTTCTACATTTCTTTTACTTGTTTATCTACAAACATTATGTTTTATAATTTCCTGTATAAAAAGATGTTGAACGCAAAATGAAACTTTCGAAACGGGCCCGTAAATCCCTTAATTAGGACATTTATAATAAAGAAACAAACAATTTTGTTATTTTAGATGTATATGACGTCCAAATGATCATTTCACGCTCAGTTCCACACGCGTTAATCATTAAAGTTCTAATAAAAAAATTATGGCCTACAAATTATACCTATAAATACATATATTAGGTACTTTAATAGACGAAAAATTCAGTTGTCGTTTCATTATCCCGAATGAAAGAAAGCACAAACATAAATGTCTAGAACAAGTTAAAATTTGTACATTGTACGGCCTAGAAACTTTAATAAAGCGGAATTGACTTCGTAAGTGTAACAGTGCTGTGACCACTGCGCTAATCTATCATCAAGTCTGTAGGTGAATCATCAAATCGGTAGTTGACCACTAACCATAAAAAAGATAATAATCTTAAGTAATAACTTTGGTTTACAAATTTAAAATGAACCAAAAAATCTAAAAACAGTCAATCATATTGAAATTCATATAATACCGTACCCGTAACGTCTCCACTCGTAACTCGTAAAACTACCTTTTTGTCGCCTCCCACAAATTTCTTTATATATTCCGACCACGTAGTCGGGAAAGTTGTGTTATTTGTCATTTCATAGCGAGTAACGCGCTTTTTACCGTTGCGTCGAGTTTATTGTACAAATTGAGATCACTAAATGCGATATATATACATATATGATTTATCATTTTGTACGTAGACAGATTAGGTATATTTTTGAAGTGAAATTTCTTTAGGCGCACGAGGGTAAAATTTTTACGGATGAAACGGCAACGTTTTGATAGAACGGCAACGTTTTTGTCAGATTTAAAAATTGGTTTGCCAAAGATGTTTTACTTCTGACATGTGTACTTTGTACGCAAGCACTTTTTTACATTTATTTATAGCGATAGTGCTCCTTTAGTCGTACTTCTATAGCCCATAATGTCGATTATGCGTGTTGATATTGCATATTTTTGTTAACGTTATTAAAAAGTTTTCTACTTTGCATTAAACTACAAAAAACAAACATTTTTTCTATTTTTGTTGAAAATAAACCCTTTGAACAAACAAAACTTTTTTGAGATTAATTATTTTAGTGTAAATTTAAGTACAAATAATTTTATTTATTTATTTATTATTTATTCTTAATGTACACCAAAATACAGACTTATATAAATAAAGATACAATACAAGATGTACAAAGGCGATCTTATCGCTAAATAGCGATTTCTTCCAGATAACCTTTGAGTACTGAACACGATACAGTAGCAGCGGTTAGAAGTGTGCACATAATAAAATCAATAATAAATAACGTTAAAAAAATGTTTTCATGTTTAATACTAAAAATACGAGGCATTATCAGACAAACGTAGATATAACGTATTTTAACTGAGGTAGGGCACAGCAGGAATTTCCTGCTCAAAATATGGAGCAGCCCGACTGGGGTAGTACCTCGACCTTACAGAAGATCACAGCAAAATAATACTGTTTTCAAGCAGTATTGTGTTCCTGTTGGTGAGTAAGGTGACCAGAGCTCCTGGGGGGATTGGGGATTGGGTCGGCAACGCGCTTGTAATGCTTCTGTTGTTGCAGGTGTCTATAAGCTACGGTAATCGCTTACCATCAGGTGAGCCGTACGGTTGTTTGCCGACCTAGTGCCATAAAAAAAAAAAAAAAAACTACGTTATGATAGACTTACATAAATATAAAAACTTATATATAAATATCCGTTTTATAACTAACTAGCGACCTCTATCTGTACATATTTCCTAACAAGATATGTAATCACCAACATATCATATACTAAAATCTTCTCTGAAACACGTTGCATCTTATGGTAAAAGTGTTATTCTGATCGGTTCAGTAGTTTTCGCAGTATAACCGAACAAAAAAACCGGCTCTCCATTTATTAGTATAGAAGATCTACACTATTTTTACAATTTTTTATGAAGGTGTTCTTATTATATTAGATTGTATATTTTAAAATTTTGAAAGGTAATTGTGTGGCCATATAATATTCTTTTTATTGCTGATAATATTTACAGCGTCATAATATAAAATCCCTTTTTTTATCAAAAAATGTATCTGAGTTTGTTATTATTCTTTCGAATTTGATTAATTCAGATACAGTTACTAGGAATTCCAAAGTTTAAATTATGAAGCGGTTTTTATGAATCTATTAAATTGTTTGTATTCAAGTTTATTCGTAATAAACTAAGTTTCATTAAACCTTCTCTACAAAGAATAATTTTAGTTGGATACTTGTATAATTTCTTTATTAGACTTCGTGTATAAAAATGTTAGTATTAGATCGCTGAAAAAGTTGCTTGGTATATTTTATATACGAGTAGAAATTCAAGGTAATTTTTATACGTAACATTTTGTTCGATAGCTTGTCGCGATCTCGTCGGTAGTGACTGGATTCTATTTATATTGTGTTAAAAAAATTAAATATTCAATAACTGCTAGAGTATATTAAACATTATCATGGTTGCTATCATGTACACCTGATAGCGATCGTTACTCATAGTGGGGAATATATCCGCCAACCCGCATTGGAGCATCGTGGTGGATTAAGCTCTGATCCTTCTCCTACACGGGAAAGAGGCCAATGCCCAGTAGTGGGATATTACAGGCTGAAGCGTAGAGTATATTTGTTTCTCATAAGTATGCTTTAATTATTAATAGTGCCAAAATAGCACAGATTATTTAACATAAGACCAGAGAGAGGTCGATTAGTACGATCGAGATTACAACATCAATAAAATTTTATAGACCGCAAAAAGTATTAATTTTAAGTTAAAAAAAAAAAAAGATATTATATACACAGCATTATTATTGTTGTAATTACTAAAAATATTACACAAAAAATAGTAAATGAAAAATATTTCGCAATATTTCATAGTCATTACTTAATTCATTATAGGTGTTGTTGAGTTTTTCAAAACAAGCTAATATTTTCAAATAAAGAAAAATAAAAACATTTGCAATTTGATAAAAAGCATTTGTTGTGATATGTAACAGAGCGAAATAAACGAGTCAATATATTAAATCTTCCCCCATTTGTTACGACAGATGTGACTCTGTAACATTTCATATGACAGCTCCCTGAAATTACAAAGAAAAACGTCTAAATTATTTCCAAATATCACCTACATTGAAGATAATGCACAGACATAAAGTCAGTAATATCAATAAAACCCGCAATGGATATACGAACTACGCTTTTTAAGCACGCATCCTATTATTAGGTTGTATGAAATTTGCATAAAATGTATGATGTACGGTGTATTGTCAGCAGAGTTGTCGCTCGGTTTGAGTTTACGGTTTTGGTGTTCATTTTATTTTAGGCGAACGAAAATGTCTCAGTTTTTCTCAAGTTAACAGTCGTTTCGAGGTATACTTTACGATTTTACTACATAACAGTCTAGATTGAATCGTAGTTTTATGTATGTTTAGTGAGATAAATATTGGGTTAAAGTATTTTTTGTTTGTATTTTATGAATTTTCTGTGCTTTTTTTATTAAGAAACACAAAATCAAACAAATAAATAGCATTTATATAATTACATGAAATCAGTAGACCAAAGATTGCTTAGAAAATATAGGACATGGTCCGACACAGATTATTTTTTTTTGTCCAACAACAAGTTTAATTTTAGTTTATTATAAACTTAAGTTTATTATAAAGTAAAAAAATCCATGTAGTTTTATTAGCATTATTCTCTGCTTCAAAATTAAGCTTTAAGACATTATAGGAAAGTTCAAAGACACTCAGCGAATGACATGAAGCGAAAAAAGATTGGTATCTCTGAAGTCAGTTACATATTAGACCAGTAAATTTTCTCTAAAATCGACATCTTGGGAATGTAATAGTAATTTAGATTACATTTGAGACTATGCAAATCTAATCAAGCGAGACGCGCCCGAGAGCGAGGTAAAGCCTTATATGATTCGACGTATCCTTGTAGTACGTTCAAACAATACTATTATACTGTAAGTGATACAAACTTCAGTTTACTACGTAATGATTTAGTTACTACAAGTTCCTTATATAACACCGAACCCTTGTTATGTCAGAAAATGATTGTTGTTGTCAGACAGATGTTGATGTCAAACAATCTCACAACCATATTTTATTTTTTGATATAAATCAATATATATAAAAATTTTGTGTCACGATGTATGTGATTTTTATCAAATTTCATAAGCATCTGTAATTTGGTCTTACTTGGGTGATAGGGTAGTTTTTATCTTAATTATTAATCTCAGTATTTGTTATTGCAAATTAAATGTTTATTATATGACTTCAATGTGTATTTATCGGTTAGTTCTAAAAAATCCTAATAGATGGTAGATGGGCGTCTAAATAATGCTGTGTGGTCGGCATCAAAGAATATAGCCACCCCCTCTCTTTCCGTGGGTGTCGTAAGATGCGACTAAGGGATAACACAGTTCCACTATCACCTTGGAACTTAAGAAGCCGACCGATGGCGGGATAACCATCCAACTGCTAGCTTTGAAATACACAGGCCGAAGACGGGCAGCAGCGTCTTCGGTGCCACAAAGCCAGCCTTGCGGTCTCCAACCCGCCTGCCCAGCGTGGTGACTATGGGCAAAAAACCTATGTCCAGTAGTGAACTGCGAAAGGCTGCTGTGATGATGATGATGTGCATCTAAGTTGACAGATCTCCGGTAGATGGCTCCGTATTACTTTTTCTAGATTATAGATGGCGCGTTTGAATATAGAATTTACCTTCACAAATTATAATTACTGAGACACAGCAACGCTTAGCTGGGTCAGCTAGTGATATTATAACTTTTTAATCTTTGCATTGTAAAAGTATATACTATATTAATGTTCATTTAAAACTAGCCGACCCAGCGAACTTCGTACTACCATATTTTTTTCGTTGTTATATCACAAAAAAGAATTATCCACTTAGATATCGTCATTTGTACAATATAAAATGTTCTTTCGTTTAAAAAAGTCAGTCAGTAAAAATATATAAGGAAAAAAAATATATAAAAAATAAAGTTGAATTGTTAAAAATAATTAATCGATTAATCGAATAATAATGATTTTTTTTTAATAAATAAATATCTTGTAATAATCACACACAGTCGTCTGTTCCTATGGTAAGCAACTTAACGCTTGTGTTATAGGTAACAGCCAGTTGATATAGCTAAATATATATTTTTTTAATAAATATACATACATGGAAATAATAAATAGAAGAAATATTATAAGCGGACTCAGGCGAGAATCGAAACCACAACCCGCGGAGCAGAAAGTACTAACGGGCTAGTCAACTGTTCCACGTTACGTGTACTAGTTACTGGCATGTATCCTCGAGAGCGAGTACATTAATCACAATGTTTCAGTACATCGAAGGAAGCATTCCACGAACAACACACGCTATTATGATTCTAATAGACCAGACCTAAACCTGACATGTGGAAAATCAAACTAGTACAAAGACAAAAATAACTAATGGTTGACGAATGCTTTTGTAATAGATTGTCAATTGTTTAATACTTTATATTACTTTTTTTATTACATGCTGTAGTTTTGACACAAAGGAGAATAAAAGAAAGTCACAAATATAAAACTTTATAATTATCGTGTTGTCTTAGTACCTATATAATTACACTAGCTGTGCCCGCGACTTCGTCCGCCTGGAATTTAACAAAATAATTATTGTTCAGTTCGCAGTGTTATAAAAAAAACTAAAATAAAAATAGCCTTAGTTATTCCTTATTACATCAACTATCTGCCAGTGAAAGTACCGTCGAAATCAGTCCAGCCGTTTCAGAGATTAGCCGGAACAAACAGACAGACAGACAGACAAGAGTTAAAAAAAATGTTATTTTAATATAAGTAGCGTGTATACATACACATGAATTTAGTTAAAAGCGGTTATTTCTAATATTACAAACAGACATTCCAATTTTATTTATTTGTATAGATATTTTAGTTACAGTAATGTTCCTCTGTATCTGAAAATAGTGACTGTGTGACTACAAAAGGTATCTATACTAGGGACACTTGACAGTACTTTGATCTTAAACTTCAATCATATTTAAGCAGTCGGTTCAAGAAATTGTTGTGATTGTTATTGATAAATCAAATGTCTAGAGATGTCAAAAAGGAAATACGCAATTCTTTAAATATTCGTGTAAATGACAAACAGATTCGACATTCACTATATGTTTATATAATTGTATATACATACATATATATTTGTCTTAGCCCCAGGGCTTATATTTAGCGGGGTTTATTTTCCCATTAGATATGTTCGTATATGATTATATTTATGTGTAAGTTTATTTATTTTGCTTCGTTTTTTGTTTACCAATATACTTATAACTGTTTAAATACTTACCGATACTGAGCATACGATTTGATTTGATTGAGCAAATTATTTTATAAATGTTACCAACTTTCTAAGTCTTCTATTCAGCAATAATGTTATCTGAAGTATCCAAATTAATTTAAGGTGATGTTGGATTATAACGTGGAAAAACTTAGGGCGTAGTTTTAGGCGATGTTGGAAACAAAAAAAAGCGATTACTGTTAGTCTGTTACGTGGTATTCGATCAGGCTTCGATTATTCTCATTAATAGTTGCAGAGGTCATCGAGGATTCAACGTATCACTTATTGCCCACTAAAATTGTGCATTTAATGAAATAAGGATATAATATGCATTGAAAAATAATATTATTTTTATAAGAGTAGAACTTGTTCGGCAAATAAGCATATGGCTTACCTGTTGGTAAGCGATTACCGTTGTTTATACACGTGTGTAGCACCAGAAGCATCGCAATCGCGTTGCCGACCCTATCCCCAATTTTCCCCCAAGAGCTCTGGTCACTTTAATCGTAATGAACGAAGAGTCGTAATGAAATGAAACAAATTAAAAACGACATTACTCCCAATACCCCCGTGGAGCTCTGGTCACCTTACTCACCTACAGGCATACAAGACTGCTTAAAAACAGTATTATTTAGTTGTGAACGTATTTTGGGTTGAGGTACTACCCAATTCGGGTTACTCTATATTTTGAGCAGGAAATTTCCTGCTGTCCCCTACCTCAGTTAGATTTGTTTTACCTACCGTTATTGTGTATGTGATGTGTTTCCTTTCGAAGTCCTCTTTAGGACT
Organism: Melitaea cinxia; assembly: GCF_905220565.1. Classification (NCBI taxonomy): domain Eukaryota; kingdom Metazoa; phylum Arthropoda; class Insecta; order Lepidoptera; family Nymphalidae; genus Melitaea; species Melitaea cinxia. The sequence continues at coordinate 9,961,025 of NC_059416.1, forward strand.
AATATCCTCTTTACCTCTAGATTATATTCTAAAAATTACCTTTTGAAACTTTCAATACACTTAAAACTAAAAGTACTGACACTGTTGACCCATTAACAAATGTTATTAAATTCATGTTATAATATCAGTCGCAATTCCCAATTCTTTCATGCTTTCTACATCATGTCTCGTTCCAGGATTTCACTTGATTCGGAATGACAGACATCTGAATCTACGCAGACACATTCCGTATTCTATTAACTTAGAACTCAGAATGTTTATTGAATCGAAATATTTTTTAGACACGCGCATTCAATAGACTAGTTGAGTGTTACTTGGCGAAATTATTAATTTGCTTAAGCTTTGTGTTAATTTTTGTAGTTTACTATTTAAAAATCGATTTTCATATAAAGTGGTATGAAAAAAATATGAAAAGTAAAATTTACTAAGCGAATGATCTCGTTACGTTTCTCGTAATGCCATCAAATAACGCCATCTCGTAACCAGTAAATATGTTTCCGATAGATGGCGTTATTTGATTCGTTTATTTACCATTTGATATGGTTATAATCTTTTTCTTAGACTCGGAGTAGGCCTTTTTTGTGCCTATTTAGACAGGCGATCTGAAGGAGTAAACTCCAGTTGTGCATCGAAGGTGACACAAAAACTTTTTTATTTCTTTGTTTCTTTTAAAATTTTAATAGAAAAATAGTTTATAAGCAAAACCACAACTATATAACATTACTTAAATTAACAATGGCTTACAATATTTTTAAATGTAGTTTCTAGTGCATATTTCAATTTTCATTTGTTTTCTCATGTAACACTTTCTTAATTTATTGATGGTGTTAGCACCGGAACTAAGGAGTATGAGGTTAATACATATTCGCGTAATTTTTTTTTATTACAGTTTGGGTTTCTTGCCTTAGATAAAATACGTTTTTTTTAAATAACTAGCTGTGCCCGCGACTTCGTCCGTGTGGAATTTAACAAAACGTTATTGTTCAGTTCGCAGAGTTATAAAATAAATAAATTGAGTTACTCCTTATTACGTCAGCTATCGGCCAGTGAAAGTCCCTTCAAAATTGGTCCAGTCGTTTCAGAGATTAGTCGGAAAAAACAGAAAGACAGACAGACAGACAGACAGACAGATAGACAGACAAAAATGATAAAAAATGTCATTTATATGACATTATATGTATATGTACCGTGTGTACATTCGTATGCATTTAGTAAAAAGCGGTTATCTTAATATTACAAACAGACACTTCAATTTAATTAATTTTTATATAGATATTACTAAAATTGTAACTATTCATTATACGAAGAAGCTTCAGGGTTTTTCGCATAATTCAAAATCAAAATAAAAAATAGCTTTATTCAAATAGGCTCCAAGAGCACTTTCGAATGGTCATTTTACAAATTAAAACTTTAAAAATAGACTATTATTTTTGTAAAAGTGAAGCTACCACCGATTCGGAATGTAGATTCTGCAGAGAAGAATCGGCAAGAAACTCCGGCAAATATATAAACTGTGTTTTAGTACAAAATTAGAAACATGTTGCATGAAATACAGCGTCACTAAGTCCACACATCTTTATCAACTATGTAATCCTGCACCGAGTAATAAGCTTTATCTATTAATTTTTTTTAATAAAAACTTTAAATTTATGTTGAGACAATTCCAAAATCGTTTGTGGTATTTTATTATACATGCGAATACCATGACCCAGAAAGGAAACATTTACTTTGCGCAGTCGGAAACTTGGTGTTACAATTTTGTTATTCCTTCTCGTGTTTACAATGCGATTATTACTATTTATTTCAAAACAATGAATATTTTGGTGGATATACATAATATTGTTATAAATATACTTTGACGCGATCGTAAGTATGTACCTTTTGGAAAACATCCCGTAGGGAGACTCGAGCTCCAAGATCGTAAATGCCGCGAATAGCCCTTTTTTGCAAGATAAATATAGTCTCAATATCTGCAGCATTACCCCACAGTAACAGGCCGTAAGACATAACACTATGGAAATAGCTAAAATATATTAAGCGTGCAGTTGCAACGTCGGTCAGTTGTCGTACTTTTCTAACTGCGAATGCCGCGGAGCTGAGTCTACCATTCAAGGATGACAAATGGGAATTCCATTGAAGTTTTGAGCCCAAATGTATCCCTAAGAAAACTGTAGTATCATTGACAACAAGCCTCTCGTTATTTATTATAAAATTATAATTTGGATGCTTAACATTAGGTAACGAAAACACAACGCACTTGGTTTTTTTGGCGTTCAAAACCAAGTTGTTTATTTTAAACCAATCTTGAATTCGCGACAAAGAAGCGTTCACATCATCATAATTTATTTTTTTCTTATCATCTTTAAATATTTGAGAAGTGTCATCTGCAAATAGCACTATATCACAAATATATTTAACATACAATGGCAGATCATTTATATATATTAAATATAATTAATAGTTACAGTCATAACTTTTATACGATTTAAATAAAATTAACTGTAAAATAAAAAAATTACAACGTTCAATTTCTAAAATATAAAACCATCACACACACAACACAGATATCAGTAAATTAATAATATCATTGCAAAGTCTTTTAAAAACTAAGGTTATTAAACATGGTAGTGGAGGAACTATACTACCGCGCTTGGGTAAAAGGCAGTCCACTAGCAGGGCAGGGCTGGCTTTATCGCACCGAAGACGCTGCTGCCCGTTTTCAGCCTGTGTATTTTAAAGCCAGTAGTTGGATGGTTATCCCACCATCGGTTGGCTTTTTAAGTTAAACATGGTAGTGGAACTGTGTTATCCCTTAGTCGCCTCTTACGACACCCACAGGAAGAGAGGTGATGTCTATATTTTTTAATGCCGTAACCACACAGCAGCTCTGCTAATATAATAATAGCATATATTTAGTTCGAATAAATATTAAACTTGGAACGTTACCTAAGCACGGTAGCGTACAACAAATGCCTTTGTTGCTGTTTCATTAAGTTAAAGTATCAAGGTAAGGGTATTTGTTTACAGTTCAACTATGTGTTCGATCGATCAAACTTTTGACTCTCATTTTGTCGTTTAGAGAGTCAATCTAATTTAAATCTATTTGGTATTTAAATTGAAAATGACTTTAGTGGTTTCTTTCTTTGTCAATGGCTAGATATCTGGAAGTGTAATTGCGCACAAATAAAGTTTATTATGATTAAGTGTGAGTTAGTTAATTTTGAGTAAATAATTTTTTTATGTCAATCGAAATACCAAAGTATACGTGAAATAAATAATTTAAGAAGCCAGTGGAATAATATCCAAAATTATAAGAAAACGTAAGAAGAAAGCAAAAAATATATAATTCTAAATCTTACAAGGTTATCACATTAAATATTTCTATGCATAACTTTCGTACAATATAAATTATTTTCTTGTATCTCAATTCAGAATTCTTTATTTTATTGCACAATACACTAGCTGTTTCTGATCTTGTGCAATATACCCAATACTTCCACAACACATCAGCGCTTCAAAGATATTCTGAGACTCAAGTGGTCATATATAAATACTTGCAGTTAATATTTGAGTTATACAATATGTAAATAAAACAGTAAATAATAATTATCAAACTAATAAATAGTTACTTGGAATAACATTTAAACATTAAGATATTATATAAAAATATTTCATTAAGGAAATAGCAGGATCTTATATATAAAATTCTCGTGTCACAATGTTAGTTCCCATAGTTCTCCGAAATGGCTGGAACAATTTGTATGAAATTTTGGGTGCATATCGGGTAGGTCTGAGAATCGGTCAACATCTATTTTTCATACCATGAAGTTAAAAGGCGGGAGGGGGGGGGGGGGTTGGTTTAAGGGGGCTTATAAGGCGTTTGCGGGATCAGCTAGTATTTTGTATAAAATTTCGAACAGTCCGGCTGGGGATGTACCTTAACCTTACAGAAGATCACAGCAAAATAATACTGCTCTCAAATAATGATCCTGTGGTCCGTACAGTGATCGAAGCTTCTGGAGAGCGTCGGGGGTAGGCTCGGCTACGTGCATGCAATGATTTTGATATTGCTGGGTCGATAAGCTACAGTATCCATTTATAATCAACTGGACCGTACACTTTCTTGCCACCATCGTAGTGTAAAAAAAACAACATAGCAACTGCAACCTTGTTTAAGTAAATTGTAGGATAATTGTGATTACTATTTATTTGACTAGCCCGTTGGCGCAGTTTGTAGTGGCCCTGCTTTCTGTTCTGCGGGTTGCGGGTTCGATTCCCGCCTGTGTCTGGGAGTAATATAATATTTGTATTTATATATGTATTCTTTCTATGCATGTTTATCAAAAAAAAAATAGTTATAACAGTCGGCTGTTACCTGTAACAAAAGCATTAAGTTGCTTACCATAGGAACAGACGACCGTGTGTTATATGATATTTATTTATTTCTTTCTTTATTTTCAACAAAAGGGTGATTTTTGGTTGTAGCAATGTGAAGAATGGCTTCTGCGATCATGTAAGCCATTTACTATCTGTAGTCCTACCTAAGCATAAGCTGTATTACAGTAAAAAAATGTCATAAAACTGTGCCAAATACCAAGTCGGTGTGCAAACTCATATACTCTATAAAACCAAAATATTAAAAGAGTAAATTACCTTCTTTACGTTGAAGCTTGTGGCTTTAATATCTTAAACGTAAGGTAGATGTTGACTAGGTGGACTTAGCTTTTAAATAACGATTAACTTTATATAGAGAGTATTTGTTAAATTAGCTAATGTTGCTTATGGATAATGCAGATTTGTGAAAGGTAAAACGTAGCACAATATATTACTAAGTATATTTAGCTGTGTTAATTCCTACACATTTCGTGTTTCATACAGATATTACAATGTAATTTTACAAATATAGCCAAATAATGAATTGACTGCGATGAACCTTTGTATATAGACGACAGTTAATTCCTCGATTATCATAGAGTCAGGAATCTCCTTCCTACGACCACAGTACCCACACACCACCACAGTAGGACGTAAGTATCGCAGACTATAATTAGTTAACTATACTCGTAAACATATAAGTTTTACCAGTTGATAAAAATTGAATACTTCATTTATGATCATAATAATGTAATTGTTAATCGATTTATTATTCTAGAGAATATTAAATTCTGGAAAATAATAGATTACATTCATTTTCCAGAATAATTATGCTTAGAGGCAGTCAGTCAGTCAGTTCAGCCTATTGCAGTCCATTGCTGGACATAGGCCTCCCCAAGTTCGCGCCAGACATCTCAGTTTTCCGCAATCCTCATCCAGCCTACACCGGCAATCTTACGTAGATTGTCGTCCACACTGCGTTTGCCAAGACGCAGTCTCCACTCCAGGACCCGTCTACTCCAACAGCCAACGGTCCTGCGACACGGATGACCAGCCCACTGCGACTTCAACTTGCTAACTCTGTGGGCTATGTCGGTTACTTTCGTTCTCTCGCGGATAGTCTCATTTCTAATCCTACCTTTGAGAGAAACCCCAAGCATAGCCCGTTCCATTGCACGTTGAGCGACTCTAAACTTGTGGACCCGCCCCTTCGTCAATGTCCACGTCTCGGCTCGGTATGTTAACACAGGCAATGCAGGTGTTCGAAGAATTCGTCTTCAAGCATTGCGGAATCTTCGAAGTGAATATAAAAAATGAAATGTTATTATAATTATTTATATTATTTAATATATTATATTTAATTATTTAAAAATTAGTTTTATTGTTTTTGGGCGTTAATTTGGAAATGTCTTTAATAAATATATATAAAGTACTTATATAATAAAAAGATCTCAAAATAGCAAAATTTCGATGAGTTAAAAGTGTGTCCAAAAACTCTAAGGAATAGTTGCATATTCTTCGGTCTTCCAAGCAAAGACGATTGTGTTCACGAAAAACACAGTTTTTGTTTAACTCATTTCAGAATACTCACTAAAACCCAACGGTGCCCTCGTCGTCATAGCGGGACCATTCAACACATTCCTAGCACAAGGTACGCTAAATCTCGTAATCTAGAGCTTTAACCGTCACTAATAAATATAATGTTACACGTCTGTTTATTTTATTCTAACAGTTCGACGTCTGTCGAGAAGTCTTTACAGTTTAAAAATTGATCCCACGATAAATTTGAAGTAGAATTTAAGATATTTTCACACGACGGAGTTTATTTAGTGTTTATAAAAACTAGTTTTCGTCTGGGTTTCCAGCTTATAAATTTCGCTTCTATACATTTATATTTGTTGTAATAAAATCATGGTTAGGTCAATTTTGCCCTAGACCACACTTAAACATTTTAAATCCCCGTTATTACCATTAAAATTTCCTATTTTTAGAAAATGCAAAATTTATTAAACTTCAATTAATAGATCCTATAATGGGTAGAAGCCTATGAATAGTATTGGGACATATTGAATTTACTTCCGAAAATTAAATAAACTTAGTTAAAAAACTTTTGTCAATCGTCAAACTTTTGTTACTTGAAAGTATTAATTTTGAGTATAAGTTATCTTCACAATTACCTAAATTCTGTGTACAGGCGTTCACAGAATTGGCGCGATTATAATGAGTTTAATACTTTACTTTTGTATTAAATGTTACGGTTTACATATTTTCGTTATTTTTAACCGACTTCCAAAAAAGGAGGAGGTTCTCAATTCGACTGTATTTTTTTTATGTATGTTACATCAGAACTTTTTACCGGGTGGACCGATTTAGACAATTTTTTTTAATCGAAAGCTGGTGTATGTCAATTGGTCCCATTTAAATTTATTTGGGATCCAACAACTACTTTTCGAGTTATATCTAATAATGCGTTTTTAATTGACGCTTTTTTCGTCGACCTACGTTGTATTATACCGCATAACTTTCTACGGGATGTACCGATTTTGATAATTCTTTTTTTTTTGGAAAGGGAATATCCCTAGTTTAGTACCATGATAAGGAAACTAGGATCTGATGATGAAATCCCAGAGAAATCAAGGGAAACTCTCGAAAGTCCGCAATAACTTTATACTGGGTGTACCGATTTTGATAATTTTTAATTTAATCAAAAGCTGATGTTTATCATGTGGTCACATTTAAATTTTATCGAGATCTGATAACTGATTTTTGAGTAATCTTTGATAACGCGTAGTTGCTTGACTATTTTTTTGTCGATCTACGTTGTATTACTTGTCGATGTAATTGAAGTCGGTTTTTTTTCGTTTGTCTGCAAACACAATTATTTTTTTCTACCTTTATAAACTCTGTATCAAGTCTCAAACTAACAAATTGAACCTTGATAATCCTAAACCTTTGCAAAACTATGGATTTTATAATATGTCTATTACACTGACTCGTTAAAGTGTAAATAAGATCTTGAATTTTTTATTTTAATATTGTACGTAAGCGTACAGCAACTTCCAACGCGTGGGTGTTACACTACTGCATAATAATTATTTCCTCAGAAAACTTATTAAAGTTTATTTTCATAATAAGGTTACTTTATATTACTTACTACCCACAGCATCTTTTGCGATTGCAAATTTTCATTTACCGTATAAAAAGATGTAGGTTTGCACACATATTAAGAATCGTTCGTTCAAAAGATTCTGTATAAACCAAAATTTTTCGAATATTTACCGGATAATCTTTAAAATACTAGAATATGATCAATGATTGATAAATCAAAGGTATTACTAAAATAGGTTAATATTTTAGAGATATTAATACTAAAAGAAAAGAATGACTGAAATCGGATTACGCGCTTATGAATTGTAAGCGAGGATACATTTTAATTTGCGTCCTCTCTCTCAAGGGAAATGTACTGAATTTAGGGATGAAATGTACCTACCTAATTCCCTATTTTTTAATAAATATAAATATCTTTAATTTAAATGCAGGCAAATGATTATTTACAAATACGCCCATTTCAAATATATACAAACAAGGAAAAGAAAAAAACAAGAAACACGAATTGATTGAATGAGTGGTATGCAGCTGTCTGCAATATAAGTCCCACATAGTGATCTTAGACTTAAAGACTCTATCTGCGTCTGATAATTGCTTTTTAGTATGAACTCGTATCGCGCCAAATTTTATTTCAACGGTAATATTGATGTTATGTGTGGTTAAGACATACACAGAAAGGTAGGTAAATTAAAATTAGTTCATACAGAACTGATTTAAGGATTTTCGCTACACTATCGATTATAGGATTTATAAATATTATTTTAATATTTTCAATGTACAGAAATGGACTTGTTACAGTTTAATTATCAGCGTCAATAATTATTAAATATAATTCTTTAAGCAAAGTTCGACGATATTGATATACTTATAATAAGGGATAAGCAGCAGGAGACATCATGCTCACAATTTGAGACAGCCCAGCTAGAGAAAAATCTTAACCTTACACAGGATCACAGCCAAATAATAGGTAAAGTTAAGTTCCAGTGGAAAGTGCGAATGGGTAGGGTTCGCAATGCACTTTTTACGTTTCTGAAGTCGCAGGCGACTATAAAGTACAGGATTAATATACTATCAGGTGTAACGTAAGCTTGTTTGCCAACCTAGTACAGAAAGAAAAATTGTGATCTCTTTTATGGTTTTTGTTTGTCAAATTAGAAAAACAAATTCGAAATAATTGACAGACGTCTGGTGTGAGAAATAATATATACATTTAATTACTTTTTGGTGAGATGCTTTTGCCAAAAATCAGACGGCGTTTATAATTTTTACAAATAGTATTTCGACATTTAGTAATTCATAATTTAATAATGATTTGATATTTGTAGATGAATGAGCACGTCGCGAGATGTGTCCAAACAGGTGTTGGCTGATGGGGATAGGGCTTTGACCTCGTCGGCTGTTACTAATTGTCATTCGTTTTGCTTATAATAACAAACATTAGTAATAAGTGACACATCTTAACACAGATGCAAAATCCACTTTATTTGAAAGTATCGGTTCGGATAATCTACCAGAGTCGGTGTTGAGTAGTTCTTTTTTTAAATATTATTTTTATTTAAAGTATAAGTAGAATCGACATACGGAAAAATATTGATTAGATATAATATTTCTTATATTTAATCAAATATTTATTTTTTATTTTTTACTTTTGAGTATGTTTTTCTTTAATACATTTGTATTAGGTATTTACACTTCTAAATAATGTAATAAAACAAATGCAATCCTTTTAGAAAAAAAAAAAACAATAAAAAAATAATTCTTTCTTACTTCGAAATTACTATTGCATTTTGTCGTTCATTGAAACAAACAATAGTTACTGTTTACAAACCTTTGAACCAAGCGATGTCAGTCAGTTCATTTTGGACAAAGAGTTGAAATTGCAATTTAGCGCTGTAAAGAGGTGCTTTGCTAGCTGTGTCAATGTTCACGTAATAATTGCAATTGTATGGTTTAATACTTGCAATAAAATTGAATTTACATTATACGCCATCAGGGTGGGTGTTAAATACGACCGAAAAGAGAATCAACATGCAATAATTTAACACAGATAAATACAGTAACTGATATGTTTTGATAATTGACAGTTTTTTTTAAAGAGTAAGCGGAAAGCGGAAGTTCTCTACATTCTTACAATAGTGCGAATCGGTGGTGGCACAACATTAATCATAATTAATTTAGTAATGTCTTATATAATTTTTTAAATGACAATTTAGTAGTGGTTTTGGAGCTAATTGAATAGCACACATACATGAGCCTATCGCAGTCCACTGCTGGACATAGGCCTCCACAAGTTCGCGCCAAAAATGGCGTGAGTTCATGTGTTTTGTCCATAGTCACCACGCTGGGTAGGCGGGTTAACTTAGGTAGGGCACAGCAGGAATTTTCTGCTCAAAATATGGAGCAGCCCGACTGGGGTAGTACCTCGATCTTCTGATCACAGCAAAATAATACTGTTTTCAAGCAGTATTGTGTTCCTGTTGGTGAGTAAGGTGACCAGAGCTCCTGGGGGGATTGGGGATTGGGTCGGCAACGCGCTTGCGATGCTTCTGGTGTTGCAGGTGTCTATAAGCTACGGTAATCTCTTACCATCAGGTGAGCCGTACGCTTGTTTGCCGACCTAGAGACATAAAAAAAAAATCTGTCGACATCTTTGCATACTGGCCTTCCACTCCGACGTTGCACATGTGGATACTACACGGTTTTAACTGTTCTGCTTTTTCCAGTAAGTAATATAGTAAGCTTTAGGTACTAGGAAAAGAATTTTCAAAATCGATCCAGTGAGTTTTTAGTTTATCTATGAAAAATATTCAAAAATCCAAAATATCAAATCCTTTTTTTTATTGTATATATGTTGTATATATAAACATTTTCTTTACTTTTTTGTAACAAATCATTCTCACTTATAGTCCTTAGTTTGGTTAGGATGAATCACTAATCTACAAGCTACTCGTATAAGCTAGTAGTTTATTACATACATTTTTTAAATAATTGTAAAATATAACAAATAAACGAATTCATCAAATCTCATACCTTAGAATTTCTCCAAAGATGAACATTTTAGCTAGATGTTTTCCTTAACCGATGAGTACGCTATGAATTTTAAGCAAACGCACTTGAAAACTCAACAATATCTTTTTATCTGTTTTGTCTACAAACTTACCAGCGGTTTGTTAGATTTGTTGACGTTTATGTACACTGTGATGCGCCAAATAGTCATAGTAGGATGTTTTATAGCCTAAACTTCCTCAATAAACAGGTTTTAGGCGAGTAAGGATTCAAAGATCTACCAACACCAAGCTCTATAATATCTATATAAGCACAAAACTCGAATACGGCTTGACCTATTCGAATGACTTGTCTTGTAGTTTTCTAATAAAAAAATTAAAGAAATATAGCAGAAATAATCTAATATATAAAATTCTTGTGTCGCGGTGTTTGTAGTTAAACTCCTCCGAAACGGCTTGACCGATTGTCATGAAATTTTGTGTGCATATTGGGTAGGTCTGAGAATTGAACAATATCTATTTTTCATACCCCGAAATTATAAGGGGGGGGGGGGGGGTTTAAGGGTGTTCATAACATATATGGCAAAACAACGTTTGCGGGGTCAGCTAGTTATATATATAAAGACAACTTCTGCCGGGCTAGATAGTACTTTTGTAAAAGTGTTTTGATTTGAAAATATATTACGGAATTTCATACCTAAAAAGGAATAAAAAAAAAAGCGAAAATGTTTATCAAACTTTACAGGATAACTCACAAAGCCGATTTGTGTAATAACAGAGCTGATTTGTTTGTACCTAAAAGACTTAAAATAAATTGCTTCTTCTATTTTAATAAATAATAAGAGTTTGTATGTTTGTTTTATTATGCTTATAATAATAAAATTAGATTCAGTTTGTAAAACCATTATACGCGAGTCTCCATGACAAATATACTATGTATATACTTTTGTACGTATAATAAATTGTTAAATAAATAAATAAAAATAGGCGAATTCGATCTTAAAAATAATTTTGGTGCCATAATAATTTCATGTACCTACAACATTGTCTCATCTCTCAAACAACAAACCATAATAAAAATTATATGTTACATATAAGGATTTACCTCCTATATTTCTATGACTTCTTTTATATACGACCCGCGTGGCAAACTCGTATACAGCCAACCTAGTAAGCGGTTACCGTAGCCTATACACGCATGCAACATCAGAAGCATTGCTAGCGCGTTGCTGCACCCTACCCATGACTTTCCCTAGGAGCTCTGGTTACCTTACTCACCACAGGATTACAACACTATTTTAGAGCAGTATTATTTAGCTGAGACCATCTGTAAGGTTGAGGTAAGTTAGATAGGTAGGTGGCGAATGCTAGCGCGACCCCATCTCGCCCCACCCAGGCGGACGACTGCTCACACGTAGTCGTTTTTTAGTCAGTAACAGTCTGACATAACCCTCTGGCGTCCCCGCGCTGGAGGGTGTACATGATGGATTTTTCCCACGTAAAAAAAAGATAGATAGGTAGTCTATAAATTTTATTTAACGATTCCGTTATATTTATTTGTAGTAATACAGATAACTGGTACAATAAAATTGTAGTGACCATATTTTCTTGGTAAAAAAATATTTTGCCTAGAATATCCGTTTCTGAGGAAGATAGAATATAAAACATTATGTTACGTTTCGTAGTTGAAGAGTTTTCATCCCAAATGTTCGTTATATTGATATTAAAACACAAGGCAAGTAATACTAAGAGAATAAATAATAAATAAATAAATATCTACACAATACACACACGGTCGTCTGTCCCTAAAGTAAGCAACTTAATGCTTGTGTTATAGGTAACAGCCGACTGGTATAGCTACATTTTTTTTGATAAACATACTTATGAATAATACATATATAAATATATAAATAAATATATACATTACACCCAGACTCAGGGTGGAAAGCGAACTCACAACCCCCGGAGCAGAAAGCAGGGTCACTACAAACTGCGCCAACGGGCTAGTCAAATGTCTATATAATCACTACATATTATTAAACAGTTTCCTGCTGTGCCTGTTCAAGATAAATTTGGAAAGTACAGAGCGCATTGTCGTGTAGTTTTCATCAATTAACAATGATTAATAAAAAATATTATTATCACATTACACTACTATGTTCCGCGATAACACCTACAATTAATTATGTAAGTTGACAGGTCTCTTTTAGCGATGATTTCGCCAACATTTATTAAAAAAAATATATTTCAAATGTTTTTTAATTGCGATAAAGAATATAAATATATATAAAAAACTACTTCGTCTTAGGCCTTATAGTAAAGCATGGGTGTGTTAAGATAGCGTGACTCCTTCTGGTACGGGAGCTTATTGCATTCAAAAGACGAAGTCAACCTTTGAAAAATTGATGTACTATAATTTGGCTTGTAACATCCCACTGGTGGGTATAGAGCTCTTTTCTCATGTAGGAGAAAGTCGAAGCTTTATACACTACGCTATGAGTAACGATCGCTATCAGGTGTATATGACAACAAACAGGACCGACAGCTTAACGTGTTTTCCGAGGCGCGGTGGGGAGAACCACAAGGACAGATATCCAAAGTGAAAAGAAGTGTTTGTACAAATACAAATATGAATCCCGAGCGCGAATCGAACGCGAGAACCGCCTGCGTGAAGGCGCGTACGTGACACACGCACCACTACACAGGGTGGTTGTTGAAAATGGTGTTATGTGTTAGTTATTGATTATATATATTTTTTACATGTACATTTTTTATAGAAATATTTTCAAAATGCTTGTCCTTTCCGTCGTTCGTCTCTTACTCTATAGAGATTGAAATTCCGTAATTCGATTACACGTAGCTCGAATCGCGAACTAGGTAAAAAGGGAATTGTCAACACAATTCCGGAAAGTATATCACTTTCGTACTAAAGGACATTTTGTGCAAATATTTGTAACTTTTTTCCGTGATGAAATTACATGTTGTGTCGGGGACAATTATTGTTCAACTAGACGACCGGTGCAGTTTTACCCGCAGTTATTTTTTAATGCTTTAGTTATTTGCATTATACCGTGATGTTAGTAATATATGACCATTAAATGTAACTTTTCACGCTTTACCTATTGAATAGCAAACAATATGAAATATCTTTAAAATTTTCATGCAAACGAAGTTTCGAGCAACGGCTAGTTAGTATCTAATAAAGATAAGTATTATTGTTTATTTATTAATACTACTAGGTCGGCAAACAAGCGTACTGCTCACCTGATTGCCATCAATTACGCCTGCAATACTAGAAGCATTGCAAGCGCGTTGCCGGCCCTACCTCCAATCCCTCCCAGGAGCTCTGGTCACCTTGTTCACCAACAGGAACATAACACTGCTTGAAAGCAGTATTATTTAGCTGTGGTCTTCTGTATAGTCAAGGTACTTCCCCAAGCTGCTCCAGATTTTTAGCAGGATATTTCCTGCTGTGTATTACCTCAGTTGCAGTGCAAGTATTCATTAGTTGGTTAATATTGTTCAAACTGTTCAGTGGGGATAAATGATTTTTGTTTTCCTTGTATTTGATTCTCGGTAATATATGTCACAATTATTTGAGTTCTTCTAAACTCAATTTTTACAAAGATGATGAATGTGTGAAAATGTTATATCTTAGACTAGCTGACGTGGCGAACTTTGTGCTGAAATTTCACTTCGTGAATATATCAATTTTGTTTTAATTTTCTTTTATACAGACCTTATCCAATAAAGAACACTAATCAATTATCTAAATTTGTACAGTAGTTCGGAAATTATGCGACTGCGTACATTTCGCTCGCTCGGCTCACAAGCTCGGTCACTCAGGTACTTTTAATATTATATTCATATAAGTAATATATAACTATACCTCATTGTTACGATTAAAACAAAAGTTAATTGAACACAAAATTTTGAACATTATACTAATACCTATATATGTTATTTTTTTTTAATATCATACTAATTACTTAAAATTGTTACAAATCGACAACACTATTTCCCCATATAAGTTATTTCAAATATAATAATATATTTATTTATATTTGTCTATTAATGCGTACAGTGTAAATACTCATAGTTTATCACGCAACAATTCATTGTTTTAATAATTAATTATCTGTGCATTTTTTTTCCTTTCAGCGAGTGCCGTGGGAATAACGCGGTTTCCTGAAGCTGATACGAAACGACATTGACCTACACTTGGTATTGAGTCATTTTCATATGAACGAGATTTGGTTTTTATTCATGTTATTTTAAGCGTTTTAGAGACATTTTATACGATTTTTCCTCATTCGATTTTTAAATGATTGTAATAAAAGTTTGGGCTGTCAAAAAAAAAAAAAAAACAAAATAAGAAAAGTTAAATAAAGAGTTTAGAGTACGGAGGTCTTAGTTACATAGTTTTGTGGTATCACGTTATGTAAAGTTGTATGTTAAATTAAAAAAAAAAAAAAAAAAACAATTTTAACTTTTTTTTAGTTCCAAAATATTTTAAAATCCTAATCGTGAGTAATGTCATGAATCATACGGGTCCAATTGTAAAAGAAGATTTAAAGAAAGGCCTTGTTTAGAAAAGCAATGTTTTTGGAACGAAGTTCCTTACGGCAGGCTTGACATTTGGTTGGGCGACCGAACTGAAAAAAATGTGATACCAAAACCATAAGAAAAATATATAACGGAAGTGACATAATATCAGTCACACGACTGTATAATATGACGTTTGTAAAACTAAAATATTAATATAGTAAATTTTTTTCTTTTAAATTACTTATGTAATTTTATACTGTCGACAAAAATAAATAAAGACATATGTTTTTTTATTTCACTTAATAGTTTGAATTATTATTATTATTTTTATTTTACGGTATTTGTTATTTTCTAAAATACTAAATTTCCTAAATACTTTTATGTACTTAATTAAAAACCAATTAAAAAAATTAAAAAAAATCAAGAACGAAAATATATATATAAAATTCAACATTTTTTTTTAATAATTGTGTTGCTTCTATACTATCCGAAGGAACTTCGTTCCTACCTGGTGTCCCATGACACCACATAATTTTTTTTTAAATTAGGTATAAAAGATTAGATAGAGTGCAAGTATAACGATAAAAATCTATTTTTTATTTAAGCGACTATTCACTAATTGACGATAAATAATATGCAATAACGTCTCACATGCGACGGTCCCCAGATTATCTGTGTGATTTACAGTCAGCTGTGTCGAGAGTCCGGAAACACACACAATTCACAAGCACAAACGCCCAGACCATAGCAAACATTTATATGGCCAATACCAATGTATGAATGTTTTACCATGATCGGAGATTGAACCCGCGTCCGCAAGCGCCACAGTCAGTGCTGTGACCGCTGCGGTAACGCGTTGTCTAACTATCTAACGTTTTTTATAAATTCGTGTTTGTATACATTTATTACTCAATCACGCCAGAACAGTTAAAAAAAACTGGATGAAGTTTTTTTAGACAAAAAAAAAATTTTAATTATAATACAAATAAAGCGTCCAATTACTTTGAATTCTTGTGGAAAAATGTATGATGTAAGATTCCTGTGAAATAGATTTACTTATGGACATATTCGTGGGCAATAGCTAGTGGACTATAAAATTAATGGAATTAATATACAGATTATATCGTATCGGTGTATTGACTATGGTTGACCGATTATCCCATTTCTGTTTCTGACTTTGACACATTGCCGTGTCGTTGCGCGATATTAATTGATGGAAAATTTGCTTCGATTTCATCCACTATTGTGTACATTCTGATTCGTTTGCGTTTAGACTGGAAATGAGAATAAAACTATTGTTTTAACCTTATTCGTTTGTATGGTATTAGCTGGTATCTGTATTTTTATCTGTGTTATCTATATAAACGACGTAGTTGTACGTGCTGAGGAAAAAAGATCAAATAGATCGGAAGCTAAAGTACACACTACACTTGGAAAAAAACAAATATCTTAGTGAAATCCGTATTAATTCTAAAACTAGTTATTTTTTACACCATCACCACATCAGCCTTTCGCAGTCCACTACTGGACATAGGCTGTTAGGTGTTTTGCCCATAGTCACCACGCTGAGCAGACGGGTCGGTGACCGCGTGGTTATTTTTTACATTTTTATCTAATATATAAAATTCCCGTGTCACAGTTTTCGTTGCCATACTCCTCCGAAACGGCTTGACCGATTTTGATGAAATTTTTTGTGCTTATCCGGTATCTATGAGAATCGGCCAACATCTATTTTTCATCCCCCTAAATGTTAGGGGTAGTCCACCCCTAAATTTTTTTATTTTATTTTTTAGACAAAATTTTTAATTTTCTATTTTTTTATGATACAACATTAAAAAATACATACAACTCTAAATTTTCAACCCTCTACCATCAACCCCTTTTTTTAATAGCGTTTAGCGGCAAGACAACGATTGCCGGGTCAGCTAGTGACTTTATATTAGATGGAGACTATATTAAAATGTATTTAATTTTTTTTAACAACCACTCAGGTGTAGTGGTGCGAGTAGTCGCCTAAAACACCGACAGGTGCAATATTTGTATTTTTGTACAAATATTTGTTTCCGGTGTGGATGTCTGTCCTTGTGGCTCCCCATCGTGCCTCGGAGAGCACGTTAAGCTGTCGTTTCCGGTTGTTATCATATACACCTGATAGTGATCGTTACTTGTTCTATACTATATTACTTATTATTTTAGGGAATATTTCAGCTAGTCCGCAGCGGAGCAGCGTGGTGGATTAAGCTCGAATCCTTCTACATGGAGAAAGAGGCCTATACCCAGCAGTGAAACGTTACAGGCTGAATCGTGATTACAATATTTTAGATAAGGACAAAATTCTCAAAAATAAAACAAAATATTTGATTGATATCTCTCCAGTATATTTATGTTATTTCTGTATTGAGCGACTGAAAACACGCACAATACACTAACAGGAATGCCTAGACAATGTCAAATATAATTATGTATGGTTCACATAAATGTTTGGCATGAGTGGGTAATAAAACCTGCGACCACCAGTGCTAGCTCTAGTACTGCTGCACCAACGCATCTTCAATCAATAAATAAGTAAAAAATGTATACTAAGATTGTCAGCGTAAAATCATTTATAAAAGAATTATATAAGTAGCCTGTATATGTATAACTTTTATAATAACGATATATAGTTACTGATAGCCTTCCAAAGTTTTTGTGTATCTATTGGACAGAAGCGTCGACCAATCGCCTAATCCCTGCAGATTAGCGAAACATTGCGGATTAAGCATCTGAAATATCGTTGCTACTTGAGTATAAAGCCTGAAATAAGCAATACTAAAATTATAGTAAAAGCCTTTTTATGTATGTAATAATGTTTGGCCGGGAGGTTTTCTTTTTTTTTAATAATCTTGGGTTATCGAAGTTAACCTCATATTACTTTTTAAAGTTTTTAGGACACTAGAACTATTCATGTGTAATGGGATTTTTGAAGTAAAACTTTTTTGCGCACACTTCACTTGGAGAGCAAGCTGGTGAATGAGTGATGAGTGCGTTATGACAAGTGTGATGGGGCGAGGTGAATGGAAGATGGAGATACTTAAAGAAGTTTTACTGCAGTCATGTGGTCTAAAGCATATTCGTTTTATTTTTAATTGTTGTTACTTTTTGGACAGGATTTTGTTTCTGGTTTTATCACTGTTGTAAGTGCTATGTTCACTGGAACTCGTGCTTGAACTCGCTAATCTGAATTATCAGTTCTTAGATCAGTGATAGTTACTCCAAATGGTCCCGTGAACGGAAATCGAATCGACCGCTAAGTTTTATATCTATTTTTACAATTAAAATTTATTTTAAATTTGATAGTGGAGGAGAAAATCGTAAGAAAACAAGTATGTTGTTGATTGGCGATGCGTTAGCGCAATAGTCACAGCTTCGTCGTCACTGGCTTATGACTTCTGCGCTGGCGGTCGCGTATCGCGGTATTGGCCATATTTAACTGAGGTAGGGCACAGCAGGAATTTCCTGCTCAAAATATGGAGCGGCCCGACTGGGGTAGTACCTCGACCTTACAGAAGACCACAGCTAAATAATACTGTTTTCAAGCAGTATTGTGTTCCTGTTGGTGAGTAAGGTGACCAGAGCTCCTGGGGGGGATTGGGTCGGCAACGCGCTTGCGATGCTTCTGGTGTTGCAGGCGTCTATAAGCTACGGTAATCTCTTACCATCAGGTGAGCCGTACGCTTGTTTACCGACCTAGTGTTATTAAAAAAAACAGATATTTGCTATACAGATATTTGCCGTGTTCTGGGCGTTGTGCTTGTATGTGCTTCCGGATCCCGGCACAGGAGTTATTTCTTGTGATGGCTGTTGAATGTGGTGTGTTATTTTTTTATGTACATCAACCAACACTGTGGAATGGTAGTGTATAAAGCACCTATCCTCCTCTATCACAGGAGTGCTTTTTGGAAAAGAAGTGGGATGCTTATAGTACGTTACAATAAAAGCTTTGAACGGCGCAACAGCACGATAAATGCGCGATTATTTATTTAACTATTTATAAATTTACTCCCTGCCAAGATAGTGGCTCGTTTTATCAATGCAACGCATTAATGATTGTGATCACACAGACATATTCCTATTGATGTCTGTTCTGAAAATTGAACACAGCTATATATTGTTGTTAATAAACGTGAGTAATTAAATATGCGAATTAAAGGTTTTGTTATTTACAAATAACGTATTTACAGTTGACATTGCGTTTCTTTTATTCAGAAGTATTTATGTGACACATATCTTTCTAAGTAATTTGTACTTTGTGTACTCGTATACATATATATATATATTCATGGTAGTGAGTGTCAGTGTGTACGTGTGTGGTTGTGCGTATATTTAGAAGTCCATGGTTGCATGTGTGTGTCCGCATGTGTATATGTAAATATTTCATTAAAACAAATCAGTTAATTAAGTTTTAGCTACGCCATGTAATGTTGTCTGACTGTGAGTGACTACCGTAGTGTACGCATGGAAGACCATACGCATTGCAATCCCTTGTCGATCATTCCCCCGACGTCAACACAACAAGAGGAACTCTTTCGTTCTTACTGACCACAGCAACCCAATACTATTTGAAAGCACTATTATTCGGCTATAATATTCTGCAAAGTAAGGTATTTCCTTAGTCAGGTACCTACCAGATATGCAGCTACATATTTTGACCGAACTTGACGGAGACCTCATTCCGGATTTTAAATGAAATTTTCCTTCTCCAGGTCCCTCTTCCTGATGATTTTGAGCCAGGTTTATCCCTCGGACGCCTAAAACGACCCCCACGGGAAGAAAGGGGGTGGTGCTATTCTACTCGGCCACACGACCTATGCCTAGCAGTGGGATATTACAGGCTGAAGCGATATTGGTGTGAATTTAAAGCCATATCTATTAGTTTTGAAGAAAAAATTTACTGCATTACCTTTCGTTTGCATCATAACGGATTTTGGATCTGGTCGATAGTAATAAATTGTTTATGAGTTTAAATTTTGTTTCTGTGAAACATTAAATAACTTTTGGATGTAATTAATTTTTGTTTGTTTTTGTTATTATTAAACAGAATAAATGTGACCTAGATATGTATAAAACTTGTAATCGCTTTAGACTTATTTAAACTTTACTTTTTCGACTTATTTCTTATGTTTTCTGTTAACTTGGTTTCCTTTTAATAACTCAATTCTTTATTATTAAATCGGTAGCGACGTCACTTACTTTATTAATATATCTTTAATTATTATTAATTTCATCATCGAAATATATATTTTTTTAGTTTTATGTATATTATAGAACGAAGTGATCCATATTACCATATTTCTAATAGTTTGCAGCTTGTATTTTGTTTTTAAATTTTAGAATTTTTTTTGACTAATAGTTACTGACCGATTTGAACTATTATTTATTTACATTAATTATAATCCTGTTAAATATCAGATTAGTAATACCTATCTTAATGAGTAGCTTTTATAAATCAAACATGAAACACTATAGTGGTTATCCGTTAATAAATAACTATCAAAGTACTTACTCAAATACTCAATTGAATTCGAACTGAATACGCCGAAATTTTGAATCGTTAATATTGCAAAATATCAATCGGAATATGTATCGAACTATTATTTCAATTCAACATAATTTATAAGTTCATAATGTTTATTAGCTTACATTAAATATGTGTAAAATTTTATTATCGTTTTCCACTAAATAACCATTTATAACCATTTATATCATCGGAATACGAATTCGCGATAAAACGTTCAATTTCACTCATTCATTCACTGGAATTGCGTGTTTAATCTGTCGTTTTCAATTTAACAAAAAAGATAATAGAATGACAGATTTTTTTTTAAGTTATAAATAAACGAAATGTATACCTACTACTTTATGTAAAATAAAAGGTAGAATACTTTTACGCCTAACAGCATCTATATTTTACTAAATAAACAATGTAACTAATTGGATTCCCAAAATTGGATTGTGTATTATCGCTTTAGACCAAACCATTGAACTGCGATTTAGTATTATTCAATTATGTAACCCGCGAGGTTGGAATAAACGAAGGAGGTTTGACTGCTATCAAAAAAATATCAAATTACAATAAAAACAGTAGGCTGAATCAAGAGGACCTTTGTACTGTTCCCGATAAATAGAAACAATTTGACCAAAGACTATACGCGACTCACATTCATAGTTCGCTTTCCCGCTCCCAAATCGTAATCGTAATATGAAAATTTTAGGATATCTTTTCAGCGTGTTCGGCACTTCAGTAGTCGCGTGACAAGCGCCGAGTACGGATGTCTATAGACTTTACGCACAACATACCAAAGTTTCCGCGCGAAAGTTTCCGATGCGCTGCCGAATAAGTGACTCGATTTAATTTATTGACCGTGTTAAAATTGTGTTTTACATACATTTTAATTTGTGCTCACGTGTTACAGTGTACGAAATATTTATTTTTCTCAACTTTTTGATGCACGTAAGTAATTTTAATAATTTTTATAATTTATAATTAAGTTGTTTTTGACGCGAAACCTAAAAAATTAGACGTGGATATTTTCAATACCGTCATAACTTTTAAAACGGCCGTTGATAAAATTAATGATGTAAAAAATTTATTGGAATGAGTTTTTTGGGATTTTAATTAAGACTATAGCGGTCTTAGTGTCACTTTATGTAGAGCGCTTCGTAATTGATGATCGCCTTGAGAGAATTATCAGAAGTAAAAAATGATATCAACGTATATAACAAATGAGCACAAATATATAATATGTCAGAGAGCATTTTACTACACGGCGCGCGACAAAATTAATTGGGGTGTTCTATTAAACGTGAAATATTTGTCACTAATCGAAGAAGGAACAAGTCTAATTTATTTGTAATAAGATTTAGTGCGGTTCTAAGAATAATGTGTTATATATTTGATACACCTACTGATGACTAAATTTATATAAATTTACAGTTTATTAAAAGAGTAACAAGGGTATTTCATGGCACTTCTTGAAAAAAAAAATTTGTAAAGTACATATGATTTATAACGCAAATATTTGCAAATAATTACTTCTTCAGCTGTGCAATGTAAATATGTGGGTATAATGTGAAAATATTTTAACATTGGTATGTGCTATAAAGATTATACGAATTACTACGGTATATAGCTATCTGGATATCCAGATTAACGGATAGGCTATTTTTATCCTTCAATTCCTAAAAGAAAGTGGTAAAATTACAAAACGCAGCTAGTATTATATTTTCTTCCCGGGCTTATCATCCCTCCAGAGGCCAATTAAGGAAGTCCTTCTCAGTAAATATAAATTCTGAACTGGTCGTAGCTTTATATTAATTACAATAACTCTAATTTTAACGATTCGAAATGGGTTCGAGAAGGCCTATTTGAATTAAATTTATACTTATTGTTCAATTTTTTTTCAATTGAAAATGTCTGTACGTATATAATTGTACGTATATAATAATGTGTATAGAATTCATTTTGAGTCAATTGTGAGTAATTGCTTTTGCTCGTAAATGAAAAAAAAACCGACTTCAATTATATCGACAAGTAATATAATGTAGGTAGACAAAAAAACAGTCAAGTAAATACGCGTTATCAAAGTTTACTTAAAAAGTATTCATCAGATCTCGATTAATCTTGATCTTGACCAAATTTAAATAGTACCACAAGAATCATCAAAATCGATACACTAAGTAAAAAGTTATGCGGTATAATCGCATATATTGTTCGACGAAAAAATAGCCAAGAAAATACGCGTTATCAAAGATTACTCAAAAAGCAGTCATTATTAAAATGCTTATATTTATGCTCGATATATTAAATGTAACAATTATTCTACTTACAACTATCTATGTGCTTTGTATTATAAAAACGTAGTAAAAAGTTATGAAAATATAGTAAAATGCACCTCACGTTTTTTCCTCTGAATTGAATTATTCTCTTAATAACTTAAATTTTATTTTGAAGTAATTAATTATGATTGGTTGTTGGATCTTCTACTACTGTAATATAAACTCTTTGTAATTAAAATTTATTTTCTACTTTTTAGTTTGATTAGTTATAAAATCGTGTTTTTTTTAGTTTTTTTTAAATTATAAGTTTTTACATTTTTTTCTATACAATATGTATGTTCAACAATATGTTGGAGGTTTTTGAGCTGATTTGCACCATAAATGTTTGTATTCAAAAATCAAATTTTAGTGGTGTTTGTATAATTGTATATAACTAAAGTGATCACGCACATATATGACGACAATTTGGTGATGAATTCTGAAGACATAAAATTGTGTTTGCAGGCAAACGAAAAAAAAACCGACTTCAATTATAACGACAAGTAATACAACGTAGGTAGACGAAAAATTAGTCAAGTAAATACGCATTATCAAAGATTACTCGAAAAGTTGTATTCAGATCTCAATGAAATTTAAATGTGTCCACATGATAAACATCGGCTTTCTATTAAATTAAAAATTATCAAAATCGGTACATCTAGTAAAAAGTTATGCGGATTTTCGAGTTTCCTTCGATTTCTCTGGGATCCTATTATCAGGTCCTGGTTTTCGTACCACACCTGGGATATCTCCTTTCCAACATGAAAAGAATTATCAAAATCGGTTCATAAACTACGAAGTTCCCCGAAGAAAGTTTCCGAGAAGAATCCCCGAACATACATAAACCTACCTCATTCTTTTTTGAAGTCGGTTAATAATGATAAGACTCTTTAGGAGTTCTTAGTAATTCAAATGATTGAAAAATGTCACTGTTGATATATTTTTAAAACTAGCTATGCCCGCGACTTCGTCAGCGTGTAATTTAAAAAAAAATATTGTTCAGTTTGCAGTTACAATTTTTTTTTAAAAAAAATAAAAGTATCCTAAGTTACTCCTTATTATATTAGCTATCTGCCAGTGAAAGTCCCGTCAAAATCGGTGTAGCAGTTTCAGAGCAAAGCTCGGTCACCCAGGTACTAATTTTTAAGAAAGAAGAATTATATTAATACACACAGATACATTTAATAAATAACTAACTAACCCAACAGAGTCTTGCACCGTGAACAGTTAAAACGCATGAGTTTAGAATATTTGTTGCCTTTATCGAAAGTTTTAAATTTTCTGCTAAATTTCCTCAATTTTCATTACAAAAAAATCTTCTTCAAAGTTTTAAAAAAAATCTATTTTTAAACATTTTAAAAATCGTTTAGAGTTGGTCAGTCGTTCTCGAGCGCTTAAAAATATATTTAGCCTTTCATTTTTATTTACATAAATTAATATTTATTACAAAATGAACATATTATTTAAGTTTATGTGTTCGTAAATTAAATGTGACTGTATATATTACATACATATTACATACGGGTGTTTAACCTGTCCTTGAAACGTTCAAATATAATCTTTTTCACATTGCAGTGGACAATTTATCGCTCCTCTACTCAAATAGCAAGTCGTCGTACATCTTCATTGGGATAGAAATAAATGCAGGGGAATTTTATTGCATAGATTAAGGAATAATATATAGCATTTGAAGTCTGCCATACGTTATTATTGTTATTATAAAGGACATTTCCTTCACCACGAATAATAAAGATATTTATTTATAATGAAGATTAAGTTTATGTGTTGAAGTGTTGATCCTATGACATTGGTTTGAAATTATAATAATACTTTTGTACTCGGTAGATTGTAAAATATATAAATAAATATTTTTTTTATTTTTTTATTAGTGATATACATCCACGGGCTTATGAACCCATGTCCTTTTTTATTCTAAAAACATGCAATTTTTATTTTTATTTTTTTCTATTTCAAAGTAGGCGTTACTATAATAAATAAATATTATATTTTATGTTATAAATTATCAAAAAAATATATTGACCTGTATGTTGGCGCTTGGTACAGTGACTCTTCCGTGCTGGAGGTTATTCCTGATGGATTTATTTATTTATTTACTAATTTATTTTATCTTAATGTACACCGAAATACAGACACAAATAAAGTAAGATACAATAGAAGATGTACAAAGGCGATCTAATCGCTAAATATTTTCCCCACGTATAAAAAAAAGGGTAGAGTGACTCTGTTTACTGTTCCTATGGCTGTGAGTTGGATTCACTTCGTATACACGCTTCTCTCCAAGTCTTGGTATAATAATATTTTTATTAATAATTTATTTATGTATATTAAATTATTAATCAAAGAACAATAAATGATGTAGCCGTATGAGTCAGTTGTTATAATACAAGCATTACAACAAAAAAACTTGCAGCAGAAAAAGCATATCGATTTGTTTGGGTTCGCAACTGCAATATTTTTTTAAGAAAAAACGAGGAATGTCCTGTATTAACTATAAATTCAGAAAAAGATTTAGAAAAAATCAAATAATAATTAGATACAAGATGTTTTTGAGATTTTTTTACTATATCTTAATATCTATCATTAATTTCCAAGCTTTTGAACTTAAAGTACATTTTTTTGTTGCCGAATCTAGTTGGGAATCTAAACTAAAACTACAAGTAATTACACTCACTTACACCATATATACACCATACATCATACTCACCTACACCATACTGACCTACACTACACTCACTTACAACGTAATAATACAATTTATAAAATCGTCCGTAATTATATGGACTGCTGAACAAATCTCTAGATTATTGTATTGTGGCTTAAAACTAATGATTACTATTGATGCTTACTTTTATTATTATTATAAATTATTAACTTACTTAAGGAACAATTAAACTATTTACTTAATGAATAAACCGTTTCAGTTGTTATATCAAAATGTTCGTGGATTACGAACAAAAACAGAACAATTCCGACTAAATATTCTTCAAAATGATAATGAGGTGTTGCTTGTAACCGAAACTTGGCTTAAAAGCGGATTCTATATTCGAGAGCTGTGTGATAGTAGGTACGACGTTTTTCGCACGGATAGGAGTGACAAAACATCAAATAAACGTAATGGAGGCGGAGCTATGATATGTACAAAATCCATACTAAGGGCACAGGAGAGATCGGATTGGAGTTGTGCTGGAGTTGAATCCGTTTGGATAACAATCCCTAAAAGCGTAATTGGAATTAACCAAAATCTTAATATAGGCGTATTTTATATACCACCAGATGATTACCAAGTAAAAAGGTTAGAGACCGTAACAATTTCTTTGTCCTCAATTTTAACATCTAAATCTGAAGAGTACTTCATTATTACTGGTGACTTCAACCTCCCTAATATTGATTGGAAGACTGAAAGGCCCTTATATCTTAATCGCGGATCAACATTATTGCGGACCGTTTCAATGGACTTCATCGAAACATGTAGCTCCTTTAACTTGACACAATTTAACCAAATACCAAATGTGAGTAATAACACTCTAGACTTAATTTTTAGCAACATCTATTTAAATGTTCTAAAATCTGATCAAATTTTAGTCACTGAAGACAAATATCATCCCTGTTTAGAAATTGACGCTTCTGAATTGCTTCTAAAAGAACTTTCGAAACCACCTTTGATTAAAATGAAGTTTAAGAAAGCTGACTACAGTGTTATAAATGAAATTCTCAGTAAATTAAATTGGCAAAATATATTGAGAGGTGACTCAATAGATATAATAGTTAACAAATTTTATGAAACTATCAATAAAATAATAAATGAACATGTACCGGTTGTTACAGAAAGGGTTTCTTGTCACTATCCTATTTGGTATAACAAATCGTTAATCCATATTATACAAGAAAAACAAAAAGCACATGCTCGTTGGAAATCATTTAAAAATCCTAGAGACTACGACGAATTTTCCTTATTACGAAGAAGACAAAAGAAATTACAAGATTATTACTACAACAAATTTAAAACAATAATGCAGAATGACATAAAAAAAGATCCAAAGCTTTTTTGGCGGTATCAAAAATACCTAAGAAATAACAAAAGTGGTTATCCAAGTTCCCTTTCCTTAGGTGACCGTCAGTTTAACAATCCCACAGAAATATGTGCGGGATTTAGTGAATTTTTTGAAAGCGTTTTTGAAAAACAGAATCATAATAAAGATAGTACTCATGTCCCAATATCTTTTGCAGACGATACTATTTGTAATCTTAATGTAAATGAGGGACTAGTTCTCAAAATACTTAAATCTCTAGACATAAATAAAGGAGCAGGAACTGACAGAATACCAGCTATATTCTTTGTAAAATGTGCAAATAACCTAGCAGCCCCACTATCAATCATTTTTGACAAATCTGTCAATGAATTTCGTGCCTTTCCAACCCAATGGAAAGAAGCACTAATAATACCAATCCATAAAGCAGGAGCAAGACATAAAATAGAAAATTATAGGCCTATTTCAATATTGAATACTATAAGCAAGATTTTGGAACGACTGATTTACAATGCGATTGCGCCTACTATTCATAAATCCATCCCATTAGAGCAGCATGGCTTCATGCTTAAGCGATCAACACAAACAAATCTAGCTGTTTTTACCAATTTTGTTCATATGGCTATGGATAAAAAACAACAAGTAGATGTGATATACACTGATTTTCAGAAGGCGTTTGACCGGGTAGATCATGTAATTCTATTACAAAAGCTTCAAGCCCTCGGAATCAAGGGTGATTTACATAGATGGTTTTGTTCGTATATATCAAAAAGACAGCAAGCTGTTGTCATGGGCAGCGCTCGTAGTGATTTTGTACACGCAACCTCAGGTGTCCCGCAGGGTTCTCTTCTGGGCCCATTACTATACAACGCCTATTTATACGACATATATAGATGTTTCAAATATTCTCGCTTCTTACTATTTGCAGACGATAAGAAAATCTATAAGGCTATAAGTAAAATTTCGGACTGTGTGGAATTGCAGCATGACCTAAATAATCTTTCCGATTTCTATAAAGAAAATAAAATATTCGTTAACATTAAAAAAACAGTAAATATAACATTTTCAAGGAAAGCAAAAAATATTGAATTTGTCTACTACATTGATAATAATCCTATTGAAAAGATAAATTCTGTGAGAGATCTTGGAATTCAATTAGATCATAAATTACTGATGTCAGAACATATAGAAATTATAACTGACAAAGCTTATAAACAATTAGGCTATATTAAACGTGTATGCAAAACATTTACTGATGTTGATTCCATAAAAATGTTATATTTTTCATACGTTCGAAGTGTTTTGGAGTACTGCTGTAGCATATGGTCACCAAATTATGCAAAGTATAAAGATAAACTAGAAGCGATACAAAAACATTTTCTAAAATTTCTGTGTTTTGTAGATTTTAGAGAATATAAAAATTATACAGAAACCTGTAAATATTATAAAATGGAAGCTTTAGAAATCAGGCGTCGGCAATGTGATGTGTTTATGTTATACGATATACTGGCTGGACATATTGATTGTAACGACTTAGTCAGTGCTTTATATTTTAAAGTGCCCAATCGTCGTACCCGTCACACAGAACTATTTTATGCACCTAAAGTACATACAAACTATGCACGTAATTCTATCCTCAGCCGTATAGTCATCACATATAATGATTTTTATTCGGAAATAGATTTGTTCAACATGACAAAAACAATTTTAAGAAAAGCACTCAAAAGTAAAGATGTAATTAATTAAAACACACGCACGCACACACATACATACACACACACACACACACACACACACGCACACGCACACACAAACACACACAAATACTCAACTAGATTCATAATTTAATTTTTATAAACGATCATAATACGAGATGTCTTCTAATTTGTTAAATAATATTTTTAAACAAACTGTGTAATCCTATTTTGGTTCTAGTAATTGTTATATTATACTTTAACTAAAATAAGCTATGTATCAACTGTTGGATTATCAAATAAATAAATAAATAAATTAATTAATTAATTAATAACTTATCATAAGAACAGACGACCGTGTGTGTACACATTCAGCCTGCAACATCCCACTGCTGGGCATAGGCCTCATTCTCCATGTAGGAGAAGGATTGGTGCTTAATCCACCACGTTGCTCCTCTGCGGGTTGGCGGATATGTTCTCTACAATGAGTAACGATCGCTATCAGGTATTTATGATAACAAACGGGCCTGAAGGCTTAGCACGCTCTCCGAGGCACGGTGGAGAGAATCAATGTCCTTGTGGGTCCGAAAAGAAATATTTGTACAAATATCCATCCCAGCCGGGAGTCGAACCCTCAAACCATCGTGGTTTTAGGCGACTACTCACACCACTACACCAACGTTTTTGTTGGTCCGTGTGTGTATGTTAAAGATATTTATTTACTTATTTATTTCGGTTATTAATATATATTATTATATTATGCTAATATACAGGTTGGGTTGCGACGTAGTTTTAAATGTCTATCAGGGGTTTTATTTGTGTACTGTCAGATGTTTTGTAAATCTAAAAACCATCTTGTGTCTTAATCACCGCTTCTACTTGACTGATTTTTAGTATATAGAGTTTATTATTAGTGTTACGTAGTATATTATTTTTCTGTTTGTGTCCAACAATGTTTTAATATATATTTGTTATAATTAGATGTTAATTTCTTAGTACATATAGTAAATAAATGTGATTTTGACAAGTTCGTCCTTAGAGTTATATTTACCTGATCTATTGTATTTTTTAATTGAAAAGCAGACAGGCAAGTTGGTGCTATTGGCACTGATCCTGCTTTTCGTCGTGGACTTGAGATCGATTCCCGCCCGAGTTGAGCGTTTTATTTAAACGTCAGTCAGCCAGTAAGTCAGTTCAGCCTATTGCAGTCCATTGCTGGACATAGGCCTCCCCAAGTTCGTGACAGACATTCCGGTTTTCCGCAATCTTCATCCAGCCTACACCGGCAATCTTACGTAGATCGTCGGTCCAATGGGCCGGAGGATGTCCCACACTGCGTTTGCCAAGACGCGGTCTCCACTCCAGAACCCATCTGCTCCAGCGGTGTATTTATTTGAAACAAAATTTAAATATGTATATCCGTGTTTATCAATCCGCAGTTAACTAAATAGACATCGAGGTAATTTCATTTGGAACATGTGACTTAGTGTGCACATTGGTACCTATACATATGTACAAGACTTGGTACGTATTGTTGTTTTTTTGTTGATTAGAGACGGGAATCGAATCTGTAACCGCCGTAGCAAAACACTTCGCTAACGGGCTAGTCTACTTACCTAAAAACAAACCAGTGGAACAGGACTTATTACAGATATTTTTAAATCCTAAAAGTACCGCAGAATTAATTAATTAGCATATTTTTCTCGACAAAGATAAAACATTTTTGTGTACTCCTTATTAAGGTCAAGTGTCTGTAACAATGCAGAGATACGAAGCCGCGAGTCGTAATGAAATGAAACAAATTATAACTATAACTTGAAAAAAGAAGAACTGGGTTTCATTTGAAGATTTTAACATAATTGTTAAATTATAGCGCATGTTTTTAAATCATATTCACTTGATGATTTACACTCATCACTTTAGCCTATCGCAGTCCATTACTAGGCATAGGCCTCCTCTCCAAGTTCGCGCAAGACTATGTCGCGAACACACATGTGTTTTGCCCATAGTCACCACGACTGACCACTTTTAATAAATAAACAGTAAAAAAAACTTCTTTAGAAGTTTGCTTTTTCAGCTCACGTTCTTGATTAAGTTTTAGGTATAAATAAAATTAAATGATTTAAGATTTAATTTACGATTTTTTATTTATATTTTTTTTTATAAATATTTTTTCATTTAATCATATTCAAAATTGAATACCTATATGAAAAATGTTTATACTCTAAATACAAAAGTTAGAAATACGTTAATATATATTGTAAATGGCGTGCATTCATCATCAGGATCGCAGTTACTGTACCTTCAATCACTGAACTGAATAAATCTTGTGAAGTAGTCGCAGGTAGAGCTTGTATAAAACAACCACTCATAACCACTAATAATGCGCTGAATAAAGCTTATCCTATAAAATACTAAATAAATGATGGCCTCGCCATTGTCGAAGTAAATAATTTTAACTCAGTTATATCTATCAACAGATTGTTACTAAAACATTTACAATATTATTTAGTGCTTATCGAAGTATAAAATGTCAAAGGCTTTAGTACCAGCCGTTTATGGAGTATTTACCTTTTTATAGACACGATAAAACGGAATTCCATAAAACACAAAGGATGAAATTCTCGTGAATTTATTACGCGAACAACAGTGTAATGGATTTTAATAAAAAATCACGTCAAATGAAATGTACGTCCCGTAAGAATATGGGACAGTGAAAAAAATATTACCTCTGCGTTCAATTTGTTTAGAAAGAATAATGTTTATCGCGGTATTTCGACCTCACCTTAAAATTCGGTATATGTATTGTACAAAGGCATTCTCTTCATATAGGAAAAGGATTGAATCTTAATCCACTATGTACTCCATTTCGACTTGGCCCATACTTTCCTATCAGAGTAAAGATCGCTAACAAGTACCTATAACAACAACAGAGTTTGATGACTTTATACACTCTCCGAGGTTCTGTGGGTAGACATAAACGACTTACTTATAGGCAAGACCAATATTTGTTCAAATACAAATATTTACTTTGATCGAATCGGAAATTGAACGGTAACTTTCACACCTTTACGTCAGAAAGCTTGACACAGGGCACGACAGGAAATGTCTTGCTTGAAATTTGAATCAAGCTCAACCGGGGAAGTACCTCAATGCTACAGAAGATCACAGCCAAGTAGTCCCCTCTCAAGTAGAGTTGTATTCCTGTGGTGAGCGAGGAAGCCAGAGCTTGTGGACAAAATTTAAAGCGAAAGTAATGTCTTAGTTTTAATGTACTAATGGCGGTTCTTTAACCGACTTCAAAAAAGGTGGAGGTTACTCAATTCGACCGTAGTTATATATATTTTTTATGCATGTTCGGGGATAACTTCGTCGTTTATGAACAGATTTTGATAATTCTTTTTTTGTTGGAAAGGAGATATCCCAAATGTGGTACCATGATAAGAAAACCAGGATTGGATGATGGAATCCAAGAGAAGTCGAGGTCATTGAAAATCGTTGTGACGACTAGTGCGTTTGTTAATTATTTTTGTCTACTTACGTTGTATTACTTGTCGATGTAAGTGAACACAATTATTTCTAATTTACTGATATGGGAACTTTATGATAGTTGTATCTGGAACAGAAATAAGAAACAGAGAGAGCGCTGTGTGGCAGACGTTTGTGCACAGATCCAAAAGATATCGTTCGAGAGTCCATATTAGAATTAGATTTAGAGGTTTAAACATAAAACGCTAAATGAGTTGCAAAATGCTACACTGCAGAACGCTTGAACTTTTCACCTAATTTCTAATTCTATATTTGGTTTAAACGTAATGAAAATTAAAGAAAATTGCGCAGAAACTTCGGAAATATTAGAAAACATAATGATTATTTAAACTTTACGCGATTGACCATTTGCAAAAGATCATAACGTCTGTCTATCGGTCAGCTTGTTGATAATAGATAGAGGACTGATATATAAGGGGAAGTTTGAAAGTAGCACCTGTGACAGAGAAAATAAGGAGCAATAGGTTAGCGTGGTATGGGCATGTAATGAGGAGGGATGACCGCTATGTCGGTAAAAGAATGTTAGGGATGAATGTCGAAGGACGAAGAGCGATCGGCAGACCGAAAAAGCGATGGATGGATTGTGTGAGTGAGGATATGAGAAAGAAAGGAGTAAGCACTGAAGTGACGAATAATAGAGAGGAATGGAAGAGAAAAACATGTTGTGCCGACCCTACATAAGTGGGATAAGGGCAGGAAGATGATGATGAGAGGACCTAACGTTTCCCATATTTTCTCGCAAACAATTTTATACGCTCAACCCGCTCAAACGTGTCCCAGAATCTCTTCCGAGATATGCAGTTTCCTTAAGGATATTTTTCTTTACCGCTAGATGAATTGTAAACAAGGAGCGATCCTTTTGGGAGTATAGAAACGTGTACCGTGTTCTATCACAATCAATCCCTGTTTTATAGACGATATTTAATGTAAATATATGAGATATGGATGGATTCGTAAAAAGTTTAAGATCCTTTTATTACTTACAATATCAAACAAACTATTTTTAAATTTGTTGCTGTTGATTTTTATATCAATCCACGTTTTATGAAAAATAATTTGATGTTTATTTTCTAGATCTCTTCCAGTAGTAGAATTTTCTCCAAAGCTATGTTAGGCACGCTTCGTTGAATAAGGCCACACTGAACAAAATTAACTAATAATCATTTAAATAGGCTTCAAAAGCACCATCGAATCGTTATTTTACAGATTAGAATTTTAATTATCGTTAAAAGTGAAGCTACTACCGTTTAGGGATGTATATTCTGCAGAGAAGAATCGGCGAGAAAGTCCGCAATCATTCTTTAAAAAAAAAACTTTTTTAATATAAAATTGGTAATAATGATAATAATGAGAGTGCTGTGTGGCTACGGCACTAAAGAATTTAGCTACCCCCTCTCTTCCCGTGGGTGTCGTAAGAGGCGACTAAGGGATAACAAGGTTCCACAACCACCTTGGAACTTAAGAAGCCGACTGATGGCGGGATAACCATCCAACTGCTGGCTTTGAAATACACAGGCCAAAGACGGGCAGCAGCGTCTTCGGTGCGACAAAGCCAGTACTGCGGTCACCAACCCGCCTGCCCAGCGTGGTGACTATGGGCAAAACACACGAGTTCACGTTATTTTTGGCGTAAACTTGTGGAGGCCTATGTCCAGCAGTGGACTGTATAGGCTGTAATGATGAATAATGATAATAATAATTTATCAATTAAATCCCTTTTTAATAATTTTCGCTGTGTTCTTTGGGTCGTTATTATATTACAAATAAATATTATTTTATATAATCCGTAAATATCTTGGGCTGGCTGTTGATAGTGACATGTGACATTCTAACTGACTGCAAAAAGAGACGGGGTTCTCAATGAGAATATTTTCTTTTTAAGTGTGTTATCTCATCATTTTTTAATAAAAGTGGTGGTTCTTGTAGACGACTTTCTTTGATCGAGAGATAAAATTTAATAGGATCTGATAAGTACTTATTTATCAGTCAGCTCAGCCTATTGCAGTCCACATTCTGGACATAGGCCTCCCCAAGTTCGCGCCAGACATCCTGGTTTTCCGCAACCCTCGTTCAGTCACCATCGGCAATCTTACGTAGATCGTCAGTGTAGCGCGCCAACTAGGTAGCCGAAACAATAATCAATCAAATTTAATACTCATCAAATAAGTATTCATGGTACTTATTTTTTGGCCGACTGCGATAGGTTCATGTGTCGATTATCTAAATTATATTACTTGTCGATGTAAATATAGTCGGATTCTTGAAAACTTTTGATTCTAGGGGACTAAAGGCGATTCATATTTTTATACTCTCGGTATTTCGGCGTGGTCGCAGGTAAGATGGTCGCGGTAAGTCCCGTAAAATCAATTGTTCATAGTTAAAGTTTAAAAATTTATTTAGTAGACTTTTTATCGTTTGAGAGCAAACAATTATTTGAAATAATATAAAAACTGATATGCGAGGTACGCTACGTTTAAATCTATATAGAAAGCTTACGCACTAATGTTCTATATAATCATTAAGACCCATATTTCTATATATGTACATATACCTAATTTACTTTATACTACGATCTTATGTTCTCCTCATTAATTCCTTCCCGCGAGACCTCTTAGGCATTTTATGTGAACGTTTCTGTGGGTGACGTTGCTAGATGATTTCTTTTACACTAGATGTCGCTCGTGGTTTTGCCTCCAATTGTAGGCATTACAATTATGATATATTAAATTAAATTAAAGAATAAAGAAAAAAAATCTTCTTTCTCTCTTGTGGCGACATCTATCGCGCGAAATACGAACGACTACAAAACTACGTAATTAGAGAAAACTGACGTATGCTACATCGCGCTATCAGAGTTTTCAAAGTGATTAAGTATATATACAAGATCCCGACAACAACCGTTGGGCGTTAGCCCGCCAGACATAACACCCGTCTGGCTGGAGGATCCTCCCTTTTCGATGGCGGACGAGGAACTGATCATCTTGTTCCTCGCACCCCCAAACTCTCATAGATCTTTAATATTGTACTTACTTACTTACTTACTCCTCTGGCTCAGCGACCCGAAGCGGATTTTGGCCTCCGACACCAAAAGTCTCCAGCGATCCCGGTCCAGAGCTTATTCGCGCCAGTCCGCTGTCACCAGCTCACGCAGGTCTCCTTGTACCTCGTCTATAATGTATTTAATATTATGCTTCAACAAAATTCTTTACTGAAAATATAGATTTCAGTGAAGGATTAGAAGAGTTTTAAGTTAAAGGTAAAACAGATACAACGTTTAGAGCCTGTTTCACCATTTGTGGTTAACGCTATTCGACGGATGACAGTACCCGACAGTAAAAAGTTTTTGATTCATAGTTTTTTTTTACTATATGATATAGATGCAGGTTCGATCTCCGCTGGAACGGTCGATTTTTGATATGATATTAAAAATTGTTTAGAATTTCCTAATGTGTGGGTAACACAAAAATAAATCATACCAATTAAAAATAGCATAGTGTCGTCTCCTGTCAAAGAATTCATTGTAATGTGAAACTTTGAATAGTTACGAGTTCTGTAAAGGACTCACTATAGATGGCGCCACGGTCGCTTAGACCGAATATAAAATCATCATATCAAAAGATTCGATCTAGCGGTTACATAGCTTATTTGGCTAAAAAAAGCACCGACACGGTAAGTCGGAGATGCAGGTTCGATCCCCGCTGGAAAGGTCGATTTTTGATATGATATTAAAAATTGTTTAGAATTTCTTCAAGTTGTAGTTTATTAATTGAGAAAAAACATTTCCTACTGGCCTATTTTACCACCCGCTGTCAAAGTCTATTGGTATCGTCATCCGTCAATAGCGCTATCAACAACTGGTGGAACAGGCCCTTGGAAATGAAATAATTAAAAAGCAAAATGTCAAAAATAAATCTAGAGTAAGAAAAAGCACCTTTGTAGCAAATTTAAAATTACTCTGGACTAATGTCAGTAATTAAGGCATATATTTTTTTTTAGTAGATATTTGCTATAGAATAATGTCTATATATAAAAGAACCAGTAGAAATACAAATCTTTTTTATGAAAACAGAATAATCTAAGGCGGGAAAAACAAGTAGTTAATAGTATCTAGATGTGTAGAATGCGGTGATGAGTGTTGGTTAATATTGCAAAAAATATTCATTTTCACATCAAACTAAAGAGGGTCTAAATTAAGCTGTATTATTTTTAATGTGTTACTGGATGTACTGATTTTTATAATTTTACTAGCTGACCCTGCAAACGTTTTTTTGCCATATATGTTATTAACTTCCTGAATCCCCCCCCCCTGTTATAATTTAGGAGGATGAAAAATAGATGTTGTTCGATTCTCAGACCTACCCAATATGCACACAAAATTTCATGAGAATCGGTCAAACCGTTTCGGAGGAGTTCAACTACAAACACCGCGACACGAAAATTTTATATATTAGATAATATTAATTTTATGTTAATAATAAGTATTATGTGCACATTCATTTTTAATCTGCTAATAATATCTCTTGCGCCATGATTACAAGTTCATTGTGTACAACATCATATATAAAAACAAAAATATAATAATACACATTATTAAAATGTAATTTAAAATAAACAGCTGTACACAATAGATGTCAAGGATTCATTTCATAATAATATTTTTAAAAAAATTTAGCGATCGTCGCAGATGTTGTAAACATTTCAAAATATTATTTTTAAGACATTAACCCATGTTATTTATTGTATAACTAGTTATTTATTAAAATATCATAAATGGTAAGTCGTAAG
Source organism: Melitaea cinxia (assembly GCF_905220565.1). Taxonomy (NCBI): domain Eukaryota; kingdom Metazoa; phylum Arthropoda; class Insecta; order Lepidoptera; family Nymphalidae; genus Melitaea; species Melitaea cinxia. The sequence continues at coordinate 9,997,991 of NC_059416.1, forward strand.
AGACGGGTTTGCGATTTATTCAAATTACACGATTTAATTATTATTTTATTATGTACATAAATGTGAATGGTGACGTCAATTGTTTTAAAACTAATATTGTATAATGAGTCATAAGTAAAGAATTCGTTAATCGAATGTCACAAGATGAGAAAGTTCTTTATACTACTACTACACTACTATACTACTACTATAGAAATTGTTATTGCAAAATTATTGTTATTTGTTAAATAATTGTTAAGTAAACTATTAAGAAATAGAAAAAAAAACGCCACCAAAAATTTTTGTATTAAAAATTTTTGTATATAAAGAAAATAAATGTTTGTTAAATGTTTCACATTTTTTTTAAATTCTTGGTACGATAGATAATACTCAAATTCGACTTTAAATTTACAACGTGCATCACTACAAACAAATTATATAAAAATTATAGCAGTAGACGCCTACTAGTAGTAGGTAGACGCTTATGTTTTTATAACTGACATGTTTGGCGTTATTCGCCTTTTTACTTGTTACTACAACGCCTACTTCTTGTCGGTACTGTATTTGTGCTGTTTGCCTTTATTACCATTAATGAGGAACGTGATAAGGATAACATCGTTATCTATATATATTCTTTGTATTTAGAATAGAAGTTAAATCATTCTTGGATATTATTATAATAAATAGTAAATACCAAACGGTTCACATTCAACGGCCCCCAGTAGGATTTTCTCATGTGTTGGGGGCCCGGCAACACACACAAAATACGCAAGAACAAACGCCCAGACCCCGACAAACATCTATATGGCCAATACAAATGTCTGTCGTGAGCGGAGATCAACCCGCGACCGCTAGCGCTACTGCTGTGACCGCTGCGCCAATGCGTCATCAAATTTTGTTAACTAGAGTGAATAAAAATGGTATAAATGAGTTAGTCACACAGTATTTATTTTGCACCTTATTGCATACTTTCATAGGACATGCAAGAAAAATTCAATATACAAACTTAACAGTATCCAAAGTTAGTGTTATTAGTATTTATGTTTTCTTATATATAAATGTTATTGTGGTACGGCACAGCAGGATATCATCATTCATCATCATTTCAGCCTATCACAGTCCACTGCTGGACATAGGCCTCCACCGAGTTCACGCCAAAAATGGAGTGAACTCATGTGTTTCGCCCACAGTCAGCACGCTGGGCAGGCGGGTTGGTGACCGCAGAATATATGCTGCTCAAAATCTGGAGCAGCCCGTCTGCGGAAGAACCTCAATGTTACAGAAGGCCACAGCTAAATAATACCTACTGCTCTCAAGCAGTGTTGTGTTCCTGTTATTAGTATTATTTTCATTTAATGAATATTCTATAGCAATTATTAAAAACCAGAATAGAATTACATAGTTTGGGCTCGAATATATTATTTTAGATATATATATATCTGATCGGTTAAAAACATTACGTTGAGATTTGTGTGTGTGTGTGTGCGTGCGTGTGTGTGTGTGTGCGTGCGTGTGTGTGTGTGTGTGTGTGTGTGTATTATAAAACAGGAGAAACTGGGAAATCTAAGGTTATATAATACGTACGTCATTTTCCAAGGCTATTATACTTTCGCATCCATTTTGAACGCTCTGTTAGATATCTGAACTCATTTTCCGTCAAAATGTCAGCGTCGTTTATACGTTGATTGTAACGAATTATGCCTATCAGCAACAACTGTATAGAAAATGTGGATATATTATATATTTCTTAACGATATTAGTATCAGTGTTTGATACTAGTGATCCAATATGAATTGTGATAACGAATAAAAAAAAATCTTTCAGCACTGCAAAAGACATATTGTTGAATTCATATAATACTAACTTCCCTGCGGATTCCCACGCGTCAATTTGAGGGAAAAACATAGCTTTGTCGGTAAATGGGTTATCCACAAAAAAAAAATGTAGTCAGTATCTACTTCTTGAGAATAGCGCGTTTAAGCAAATAAGTAAGCAAACAAACTTTTCAGCTTTATAATATTAGTGTAGATAAATAATAAAAACAAAACAAATATATTAATAATTATAGTTCTTATTAAAATTAGAAAACAAAAAATAATAATCTTTATTTTTTCTTTAGAACAATGTACATGAGAAAACACACCAAATATTTACTAACAACAAACTACAATACTAAATAATTTTATTAAATTTGATTTACGTTAGCGGATAAAAAAGTAAAAAACACACACATTCAAAACATCAGCAATTGAAAACACAGACAATTCCAAACGAATCGTCCCTTTTTGTAAATGAAAAGTGAGCGAACAAAATGTCTGGCTGAATACAATAAAAAAGAGTTCTGTATTCAAAATTCGACGATTAAAAAGCACAGTCCATCAATCGAAAACAAATTAATACCTTTTTGCTGTACAGAGTATTTTTTTATGTAAAAGTTAAAGACTTCTGACGCTGATGGCATTGATTCAAAATATTTTTAATTTCAAAACAATAAACTCTAAAAGGTTAATTTTATTGGAAATTTAACTTATGTAAATTTATAAAATTAATATAAAAAAATATATGTATAATGTTTATTTCGGACAGGAACTTCATAAAATTAAACGGCAAGCATAGAACAATACACCGAAATAATATACAACATCCATTGGGATGTAGTGGCTGGGCATAGGTCTCTTTCTTCATGTAGGAGAAGGATTGGAACTTAATCCACCACGCTACTCCACTGCGGGTTGGCAGATATATTCCCTTCTATGAGTAACGATCGTCTTCAGGTGTTTATAACAACCGGGACCGACAGTTCAACTTGCTACTTACTTCCTTGCTTAATTGCTACTTGAAATAAATATTTGCACAAATCCAAACATTCGCTCTATGCGGGAATCGAACCCGCAATCGCTGGTGTGTAGGAGCTAACACGGCACACGCACCACTACACCAGAGCAATTTTATAAAACTTAGACATACTAAGCTATTACGTTACCCACCTTAGGAACTAACAATGGAGTTTCTAAACATTTATTCATTTTTAATTTACGTTGTTTTTAAATAAGCCTATATTAATTTTATATCACACAATGTGTGCAGTTCCTAAGCTTGATCCTAAGGAGTCAAATTAGATAAATATCTTTGCATCAACAGAGCTCCCCTAGTGAGGATGTGCCAGACTGTAACGACTGTTCTATAAATGTACGCATCCATTTTACGCTCTGACTGGTCGTCTCCCGCAGCTTTGCTTGTGTTATTTATTAATTTAACGTGCTATATATTATATAACGTATGTTTATATTATTAAAATACATTTATAAATCGTTTAAGTGAGTAATATGTTGTTTTTTTTTTCAATATCTATATTAATCATTGAAAACAAAGCTGTCTTGTGTTAGCAAAATTATTTAACAATGATAGGTATACATTGTTAAATAATACACATACAGATATTTTTAATTGTGTTAACCTTTTTGTAGATTTTGAATTATGACACGATGTAACTCACACTACAACCCATTAGCACATCACATTTCCCCTCCTTTATATTATCATCATTTTCACATCAGTCTATCGCAGTCCACTACTGGACATAGACCTCCACAAGTTCGAGCGTGATGGCTTGAACTCATGTATTTTGCCCATAGTCACCACGCTGGGTAGGCGGGTTGGTGACCGCAGGGCTGGCTTTGTCACACCGAAGACGCTGCTGCCCGTCTTCGGCCCGTGTATTTCAAAGCCAGTAGTTGGATGATTATCCCGCCATCGGTCGGCTTTTTAAGTTCCAAGGTGATAGTGGGAGTGTGTTATCCCTTAGTCGCCTCGTACGATACCCACGGGAAGAGAGAGGGTGGCTATATTCTTTAATGCCGTAACCACACAGCATTATTATTATACCAAGTGCAAAGCCAAATCGAAAATCGGAATGTGCAAAAATTATTGTAGGAACGGCTCGTCTAAAAGCTATTGTCATAAGAGTACATTCCTTATCCTATCGACATTCACAAAGGGACAAAGACAATCAGGGACGAAGTCGTGGACACAGCTAGTATTGCTATAAGTACATAGCTAGTTATTTTATTCCATAAATAATGGCTTAGATTTCAAAAATTTGCTTTACGAATTTGTTTTGGGACAGGGTACATAATTAATCAGATTATTTGGACGGCTTATTGTAATATTAATTGCGCTGTGTTTAACTATCTTCATATTAAATACAATAATAATACAAAATATAACGTTTTAAAATATTATTTTTATATTAATACAACATAAAAATAATATTTTAAAACGTTATATTTTGAATTAAATTGATAGAATTTTTTAAAAATATTTCTTTAATTGACTTTTAATTGTTTGTCTTTTCTGTCAATTCAAATCTAAATTTATATTAAGCAAAATATATTTCGTATTAATAAATACGCTCAATATTTTTTGCAACATTATTTTTATTGTAACATAAAAATAATGACTCTCCAGCAAGATGCATTGTGTCGAAGACCCGGAAACATACATAACATAAAGCCCAGACAACAATATCCGTATGTCCCATACAAATACTCGTATGCAGCTAATGGTTAGAAACCATTGTTGTCAACTTGTCGTTTAGATAATGTCTTTCTGTGTATGGAATTGTTTATTAAAGTGTTTATTATTGAATGACAAACGTCAATTTAATATTGGATCATCGAATAATGTTATTATTGGGTTTTTATTTATTTAAGTTTACATTATTATCGGGTAAATTAGTACGTAAAATAATTTATTCATATTAATTATTTGCAATTAGTGTTGTTATTATAGTTATGATGACTTTTCTCTCTAACTTTTTTTATATAATTAGATCGGCAAACAAGCGTGGCGGATTACCGTAGCTTATAGACGCCTGTAACACCAGAAGCATCGCAAGCGCGTTGCCGAACCTACACCCAATCCCCGCAGAATCCCCGGAGCTCTGGTCACCTTATTCTCCATAAGAACACGGCACAGCTTGAAAGAAATTTTATTTAGCTGTGACCTTCTGCAAGGTCGAGGTTCTTCCCCAGTCAGGCTGCTTCAGATTTTGAGCAGTGTTTCCTGCTGTGCCTTACCTAAGTTAAATGAACTGCTGAAAAATGTCTACAAATAAACTACAGTTCCTCATACCAATGGCTATACATTATGACAATTGCTTGAAAAGGCGGGACGTGTTAATGTGGCAAGTCTACATTTTTGAAAGAAATATTGGCTTGTTTTTTGTCGTTTTTCGTAATCCGGTTCTGACTTGTTTTTGTTTTACTCGTATAAAAGCTGCTGGATTTAACGTTTTTGGTACTAGAGTCTATTGCTATTGGATGATATCTTTTATGTACAGTTCAATAAAATCTTACAAGCTCGATTTGGTTTTTTTTTTTCATCCAGCAAAAACTGTTTTTTATTAAATTAGTGCTACAATAACTTTTTTTTTTATATTTGTCATTATAGCAGTCATAGTAAAACCTATTTGGTGTTACCTATACGAATATTTCAAATGTTATTATAGGAATGTACGCTGCAACCTGAAATGAAAAGTACATATTTATTTGAACTGACGAAATAATTGAAATAAATTTACTATTGAAAGAAATCATTGTGAGGATAAGACATATAGTTTAAAATATATTCATATTTGATAACATAATTATATGCTTTATTGCTGACTTTGTACTGCCATAGCCATATATGTTTTTCCATACAATTCTTGTATTGACAACAACGAAAAAAAAAAGAAAAAGAATTACCCAGTGTGTGTTACAGTTAGCTGTTAGGAACTTCAGAGTTGATGTTTTTAGAAATTATAATTACGTTGCAAGATGACAAGGTGTCGCCCTAAAAAAACGTTATAAAATTATGGAAGTAAAATGGCATCATGCTATTTTTAAATAAAGAAAACCGGTTATACGTACCTCTAAAATATTATGATGAGTGTGTTTACATAATTGCTTTCTAAGTTTCTGGTCGCGTTTAATCTTTGTTAGCGCCATTTGTAATAATTATGAAGGACAGTATATTTTAGGATAGGTTGCTTAGTTTCCTGGTTTAATTTTATATGCTGTAGGACATGCTTATACAACAAAGTTAGATTTACAAATGAATTATTGTTCATATGAAAATATGCGAGATACAAGCGAGAAGCGTTAAATTATATCGTAGTTTATTCACTAATGGTATATCTGGTTGTGGTTATGTTGCGTGCGATTGTCCGAGCGCGTGTGCATACGTTTGTGTGTGTGTGCGTTCGTGCGTATATTTTAATTAGATATGCTAGCTATACCCGTGGAAATAATTCGCATTAAATAAGAATAATAATTATCTCTTTACAAAAATTACAAAAAAGTATTTATGCGGGAGTTGATTTGAAATTGAACAAAAAATTTACCGACCGTCAATCGTGTGACGTTGTTTCAAAATTAAAGCCGTCAGATGGCAGCATTGCTGTATTGTTTCTCAATTTATATATATATAAATACACTAGCGACCCGCTCCGGCTTCGCACGGGTATAAAATTATAGCCTATGTCATACACTGAAAAAATGATTAAAATCGATCCAGTAGTTTTGATTTATTCATTACTGCCCGTGGCCCGCACGCGTTAACTTAGAGTAAAAGCCGGCCGGAACCGCCGCAAACGCTACGTACCGCGATTTTTAAATCTGTAATATCTTCGAAAATATTCATTTAAATCATATGCTGTAAAGGGCCAATAGATCTATATTAAATAAAAAATATATTTAAGGTATTTAATTGGATAAGGATTAATGCTGTATTGGTTAAAATCGCTTCGAAAATTAGCCATTATTTGTCGTAAAAAGTAAATGACAAAAAAATGTTATTGTGGGATATCCATAAGAGATAGGTATATAACATCGCGGAGTTTTCTGTAGACCTTTTCAATGTATACAATACTTAGTACATTATTTTGATAAATCTCGTAGGGTTCAGCCTGCGTTTGCAATTTAAGCGAAAAAAAATAATTATTATTTACGACATAACATTAGAAAACTCAAAAATAACAGTATTTCTCCACTATTTAATGGATGTTATTATACATATAAACCTTCCTCTTGAATCAATCTATCTATTAAAAAGAACCGCATCAAAATCCGTTGCGTAGTTTTAAAGATTTAAGCGTACATACATGTGCAGGGACAGAGAAAGCGACTTTGTTTTATACTATGTAGTGATATATATAATTTCAATAATTAATTAATTTACAAAAACATAGTCAATAATAAATTGTTTAGTTGATGCAGGTAGAGCAAGCAATTCTATCTATAAAATGATATATAATTTATGTGGAGTAATTGTTTTTTTTTTCTAAAAAGGGAGGTAAATATCTTAACCTTAGCTTATTAATAAGTATATATTATAACTTTTTATATAAAATGTAGGTATATAAAAAATTTCATTACATAAAAATATCTATTTGTAGAGCTGTTAAATGCCTAGAACGAAGTGTCAAGAATGAGTTCGTTGCCCTTGTTTAAATTTTAAAGCACTGGTATCTTAACAAAAACATTTAGGGACGCTGACATTCGCCCTAGAAAATTTTCGTTGTTAAATTATTATTCATCACGTCCAGGCCTCGGGGAAGTGGTAATGGACTAACCCTAATGTAAGATCTGAGTAGTTTAGGATAAACAGTCTAAGAGATAGCTTGAATACAGAGGTAGAGTTCCGTAGCCAATACATACGCGTTTACTGATAATTAAACTATCAATAACCACTTTGACGTTTAAAGTTACTGCTTCGCTTCTATTTGTCACTGTATGATTTTTCATAGACTATAATTTTTTTTAAATTGGTATGAAGAAAAAAGTTTGTACACTTTGTGTCTATATATATTTTTTTAAATTTTTGAGCGTTTGTTAGCTTTATTATTTGAACTGATAGCAATTTCGGAGACTATTTCTTTCAACTGTTAATATTTTTAAACAATCAGAATTAGCGTTACAGGACAGTAATTGAACCCATGTATATATGGGTTCATAATTCGTTCCTCAGTGAAAATTACTTTGTTAGCAATAACATTTAACGTTATACAAGTTATAGATATATTGTTTATAATACATCACACAGTGACGCAAGCACGTAGTATTTATAAATCATTTCACAGGACAACAGCGAAACTACTAAAGTATGGAAATTATTCGAGACATATGGGCTTAAAAACAGGTTCCTTTTATTCTAATAGTGATATTAAATTCTTTAATAAGTCGTCAGCTTACTCTCATGTAATATTAACTTGATGGTGTTACATAATTTATGTCTATAAAAATAACTCCGTCAGTTATATATTATCTGGTTACGGCAAAAGGTAACGTTTAAATCAGCGTTTTTGGTGGGAAATACGAATTCAAACTGAGGCGCTTTTTTTTTGGAATGGCTAACCACCCAAATCTACTACTACTAACTACTAATATTATAAAGGTGAAGAGTTTGTTTGTTTGTTTGTTTGAACGCGCTAATCTCAGGAACTACTAGTCTGATTTGAAAAATTCTTTCATTGTTAGAATAGCCCATTTATCGAGGAAGGCTACAGTCTATATATCATGACGCTAAGAGCAATAGAAGTGGAGCACCAATGAAAAATGTTTCAAAATCGTTTTTTTATTTTCTTTTGAGAGTTTCCGCTGCGGGCGCTACAGTTTCGCAAAAATCATGTATGACTGAATTGTTTCTATTCCACGCAGACGAAGTCGGTAGGCAGAAGCTAGTAAATATATAAATATTTCATTTAGAAAACATAGATTAATTCTCATATCAATCATATCTTTTATGTTTCAAGTATACAGACGTTGTCATAATTTACCTTAGGTTAGATTTGGAAACCTTCCCAGGTATTTAAAAGTGGGTAGTTCGTACGGTTGCTTCAAAAGATTTTTAACAGTCTTACTGTAACGTCACATTCAGCCTGTAACATCCCACTGTTGGGTATAAGTCTATTTCTCCATGTAGGACGAGGATTGGAGCTTAGTCCACCACGCTGCTCCACTGCGGGTTGGCGGACTGTAACGTCAAATTATGTATATTTATTGTTTAACGTCTAATAAATCTATGAACGCCGGCTGCATGCACGGAAAAGGATGACTCATTGTCCCGTCACGCTCATTACACGCTTGCGCCGCATCTATGCTTCTTCCACTCGATTGGCCTATGCGTCCGAGGAGATGTTTTGTTACGACATTGTCACGTTAAAATATCTTCCGTAAACCAACTTCACAGACAACCTTTTTTTTAATTAAGATTTGTCACATGACGTCAATGTATTTGATTTACAAACACTGAATGTTTCACATAATAATATTCTCAGAACATTGAGGTCATTCTTCTTATATTCATGGAAACAAAAAGAGATAAAATAGTAAAAACTTGGAACATTGTCCACTCATTGTTAACTCTCTCACGTATGTTCGGAAGAAGCATTAAACTGACATTTGCGGTTTAAATCTAGTTGAAACGAAATAGTTTTCACATTTTGTGAATAGTCTTATTTCTATTCTGACAACTTACTCCTTACTTACTCCTAGAGTAAGTATACTCTTTACTTACTTCACTCCACACGTGTGCGACTTACATATTTGTATCGTCTGTACTTAAAAATGATTACATATTTGCTAGAGATATAATGTTTTTATAATGAAACAAGTTTTTTAGATGCCCGATGTTTCGAATACTTTACAGCAACCATGGTCACGGAAGGACTGAGTCCTCATGAGGCATCTAAAAACGCAATAACCCGCGATAAAATCCGAAAAAGTTGTTTCATTATAATCAATGAAATTCGCGTAAATATTAAAAATCAAGATATAATGTTTTTTTTTTTCAATATAATAACCTATTTCTGTTTGTCAAGATTGTATACACGTTTTTATTCTAAAATATAATACAATTAATATAAATATCTTTCAGTTTTATTTTAAAGTACACGGAACCCTAAAAACTTAATCAAGAAACAAGTCAAATCAAATGGGAATCATTCAAGTTTAGATTGAGCTTGAGGTAACGATTTCCTAATCTGTCGATGCCAATTTCAGGCAGAAATGAATGATTCGTGTCAGATTAACAAGTTATTTAGTTCTGGCGAAAACATTTTCAAAGATATTAAATCAGGAAATTGATTTTAGAGTAAAATACAAAGGTTTTATTTTTGATATTTTTATTTATACGTACGTGCAACGTATGCAAGAATCACTTGTATTATGTTAACCTGTATTAAGCTGTATGTATCTGTCACCTTAGTAATGGGTTTTAAAAATATAAATCTCTCGTTACACTAGAATAAACGATATGTTTTCGACTTTTTTAAACATATTGTATAATAAATTTTATCAAAAGTATATAATTTGCTACAAGTAATTAAAAAAAGGGATTCGGTAATAACCATAACAGTAGGTAGGTACATTGTTACAAAACCTTTAGGTACCTATATTTATCGTTTATACCTTTTATATCCACTATTTTTAACCGAATTCAAAAAAGGAGGTTACTCAATTCGACCGTATATATTTTTTATGTATGTTCGGGGATAACTTCGTTGTTTATAAACCGATTTTGATATTTTTTTTTTGTTGGAACGGAAATATCCCAAGAGTGGTACAATAATAAGGAAATCAGGATTTGATGATGGAATCTCAGAGATATCGAGGGAAACCCTCGAAAATCGTAATGACGACTAGTGCGTTTGTTAATTTTTTTTCGTCTACTTACATTGCATTATTTGTCGATGTAATTGAAGTCGATTTTTTTCGTTTGCTAGCAAATACAATTATTTTGGTAAATATATTTAACCATTAAATAGTATGGTTGATATTTTTATCTGATATATTTACGGCTTAGAGCTCTGTGCCTTCTCCATTTGACATTGGCGAAATCATTTCTGCTTTGTTAACAGTTGGCACTACTGAAAGTCATTAATAAAAAATTAATAATTCATAATTATAAAATTTGCGGTATGGTATAAGCGTCTTTGTTAATTCTAGAGTATCATTTTGGTAAACTTTTAATATTTATTTTGTTGCCGCTAATTTATGAGTAAATAAAGTAAGATAAAAAAAAACATACCATACTGCCGGGCGGTTTCTATTGCATTGATTTTCATCAAATTAGTCATCAGTAGTTTCCTGCCCTGTTTTTGTTGATCACTCCAGTGCCTCGTGCCTCAAATATATACCCAAAAACCCAGCCACGTGGTGGATAAACCACCAATCCAACCCATCTATCGAGAAAGAGGACTTTGCCCAGCAGTGGGCTGCTATACGCTGAATCAATCAAAATCCGTGATACTTCCTGAGTCATACCGTTTAATATTACCTTTTTTATTCTCAAATACTAATGAAATAAACTGATAGTTATCTCCATAAATTTATTCATATTAACTCTAACTGGACAATGTTAATATACAATATGATAACAATACCGTCGATAATACATTATTCGTTCAATATTGAATCTGCATCACAAACTAAACAGCTTTTGATTAAAGCTTTTAGTTTCGTAGTTTATATTCTGAACAAGTAATTAAATGCTATATTAACACTACAGTAAATTATAATTATCATCATCATTTCAGCCTACCACAGTCCACTGTTGAACATAGGCCTCCACAAGTTTACGCCAAAAATGGTGTGAACTCATGTATGTTACCCATAGTCACCACCCTGGGCAGGCGGGTTGGTGACCGCAGGGCTGGCTTTGTCGCACCGAAGACGCTGCTGCCCGTCTACGGCCTGTGTATTTCATTGCTAGTAGTTGGATGGTTATTCCGCCATAGGTCGGCTTTTTAAGTTCCAAGGTGGTAGTGGAACTGTGCTATCCCTTAGTCGCCTCTAACAATACCCACGGGAAGAGAGAGGGTGGCTATATTCTTCATTGCCGTAACCACACAGCAAATTATAATATTAGTACGTAAATATGGTCTCTGTTTTCACAATCGATATTTGTCTGACGCGAATTGTAATAAATAAAATCTTTATTAATCTTTAACCATTTCTAATTTTCTAATGTTCAAAGTGAACATTCATTTTAAGTTTGAATAACTGAAAGTGTTTTACTAAAGTTTCATGTAACGTCCATTACCAACTTTGGTGGTTTCAATAAATAATCAGAAAAAAATATTAACAATCATACCTCTATTTATTTTATTTCAAGTTACTGTTTAAATGTCGTCATTTCAATTAATTTAATTTGTAATTCTATTTTTGAATATAATTTTAATTCTTCAGTTCATCCATTGCAGTTCACTGCTGGACATATGCCTCCCCAAGATCGCGCTAAACATCCCAGTTTTCCGCAATCCTCATCCAGTCTAAGCCGGCAATCTTACTCAGATCTTTGATAATAATATTATTGCAAATAAACGATAAATTATTATTAAAATACGTTTAAAAAATGCTATACCATTAGATGATAAAGACAACAAACTCGTTCTGGCCATCATTGATGCTCTTCTGCCCGTCCTTCTAATTTCATTAACAGAAACAATCTCCTAATTGAAATCGCATTGTAAATTTTGACTCACTTTCTTAATTCTTGAGCTCGAATAAACAAGAGGGTTATTGAAAGAATTATTGTACAAATACGCAGTAAACGTCATGTTCGTAATTTAGTGGCTGGTTCTGTTGCAAAAATTTTTAGTCGAGTTAATTTTCTTCGATAGTTTGTGAGTTCTACCGTGAAGCTTCGAGAGTAAGGTTCTATAAATATCTGAAGTTTATCGCGTAGTTTGACATAATGAGAATCTGTGTAAATAGTGTAAAGTAATGGATTCGATATATTCTTATTTGAGATGTCTTTACGTGATAATAAATATTGTTGTGATATGTATATATATCAAAAGGTTTGTGTAAAGAATATTCTTAAAGATTATGATGTTTGTTTGAAATCTAAAAAGAATATAGCATCATTGATTATTGTTGTGGAAAGCTGTAGTTTGTGATTTAATTAACATAGACTACATTAACAACTGTGGTGCTGTGTGGCTACGGCACCAAAGAATATAGCCACCCCCTCTCTTCCCGTGGGTGTCGTAAGAGGCGACTAAGGGATAACAAGGTTCCACTACCACCTTGGAACTTAAGAAGCCGACCGATGGCGGGATAACCATCTAACTGCTGGCTTTGAAATACAGAGACCGAAGACGGACAGCAGCTTCTTAGGTGCGACAAAGCCAGCCCTGCGGTCACCAACCCGCGTGCCCAGCGTGGTGACTATGAGTTCACGCATTTTTGGCGCGAACTTGTGGAGGCCTATGTCCAGCAGTGGATTGAAATAGGCTGGAATGATGATGATGATGATGATGATGACATAAACAACCTTAAACCTACTATAGTCGTCACAAAATAAGAGACCCGTGCTGACTAGCCCGTTGGCCAGATTGTAGTGTCCCTGCTTTCTGCTCCGAGGGTTGTGGGTTCGATTCCCACCCCGAGTCTGGGTGTAATATAGATATTTATTTATATATTTATATCGAAATGTATGTTTATCAGAAAAGAAATGTAGCTATACCAGTCGGCTGTTACCTATAACACAAGCATTAAGTTGCTTACTTTAGGAACAGACGACCGTGTGTGTATTGTGTAGATATTTATAGATATTTATTTATTATTATAATTACATGACATTTGACAAATACCCTAGAACGTAACTTGATACGATATTATCAGAAACAATAAAATAATTATTAATAACATAAAGTGTTTTTAAATAATACGTACATTTTTTTGACGCGTTAAAAAATATGACAGAATATATTGAACCAATGAAGTAATAAACAATCTCATTTCCGACTAAATCGATGTTAAATTAAGTATAGTGAAAGTGGAGACGATAAATATGTATATATAGACTCTAACAAGATATATTGTAGTTTCTATACAGTGAGTTTTCGAAGCCACAACAAACTATGATCTGATGACTATTTAGTGTTATGAAGCAATTTTTTTCAGCAGACTCTATGTTTCGAATCGACGGTATCATTGCATTAACTTTAATTAATTTTAAATTTAATGAAATAAATTAAAAACAAATATAATTTTAATTTGTTAATTTATAATCAAAATAGTTTTCGAAGCCTATTGAATTAAAAAATAAACGAGCGTGCTTTAGACCACACGACTGAAGTAAAATTTACGAAACGTAAGTCTCTCTCCTGCTATCTTCACTAACTTATGTCTCCCTTCCATCTTACGTTAGCCTCGCCCGATCACACTTTTCGTAACGCTCTCGTCACGTTTTCACCAGCTTACTCCACAAATCAAGCGTGTGTACAGAAGTTTTACTTCAAAAATTGATTATAATAATATTAATATTATTTATTATTTATTATTTATTTATTATTATTAAAAATTGATTGATTTATTTATTTTCTAATTAAAACAAAAAAGTGTAAAGTAATTGAAAATTCATTCTTTTCATACATTGTTTCCGTTCAGAAACTAGACAAAACTATTAACTATGTACAAGTACGTGTAAGAACGCTTCAGCTGTCAATTTGTAGTTTCCTACAAGTCATTTGTATAATAACTACATTTGCATTCATAAATACAACATTCGAATTATGTTTGTATGAGTGCACTTATAACAAAAGACATATTTTATAAGTCTCTTATTGAAAGTAATTGCTCAATTGTATGAGAGTAATGAGATATTTATGTAAATAATATTGACGACTGTCGTTCTTTTACCAGCTGTAAGTTTTGTAATTTATCTAATTAATTTTTCAATTTGTTAATAAGTTTTTCATGAGTCAAAGCATATATATATATATAGTCGCCGCGTTGGCGCAAAGGTTACAGCCATGGATTGTACCTGTTGTGCTGGCGGTTACGGGTTCGATCCCCGCACATGACAAACATTTGTATTGGCCGTACAGGTGTTTGCCTCAGTCTGGGTGTTTGTGCAGTCCTTGTGGGTCTCCCCACCGTGCCTCGGAGAGCACGTTAAGCCGTCGGTCCCGGTTGTTATCATGTACACCTGATAGCGATCGTTACTCATAGTAGGGAATATATCTGCCAACCCGCATTGGAGTATCGTGGTGGATTAAGCTCTGATCCTTCTCCTACATGGGGAAAGAGGCCTATGCCCAGTAGTGGGATATTACAGACTGGAGCGAGAATTATTCTTAACTCTAATGACTGAGTAGACTAAATCGTGTCATTATCATATCATTATGGTACCATTGAATTATTTGACATTCAAAATTATTATGACATTAATTGGCCACTGACTTGTAACAAGTCTATAAAAAACAATTCAGTGAAATTTAAACAAAGAGTCACATGACTAATAGTAAATAAGAGTTTGTTAAGTAAAATTAGCTTTAATTTACTTAGGAGTTCAATTACACTTGAAACTTTTAATTATTTTGTTTAGTTATAAGCTATTGTCTTAAAAAACCAAAACTGTTACTGTATAATATATAAAAATACCACACTAAGGTCTAGGAGTTGATGTCCCAAAAAGATATTACAAAAATATATAATACACAAAAGCTCAATATATTATTGTATAATAAATAACAAATAAGCAAAAACACATTTCACTTGTCTGTTTTCAATAACCCATTTATATCTGGTTTTGCTTACTAGCGATAGATTTATGGCATAATTTGTATGGAGCTTACGTCACATTCTATCTTTAGTAAGCAAATTCAGAAATAGAATTTTGAAACTGGCAGTTAAAGGATCGAAAACATTAAAAAAAAAACATCTGTATGACGTGAAAAACTTCTCGTGAGTGAGAATTGAATTGCGCTAGTTAGCTTCTGCTTGTTGTTAAAGTGGCCGACCTGGCAGTTATAATAATTAAACTACCTTGTATATACAAATAAATTATTTAAAACAAATGATGAAAATTCAGCCTGTAACATAACACTGCAAAAAATGACAGTATATACAAGTCGTGTGTCGTAAGAGGCGACTAAGGGATAACACAGTTCCGCTACCACCTAGGAACTTAAAAAGCTGACCGGTGGCGGGATAACCATCCAACTGCTGGCTTTGGAATACATAGGCCGAAGACCGGCAGCAGCGTCTTCGGTGCGACAAAGCCAGCCCTGCGGTCATCAACCCGCCTGCCCAGCGTGGTGACTATGGGCAAAACACATGAGTTCACGTTATTTTTGGAGTAAAATTGTGGAGGCCTATGTCCAGCAGTGGACTGTATAGGCTGTAATGATAATGATGATGATGATGATATACATTTTTTTAATTAAAATTTATATTTATAGACGAAAAACTTCCATAAAGAAGTATTAATTTTAATTGATATACTTCTAATGGTAATAATTGAGATGAAACTATTTTCATAATCTACGTTTTTAATAAACGATAATTAGCTACCGAAGATGGTTGGAACTTTATAACAAGACGAAGGCGAAAATGTCACGATACGCTATTCTTAGCTCTTAGACTACTAAAAAAAATAAAAGTTAAAAACCGACAAGAAGTCTAAAGGATGAAAAAAAAGTTATGTACAGACGTCACCTGGAGAAGATGTTACAAATTCGGACATGAAATAAAATGCAAATGTTAATGTATTGCTTCAGCCAGAGAGCTGACTTAATTAAAAAAAAATGTAAATCTTTTATGCTGAACATTATTAAGCGTTTATAACATTTATAGACACAATGGAGGATATTATATGCTCTACCGGCATCCACAACTGAGAAATTTATTATTGCTTTTGTTTTCGTAAATTAATTAACTATTAAAATTATATATATGACGGCTTTAATTTTGAGAAATTCAATGTCAACATGATTGACGGTCGGCATTTTTTTTGTTCGATTTCAAATCAACTCACTTATAAATACTTTTTTGTAATTTTGTAAAGTGAAAATTATTATACTTATTTAGTGCGAATCGTTCGCACGGGTATAGCTATTATAATTATATTAATACGCTAAGGTTAAGATGTTTGTCTCCCTTTTTAGAGAAAACCTCACACTTATATATCATTTTATATATAATTGCTTGTTCTACTGGCATCTATTTATATATTTATAATTATATCTATTTAATTGTATATATAGTTATATAATTATATGTGCTTACATATATTATTTTAAAGTACACCTCTATGCCGCCTTATTCTTATTCATGTCCTTTTTTATAAAGGTTGTCTGGAAGAGATCGCTCTTTAGCGATAAGACCGCCTTTTGTACATTCCTTTTTTTTGTTATTATTATTATTATTATTATTTTGTCTTGCTTGTTTCTTTTTCTTTTATGTTACTTGTATTGTTTTTGGTTGTACAATAAAGTATATTTGTATTGTATTGCATCCACAATTAAAAAATTTGTTATTGCTTTTGTTTTTGTAAATTAATTAATTTTTAAAATTATTTATATGACGGCTTTAATTTGAAACAACGGCAACATGTTTGACGGTTGGTAATTTTTTTACTTATTTAGTGCGAATTATTCGAATGGGTATTTCTAGTAAGATTCTTAAAATATCAATTGTCAATGTGTAGTTTAAAGTGTTGCAAGTTATTAATTTAGAAAACAATGTTCAATTTAATATTGTTATAGTCGAAGACATTAGAACAAATTCGTTTAAACTCCTACTCCTAACTCCTATTTCCATATCAATTACAATAATCTAGATATAATTCTAGTATAGAATCTTTTTCGAAGACAACACATATTTCCGAAACGTATCGAGATAGGTTTTGTTTCATTTTAAAATAACAAACGCTGCCGGAGACCAACAAATCGAATTCGTACGAACTATTGCAACGTTCTGAATACTTGCTATCTTTCAATACGAACTTTTTAGATTTTGAGATGATACCGTGGAATAGAGTGAAAGTTTTGGAAGAGGCACGAGTTTGAGTTACATTCGAACTACGAAATACGTCAAATAACATTTTTATTTTTATTTTCAAATTGTACATTGGCTAATAATGTAGAAATAGGAATAAAAGGCAGACTTAAAGCCTAGTGGCGTTACCAGTTTTATATAATTATAAACATCAAACCCAATGCCTAAAACCAAATATTTGTACAAAGAGAAATGTCTATACGAGTACAATTAGACTTTAAATAAGCGTTTAGGCGACTACTTGCACTAATATATCAGTACCACAGTATAGTTGTTGTAAGTGTAATTTAAAATTTAATTACTATTAATGTCTCACACTCAACGAGCCCCAGTAGGAATTTATCTTATAGAATAACTGTGTTTGCTTGTCAATGAAAAAAAAAACCGACCTCAGTGACACCGTCAAGTAATACAAAGTAAATAGACGAAAAAAATAGTCAAGTAAATACGCATTAGATATAACTCAAAAAGTACTTGTCATATCTCAATTAAATTTAAATTGGACCATATGATGTGCACCACCTTTCGACAAGAAAAAAAAAATCATCGAAATCGATACACCCAGTGAAAAGTTCTAATGTATCATACATTAAACAAAAACTCAACCGAATTAAGAATCTCCTCTCCTTTTTTGGAAGACGGTTAAAAAGTCGAAATACATAGATAGCACTCAAATAGTACAGCATGGAGTCAAATTTCCTGATTAAACATAATAAGAGTGAAGACCAATCTTGATAAAGTTAAAAAATGTATAAAAATTCTTACAAAGAAATTACAGCTTTGACAACTTGAGACCCCTTTTTCAATGAAACGACAATTTAATTACGAATCCTTCTCTTTTTAGGTTCATCGTAAAGTTTAACAGAATTAACCATTTCTTGTGGAGGCGGATTTGTTGATGTTTATTTTTTCTTCAAGGCTATTCCTGCGTAATTTTGTAGTAGTCCTATATTGTTTTCAAGCTATCTAATTCAGGAGATATATAATTGTGTACATTTATTATTTAATTACTAGCTGTGCCCGCGACTTTTCCCGCGTAGAATTTAACCAAAAAGTTATTTTTCAGTTCGCAGAGTTATAAAATAAATAAATTTCTAAAATAAAAGTAGCCTAAGTTACTCCTTATTACATTAGCTATCTGCCAGTGAAAGTTCCGTCGAAATCGGTCCAGCCGTTTCCAGAGATTAGCCGGAACAAAGAAACAGGTAGACAGACAGACAAAAATTGTAAAAAATGTTATTTTGGTATATGTGCCGTGTATACATCCATACATATAATCACGCCTCTTTTCCGTAGGGATAGGCAGAGACCACTTCTTTTTACTTGCTACGATCCTTACACACTTCTTTCGCTTCGTCCACTTTCATTATTCCCTTCACACATGCTCTTCGGTTTAGAGTACTCTTGGCCTCGCCTTTTTTCAAGACGTCCCTTATTTGGTCTCAGAACGTCTGCCTAGGTCTAACCCATCCAACCCTTCCATCCACACTTGCCTTATACACTTTTTTCGTCAATCGTTCTTCACTCATTCTCTCGACATGACCAAACCATCGGAGCATACCTTTCTCAATTTTTGTCACAACATCTTCTTTCAGACCATTACGTTTCCTTATCTCACTATTTCTTATCCATAGGCATTCAGTAAAAAGCGGTTATTTTAATATTACAAACAGACACTTCAATTTTATTTATTTGTATAGATATAGTTTCTTAGTTAAAGCCTTCTGATAAATGTCCATGTATTTTAATGTAATTATAAGGATGAGGAGAAAAAAATAATAATTTATGAATCATCGCAAACGCATAAAAGAACTAAATAGAAAATTATGATTTAGAGTCCAAAGGTGGTCTTATCGCTTATAGTGAATTACGCTTATTTGACTGGAATTTTAAATTTTTTCTATAAAAATTTTCCCTTGTCATACGAATTTCAATTTGTTACCTTTCAGACAATAGCACATATTCAACTACTAGGCCATTCTGTCTCCACTGGCTTTAAATGTAAAACTTAACATTTATCGTTCACTCGAGCGTATGTCGCACAATTATTTTGCAAAACATTAACAGTTTCCTTTCTTATCGCTGCATTTATGCATTTCCTTTTAAAAATGCAAACATTTTTCAGTGCTATAATTAGTGTCATCAATCCTGACACTAAAAGGCGTTTTCCTTTAAATAATTTGTAAGCAACAATTGATTGTTAATTGAATTAAAACCGTATGGTAATAGTTTTAAAGATCATTTTCGATAAAGTTACGTTATAAAAATTAACCGGTGTGTGGCTCGAGATAATCGCTGTAATGACGTTAAAGTATTTTGATAAGAACTTCAGCTGAAGTTTAAAATTTCCTTCGCTGACATAGTTTGCGAGCGATGTGTTCGTCATGAAAAGTTATTATTGTGACATTCTTGCGTGCATGTGTTTTAAGTGTGCGTTGTTTTTGTTCAAGTATTGTTTACAATATAGTTGCATATAGAATTTCATACTAAAAAAATATTAACTTAATAGTCTGATTAAAAGTCTGAAAGAACTTTAATAATAAACTTAATCATTGTATTGTATATCTGTAATATACAATACAATGATTAAGTTCCGAATTTTCTTCTACGTAGAGGTAGAAAACGTGTTCAGCAGTGGAATGTTACGGTCTGTATCTTTCAATCGACATAATAATTACCCGACTGCCAAGGAAGGGTTATGTTTTTCGCGCGTATCTTGTATGTATGTATGTATGTTTGTATGTAATATTCTTTACTACCTCATATTTCCAGAACCACTGAACAGATTTACATAATTGAGGTATCGTTAGGTTCGTCTTAGCTGCCCAAGTATTCTTAGATAGGTGACATTAAAAAAAATCAAACATGGCGGCTGCGCGAAGCCATTGTAGTTAATGAAAAAAAAAAATTTTTTTTCTCGAATACTACAATATGCGTATCAAATTGAAGGGCACAATACAAGGATTTTAAAAAGGTATATCATGATTATTATTAATCCTTATTTTTGTTAAACTTTATATTTAAAATAAATTTAAAATGAAAAAAATCAAATTAATTAAATTGCTTTGGCGTGAACATCAAGATAGAGTTGGAAACAAAGGCATAAAAAAGTCGTGTTATTGTTTAAGCATGAATTATAGAATTCTTTAGTAATAACTAGAAAATATTAGGACAGTATAACTGTAATTGAAATTTAAAGAAAATAACAAATGTAAATAAATCGTACGTCTAATGCTTACCATGAAGTTTTCATAAGCTTAAAAGCATATAAACAACCTTGATAAGTAGTAGTTTAATTTCCAACTAAGTGTATTCATAATTGAATTGGTATCATTCATATTTTCGATCAATTAGCTTCAGCTGAACTCATTCTATCCAGTAGATCGTACCTCGGAATCCTTCTTCATTCTTTATAAAGACCTGGTAATGTAAATGCAAATCCTATTCAATTTGTTTTCGATATTTCTTAAGATTAAAGTCTTAGACGTGTATTATCATTCTTTTTGCTTTAATATTACAGAAAAAAATCAACATTTATTGTTACTTTTATGGTATGACGTGCACTGACTAAGTATACTATTAACGTCGAAAGTGTTGTGTATATGTGTAAAAAAAAAAATTAACATGATAAAGTTGAAGATTTTATTTGTTTGTACTCACAAACTACTTATTCGAATTTGAAAATTCATTTTGTGGTAGACAGTTCATTTATCGAGCAAGGCTATATGCCAGGGGTGTCAAACTCAATTTCGTAGAGGGCCATTTATTAAATTTAGAGTGTGTGGATGGGACAGATTGAAATAAAAAAAAATGTAGTATGCGCATTTTAAAAAAGGAATCGAGAGAAGTCATGACTCTTCTTTCTGTTAGTTTTTATTAAAAATAATAATAATAGATAAAGCTTATTACTTGGTGCAGGATTACATAGTTGATAAAGATGCGTGGGCTTAGTGACGCTACATTTTATGCAACATGTTACTAATCTTGTACTAAAACACAGTTTATATATTATTTTTCAAAAGAGTAACTGCGGAGTTTCTTGCCGATTCTTCTCTGCAGAATCAACATTCCGAATCGGTGGTAGCTTTATTTCTACAAATATAATAATTTATTTTTAAAGTTTTAATTTTTAAAATGACGATTCGAAAGTGCTCTTGGAGCCTATTTGAATAAAGCTGTTTTTGATTTTGATTTTGTGACGCATTGCGATCGCGGGCCGTATCTTTGACATCCCTGCTATAAGCTATGTAATATTTCCGTAAATTTTAACTTCAAATAAACGCGAGTAAAACCGCAGTGCAAAGCTAGTGTTTTTATAAAATAGTACTTTTGACACATAATTTTCCAAATTAATTACAACGCTTTAGAATTAGAATTCTTACATAATATTGTTTTCTACACTATATTTTCTCCGTCTGTATTACTTTTCTGTCCGTCTTTGTAAGTTAGAGGAATGTATTAACATTAATTTTGATTGAATAACACCACATTTGGTTATATTTTCACTAAACTTTTAACCTAGTTTTTAACATTTCTAAGGACATCTACCTTCTGATCAAATAACACTATTTTGTCCATAGATAACGGATTGAATCTTAATCCACCCCGTTCGATTTTGGTTTGGCAGATTTTTAGATTTTCGCTCAAGACGTTGACGTTCGTTCAGAACAAATTGTCAACTAACGTAATGAATTTTAAATATAAACTTGGAGTTGAACCACTTACAAAAATTGATTCATTAGTATGCTGTAAATTTCAAGAATTACTTAACAATTTCGAATGCTGTTTTGAAGGAAATAAAGTGTATATATATATATATATATACATTAAATAGTAAAATAACATTACATTAAACTAAAAAAAACCTTAAGTTATACGAGTATATACATAATATAATAACTAAAAAACATTATTAAAAGGAGTCCCTTTAGGCAAGGTTCTCAAGATAATGGCAGCGTTCCCCCTTTGAAGACTAATTCTTTGTCCGAAGTAGCTGCCAGCTCTTCGGTCTCCTGTGACGTCTACTCCTATATATATATATATATATATATATATATATATATATATATATATATATATATATATATATGTATGTATGTATATCTGGTTTTACCATTCACTTAGCCTGAAACTTCCCACTGTTGGGCATAGGCCTCCCTCTCCATGTAGGAGAAGCACTGAAGCTTAATCCACCACGCTGCTCCACTGCGGGTCGGCAGATAGTTCTGTACTATGAGAAACGATCGCTATCAGGTATTTATTATAACAACCGGAACCGACGGCTTAACGTGTTCTCCGAGGCAACGCGCCTCAAGACCCACAAGAACAGACATCCAAACCCGAAAGGAAAATTTTTACAAATACAAATATTCATCCCGAGTGGGAATCGAACCTGCAAACCGTTGGTGTTTTAGGTGACTATTCGCACCACTACACTAGAGCGGTTGATTGATGACTGATTTTACTAATACCATAAAAATAAAATTTTGCTTACTTCTAACCTATAAACAGTAAAACTCATTCTCGCGTCAGCCCGTAACATCTTACTGCTGGGCCTTTTTCTCCACATAGGAGACTTTAGCCAAAACTAATAATTCTTCTAACATTAAAACCGTACGCTATCTGAACGTAACATGTACCATAAAACACGATGCTCCGACTCATAACAGCGGAAAATGTGCCGGAAGACATTACTAGTCTAGCTTGCTTCTGTTACAGGTGTTGACGTGTTGATAGCACATACAGATAGCTGTTTCATCGGCTAAATCATCTGGCTTTTGAAGTCCTAAATGCTAGTCGTATTATTATTTTATATTTTTTTTATCATCTATATAAACTGACATGTAATTTAACTATTTATTGCTTTTTATTATTTTTTTGATTTATTATTTTTTTTACCTTTTTTTTGTTTTGTTTATATTTTTGTTTAATTTTGAATGAATCTTAATTCTACTATTATTATTTATTTTCTTTTATTTTTCTTTGTTTTTTCTTTGGTTTGTTTTGTGCTTATTTTTATGATCAATTAATGTAACTTGTTATTTTACTTTTATTTTTTTGAAATGTTAATTAATGTGACTTATTTGAAATGTTAATTAAATTAATGTGAGTGATAAATCCGTACTGATTAATTTTATGTAAATAAATAATAAAAATTTAGTTTATTTAAAAGTATTATTAGTTAAATTTATTAGTTAAGTTTTTATAGATCAATTTATGATATTTATATATACATAGGATAGATATAAGAAGAAGTTTTTATAATAAGTTACATATACTACATGGTATTTTTGATTGTCAAGGTTAAATATAAATTAATTTAGCCTACTTACATTTAGGTATTTTTTGTATAAATAGCGTTGAAATAGTATAAGGCATACATATATTTTACATTTATTTTTCACTACACATTCCTCTAAGCTGAATAATTTAATTTATTGCTTCTCTCTTCTATTTGTTAACATAATAGTAACAATTTATGGATGTGTTATAAATTTAACACTCACAAGTGGTGTACTTAGCGACATTACTATCTCTATAATGTTTAAAGACCTATTCTTCTATCAAGAGAATTTGCCCTACTCTGTTACATTGTTACACGTTTAAGAATTTATCCTAAAATATTTAAACCCCTTCAATGTTGAGAACGAAAAATTTTAAAGATATATTTAGAACTTAAAATTTTGATAATACTAAAACAAATTTGAATTGGCGATTGATAGTTCAAGTATTTAATTTACTTAGTTATATACTTTTTTTTTATATATACCTATAACTAGGTCAGCAAACAAGCGTACGGCTCACGTGATGGTAAACAAATACCGTACACAATACCTATAGACGTCTACAACAACAGAAGCATCGTAAGCGCGTTGCCGACCCTATCTCCAATCCTTCCCAATAGCTCTTGTCACCTTACTCACCAACAGGAACACAACACTCTTTAAAAGCAGTATCATTTAGCTGTTATCTTCTGTAAGGCCGAGGTACTACCCCAGTCGGGCTGCTCCATGTTTTGAGCAGGAAATTTCCTGCTGTACCTCAGTTTACATGTTTTTACGGTTCCGTACCTCAAAATGAAAAAAAAAAACGGAACCCTTAAAGGATCACTTTGTTGTCCGTCTGTCTGTCAAGACCCTTTTTTTTTTCAGGAACGCATAGAGGTATAAAGCTGAAATTCAAATCAAATAATCAGGTCTACTGTCCCTTGGAGCTGTGAAAAAAATCAAACTTCTAAGCCAACGTAATCAAAAGATACAGCCGTTTATGGAGAAAATTATCGACACTCGCAAGAGCATCAAAACCTATAGGATAACTCAGCATCTTAAAATTTGGTATGAAGCAACGCCTGATAGCACAGATAAAGGAAAAATTGCGAAAAGCATAAATTTTTAGTTACATCATGTAAAAATATTTTTATTAATTTTATTTGTACGGAACCCTCGGTGCGCGAGTCCGACTCGCATTGGCCGTTTTTTTTTAATAAATTAAAGTTTATTTGACATAATACATACAAATATGTCTTTTAAATGTTCACACCAGTGTCATACCGCAATATTCTCATAAAATATACGAGATCTGAAATACGAAGTATGGCAGTTATTTTTAGTGGTTCAATGACTCTTAAGTCTTTCGATTAGCTCCGCAACTAAAATGTCTAACCAATAAAATGTTTATGGAGTCAAAGAAAACGATAGATAAGACAGACAGTCTATTTTCATTTTGATGATGCTTTAATTATTTTGTTTTGGCGTATCCGGATTATTACAAGGTGGTTTTGTCATTTGATATTTTGAAAACCTATTTAATAAAACACTTTTTTCGGATTTTATCGCGGTTTTATCACGGAGGACCTCCCGTGACCATGGTTGCTGTAAAGTATCCGAAACGTCGGGAATCAAAAGTTAACAATAAACCGCGATAAAATCCGAAAAAAGTGTTTTATTAAACCTATTTAATGAAAAAAAAAAACACATAAAAATAAGCGCTTCAAGCGCGAAAGTTTAATTTAAAAAATTGAATGCGTATGAAATCGAGTGTTTCATCCAGTCGAATTACGTTTAAAAAAATATTTCACACAGCTAGTAGGTATTTCATTTTTAATACTGATGTCTATACACACCTTTGGTTCAATTATTTTACGCTATTTTTATAAATTGAATGTGTCTGTCACTTTCAATGAGGATATTATGGCCTGTTTCACAAATTATTTTTAAAGTATTAAATAGTTATCTGACGTATAACGGTATCTAATAGATAACAGTTTTTAAATATATGTTATCATACAGTACTTTTTTGTCAAATATATTTGCAGTAGCAGGTAAAATGAACCTTTTGGACTACGTTGTGATTGTTTATTAATAACTATAATTTTTTTATTTAATATATAAGATCAATTTGTCAATCAAATTGATCTTATTATCATCATCATCATCACTTTAGCCTGATGTAGTCCATTGCTGGACATAGGCCTCCACAAGGTCGTGCCAAAAATGGTGTGAACTCATGTGTTTTGCCCATAGTCACCACGCTGGGCAGGCGAGTTGGTAAACGCAGGGCTGGCTTTGTCGCACCGAAGACGCTGCTGCCCATCTTCGGCGTGTGTATTTCAAAGTCAGCAGTTGGATGGGTATCCCGCCATCGGTCAAATTGTGTGTGTGTATGTGTGTGTGTGTGTGTGTGTGTTTTGTGTAGAATTGTACCTTATTTGCCAGATAAACTTTATCAAACCCTGTTAAAAAGTCTATTTATGTTTTTAAATAAATTTTATCGATATCCATACTTCGTGATTTCAATGTTATAATTTCGTTTCCACGCAAGTCGACCAGATTTGTTTCGCTAATATTTACTATGTAAATGATGTTACTTTTATAATGGGCGGGTGACATGTAACGCAACTATTAGTTCCTATTTCTATAACGTCAGAAAGAGTTTTTGACTTGACAACGTCTAATAAATCGATGAACGCCGGCTGCATGTACGAAAAAGGATAACTCAACAGGCGTTACGCTCATTGTACGCTTGCGCCGCATCTATGCTTCTTCCACTCGATTGGCCTAGGCATCCGAGGAGATGTTTTTTTATGACGTTGTCACGTTAAACTATCGTCCGTAAACCAACTTCACAGACAGTCAATTTTTTTATTGATAACTTTTTATTTGAGATATTTTAATGAACACTTAACTTAGACATTAAATAAAACTATAATAACGGCCATCTTTCTGCAATGCCTGGTTTTTGTTAAACATTTAGTTTTAATTATATATGTCCCTCAATAATACGACCTTTTAAAGAAGTGTATACGATCCGAAAAGTTTATATAATCCTCGATCATATATTTTACACTTCAATAACACTACCGATACAATCTTGTGATGAATTAAGTACGCTATTAACATGTTTTTTCGTATATTTTATAAGACTATGGCGACAAACAGGCGTACGGGCTACCTGATGGTAAGCGGTTACCGTAGCATTTGACGCTTGCAACACCAAAAGCATCGCAAGCGCGTTGCCGACTACTGACCGACCGGGATAAACTTGACCACCCCCCCTCCCAGGAGCTCTGGTCACCTTACTCAGCACAGGAACACAATACTGTTTAAGTAGTACTAAGCTGTGATCTTCTGTAAAGTATGAGGTTGTTTAAAAAAACCTGTAAAGGTGTAACCTGTAAAGATGTAATCTGTAAAGGTGACCTGTAAACCTATAAAAGTGGGGTTTAAGTTTGTATGTACACATACATAATTATTAATATATTCCAGTTTAAATTTAGTCGTAGATTACAAGTGTTCTGTATATAACAGGGTACTAATGATTTCGGCTCTGTAGTATCTGAACTTTCAAAAGGTAACGAAATAATCTTTTAGAATACTACATTCTTTAAAAAAAAAAGAATTAATTAATTTGGATTACGCGTTAATGAATTACAACTAGCTTCGCGTTTTAACTTCTGTCCTCTTTCCCAAGGGAACCGTGCTGAATTCCTGAATAAAAGCACATTGTTCTATTCTCTTGATTGTATATTAAAATATAAATATAAACTAAAATAGTACCTAATATTATTTAATTTAATTTAATACGAAATGAAAAAAAAATGTTTTGGAAAAAAATCATATATGTATTAATAAAACTTAAAACACTTTTACTATATATATATATATATATATATATATATATATATATATATATATATATATATATATATATAAAAGATATATGTATTAATAAATCTCAAGACAATTTTTGTATGAATATTTTAGGAAAGAAAAATGCCTTTTACGAAAGTTAAATTGGTCAATCAGGACACAAGTTTCAAGCGAACTGGAGTAGGATATAGTATTTGGGACCTTTTATTTGAAAAGAGATACGTAATATAGGTGATGTAACACGCGATACAAACGCTTTGACTTAAATGCAATTTTATCTCCTAGCTAAGAATAAAACCTTTATAGTCTGGGATGTGATGTGAAAATGGAACACTTTATAGAGAGCGTTAGAAGAAGCTTAAATGTTGTACTTTACAGCTCCGAATAGACTATTACAGGTGTGTCAAAAGTTGTTGAATGCTTTTGAAAAAATTCCGGTCATACTACAGGTATTGTTAATTTTATACAAATATTTGTCAAAAGATATAAACATAGGGTCATTCATTACTCTTTCCCCTTATTTCAAAGCGATTTTAACTATAAAAACTCAATCAAATTCAATGAGCAGTAAAATTATGAATATTGAAAAATTTAATTCTTTCTTTTGTTTTTTTCATGTTTTTTTTTTTGTACTATTTTTCTTATTGCGTGTGTTGTATTGCCGTGAAACGAGAAGATGTTAATGTATTGAATAATACTCTTTTTGGTAAGAAATGGCAGCTACAAGCGGACAGTTTAATTTAATACAAAGTGGTTAATGCTACCCATGGACATTAGACGAGTATTGACGCATGAAACTCCTAAATTACATTGTACACTAATTTTTTTTAGATTGTAACTAATATAGACTTATAAAAATAAAAAAATAAATCGCTAAAATGTGTGACTTGAACATTTTATTAAGAGTTCGTTATTATCAGGACAAGGTTTGTATAAAATAAATTGACATAATAATAAAAAAAAGAAAATTAAAATGTTCAAATAAACTAAATATAAATTAATCAATTAGCTACAAGTATATAATTTCTAATCACCTCTCGAACTATATTGAGAGTGTGTGATCAGAATGAAAAGTGTTTTAAGTGCAATGCTCAGAATGAAGAATGGTCTTTTAACTGCAACTATAAAAGACTTAATTTACTTTTCTCAACTGCTTACAAGACTCAATAAGCTTGTGAGAGGGTTTAATCTAGAAGTTATACGATCCCCGAGGCTATGGCGTCGACTACTACTTTGACACTTTGTTTTACGCTTCAGCCTGTAATTTCCTACTACTGGGCATAGGCCTCTTTCCCCATGTAGGAGAAGGATCAGAGCTTAATCCAACACGCAGCTCCAATGCGGGTTGGCGGATATATTCCCTACTATGAGTAACGATCGCTATCATGTGTACATGATAACAACCGGGACCGACGGCTTAACGTGCTCTCCGAGGCACGGTGGGGAGGTCTACAAGAATACTTTGTTTATCAAACGTCAAAATCGTTAATTGTAAGTAGGTTGCATAATAAAGATTAGAGATTGTTTGAAAAGTACTCGTCAGAACTCGCACAAATTCGAATGGGATAACATGAAAAGCACCAGCTTTTAATTAAAAAAAGGATCACCAAATGTAGGTATATCGGTGAGGTAGCACGCATAGAAAATGATAGTGAAATTAAGAGCCGACTTCCTTTTTTGAAGACGGTTAAAATATTAAGGTATACAATTTGTATTAGCTGTTGGGGGAAGTATCTCAACGTTTCTGAAGATTTAAAACCACTACTGAACATAAAAAGTCTCACGTAGTTCTATGTTCATGTCAGAGCTTGACAGAGGGATCGGCCCGTTGGTGCAGTTGGGAGTGATCCTGCCCTCTTCGCCAGGGTTCTAGCTTAGATTACCCAGGCCCTTATAACTTTGGGTATTATAAAGTGCACAAAGGCGATCTAATCGTTGAAGAAGAATGATCCCTTCCAGGCAACTTTTGGGTATAGGACACGACAAAGTACATACAAACTGTACAGATAATTGCTAAGAGAATTTGATATTGTTTAAGACATGAATACTATCCTTATATAAATCTGGTAGTTTGGTAAACTGTTTTACTTTAATTAATAAACTTCAAATAATGTAAACATCGAAGGCGATACAGAAAAAAACAAATTTGAAACTTTTATCGATTGGACACCGTTATTCGTCTGATAAACTATCAAAGAATTATCAGTAAACGGTGAAAAAGGCTCTTATTGTTAGAGTTTTATTAGATAGGTTATTTTTTATCCGCCAACCGTAATGGAATTTTTGTTTGTTACAATTTTGAGAGTTATCTTTATGGATCGAAGTGTTGTTATCATATCTTTTCACAAATAATATTAATAAATATAAATCTGATTAATATACTTGATTTATTGAAAGGTTTTTATGATAAAATGCTTTTATGTAAATAATGACTGATACGTAATAAGTGGATTTTAGGACAGTGTGTCAAAATCTAAAAGCCATAGATTGTTACAGTTTTATTGACACAATATGATGTTCTTGCCACTTGTATCAATCACTCTTTTAGAAATTGTAATTCATATCCAACTAAAAATACTACACGTAAAATATTCTGACGAAATATTTTACGTGCCTAGAACTAGGACCAAATATACGCAGAATAATTTTATTTTAGAGCATGTAAAATGTACAACCAATGTTTTCATCACATTGATTTTGCTACTTGTTCAGTGCAATCTTTAAGGAGTGAATTACGATATGCAATAAATTTTTAATTTTTAATTTATCATTAATTATTTACATAATTCATGAATTTTAGTTTGATTTTGTTATAAATTAATTTAATTATAATTTTATTATAGTATGATTATGGTATGATTAATTTTTAATGTTGTGTATATCTGAATTTGTTATCTTTTAATTATCTTTTAATTATTTATTATTTAATTGATAATTGTATGAAATGTTTCTATTCGTACATGTTTACCTAATTATTCAATTCACTACTGTTGAATTATTTATATTTCTGTGTGTATCGATTATTACTTATTAATGTGTGCTTTTTAGCTTATTAATGAATTGTTTACTATTGGAAACTTTATTGGTTTATGTATTAGTTTTATATGATTTTTTTTTCTTTGTATTATTGTACTGTTTGTTTCCAAAATAAAATAAAAACATGCATTGGAGCAGCGTGGTGGATTTAGCTCTGATCCTACTCCTACATGGGGAAAGAGGCCTATGCCCAGTAGTAAGATATTACAGGCTGAAGCGTAAAATATTCTTAATTAGAGACGATATATAGCTCGCACTGTCAAAAGTTGTCATATCTCATGTAAATCTAAGTCAAAACGCTTTTTATTCACAAAGTCTACGCTTTACTCAAGATGCTTGGCTGTTTTGCTACCGTCATTTAGAATAATTCTTCTAGTAATTATTGTATTATTTATATACAAAATAATATTCTGTAAATAATTAATACACTAAATCTCGAAATAAATATTTTTTAAACTACTATTTAGGCAAACAAGGGTTCTACGCCCTATGTTTCAAATTATTTTAAAACTTCAATAATAAATATCTCAGCACTATTGTGCTCGAACAGATTTTTGCAGTAAGCTTATTTAATAGTAGCCGAAAGAAGCTACTAAGATAGTAATTGTGTTTGCTCGCAAACGAAAAAAACCGACTTTAATTACATCGACAAGTAATACAACGTAAATAGACGAAAATAATTAACAAACGCTGGATTCCATTATCAGACCCTGGTTTCCTTATCGTGGCACCACACTTGGGATATCTCTTTTCCAACAAAAAACAATTATCAAAATCGGTTCATAAACAACATAAACGTTTAACATTTAAAAAAAAATTAAAACATTCAACATAAACATTTTCATAAACGTTCATAACTTCATATATGCCCAAACATATATTAATATGTATATATATATACGGTCGAATTGATTAACCTCCCCCTTTTTTGAAGTCGGTTAAAAAACTAAACCTAATATCAAAAAGTAATATATAATATTTTGTGCGATAAAAGTTAAATCCAGCTAACACCTGTAGCTTCAGTTATCAGAAATTAGTATTTCATATATAAATATTAAGAATAATAAAAAATAAATTATACAAATTATTACTTTTTTATTTATTTTTCTTTCAAAACTATCATTTTTGATTTATGCACTTCAAGATTTGTAGCATAACTTTGCAGCACTTTAAAATCAACATTCTTAAAACGTAACAAAAATATTCTGACAGAACTTTATTTTTATTTGCACGTAAAGTAGCGGGAATCGCCAATATTATTACAATGTCACGAAGGAACGGTAGAGCTGCAACCGTTAGAACAATATCAAACTTGAAGATTAAATTCTATGACGTCAAAGTTTCCAATATCAAAGAAAAACACTCAAGCTCTTATAATTGTTATTCTTATATAAATAGAGGTGAAAATCGCGTGTAACAAAAGTGCATGTAAAGATATGTTATCGGATACGAAGGGACGATAGAACTTTTACATGGAAAGTGTAGATGAAATCTATTTTTACTTCAATGGTATCAAATATCCCCTTTACATTTGAAATTATTATATTTTGATGTTGCAAAATTCGAAATGAAAATTGGAAATGATGATTCAAAGTTAGTTAGTTGATTATCAATATTCAGAAAAAAGAAATCGTTTGATGGGCTATCGTTAATTTATTGTGCTGGTTTTAGTTTTAAATAATCATTTGTAAAATCAACTTTAACAGCCAGTAAGCGCCTCATAGCTGGGTAAATATTATTACTCCTTTGTCTCTCTCTTACTCTACCCCTACTCTCTTTCTCTTCAACGTTCAGAGAAAAATGAATATGAGAGATAAATTATCAGTGCTACTACAGAATTAGCAAGTTGAAGTGGCAGTGGGCTGATCACCTGTGTCGCAGGACCGATGGCCGTTGGAGCAGACGTGTCCTGGAGTGGAGATCGCGTGTTGGCAAACGCGGTGTGGGATGTCCTCCGGCCCGCTGGACCAACGATCTACGTAAGATTGCCGGTGTAGGCTGGATGAGGATTGCGGAAAACCGGGATGTTTGGTGCGAACTTGGGGAGACATGTCCAGCAGTGGACTGCCATATTCTAACATGGCTACATAACATTGACGGATCTTCATAAACAAGAATTTTTAGACGAGATTTACAGGTCTCTTCAATCGACATAGGACTTAATGTCGTCACTTAGCAATAATAGATGTTCTATCCAGTTTTCACCGAATTGGTACAAATGATTAATGTTCAGTTGAAGATTCACAGACTGCTGGTGTTGCAAACTTTATTCTCTACACTAGAGACATTGACGGATTGAACAATGAAAACATGGGTCATCCCTTTCTTATGAATTATCGTTATTAATATTGTTGGTTTCACTTAATGTGTCTTAAAGACTTGAAATTATATTTTCAAGCTATTTAAGATAGTCTAATTAAGGATTAAGTCTATTTGAGTATCACTTATAAACGATAAGTGATTTACGCCTATTTGGAAACATTTGATTGTTTCGTAAAATTTTCTACGGCTTGTGTGGTTCAAAATATTTCGATTGATCTAATTTTTATCATGTGTATATTTATAGTAACAGGTATGTGTTCTTGTATGTATTTGTCAATATATTTGTATATTTTTAGACTGGTAGTGGATAGCATTAGGCCAAGCAGTCCACTTTTTGCTACAATTTTTTTTTTTCGTAAATTGTTTGTCAATGAAGTTGGTGAAAGACGACACTATAGGTTTAATTTTCTAAATATAAAAAAAAAGGGATTCGTTCAATTTTATTTTTTATCTTGAACGTTTCAACTTGTTTTTCTAATGATCAAAAGACTTATCAGATTTCCTCTAAGATATAGAAATACAGTTTCTAAAGATGTTAAAAAATCTTTTACCCTCACATTTTTCAGGAAACTTATTTAAAAGGTAGAGAAAAGTATTTTTGATTGCTTTCTATCTGTTACTTAAAATACTGGCCGAAAATGTTACTAGCATTCATTTTAAAGTTCTTATTTTTATTTTTGCTTTTATATTACAACTTCTAGAAACGTTACTTCGTGTGTTGTGCATGTCAATATTGAGTGTATGGTTAATTCTAGAATCATTTACTTATATTTCTTTATAACTTTATACTGAAAAAACTAATGAATTAATCCGAATAATACTTACATCATAAGATGCAACATATTTTGGAAAAGGTTTAAGTACTATATGACATGTTGGGGATTACTTATACTGTAAAAAAATATATACGGACAGAGGTCGCTAGTTATAGATTATTTTGTAAAAGAAAATCCCTTTGATGCATTTCAAAAGTCAAACTCGCATTCTATTTAGATTAGAATAATTTCTCCTTTAAAGGTTACAATGTTTAATATAATCTACATGCTCTTTTACGCATGATTGAGAGGTATACAAAAGTAGATATACCTTGAGCAAAAATTGAACCAACAACATTAATGTCGAAAACATGTCCAACGATTTCAAACCACTACGCCAGAACATTGTCTAATATGTTTCGATGTCTCTAAATAATCGACTATTTATTACTAAAGGTTAATAGAAAAGTCACAGAAGTATTCCACGAAACACGACGTTGGACATTTAATATTTGGCTAGATTAGACTTCGACATCAAAGCGTTGGAGCACAGCCAACTTGTCATACTTTAGTGTTAAGCTGGCTTTACACTTTCGTTCGAGTTTTTAATAGGAATTTCGAATAAATTTCTTTTTTTACGTATCTGTATTGTGATTAATTTTGAAATATGGTTAAGCCTTTTCTTATTATTACTAACCTTTTCTAGCAAACATATACAAACTACACAATAATAAGTGTTCTTCGAAGTGAAGTACAATAAAATCTATTACTTACATTTTAAAATTCCAAGTTTAAATTGTTCTTAAAATGGTGTGTTCTTTAAATTTTTCGTAAATTAAAATAATAAAAAAAGCCATGACATAATTGCGTCCACAAATGGTTAATTCTTGAGTATTTGTTATTTGAATACCGAAATCCTTCTCAAAATATGCAGCAGTCCGACTGTGTAAATACCTCTACCTCATAGAAGATCACAGCCGAATAATGCTGCTCTTAAGTATTCTAGTGTTTTTGTAGCAAGCTAGCTAAAGCTTTAGGGGAAGTTCGGGGGTAGGCAATGCACTTTTAATGATTCTGGTGTAGCAGGCGTCTATAGGCTACGGTAACCGACTTCCATCATGTAGGCCATACTCTCGTTTGTCATTTAGTCATAAAAAAGCCAACGCAAATCATTGCATGTCTAGTCGAAAGTGTGTAACTTGTACAAAATATAAAAAATATCACATATCATTTGCGCCGTAAGAACGATTATTTACACAGTTTTCACAGATCTCAATCGACGGAAATGGTAGTTCTGTTATATTTTTTACGATATATTTAGTGATCGTATCGTAATGACTGCTTTGTATCATCACAAACAAATGAAATTAATTCTAGTATTTTTGATACCTTTGTGATAAGTTTTGAGTTATTGTTATTTTTTATGTAAGTTTTTAGTGATGTTATCGTCTGGAGAAACGGAAATGAGATGAGAGATTTCTGGATATCATTAAAATATGTCTTATATTATCTTTTATATAATCTGTTTGCTATTTTAATATTTGTTTTTTTGTAAGAGCCATTTTGTTTTTCACCCTACTTCATATCGGTAATGGCAACTTGTTGAAAAATAAGGTCAACTGATCGTTCCTCGTTACAACTAAGCCATCCATATTGGAAATAATGGTAATTTCTGGAGATGTTATAATGTTGGGCAGTTTTTGTAAATACTCGTATGATTGACGATAATT
Organism: Melitaea cinxia; assembly: GCF_905220565.1. Classification (NCBI taxonomy): domain Eukaryota; kingdom Metazoa; phylum Arthropoda; class Insecta; order Lepidoptera; family Nymphalidae; genus Melitaea; species Melitaea cinxia. The sequence continues at coordinate 10,033,792 of NC_059416.1, forward strand.
TTCATTTCGAATTTTCTTTGAAAAGTAAAAACCATAATATATAGATATGTTACAATTCAGCCTGTAACATCGCACAGATGGGAATAAGCCTCTTTTTCCATTTAGGAAGTAATGGAACTTAATCCGCCACGCTGCTCTACTGCGGGTTGACGGATATATTCCTTACCATGAGTAACGCTCGCTATTAGGTATATACGATAACAACCAGGACCGAAATGTTAAAGTGCTCTTCGAGGCATGGTGGGGAGACCCATAAGGATAGACATCCAAAGTGGAAGGAAATGTTTGTACAAAAACAAATATCTATCCCGAGTGGTAATGGAACCCGCAAACATCTAATATCAAAATACTTACGACATATGTCTTATTTCGGACTTATGGCCACTGTGTGGAGTGTCCACTGGCCCATCGAAACAGCTATCTACGTACGATTGCCGATGGAGGCTGGATGATGATTTTGGAGAACTGGGATATTTGGCGTTGATTTGGGGAGGCCTATGCCCAGTAGTGGACAGCGATAGGCTTAAGTGAGCGGGCGATGTCTTATATATATAGTACGTCTTGTTATATTTACATTTAGATTATATATCTGGCAAAAATAAGATTCTTTTAAAAACCTTAAAAGTTGAATTCTGCAATACAAAGAATGCATATTTGTTAGTTTTTAAGAACGTCGAAGATAATCTTTAGAACACCCTCCCGACCGATTACGGCCACAGCGACTGCATTCAACACCGGTTTTGTCTTTGGCGTGTTAATCTTTAGAACAATTATGCTAGAAGTTCCTTATCATCTTAAGGGTACAATATATCAGATAGTTACAAGCTAACATCATGGTGCGATTCAAGGAACACAGCGGGAACTATAGTCTAGTAATAGAATTAAACACAGATAAAAGGAATTCAATTAATGGATGGTAATATTTAAATAATTAGACCATCTGGTAGCCTTAAATCTTATACAGGAAGTGCTCTTATTTTTATTTAATTTTCTTTGAAATAAATTCTATTTCAATTCGCGTTCTAGTAGCAATTTGGAACCAATGAGTTGTAGATTTAAATTCAATATTCATCAATAGATTCGCGCGATTTTATATGCATTCAAGATGAGTGTTTCTTTTTTTTATAGGCTAAAGACTAATATTTATTTTTATAATATAAATATAATACATTGTACATAGTTTGCATAAAGTAGGGCATAGCAGGAAATATATTTCTTAAAACCTTGAGGTTACGTGTTGTATCGCACACACACACACACATACACACACACATATATACAAAGACGCGTGCGTGTGCATGTGCACACGTGCACAAGCATACGCATACACCGCTCATCGACTCAACTAAATAATACCTACATGGGCTGCGATAGTATTAGTACACATTCAAGCATCAAGAAATTCTTTGACTCTGTAATGTTATTATACTAATTTATATAACATCTAATATTATATTATCTTTCACATTCCATAATGGATATTTTAAAGATATATCCTTTAAGAACACCGTGCTTCTGCATTCATGAATATGATTAGAGTAGATAAATTTCAATTAAGATGTATAATATGTAAATGTAAAGAGATTTTATCTTAAGAAAAATATCTTTATTGGATCTATAATTTAAATGGTCTGTGAGAGTGCGAATGATGCCATTATCCACTTATTTATAATGTTAAACATGTAAATAAACTTATATATAAAAACATCGAATGAATATCTATACAAATAAATAAAATAAAAGTGTCTGTTTCGACATCCACACCATCCGACCACTGCTGGACATAGGCGCTCAAAAGTACACGCCAAAAATGGCGTGAACTCATGTGTGTTGCCCATTGTCACCACGCTGGGCAGTGGGTATCGTAAGAGGTGACTAAGGGATAACAGTTCCACTACCACCTTGGAACTTAAAAAGCCGCCCGATGACGGGATAACCATCCAACTGCTGGATTTGTAATACACAGGCCGAAGACGGGCAGCAGCGTCTTCGGTGCGAGAAAGCCAGCTCTGCGGTCACCAACCACAACTTTTTTTTTGTCTGTCTGTTTGTCTGCTGTCTGACTGTCTGTCTGTTCTGGCTAATCTCTGAAACGGCTGAACCGATTTCGACGGGACTTTCACTGGCATATAGCTGACATAATAAGGAGTAACTTAGGCTATTTTTATTTTAAAAGTGTATATATTTTATAACTCTACGCACTGAATAGTAACTTTTTTGTTAAATTTCACGGGAACGATGTCGCGGGCACACCTAGTATTAAATAAATCAGTATCTATAGAATGTATTCGTGACTATGGCGCTTTTTTTCTATATGACTAGATCAGAAAACAACCGTACGGCCTACCTGATGGTAGCGGTTGCCGTAGCGTACAGACGCCTGCAACACCAGAAGCATCATAAGCGCGTTGCCAACCCAACCCCTGACCCTCCCCAGGAGCTCTCCACCTTACTCGTCACGGGAACACAACATTACTTGAGAGCTTAGCCTTGATTTTCTTTAAGGTTGAACTTCCCTAGACTGGCTGCTTCTGGGCTTGTAACGGTGTCTAAGTAATATGAATATAGTAAATATACGTTTTATTAATAAAAGAGACAGTGACCATGAAAATTTAATAAGATAATTAATTCTATCATTCGCTGGACCGACAATCTACGTAAGATCGTCAGTAGGAACTGGATGAGGACTGCGTAGAACCGGGAAGTTGGCGCGAACATGGGTAGGTCTACATCAAGCAGTGGAGTGTGACACTTTTAAATTAAAAATCTTCTTTGACAGCAATAAAAGTGTTCTTATTTTTAATTTAATTTATTAATAATTATTTTTAACTAGCTGACCCGGCGAACTTCGTATCGCCTAACACAAACTTTATCGTATGGTATTAAAGTTCAAATTGACTTTTAAGTATTATTACAAATCTTTTGTATGGGAGTATAGAAAAGTGTTGTTTTTAGACTTTTTCAGGAAATTTTAAATTTTTTTTTTTAGAATTTTTCTCTCCGTAAGAACCATCCTCGTACTTCAAGGAATATTTTAAAAAAAGAATTAGCGAAATCGGTCCAACCGTTCTCGAGTTTTGCGCTTAGCAACAAATTTTGCGATTCATTTTTATATATAAGATTATTATTATTTGTTATTATTTTTTTCACTACAAAATAATTTAATGATTTTCAGTAAAATTTAACGTCAGTGTAATCCCTGTGGGTCTCCCCACCGTGCCTCGGAGAGCACGTTAAGCCTTCGGTACCGGTTGTTATCATGTACACCTGATAGCGATCGTTACTCATAGTATCGGGAATATATCCGCCAACCCGCATTGGAGCAGCGTGGTGGATTAAGTTCCGATCCTTCTCCTACATCGGGAAATAGACCTAAGCCCAGTAGTGGGATATTACAGGCTGAAGCGTACAGTAAAATTTTATGATGACATTTTAGATATTTGTGGTTTCGAAATTCCTTTTAGCATTCTAGTTCACTTTTCTAATCGACTTTTAAAAACCTTCATTTGTATACTCCGCTGAAGTATTTTATTCTGCAGAAATTTAAAAATACACTGAGAAACTTACAAACAGAGGTCGCTAACCTGTGTAAAAGTTTAAAATGCTAAGAAAAAGCAGATCTTATGTTAAAGTTCTAGTAAATATCTTAATACATATTATCGAAAAAAATTATTTATTAACAATAGGTACATTGATTGATTTAAAGGTAATAAGAAATTACTTAATATATTTTGCAAAAAAAAGTTACATAATACATATGTTAAATTTGAATCAAGGAGCTTTTTATTTGATTTTTTAAAAGTTTATAAAATTGAAAATATTTAGAAGTTTTAAAAAGTAATATCATTTTTTAACCGACTTCAAAAAAGGAGGACTCAATTCGACCGTATATATATATTTATGTACGTTCGGGGATAACTTCGTCTTTTATGAACCAATTTTGATAATTCTTTTTTTGTTGGAAAGGAGATATCTTAAGTGTGATACCATGATAGGAAAACCAGGATATGATGATGGAATCCCAGTGAAATCGTTAGTTAATTTTTTTCGTCTACTTACGTTGTATTACTTGTCGATGTAATTGAAGTCGTTTTTTTTCGTTTGCGAGCAAAATTATTAAAGTATTAAATGTAGTGAGTATTATTTTTAGAATGCGACGTATTTTGAGATTGTTTTGTTAGTGCGTAACTTTTTTTTATATGAAGAGGTAAGTAGTTTAGTGAACTATCTCAACATTTTTGAATATCATATCAAAAATTGACCGCTCCAGCGGGGTTCGAACCCGCGTCTCCGACTGACCGTGTCGGCGCTCTAGCCAATTAAGCTATGGAACGATGTACCCGCTAGAGCGAAATTTTTGATATGATGATTTTTATTTTCGGTTTAAGCGAACCGTGGTGCCGTCTATCAATTCAAAAATTTTGACATTAAAAAAAGCTAATTGCTTTACGCAGTTCAATATTTTGCTTTCGTACGTATTTGTAGCAATTTATTTATACTAAAAATAAAAAATACTCTTATTCTTTTGTTATTATTACACATCTACATATAATTAAAAAGTAATTTACCTTTCCGTAAACCAAAACAAACGCCCGACTCTGTTCTTCATTACTGATTTAAGTCAGTTTCCACTTACTGTTAATATCAGTAGTAAAATTGACCGAATTACGTCAACCGGTTAATGGGTATACAATAAATTGTTTTTAACACTGTTCTTAATAGCTTTATAGACCTCGTAATGGTGAGAAAGTACTCGTACAAAATTAAAAATTTGTTATCTAGTCTCTAAATATTTCATGTCGCCTTGTCTCCTCCCTTCCTAGGCCTTTTGCTTGACCGTTTTTTATGAAGTTTTTAGTGTAATTGTGGTATATATACGTTATTATTGTGATATAATACGTCGTAGGTTTTTTTATATTCTTAATAAGTGATAATTGTATGCATATGGCACGTTGTATTATACTTATGAAAAAATTCCTATAGTTATGTGAAGTTACCACCGATTCGGAATGTAAATTCTTTCGAGAAGAATCGGCAAGAAACTTCGCAGTTACTCTCTACTCTCTGCTAAAAAAACTGTCAGTGATAAGTCAGTAAATTTACTTATATCTTGTATGAATTACAGATATACTAGCGGGCCCGACAGACTTCGTTCGGTCAAAAATATTTGGAATGTGGCAGTTTTTTGTTCCTACCTACTTTATAGTCGGCGCAAAAAATTCTCCTGAACAGAACCGTCACCCTGATGATAGGGTGTGTGAGGTTCAGCTCGGGTGACCAAAGTATCTTCGCTTCCACGAACTTTGGCCACCCTTCTGTGACCCAGGGCTTCAAACTAAGAGGCGAACTTAGGGTTTAAACCTAATTGGAAAATAATCTAAAGGGACAGTGGGAACCTAAAGGTGACAAATATTTGAAAATTGTGTACTTCAGTGATATAACACAGAGATAGACGGGTTATTAACCGACGTGATTGTATTTAAAAGTGGCGCAAGTCTACGTCACAGAACACGCGACGCGTCGTGCCCGATCGCGCCGATTTGGCCCGATCGTGACGTGATATTAAATTAATAATTAAAGGTAATAAAACCCCAGTTAGAACGAAATGGTACAGACTGGATGATAGGAAGATGGCTGCAGAATTCCGGGAAAGAGTGATTGGTAAACTGATAGAGATGGGAGATATGGTGGGGATGGGAGTAAACGAGTGCTGGAGTGAGATGGCAACGTGGGTGCGAAGTGTAGCAAGGGATGTCCTAGGGGAAACGAAAGGGAAAAGAAAGATAGAGAGGGATACATGGTGGTGGAATGAGGAAGTACAGACGATTTTGAAAGAAAAGAAGAATGCTTTCAAAGAATGGAAAAGAGTGGAAGATGGAAATGACAGAGAAAAGAAAATAAAAAGATTAGAATATCAAAATAGTAAAAAGAAGGCTAAGAAAGCAGTCGCAATCGCAAGGGCCAAGGTTCAAGATAAATTGTATGATTCTTTAGAGAGCCCACAAGGTCAAAAAAATCTTTTTAGAATAGCGAGAGAGAGATAGATGAATGCAAGAGATGTAAACCATATGAAATGTATAAAAGACGAAGCGGGGAAGATCTTGACGGACAATGAGGAAATAAAAGAACGCTGGAAGAGATACTTTAATAACTTGATGAACGAAGAAAATGAATGGAGCGGAGTCTTAGAAAATGTACGAAGTAATGAAGGAATGGTGAAAGAGGTAAGTATAGAGGAAGTGAAGATGGCAGTGCAGAGTATGAAGAATGGAAAAGCAGTTGGGCCAGATGGTATACCAGCGGAAGTGTGGAAGTTTTTGAATGCGGATGGATGGAAGTGGCTGACTTTATTTTTCAATAAGTTGCTGCAAGAAGAGGTTATACCCGAGGAATGGTGCTACAGTTCACTGGTGCCCATTTTTAAAAATAAAGGTGACATACAGGACTGCAGCAGCTATCGGGGAATAAAGCTCATGTCACATAGCATGAAGATATGGGAGAAAGTGATAGCGCGACGAATGAGAGAAGAATGTGAGGTCACACAGAACCAATTTGGATTTATGCCGGGCCGGGGAACTACGGACGCCATATTTGCACTCCGCCAACTCTGCGAAAAATATCGACTCGCACAAAAAGACTTGCATATGGTGTTCGTGGATCTGGAAAAGGCATACGATAGGGTCCCCCGTAAGGTTCTGTGGTGGGCTATGAAAAGGAAAGGAGTGCCAGAGAAGTATGTACGACTTGTTCAGGCGATGTATGATAGAGCTAGCACCCACGTCCGGTCCGAAGCCGGGGTAACTGACAAGTTCAGTGTGGCTGTAGGTTTGCACCAGGGGTCGGCTTTAAGCCCGTATCTATTCCTCCTGGTAATGGATGTTCTAACATCAGACATACAGGAGGAAGCACCCTGGTGTATGCTGTTTGCTGACGATGTTGTTCTTGTCGGAGATAATGTCCTTGAGGTACAGAGCAGACTGGGAAAATGGCAGGAAAGACTGGAGGGCGCGGGATTGAGGATAAGTAGGTCTAAAACCGAGCACTTGTTCTGCGATTTCAGCGGTTCGTCCAGTTTTTCCCATATTGCCTTGGATGGTGTATCCCTACCAGTCTGCTCCGGCTTCCGCTACCTTGGGTCATTAATACAAAATGACGGCAACATAGACCGTGACGTGAAAAATAGAATAAATGCGGGATGGATGAAATGGCGACAGGTCTCTGGAACAGCTTGTGATCCACGAATGCCCCTTAAACTTAAGGGGAAAATCTATAAAACGATCATAAGACCTGTCGTAATGTATGGATCAGAATGTTGGGCAACAAAAGTGACGGATGAAAGAAGAGTGCACGCAGCCGAGATGAGAATGCTAAGATGGATGTGTAGAGTAACGAGGAAAGATCGGATTAGAAATGAGTATATAAGGGGAAGTTTGAAAGTAGCACCTGTGACAGAGAAAATAAGGAGCAATAGGTTAGCGTGGTATGGGCATGTAATGAGGAGGGATGACCGCTATTTTATTTATTTTATTTTATTTATTTGTATTTGGGAAACAAACAGTACAACATAACACAAATAATAAAAGATAACAACGATATATCGCACAGACCAGTTAAGTTTCCACCAATAACCAATACAAACAAGAAGCAGAAAGTAAAAAATGAGATACAAATTCAAATAATAATTCCAACAATCAAATACAAACTTGAAACTCATACAATCAAATTCTTAAAAATCAATTATATAAATAAAAATCATCAATTAATTTCTTAAAAATTAACTATATAAATAAAAATTACCAATTAAATTCTTAAAAATTAACTATATAAATAAAAATCATAGATCAAATTCTTAAAAATTAACTATATAAATAAAAATCATCAATTAAATTCTTAAAAATTAACTATATAAATACAAAGTTATAGTTAAATAATTTCTATTCATTGATTCAACAAATTGATAATGTTACGTTTAAAATTTGAAAGTGAACACGAAAATATATCAACGTCATTAAATTTTTCATTATGCACATTACAGGAACGACGAATAAAATCGTTTTGGGCATATTTAGTCTTGGTACAGGGCAAATCAAAAAGAGAATTTTTGCGTTTACTAAATGTAGGGACATTAAATTTTAAGCAACTTAATAGGTAAGGGCTATCAACAGCATTATTTATTAGTTTAAAAAGAAAGATTTGATCTCTGAGCATTCGGCGAATTTCCAGTGGACAGATACTAGGCAAGCTCTGACACGAGTCATAAAATTTAAATTTTAAATGTTTCAAAAATTTGTTTTGTACCTTTTCAAGAGAATCGATATATATTTTATATTGGGGGTTCCAAACTGACGAACCAAATTCTAATAAAGAACGTACCAGGCTACTATATAAAAGAGTAAGAGTAGAAACGTTTTTAAACTCCCTGCCAATCCTCAGTATAAAGCCAAGCATTCGATAGGCCTTAGCGACAATACGGTCTATGTGAAACCCAAAAGTTAATTTCTTATCCAGGTAAATACCTAGGTCTCTCACCTCAGAAAGACGGTCAATAATTGTGTCATATAGTTGATAATCGTATTCAATAGATATTTTTTTACGTGTGAATGATATGATGCTGCACTTTTTAACATTAAGTTGGAGCAGATTGTCGCTACAATACTCGCATAGTCTGTTGAGGTCTTGTTGTAACAGTAAACAATCCGACAACTCAGAAATTCTTCTAAAAACCTTCAAGTCATCTGCAAACAATAATATAGAGGAGTGCTGAAAAATTTTACGAATATCATTTATGAAGATATTAAAAAGCAACGGACCAAGGTGAGAGCCCTGAGGTACACCTGATGAAACCGGAGTAAATGATGAACAAAAGCCCTGTATCGTCACTGCCTGACTCCTATTTCGAAGATAAGAAGATAACCACCTAAGTAGGTCACCGTGTATACCAACCTGTTCTAGTTTATTCAAAAGGATTTTATGGGATATTTTGTCAAAGGCCTTAGAAAAGTCGGTATACACAACGTCCACCTGGCCACCACCATCCATAACCTCAAGTACACGATGGACCAGCTCACACACATTCGATTCGACTGATCTTCTATCAATAAAACCATGTTGTTCATCTATTAGTATACCCCGTATGATGGGATAGATATTATCATAGATAATTTTTTCGAATATCTTAGCTACTGTACATAATTTAGATATCGGCCTATAGTTTTGAATGTTATGTTTATCTCCTGATTTAAATATAGGCACCACAAACGAGCGTTTCCAAATAGTAGGCATGGAACCAGAACTCAAAGATTTATTAAAAAGAAGAGAAACAGGATAGGCTAAAGTATTATAGCATTTCTTTAAAAATATAGGCGGTATCATATCGGGACCATATCCTTTATTGATATCCAAAGACTTCAAATATCTTTTGACAGTAGATACTGACAGGTCTATATGGCCGATATCCAAACCAACGCAGCCATTATTCTGTCTTTCAGATGTTATGTTTGCCGATCGATCGCTGTAAACTGACTTAAAGTAATCATTAAACAGTGTACATACATCCTCCACGTCACTAGCAGTACGATCAAATAGAAACAAGCTGTCAGGAAGACTGGAGGAGGATCTCTTACATTTTACGAAAGACCAAAAGTATTTACTGCTTTTACGTATTCTGGCTTCAGCCTTTTGAATATAATGATTATAACACTGCACTTGTACTAGTTTTTGTCGTTCTCGCAAAAGAAGAAATGTTTGATAGTCAGAAATCCTGTTATAAGTCTTCCATTTCTTGTGGTACTTTAATTTTTCTGTAATAATTTTTTTCAAAGCAGGGGTATACCAAAATGGATAGTTGTTAAAAGACCTTACAGTCTTAACAGGAACCATTTCAGAAATTATGGAATTTATAGTTTGATAGAAAGAGTCAACCGCCTGGGATACATCACAGTTGTTTAGTATATCATACCAATCAACACTTTCTAAAGCAAGGTTAACGGCTTCATAATCAGCTAGACGGAACAAACGTATCGAACGCGAAGTAGCTTTGTTACGTCTCTTCAAATAAATCTTAAGCTTTATTTGTAAAGCCGGATGGTGTGCGTCTTCATTCGTTATGGGTACACTACATCTATCTACTGCGCAGTCGTTGTTACTTATAACAAGGTCTAAGAATCGACCGTTTTGATTTGAGATTGGATTATATTGTTTTAAATCATTGAATAGAAGAAAATTATACATACAACTAATTAAATTATTACCACAGCTATAATTATTAATAATCATATGTCCACTTTCACTTGACCATGAAGCTTCGGAAATATTAAAATCACCCACCAACAAAAAAGAGTCGTCAGCACGACAAAGACAATCTTGTGAAATAATTTCATATAACTCACATTGTACCTCGTGCTGAGATCTGCAATGTGGGAAATAGCAGCAGAATATATGCATAAGTTTTGAAACGGGACCAGATGAAGTCTTTATTGACACTTTTATAACTTCAGCCGCTTTATCAGCTAATAGAATAGGTGAGGCAGAATAGACAGTGAGATTAGAGTTTACAGCAATTAAAACTCCCCCACCCATGCTATCACCCCGTGAATCATAACATCTATCACTTCTGTAAACAGTGTAACGAGAATCAAATATTTCCGTGTTAAATATACCCTCATGCAACCAGGTCTCAGTCAAACAAACAACATCTTTATCCTGCTGCAGTAAATTTCTAAAAGTCGTATTAGTTTTGGTTCTAAGTCCGCGTACATTTTGATAATATATATTCACTGTATTACTCATGATTGAAAACAGAGACAATAGCTAAATATAAACTCTCAGATTTACCCTTGAGTACCAAAATATACAAGAGCCAACAATATTTACAATGATATGCACAACTACAAAAATGTGCACCTCCAAAAAATATATGAGCTGATAAATATATGAAATAATGAATAATAAAGTTATGCAAAATTATTAAATAAAGAAAATTATTCAACAAATATAACATAAAAACATTATTTAAGATTACTAAATTCAAAGCTAAAATAAAAATTATAATTAAAATCAATAATAATATCAAAATCAAAATCAGTACCATCATTAAAATAAAGATGAGCATTAAAACTGCAAATACAATTAATATCAACATTAAAATAGAAACGATCATTGAAATCAAAATCAAAACTAAATTCAAAACACTTTGAATCCCAACAAAAATACAGTAGTTGGTTCCATTAAGTATAAAAGTTGTACTTAAACCATTTTTTTTAAATCATTAGATGATGTTATATGAATGACCGGGCTAGAATCCGTGCGACGAACCATTATACAACATTTTTTAACCCAAACATATTGATAACCTTTGTCTTTGGCAATTTTCTTGACTGAAGATAAGAGTGATTTATTATAACTTGTAAGGTGGTCATTAACATAAACAGGACTATTAGAACTGAAACCCAAGTCACTGCAATTCAATTTTCGCTTACGGACGAGTGATAAAAAGTCGTCCTTTTTCCACCGGTTCAAGAATCGCACTATTATGGGCTTAGTTTTCTTGTTATTATTATTCTTTGGAGCCACCCTTGTAACGAAATCAATATCCGTACTCAAGTTAAAATTTATCTCAGCCCTTTCCGCTATACTTTGTAAGATAGAGTGCAGATTTTCGTTTTTTTTTTCGGGAACTCCATAAATTTCTATGTTTGATCTACGAGCCCACTGTTCCTTATTATTGTTTTCGACTTCCATGGATTCTAATTTAGACCTAAGTTGTTCCAACTCCATCGACTTGCTAGAAAATAGCTCAACCTTCTCCTCACATTGAATCAATCTGTTATTGAAATCTTCGAACTTAGAGTTAAAGAAGTCCAAACTCTCTTTCACACTTATAAATTCGTGTCTCAAAGCCTTTATTTCATTTTCTAGAGGTAACATAAAAGTTTTAAATTCTGCCTTAAGACTAGAAATCTCAGTAGAAATAACAGATTTAACCACATCCACAAATCCAGTGGAGTTTATTAAGCTAGAAAAATCCGATTTATTATCAGGTGAATAAATAACTGTAGCTGAACCACCTCTGCGCAGATTAACATTCTCGTCTGTATTGGTATTGCGGACCGGCGTATTGTCCTTATTCAAATGTCGAGGCTGAGCCATTGAGCACTCTGGGCATATCCATGTTTTTTTACAATCAATAGACATATCTTTGTAGTTCTTCGAAGGATACAAACATTGAAAGTGATAGTTCTTTTTACACTTAGTGCAAACTATGCAGTCGGTGGCTCCACCTCTAGTCGCTTTACAACACTCGTACTTCATTATGATTTTTAAATAAATAATAAATAATCAGAAAATGAAAATTTCTACCAAGGAGGGTTTGAACCAAGGATCGGCGGTTGATATGAGAACTAAAAACGTACACGAACCGCTACACCAACGCGTCGATGATTAATTTATTCAAATTTGCATACATATAAATGCAGAATGGAACAGTTTTACAAAATCCTTGAATTCTTTTGTTTCTATCACGTAAGTCATACACCAAGGACACTTCAATAACACTCAACGAACTATATGTTTGACGAACTATTTATGTTTCAAGCTAGATAGTTTCAAAATGATCAAACTATTTGCGCAAAAGTTAAAACGTACAACATTTAATTAAACGTTTCGCATTCGACACACCATCAAAAGTCAATTAAACTGGTATTTTAGATTTGATTTTCACGGAACGCACAGTTAATACACCTGCTTCTCTCATTAGTAAGAGGGTACAGACTATGTCGGTATGTCGGTAAAAGAATGTTAGAGATGAATGTCGAAGGACGAAGAGCGATCGGCAGACCGAAAAAGCGATGGATGGATTGTGTGAGTGAGGATATGAGAAAGAAAGGAGTAAGCACTGAAGTGACGAATAATAGAGAGGAATGGAAGAGAAAAACATGTTGTGCCGACCCTACATAAGTGGGATAAGGGCAGGAAGATGATGAAAACCCTTGTTTAAAGCGATTTGTTTTACAGATGTAATGACTTGAAAACTAATGCATTTTATGTCGCGTGCCGAAACTAAAACAAAAGAAATAATTTTGCGAAGCCAACCAAAATAAAAACAGTACTAATGATCTATAGCTCTTACTTTTTCTAACTATTCAATTTGGTCGGGTTCGCGATATTATCACTTTTGTTGAGTTTCGGAACGCGACATTAAATCGTCCAACGGACACGCACACTGTTTTGATAGATATGATTGAATTTGAACTTTGTGCAGCGATAATAAACTGCAAATTGACTCTTTGTCGTTAGGAACACACCTACATTGCTTAGACGACAGTGAGTGCTTGTAATTTAATATGAACTTTAATAGATAGCAATAAAGTTCAAATTGACTCTGCATTTTAGTTAGAAAACGTTTGTATGGAAAAAAGAGAAGGGCTGTTTTTAGGGTTTTAACGGAAATTATTCGAATTTTTCTCGCCGTAAAAACCATCCTTGGACTTTAAAGAACATTAAAAAAAAATTTGTTAAAATGGATCCAGACGTTGTTGAGTTATACGCTACTATACGCTTACTAACACATTTTGCGATTCATTTTTATATTATAGATGAATTACAATTGAGGTTGGCTGATCATCCTTAATACAAATTATACTATTAATCTCATATGTCAGTCTGAACTCAATTTTTTTGAAACGAAGTTCCTTACGGCAGACTAACATATGGCTGGGCGACCGAACTGAAAAAAATGTGACACTAAAACCGTAAGAATAATATATAACGGAAGTGACGTAATATCAGTCACATGACTGTATAATATGACGTTTGTAAAACTAAAATATTACTAGTAAACTTTTTTAAAAATTATTTGTGTAATTTTATAGTGTTGACAAAAATAAATAAAGCCATATGTTTTTTATTTCACTTAATAGTTTGAATTATTATTATTATTTTGTTTGATTTATTTTATTTTACGGTATTTGTTATTTTCTAAAATACTAAATATTCTAAATACTTTTATGTACTTAATTAAAAACCAATCAACAAAATTAAAAAAAAAAAAAAAAAAATTGGAAAATATATATAAAATTCAACATTATTTTTTCAAATTGTGTTGTTTCTGTACTACCCGAAGGAACTTCCTTCCTACCTGGTGTGACACCACATAATTTTATTTTATGTAATTAAACCCTTTGAATAAGTAAATTGTATGCTTGATACCACTTGTTAAAAATGTTTATTGAAATAAAGTTTATTATTATTACTGTGCCAACAAACTTATCACTTCAGCCTATCGCAGTCCACTGCTGGACATAGGCCTCCCCAAGTTCACGCCACACATCCCGGTCTTCCGCAATCCTCATCCAGCCTACACCGGCAATCTTACGTAGATCGTCGGTCCAACGGGCCGGAGGACGTCCCACACTGCGTTTGCCAAGACGCGGTCTCCACTCTAGGAACCGTCTACTCCAACGGCCATCGGTTCTGCGACACAGATGACCAGCCCACCGCCACTTCAACTTGCTAATTCTGTGGGATATGTCGGTTACTTTCGTTCTCTGTTTTCTTTCTGTCTTTGAGAGAGACCCCAAGCATAGCCTGTTCCATTGCACGTTGAGCGACTTTAAACTTGTGGACCAGTCCCTTCGTCAGTGTCCACGTCTCGGCTCCGTATGTTAACACAGGCAGGACGCATTGCTTGAAAACTTTTGTCTTCAAGCATTGCGGAATCTTCGAAGTGAAGACTCGACGGAGTCTGCCAAACGCCGCCCAGCCCAATCGAATCCTTCTATCGGCCTCCTTCTCGAAGTTGTTGCGGCCTAGTTGGATAGTATGGCCTAGGTAAATATAATCCTGAACAACTTCGAGAAGGGTACCATCGACCGATACCGGTATCGGTATGACTTGGTTGTTAAACATAACTTTCGTCTTATCCAAGTTCATACAGAGACCGACACGTCGGGAGGACTCGTTTAGGCCGGCCAGCATTTGGCCTAACTCATCCAGCGTCTCCGCAAAGATGACAATATCGTCGGCGAAACGAAGGTGAGAGATGAATTCACCGTTGACGTTGATGCCTCGTTCCCCCAAATCCAAGGTCTTAAAAACATTCTCTAGCGCAGTGGTAAATAGTTTCGGTGATATTATATCCCCCTGTCTTACCCCACGCCGGAGGGAAATAGGCAACAAACTTATATCTATCATTAATATTGTTTTGAACCAAATAAGGTAGATCGAGGCTTTATTGAAATGTTAGATTTTGAACGAACTCGTGCAGTGGTAATAGTGGTTAGCTAACGTTTGAGCGTTCAATTTCTGCTCCTGATAAATGTAAAATATGCGTTACAGATGTTTGACGTGGTCTGGGCGTTTGTATGCAAATGTTATGTTTATTGGTATCTTTATATGATATATTTTAAATGAAATCCTTATCTACGAGTATTTGGAGTATGAAGTATTAATATATTGTGTATGGGAAAACTTCATTCATATTACAACGAGTAGGAATTTCTTTATCTATATATACTTATATATATTACGAATGAACGAATTTTTCCCATAAGCAATATATTAATACTTCAAATACTCGTAGATAAGGATATATATATAAGTGAATATTTGTCTGTATGTCCTTCATAGACTCGTAAACTATGCATTTGATCATATCATGATCTTCTGATTTCTGAGTTGGTACGTAAATATATATACTCGTATAACAGTATAGTAACAGAATATATATATATATATATATATATATATATATATATATATATATATATATATATATATATATATAGGAGTAATTTAAATTGTGTTGTAAAATAACAAGGTTAGAGTTATCGAAATATTATGCAATTTATGTTAAATAATAATTAGACGGCCGTTAATAGTACGGATTAATATTACTATGTTTATTGATTTTTGTAGATATTTTAGTTGAATCTATTCGTCAAAATTATGATTTTAATTGTTTAATACATCGTATATGTAACTTAACTACCTATAAAATTACCATATTCCGACACATTATACTAGCGTATTAATTCCTCATGTTTCATTCGTATGTAATGTAATTCGTACGTATGTAAATGTAATACTAGTATATATTATAATAACATAAAGAACTTAAATATTATTATGTGCAATAAAAAATAAAATAAAGCTAAAGCAAATTTTATTCATACCACATACATAATCTTTACTTTTATTTATTTATTTATTTACACTTTCGCACACTAATACAAGGTTTTAACAGCATAACAAATGAAATATAAAAATAAAATTTTTCGCATGAATTAAAAAATACCCACTTAAATATATAGTGGTAAATACATATTCACTTTATTACATAAATACAAACCGATCAGTCAGTTTGTTTGTTCGTTTGTTATTAAAATTAGCATGTTGTAAAATTAACCAACAGTAATGCTATTTGTATCTGCAATAGGAATATGAACCTTGACAAAGATGCAAGTTATATTTAGAGACAATTCATTACTAAGGTATTTATTTACAAAAGACAGTAAATTACTTAAAATTAATCAATTTACATTCAAAATACAAATATTCTTTGTTATATACTATATAAATATAAACAAATTTACTAAAGGAAAAATACACAAATAAATAAAAATAATAATATGAACAAAAAGCGATCTTATCACCAAAAAAGCGATCTCTTTCAGACGAGTTTTAGCTTAACTATTTTAGTACTTAGAAAGTTGGTTAAACATATACGTATTAAAACTATCAAATACATTAGAAGTCAGGGCGTACAATACGATATGTAAAACAAAAAAATCTCAAAGAAATCTTATACGTCACTCAGTAATTCACACTAAAAAAAATAACATTTTTTTGACATTTTTATTTTAAAACAAAAGGAAATGTAAATCGGGCGAGACTTCAACCGAGTGACAGACTGTCGGATCGTTGACATTATTAGTTGAGATTAGGAAGTAATGGAGTTGTTTTTAAAGTGAAATAATTAATGTCACAGCGCGTCGTGACCGTCTTAATTAGAGATCTATTTCGAGATATTAAACTTTGTTAAAGGTCAGTGAGATATTTAGAATAAAACATCTGCGAACTAAAATAGTTTGTTTGTCGTGCGGACAGACAGTCCACTTTTATCAAGATACTAACATTTTAATTTTCACGGCCGCTATTATTGAGAAGACGTAAACGGAAAAATATGTCTCTTCTGTCATATGTTTGACAAGAACAGTAAAAATATTTTGTATTACGTTTTTATTAACGCAACTGTACCCTGCGCGTGTTACTATGCTTCTTTTTTTGGTTGTACCAACTCAGAAACCTTTGTAGGCTCATGCACTTTTCTGAAGATCATGGCATGATCAAATGCATAGTTTACGATTTTATAAAGGACATACAGACAAATATTAATTTATATATATATAGATTACCTAATTTTTTTGATTTAATGGTTAAATATTTTGGAAAAATACGATGGAAAAAAAAAACAGTTTTCTTGCCAAAAATTATGTGGTGTCAATCTCGTATCTCCAAATGTGATTAAAAAGCGTGTAGTCTATCTAATTGCTAGAATATAATAATTGTACAGTAAAAAACTTGGATTTAGTTAAGCTATGGTTTAACTTTGGACGTAGTAGGATTTCTAATGTGAAGAAATGTATGATCTTTGATTACTTGTTAATTTAGAATTTCTCACCAAACGAGTATAAAATATCTATAAATGAGTAATAAACTGGCTAATTTAATGATATATATTTGTTTCGGTGCGGTGTGTTGTTTTGGTGTTTGAATGTTTTCAGACCCCCATAAAAAAAACCTTATATTCACGATAAATTTGGACGTAAATGTGATGATAGGAAATTCGCTTTTATAATAAAATTATATTAAATTTATTCGCACGTGCGTCACACTCAAAGCTACCCTCTGTTATTAAACGTGACAAGAAAATGAATAAATTCAACAATTAACACCTCACTTCAGGCACTAATTCATTTCGTTGCCAGAACATCGATCAAAATGTTATCGCCTCGTAACGTTTTGTCAGTTCGCTAACCGGTCGATTACAATTTATTTGTATTTATTTTTGTGTAAAAAACAGTAATTTTTATTCATTTATTTCACAGACACACTATTGACACATCAGAATATAGAAGGTTCAAGAAATTATGTGATAGTACATCGCATTATTCAGTATGATTTTTTTTTTTACTTTCGTATTACATACAGACTTACACCCGCACTCAGAGACGCTTAATGGTTACTTAAACGACAACTAATTATTGATTACTATGGGAAATCTGTACTTAGTAATCATTTAAGTAATCATTAAACGTCTCTGAGTGCGGCCGTTAGTGTTGTAAACTAATATTATAAGAAGGATAAAATTGTGAGTTTTCTTGTAGGTTTTATGGTCTTATCGCTGGAACTACTCAATGATTTTAAAAATTCTTTTATTAGTACAAAGTTACATAATATCTTATATCATTGCCAATATTTTATTTTTATAATTAATTGTAATATGAGTACAGTTTAAAAAAAAAAAAACTTTTGAAATAAGCTTCAGCCTCTAATATCCCACTGCTAAGCATAGGCATAGGGGAAAGAGTTCCCAAACTTTCTTTTTAAACAAGTAAGAAGAAAAAGCACTACTGCATCACTTTATCCTAGGTAAGTGATACTTTTATACAATGTGATATTTTTTTTACTCTTAATGAGAATAAGAGGTTCTTTTAAACAGTAAATATGAACCAATCAACAATGAAACGATTTATTAATTTACATTATATTTATTTATAATCGTAACACAAACTAAATATTTAAAAAAAGTTAAACAAAAACATTAATTAAAAAGTACTGCTTTCTTTTTTCTGACGAAAATAATTTATAACAAAAAAAGTTCTTCAACTGTCTTAGGATCGTGAAACGAATGTCATTTTCCATTTGAAAAACAAATAATTTTACTTTTTATTATTTTTAGGTCTTTAATGACGCACGAGGTTGAAAGTATCAAAAAGGTTTTATATTTCTTTTGTATCTATTTAAAAAGTTAACTGTAATGGTCTCTGTCTTCTGGGAATCGTATCCCATTTATTTTATAATAATGAATAAGTTCCACGATGTTACAAAGGGTTCTGTCAATTCTAGCTGATGTTAATGATTGTATTTCAAACTATTGTATGTGGTTTATCATTTTATTGAAAGATATCTTTTGTAGTGAATATTGGCAATGAATATTATTAAATCATTCAATTGAATTTACTATAAATGTCAAAGGTTAATAAATGTATAATATAATATGGTTCTTTTTTTAATGTGTCAATCGATATGTTTTTTTTATTATTTAATTAAATCCCATTCTAGAGAGTTACAATTACTATTATGGACTAAAACGGCAACAGTCGAAGGGACAGTGGGAAAGATTGTCTATTTAACTGACTTTAAAAAATGGAGGAGGTCCTCAATTTGATTGTATTTCTTATTTTTTTTTAATTGTATGTTATCTCAGAACTTTTTACTGGGTGAATCGATTTCGATGTTTCTTTTTTTAATCGAAAGGTAGTGGGTGTCATGTGGTCTCATTTAAATTTAACATTTTTTTTGTATCGCAGGGAACTCAATTTAAATTCAACCAAGATCTAACCAGTATATTTTGAGTTTTATGTAATAATGCGTGTACTGTGTGGCTACGGTACTAAAGAATATAGCCACCCCCTCTCTTCCCGTGGGTGTCGTAAGAGGCGACTAAGGGATAACACAGTTCCACAGCTAACACCTTGAAACTTAAAAAGCCGACCGGTGGCGGGATAACCATCCAAATGCTGGCTTTGAAATACACAGGCCGAAGACGGGCAGCAGCGTCTTCGGTGCGACAAAGCCAACCCTGTGGTCACCAACCCGCCTGCCCAGCGTGGTGATTATGGGCAAAACATATGAGTTCACGTTATTTTTGTGGAGGCCTATGTCCAGCAGTGGACTGTATAGGCTGTAATGATGTAATAATGCGTATTTTCGTCACTTTTTCGTCAACCTACGTCGTATTATACCGCATAACTTTTTACTAGGAATACTGACTTTAATGATTCTTATTTTAATCGAAACCTGAGGCTTGTCTTGTAGCTCCATTTAAATTTTATGACACCTTAATGAGTAATGTTTGATAATGCCTATTTACTTGATTATTTTTTCGTCTACGCTACGTTCTATTACTTATCGATTTAATTGAAGTGGTTTTTTTTTTCGTTTGCAAGCAAACACAATTTTTTCAGATGCAGTATTATCAGTAGGAAAATAATTATCAAACTTTTATTAAGATAGGGCACAGTAGGAAATATCCTGCTCAAAATCTTGAGCAGCCCTACTTTGGAAGTACCTCGATCTTACAGAATAATCATAGCTAAATAATACTGCTTTCAAACAGTGTTGTGCGTTGCCGACCCGGCCCACTACAGGAGTGGGTAGGGTCGGCAACCGCTTGCGATGCTTCTGGCATTGCGGGCGTCTATAAGCTACGGTAATCGCTTACCATCAGGTGAGCCGTACGCTTGTTTGCCGACCTAGTTAATTAAAAAAAAATAAAAAAAAACAATACCCGTTGGCGCATGTATCAGAGACAAGCAACGTAATGAAATTTATACTCTTTTTATGTCGGTAATAATGTGTGGTTACTACTCCTTTTTATATTATTTTTTTTTTTTTTTGTTAAATGTCATCTTGTCATGTTTTAGAGTTGATGTTCAAAAGGTTTATTCAGAAATTTTACTTACAAAAAGATACATGTAAATAAATTATACTAGTTATGACAGTGTTTGCGTGGGCTTGGATTTAGGGACTGAAGAACACGCTGAAATGTGGTCTGATATTTTGCAAATTAATTCTAAAACCTATTTATTATACTAATAATAATATTACTATGATGTCGATTAATTCATTTTAAATTGCTTGCCAATTAAAAACGAAGATTTATAACAAGTAGATAAAATATATATATAGTTCTATACAGACTTATCATACGTTATCGCTACTCAATTGTTTTATTACTAATTTTAAAATAATTACAAGCGATAACTGGCTGCGCGATAATCGCAAACTGGTCATTTTTTATCAAATTAACAAGGGTGGTAGTGAATCGTTCGTTGCAGTAATGTATTAAAAAAATATTATTTCATTGTTTCATTGTTTAATTTCTCATTATTATTAATTTATATTAAAATAATTGTGTTTGCTCGCAAACGAAAAAAAAACCGACTTCAATTACATCGACAAGTAATACAACGTAGATCGACGATAAAATAGTCAAGCAACTACGCGTTATCAAAGATTACTCAAAAAGTACTTATCAGATCTCGATAAAATTTATAGGTGACCACATGATAAACACCAGCTTTCGATTAAATTAAAAATTATTAAAATCGGTACACCCAGTAAAAAGTTATTATGGATTTTCGAGATTTTCCCTCGATTTCTCTAGGATTCCATCATCAGATCCCGGTTTCCTTATCACGGTACCAAACCAGGGATATTCCCTTTCCAACAAAAAAAGAATTACCAAAATCGGTACGTGTAGTAGAAAGTTATGCGGTATAATACAACGTAGGTCGACGAAAAAAGCGTCAAGTAAAAACGCATTATTAGATATAACTCGAAAAATAGTTGTTAGATCTCAAATAAATTTAATAAAATTTGTCAAAATCGGTCCACACGGTCAAAAGTTCTGATGTAACATACATAAAAAAAAAAAATACAGTCGAATTGAGAACCTCCTCCTTTTTTGGAAGTCGGTTAAAAATGTAAGTGTCGTCAAAATTTACCTAGTAAGATTTTTTTATTACTTGCACAGATTATAATGCATAAAGTTAGTAATACAATTTTTTGAAGCACTTTACTTAATTTAATTTCATGTAAAATTGTATCATAAAATAAATTTATGAAATCATCCATAAAAATAATAGTCGAGTGAGTAACCAAGTTACATGCTTTTACATGCTTTGTATTTTGTATATCTACTATTTTTACGACTGCGGCGAAGTATCAAACGAGGATTTTTAATGATATATCATACTTGAAACATGATATATTTATATATAAATATATGTAATTATATCTATATTTAAGTATATTTAATATATATATATATATATATATATATATATATATATATATATATATATATATATATATATATATATATATATATATAAGTATATCTTGGGGGAGCTCTTGGTACTTGTCCAGCAGTGGACTGCAATAGGGTGAACTGTTTGACTGACTGATGAGGTACCAATTTTTACTCATTGGCATAATGCACAATTGAAATCAAAACGAATACATGTACAGATTCACACCAAGTTTCACACACACATCCATTAACACACACACGTACATAATTTTATTTTCAAGATTATTTAACCCAGCGAACTATTTGCCGCCATTTTTTTTTGTTTTCGTGAATGTGTCATTTTTTTTATTCCCTATATACAAAACCTGGTCCTGACAATAACGAGCACAAACAAATGAATCACACAATTTTTTGCAGTCATTCGGAAGTTATGGGCGTAAATACATTTCGCTGAGTCGTTTTTATTTGTATTATTATTGTGGAAATAAGTTAGGAATACGTCGTAGGATTACGTCGTAGGATTACTTAATAAATAAATAAACATTTGGACTGACGGTTGCAAGTTCGACCTTCCGTTACAAATGGTTGTATTGTGTAGACCGTGCCGATGTTTGTGAAGGTAAAAGCGTTTACGTTATGGGTTTGTCAAATCCTCGCAAATTTCTTTACTATGAGTAACAACCGCTCATGTGTAGAAATGTTTGTGGGCCCTAAACACGTTCGGGATGGATGTTTGTATATACAAATATTTCTTTTCGGTTACTCTATATTTTCATTTTTTTTAAGACATGATTTTCTATCATATCGGCTAGTACACATAGTTATTTATTCAAGTACAATTGTATAGAAAAGTATCTAAATATTTACTTTCAATGCCCTCGATTCCACGCCGCTATTATTTGTAGAGTACAGTCCGCTTGGGTAATATGTATTTCAGTTAGATGTATTAACATTTGCGTATCAAAGTTGCGGTTCGCACATGACAAACATTTGTTTTGGCCATACAGGTGTTTGCCGTGGTCTGGGTGTTTGTGCAGTCCTTGTGGGTCTCCCCACCGTCCCTCGGAGAGCACGTTAAGCCGTCGGTCCCGGTTGTTATCATGTACACCTGATAGCGATCGTTACCCATAGTAGGGAATATATCCGCCAACCCGCATTGGAGCAGCGTGGTGGATTAAGCTCTGATCCTTGTCCTACATGGGAAAAGAGGCCATGCCCAGTAGTGGGATATTACAGGCTGAAGCGTAAGCGTATCAAAGTTCAAACATGAATGACCAGTAAAAGCGCGTGTGTATGTTTTATTTACCATTTATTTGGTGTTTTTGGGGTTTTTATTGGTTTTAAAATAGAAATTTTTGGAGATCGATCTTTAAGGAACTATATAAGGTATAAAACAATATGAGTGGATCGTGTGAAACAATAATGTTCAGCAGTGAGTAACGCGACCTGCTCTGAGAGGGACATCTTACTGCGGAAAGAGAATAATATAATTTTAAATGCCTCCATAAACGTTTCCAGTCGCGTTCCGGAGTGGCGATAGGTTTGCAGATTGTATAGTAATTGTTACTTTTATTTGTTACATATTTTTACTATTATTAATAAACTTTTTTTGGAGATTTCTCCTAAAGAATCGATTTTAAAGCCCCCGGTATAAAAAAAATGAGGATTAAACTTTGATGGCGTTATTTTATTCGTTTATTTACCATTTGATATGGTATTAATCTTTTTCTTAGACTAGTAAGCCTTTTTTGTGCCTATTTAGACAGTCGATCTGAAGGAGTAAACTCCAGTCGTACGTCAGAGCTGACACACACAGTTTTTTATTTATTCATTCGTTTTATATATCAAAATATGCAAAGGCGTATCAAGATGTAAACGTAATACCCTATCCTCTTTAGATATGTGTGTAAAGATATCAATTGTTAAGAATTAGAATATAATACAAACTTTTGAAATAAATTTATCAAGACCATCAATCATCGTCACCCTTTGACACAACCGTTGTTGGATATGCTCATCATAGGAGCATATTTACTATAAATTACAATTACATTACATTTGGAGGAGCGAACTGGTATTTCGGATGCTTACTGACCTTTGTAAGTAATGTATATTCTATGATTTTGTTACATTATAAATTTCATTGTCTTTTGAAAGTAATATTCTAACTGACAGCCATCTTTAAACAAACATAGGTGATAGGACATAGAATTCTATTAATGCTATAAATGCGAAAATTTATAGGAAAGTGTGGATATACGTTCAGCACTCATTCACGAAAAAACTATTGAATTAATTATAACAAAACAACTGGTAAATCCTGAATAACTCATAGGCTTCTTTTTATCCTATCGTCCCTACGATATTGAAAACGATGTTGTTGAAATCATTAGGCGCAGTACCTACGTGTGTTATAGAATCATGTGCATTTCATAGTAATACAGGAATCCATTAACGCTCGCAGTACTTGCAGTAGACCGTCAATATATCATCTCCTTTGCCCTAAGGTTGCCTGGAAGAGATTGCTCTTGAGCGATAAGGCCGCCTTTTGTAGATTTTTTTTTCTACAAATTATTGCTAATGTTGCTTGCTTATTTTATTCATATGGTGTACAATAAAGTGTTAAATAAATAAATAGATGTAATTGGGCAGTCATTAAGTTGACCGTGTGTGTAAGTTAAATTTATTAAGCTACCTATGAACGGAGTTTCACACGCGCTAAATAAAGGAAAACCTACCTATAGCCTTCGTCGGTAGGTTGGGTAACCAAAATAAAAATATTTTTAACGCGTTTAAACAACAAACAAACAAACTTTTCGGGTTTATAATATTTCTAATATAGATAACACATTATTGCAACCATTTGTACCTTCATTGATCTAACAAGAAGTAATACGATTATACAAATCCTTACGCTTGATGGATCCACTAACCGTAAAATTTTGTTGTATCGTTCTGACTACTTTCCCTTTATTAGCCAACTTTACTGGCGAATAAATAAAACATAGCCGTTTATTAGCTGACATTATATATATATATATATATATATATATATATATATATATATATATATATATATATATATATACATTATATTATATACTGGAGGCGGTAGGGAGGGAAATATTGAAAATTGTTAATAAATAAACTCTAATGACTATCTTGTAAGATAGGATCGAGATTGGAAGTAACCGTTTGGAATATATTCGTAATTTTTTGGCTCGGCTAATCAAGAATACACAAATGACGATCGCTATCAGGTATCAGGGCTGATATAAGACCAGAGTACCTAGTGCGAGTTTTGTTAAATCCGTCTCGCAATAACGGGCGTAAATTTTAACTTCATTTTGTATGGGAAATTCGGCATTTGAACCTAGATCTCGCGTTTGCCGCTAGATGACTCTGTATCGATTGTATCGTATACTATTCTTTGTCGTCTAGTCTGCACTGTTTAAATTCCCATACAAAATAATCTTCACGTATAAACGCGTTTCTGTCATGTTTCTGTGAATAAAACTCGCACTAGGCACTCTGATAGCTTTACATGCTCTCCGAAGCCGATGGTGAGTCCTACAAGAACAGACACCTACATCTCGAACGCATCGAAATCGCGAAAACTTATTTTCAGGCACCTTTTTTTTATGTCACTAGGTCGGCAAACAAGCGTACGGCTCACCTGATAGTAAGCGATTACCGTAGCTTATAGACACCTGCAACACCAGAAGCATCGCAAGCGCGTTGCCGACCCAATCCCCAATCCCCCCAGGAGCTCTGGTCATCTTACTCACCAACAGGAACACAATACTGCTTGAAAACAGTATTATTTTGCTGTGATCTTCTGTAAGGTCGAGGTACTACCCCAGTCGGGCTGCTCACTATTTTGAGCAGGAAATTCCTGCTGTGCCCTACCTCAGTTAAACCTTCACGCACTACAACGCAGGAGAGAGAAGTGAGAGGATTGAAATGTGTTATGTAGAACAATTTGATTGGCCTTTATTGGAATAGTGTCACTGCACCGCTGTTATCATAATAACACTAAAAGTATTTTAATATTAACCTGAAAACCTATATATTAGTGTGTATTAATGATTAAAACAAAAAGTAAAACAATATTTATTATTGCATATTTGTCGTCGAGTATACACAGCTACAGAGCAACGCACTTAGCGCCACTGTTAACATAACTGTACGGCTTAGACGAAATCGATAATACGATTGCGTCACTATTAGCTTAATGCTTAATTCATATACGAAATAGAATTAAAGTCACAGGGTTTTCATAAATCAGAATTTTTATTTTCATTTTTTGTTTTAAGCACATTAATAATAATAAAAAAACAATCATTTATATCAGTATAGATAACCGGCAAGCTATATTCAGTACATGAGATGACATCGATCAGAGAACCACGACTAATAACGTGGAAACTGCACCTACAGATAAATCAAACAAATTGAAAAAAGTTGGTGAAGTCGTAGGTAGAAGGTAGTTTTGAAGTAACTTCAGTAAGCAAGGGCAATGATCTATGCAAATATATAAAATGCAAATCTTAGAATATCACAGAAACGTCGTAATTACAACAAAGAAGATTAGTATGATTCAACCTTATATCTATGGAGTTAAGATTAAAATTTTAAACGATGCTTTGTTAATGTGCAATTTGTTCAACCTTGATAAAAGAAATTATTCTTTTCATGTCATCAAGTTCAATGTTAAAAGTTTAAATTTGAAACGGAAACGATTGACGAGGGAGTTTGAAACTCATTCATAACTGTCAAATAAGTTTTATTTTTTGAATTTTTTCGAATTTTATTCTACTCGCATGGTCTAAACTAAATTAAAGTTTCATTCTACTGTTTCCTTTTTTTTTTAATTTAATGAAGGCTATAACAATTGAAAGCTATAAAACCAAATAAAATTAGCTAAATATTATGCTATCATCTCTAAAACCTTTTCACCCAGAAATTGATCGATAACCTAAAATCTCGTGTAATTTTTACAAGATAGAATAATATATCTCGAGGAAAGCATTGGAGGGTTGTTGTTAATTTGATTGAAATTTTGTTTTGAGCTGCCTGACACGTTAAAAGTATCTCAAACTTACAGAAGATCACAATCAAATAACACTGCTCTGAAATAGTTTCTGTGATGAGTTTCTCAAAAAGAAAGTTGAAGTTAGAGTCAGTAATGCTATTACACCTAGTTTTCCAAGCATAATTAACTAATTATTATCCAAAAGTTCGTACGATGGTTTGCTCTAGTTGTATAAAAACAAAACAAAAAACTTAGGTAGATAATTACTTTATTTTTGGTATTTTTAAACCTATTGTATATATGTGAAATCTGGTGAAAATAGATATACTAAAATGATGCAAAATCGTTGTTTTACATGCTCAAAGATAACAGTGGTTAATTTATTCTAAGATGTTCTAGAAAATAAAAAAGAACTTGAAAATAAATATAGAAAAGAAAATAACACAAAATACAATTCGATAAGTATAAGATAGAATTGAAAACAACTCCCGCGGGAGAACTAAAGAAAGCATTGCGCCACTAAATCTTATAAAAAAGAGTTCTTTTTACTAGAACAGTACGCTCAGTTATTAATTTTAGTTTTATTTATTATTTGATATCAGTTTAAAAAGAGGCGTTTTTTCTTGTAATAAATAAAAGTCGGCTGGTTCTAAGCGGCTGAAAGAACCTAGATTGGATTTAAATTTAATTAAGTTGAGGTGCTTAAGCCTTGATGACCAGGTGCAACGGAAATTAATTTAATAACAATCCTACACAATTGCAGTGTAGTCTTTGGATTTCTTAAAGAGCTTTACAAATTAAAAGATTAGTTTCAAGACAAATCTTAATATTCTCAATAGATAGGCTAGAAGTTGTGAAAAAATCCAAATTAACTGAATTCTGAATCGGATACTTTAAATAAATTACTATAAATAGCGTTTAAGGCCGAGTTAAATTCGTGATTCGATTTTTAAATTTAAAAGCGTTATCGTTGCGATACTTGGTGTTTGTATACTTTCATATAGATTTCAGTGTTCCATTTTTGAATTATTGGTATTTTTTTAAATTTCTTTTCTACTATTAGTCATGTAATCGTTAAAATAATTTGCATTCTGCGAGATTAAATTAAATGACAGTTTAGTTAACAATTATAAAAACTTTAAAATAAGTTCAATTGTTATTCTGACTATGTCAGTGTTGCGTGCCGATGGAATTATTATTTTTTATGAATTCGTTTTTCGTATTTTATGTTAGATGTATTATATAAACTTAAAAGTTTTCTTGCTGCTTTCTGCTTTTTGCTTTCTGCTGTTTGGCTACGGCACTAAAGAATTTAGCCACCCCCTCTCTTCCCGTGGGTGTCGTAAGAGGCGACTAAGGGATAACACAGTTCCACTACCACCTTGGAACTTAAAAAGCCGACCGGTGGCGGGATAACCATCCAACTGCTGGCTTTGAAATACACAGGCCGAAGACGGGCAGCAGCGTCTACGGTGCGACAAAGCCAGTACTGCGGTCACCAACCCGCCTGCCCAGCGTGGTGACTATGGGCAAAACACATGAGTTCACGTTATTTTTGGCGTAAACTTGTGGAGGCTTATGTCCAGCAGTGGACTGTATAGGCTGTAATGATGAAAAGTTTTCTTAATTTATGTTTTTTTACTTTCAAAAAATTATGTTTGCATAAAAACGATTGTACAAACTTTTTAATTTTTTTTATATTTATTATTATAAAATAAATATTACTGGCTATTTTAGTGAAAGCCTTTATCTTTAACTTCAAAAAAAAAAAAACAAAAAAAAACGGGATAATGTCTTAATTTTCTAATATTAGTCGTTTTATGTTTTTCTAACACAAAATAAATGTATCCAAAAATAAACTGAAAGCTTGTTTCACGTAATTAAAATATAGTAATATAATGTCGGTATCGTGATATAGGGATATTTATTTTCAAGGATATTAATAATACTGTAGTCAGTTAAAATTCCTGAGCTCTTTTTGTTTTCATGTTAAATTAGCATTCGCTGTTCATTTCATAGTCAAATTTCTGCCAATAATATGTAAATGGTAGTAAAGTTCAATGACCTTTAGTTAAATCAATTAATAAGAGACAATATTGAGCTCATTACTGTTTCTTATGCAAACACAAATTCTTGATGCACTAATGGAGTGACGCCGCGTTGGCGCAACGGTTACAGCCATGGATTGTACCTGTTGCGTTGGAGGTTGCGGCTTCAATCTCCGCACATGACAAACATTTGTATTGACCATACAGGTAGGTGTTTGCCGTGGTCTGGGTGTTTGTGCAGTCCTTGCGGGTCTCCCCACCGTGCCTCGGAGAGCACGTTAAGCCGTCGGTCCCGGTTGTTATCATATACACCCGATAGCGGTCGTTACTCATAGTAGGAAATATATCCGCCAACCCGCTGAAGCAGCGTGGTAGATTAAGCTTTGATCCTTCTCCTACATGGAGAATGAGGCCTATGCCCAATAGTGGGATATTACAGGCTGAAGCGTAATGGAGTGACAAATGCGTTGATGGCTAAAGGAACGACTTACTCATTTAGTTGATACAACAGTAAGGTATACTAAGTAGGTAGAGATAGACTTGTCCATAGGCAAATAGAATGCTTAGTAACCCTGCTTTCTACTTTGCGGTTGAGAGTCATATCTCGAGTCTGAGTGTGGTGTTTATATATCGATTGTACATTTATTTGAATCGGGAGCTGAAACATGTGTGTGTGTGTGTGTTAAATAGTTATTTTCTTATTCGGCCCTCTTTCGAGCGCAAGTTATGTAGTTACTATATACTGATTTGCCGTAAGAGTAAGTACATCCTTCGCGTCAGCAGCATAGATCAAGTAAAAAATATAGATAACGCACTTAGAACAAAAAAGTGAAGCCACTTTTTTAAATATGTGTGAGTGAGTGAAGTGTTGACACTTTTTAAAAAAAGTCCCTAAAATTTTTATTAAATGGGATAAACACAATTAATTTAATATAGGTAAAATGGGTATGTGAAAATAAAAACCTGTTTATAGTTTTAAATATATTTACTCCTTTTTTCGCTTCAAATTGTTAAATAAATGTATTGCAGCCATGTTTTGATTTAATGAATTATATAAATCTGTGTCAATGAAAATTGTGTTTTTAAGTAATTGATGATTTCTCTGAAGGGCAAGTTCCTGTTTTAAAGACGTCTAACTCTTTGCTGTTATGATTTAATTTTTTTTTTTAAAATAAGTTCCTGTTTTTTTAACTTTTCTCTTAGTTTATGTTTTCTAGGTGTATTAAAGATTGAATCTTGGTTATTGACTGATTTTAGACTCATCCGGTAGGTCCTAGAACAAAAAATACAACATTAAAATACGTAGTAGTAAGTAGTAGTATATACGTGATGGTACTCTGCCAAGTCCACGTTTTGTACCGTACATGTCAGCTTCATCAAAATGGTTTGAACAAACCACATTAGATGAGGATGGCTGTCGTTATAGTTCATTTCGGCTCAGTCGTATAGCATCTACCTATTCTATCTGTCTCCTATTAAAATATTCGTTGGAAACCTAAAATCATGATATTTAGTAGTATAATATGAGTAGTTAATTCACAAATTTAAACCGACACAAACGAGTTAAAAATTCATATTGACTTCAATTTAAATAAAACATAAAATCACACGATAAAAAAAAACACAATAATGATGTCCACTTTCTACTTAATTATTTTTCTGTGATTGCCTACAATTTACTTACCCGCATTTTGGGCTAATGGAAACAAAAATTACTGGTAACACTCCCTCGGTACGTCATTTCGGGACATCGAAATTATAAGTTCCGAATAACCTCAATATTATTTTGGAATAACAAGAAATATAAAGTTTTGTATGTACATACGTGTGAAACGATATTTCTTGAGACTTTTTATTCACTTTCGTATTGTTTTTACACCATTTAATTACATAAGAACGGCATTTTGAAGGCAAAGTTACTGTACGAGGTCCCGTGAGATACTAACAAAAATGAGCGTAGTTTGATGCATATGTGTGCGTGAGCGCGTGTGTTTACTTGAAGGAGCCGAGTTTTGTGGCTTCAGTAACAACATAGGCCGCGCATTATCTACTTTTTTTTACTTCATCTATGGTCAGCAGTAAACAATTTTTGGTCGATGACTCACGAAAAGGGACATAACATAAGGTAACGATTCGCTAGATCAAAGAAAAGTTGATGTCACATTAATCTGGTAGATATCTTGTTTGTTTCGACTGTCAACAGTACCAAAATACTTAACTAACTTTTGGCACATAAGCATAATATTTATTGACTTCGAAAAACCTGGTTCTAATTTAGCAGATATTTTTTTAGGTCTATTATTATTATTATTATTCTCTATTATTATTATTTTAAAGGTGAATTTATAGTTATAATAATACACAATTAGAGTTTATACATATTAGAAAATTAGAAAAACCAATTAAAAATTCACACAGATAAAATAGTAATTAAGGCATAAGTTGAGCTCGTAATAGAAACAACTTATTCACATATTGATGATATTGGTGGTAGACATGTATATACATATAATAAAATGGTAGGAAAGTCAAAACTGTACATTGAATATTTTTTTAAAAAGAATACTTGGGGTGTGATCTACAATTGATACCGAAGCCAAAAATATAGTTTTAAGAATTTTTGTCTGTTTGTCTGTATGTATGTCCGGGATAAACTCAAAAAGTACCGCATGGATTTAGTTCAAATTTGGCACGAATATTATTAAGAAGTCGGGTCAACATATAGGCTACAAATTATCACGCTATCACCTACGGAGATCGAGCAGTGAACCTTTATTTCTTCAACGCATTCTGTAACAACGTGTGATCTAACGACGCATATTTGAATGTTGTTATTATGTTAATAACCATGCTATAAGCTAGCTTTATACTATAAATAAAGACATTCTGTAGTATATTTAGTATCAGCATTGCACCCGTGCGAAGCCGGGGCGGGTCGCTAGTAGTAAATATTTATGTAATATACTTATAACAATATTAATATTGACATAACAACAACAACACACATATTAACATAATATTAATTGACAATTGTGATAACGAGTTATTGAAGGTTTGTGAGTTCCAGAGCTCCTGGAAATAGGTACGGCGACGCGCTGATAAGTCCAGTGAGAGTATACCAGTATTGTCTCCATAAATAAGCTCATAAACATATCCCGAGTGTCTGCAGCAGTCTTACACTCAATTCGCTTTGAATCTCGACTTTATTCAACTTGTATAATAGAACAAAGGCTCTATAGATCGTTTCACTAGAAATAGCGTTATGAGATTTTTACTTTTTGTTTCAACTCTCGTTACAAAGGCTTTTATGCGTTTCGGATTTACGTACTTCATCTTTTGTACTGGTTTTCAATTGAAATTTTCTTTTTCACTAGTCGACCCTTGAGTACTACCATTGATAGTTGTTAAAAGTTATTGCTGATGTGTCTTAGCATGAAGTTATATGGCCTATTATCTGAGTTTCATTTTATTTTTCCCTCTCTATGTCTGTCCACCTTGAGATAGATAACCTTTGTCAATGTGGTTTGGTTTTTATAAAGATACAAATACATAAACAAATGCTTTTTACAAAAAATACAGTCGAATTGAGAACCTCCTCCTTTTTTGGAAGTCGGTTAAAAACAGTGTGCTTTAGGTCAACAGGACTGAAGTAAAACTTTGTTAGCAATGTCCTGCACAATAGGCCTGCACTGTGTTATATAAACGAACTAAACTGCCTATCAGAGAATGAGAGAAAGAAAATGTATGCTCGCACCTCTCTATCTTGCTCCGTTCGCCTCGCCCGATCACGCTTTTCGTAACGCTCTCGTCACACATTCACCAGCTTACTTCCCAAGTCAAGCGCGAATATATCTATAACTATATATTATACAAAATATATTTTTTTAGTTCTGTAAAATTAACCAAGTACAAAGGAAAAAGTCATTTGCCTCATTTCTATATTGTCCCGGTAAATCAGTCAAGCCTGTGAAGACTATTAAAATTTTGTAAATTTGTGTGCGCAATTTCGTACACAAAAGTTAAATCGTTAATAGTTTTACACTTTTCGCTAATATTATACAAAGTTTTGCTAAATCTGTGCTAATGAGTTCAGCAGTTTGAATACTTCATTATATTATTCATATTATGAAATTTTAATATCGTTTTTACATGTTTACTCATGTTTACTATTATTATTTATTTTTATAAAAATAAATACTAGTTTGATCTGATGATCTGCATGTATACAATTTTTTTTGTGAAGTTTTTTTTATTGTAAAATGTTATAAATGCATATGAAAATCCGCTCTGGTGTAGTGATGCGTGTAGTCGCCGCCTAAAATACCGACGGTTAGAGGGTTCGATTCCCGGTTGGGATGGATATTTGTATTTTTACAAAAAAAAGTTCTGAGAAAAATGTTTCCGGTTTGGATACCTGTCCTTAAGAGACTTCTTACAGTACCTCGGAGAGCGCGTTAAGCCGCCGGTCCCGGTTGTTATCATAAATACAGACTCAATCGATAGCGATCGTCACTCATAATTAGGAACATATCGACCAACCCACAGCGGAGCAGCGTGATGAACTAAGTTCCATTTCTTCTCCTACGTGGAGAAAGAGGCCTATGCCCAGCACTGGGACGCTATAGGCTGAACCGTAATCGACATATGAACAAAGTATTTTTTTTGTATATAGAAGTGGGCAAATGTGAAGACAGCTCTATTGGTGTTAAGTGGTTCATGTCGTCCAAGAACATCAACAGCATTAAGGGTTTAGTTGTATTCGTTGCAGGTACACCGGCCTTTAGGGAAAACAGCTTTACATTCATCGATTGACAGCTATTAATTTATATGGTTAGGGACAAAACTTAGGAGGAAAGTTATATCACCGCCTTTACGAATGACAAAAGGAAGTTTAAAGTAACGCAACAAATACTATAATGGTCTAAAAATGACGTGTAATAAATCTATCACTTAAATGTTAACTTTGGAAAATTATTGGACCGAAGTTCCTTATGGGGCGTTGCGGTGGGGTACTCTCGACGGCATAAACGTTCGTAATGTTAAAATAGCGTAAGATTTTTATGTATAGCTTGTATGATGGCTATACAGTGTCTAATGTATAGTCTACGTGATGACTGTTATTATTATTGCAGTTTGCTATTATTATTATATCATTCGATAAATATATGTTTTTATAAATCATTGTAAATAAAATATGCCGTGTGGTGTCGGCCGAGTAGAATAGCACCACCCCCTCTCTTCTCGTGGGGGTCGTAAAAGGCGACCGAGGGATAAACCTGGCACAAAATCATCAGGGTCCTGATGAAGGAAAACTTCATTTGAAACCCGGAATGGGTTCTCGTCAAGCATTCGTAGCGTAGCTCTAAAATGCGAAAGACTCCTGCAACCGAACTGGCTCCACACGTATCGACTCGTCGTTCCTGTAGGCCTAGCCAGTGAGGTCGAGAGGGTGGCGCAGAGCTTAGGCAACTCTGCGTTTTCCTGAAGAGTGTCTAAGGTAACACAGTGTCTTTCTGACACTATCTAAATCGTCTACAATAGACGGATTAAGGCCAATGATTAATTGATTGTAAATAAAATAAAGGTGTTAAGATAATTTTGCAGAGTAGTTTTTTTTTATCGATAAAAAATTCATAATAAAAGACGTACCTACACTCGAATAATTATTTTATTTGTACCTCGACTAGAACTTGAAATGAATATTTTATAATAAGGAACTTCGTTCTTATCTGGTGTCCCGCGACATCACGCGGTTTTAGTTACGGTATTCTTTTATTTTTCGAGTTGATTTTTAATTCATAATAAAGTTTATTTTTCCTAGAAGATTAACATGATCGACAAATACACAATTACATAAGCGTGTACCCATTATTTATTTATTTATATACTTTACTGTCCAACAATATAATCAATTGTAACAAAAGGCGGACTTAATGCCTAGTGGCATTCTCTCCCAGTCAACCTTTGGGCCAAACAGAAAATATTGAAAAAAAATATTACCCAATTATAATAACAGTAAATAATAGATAGTTTTTACTGTTAAGGTAGGGAACAATAGAGGATATCGTGCTCAAATCCGGATCTGACCGCCTGAGAAAATTCATCTATCATAAATGGTAATGCTCTGAACTAGTGTTATGTTCCCGTGGTTAGTTAGGTAGTCAGAACTTCTTGGAGTAGGGTTGTTTATGCATACCGGGGCGAGGTGGCGAATGCTATCGCGACCCCATCTCGCCCCACCCAGGCAGACGACTGCTCCACACGTGGTGGTTTTTTTCGTCAGTAGGAGTCTGACATAACCCTCTGGCGCTCCCGCGCCGGAGGGTATCCATGATGGATTTTCCCCATGTAAAAAAGGGTTGTTTATGCATTCATGACAATGTTGGTGTTCAAGGCGTCAAAAGGCTATATAGAGTAAGTGTTTACCATAGGGCGAATCGTACGTGGATTTGTCAACATGTGGTCAAAAATCTATAAAGTTTTAAAAGCAACGAACGAAAATCGAACTGTTGATCGATCCTAATGTATATTACGCTCTACATATTTTGTTACCGTTGCACTGTATCGGTATTTGTGTACACTTCTCCATGCAATAACACTCTTAATAAAATTATTTCTTCATTGGCCCCGCTGATTTCGTAACCAACTAACAACGGGAGGCAGCCCTTATGTAGGTCACTTGCACCGTCAGCAAAATAGCCTTACATGTGTTTTATCTTATCTAAGAATTTGAACTCCTTACAAATGGTACTCTACTATGCCTTAAACGTGAATAATTTAATAATGAAATTACCAAATTAAATTGATTGTTAGCATACATTTACACATTTTTATGCATATCATATATTACATAATATGTATAAGCGTTAGTATACATAAGCTTAAGTTGTATTATTAACATTATATCAGATTTATTAGATCTATTTTAACAAAAATATCAGATGTAACGATAGATGCTATTATGATGAATGTACTTCACATAATTATTAACGTATTTTTACAAAAAAGAAAACGTTTTTTAACTAAATTGGTGTTTGAAATGCCTGAAAAGGATTTTTTAATAAGCATTCTAGATTTAAAATATAAAAAATATGTACATTTTTGTGAACTGTACCAGGAGACCATAGGTTATAAGGATAACAAAACACGTATCGATGGATGCGATAGCTATGTGTAAACTTCTTCAACACGTTTAGGACGAGAATAAATAATCCCTTTTAAGCATATTATGAATAAAGTTAAAAAGAATATGTCAATACTCTCATTTTGTTATGGTCGGAATTAACTGTTACATCAAGATAAAATAACAGTTTCTTATTAAACTCAGTGAATGTAGGACTCTTATTGTTTTCTTTAGTTATTTAGGAATCTCACAGACTTTTGAACAACTAACTATTTTGCCAGTAATCACAAGGTTAATAGATAATGTTCCTATAGGCTACACTGTATTTGCCGTGGTCTGGGTGCTTCCAATTGTTATGTGTGTAATTCTAAAACACCGCATAGGATGGATTACCTTTGAGTGTAAAGCGATGTATTATTATTAAACTCGAAAAAGATGGAGGAAATAAAAATCATACACCTGAATAAAATGTACAAAATCGTGTCTGTTAGTTTCTTGTAAATAAGCAGCAGGTGGAAAGAAATATGTGGTAAATGCTCTTGTATTGGGTATAGCACCGTTTGCTTTCAAATTATCTCCAAATGTATATAGATTTAATATGCTTACCTTCATCATTAAATGTAAAAGTGTTTGTATTCAAACAGATATTTTTATATAGTATAGCTGTTTGTTTATTTGTGCTCGCGGGCCCCCGCACCGCGTCTCGAATAACTCATGCGAATAGTAAAGCGTCA
This sequence comes from Melitaea cinxia, assembly GCF_905220565.1. Classification (NCBI taxonomy): domain Eukaryota; kingdom Metazoa; phylum Arthropoda; class Insecta; order Lepidoptera; family Nymphalidae; genus Melitaea; species Melitaea cinxia. The sequence goes on from NC_059416.1 coordinate 10,070,828, forward strand.
CTTTAGTTAGTTACTTCAGGCTATCGCAGTCCACAGCTGGACATAAGCCTCCACAAGTTTGCGCCAAAAATGGCGCGAAATTATGTGTTTTGCACATAGTCAACACGCTGGACAGGCCAGTTGGTGACCGCAGGGCTGACTTTGTCGCACCGAAGACGCTGCTGCCCGTCTTCGGCCTGGAAAACACATTACCTTTCTAAAATTCGAACAATAAGAGAATAAATTAATATATTTCCATCAATGACCATATTTGACTTTTATACTTAATTTTTTTTGCTGTAACAATATTTATAAAAATTATGAATAGATAAAAATAAATATAATATAAACCAATTTATAGTAGTACAAATAAATTTGTAGTAGGCACACACTCGTAAAATATCGTCAACAAACCTTTACTCAGTAAATATAGAAGACTTAAATCAAGATTTATACGGTTGCAGGAAGTAGGTACACATGTCAAAGGAACCCACGAAAAGTTGTGTCAATTCATTCAATATTCGTACAAATCAGGCTTCAATGTTTACCATCGTGATTTATGGTGCAAGCTCGATAGAACATCAAAACATCAACCTTCAGATAACTTAGCAAAAGTTTATTGAATAGCGCTTTTTATTATCTGGATATTTTTTGTTTTCGATAGATTTTTGATGTGTAAGTAGATACTTTATCTGCGTTTTTGTTCTACACTTTACGGATTGTTAATTACCTCGCTTTCGTTGTATCTTTTAAATTAATAGTAAAATTAAGTAGAGACTCATATGCATCATCATCAAAATGCGTTATACTTTAGTAAACTAGTAGCACGCTTCAGCCTGTAAATATCCCACTACTGGGCATAGGCCTCTTTCCCCATGTAGGAGAAGGATCAGAGCTTAATCCACCACGCTGCTCCAATGCAGGTTGGCGGATATATTCCCTACTATGAGTAACGATCGCTATCAGGTGTACATGATAATCGGTGCGTACGTCTTCGGTGCGAGAAAGCCAGCCCTGCGGTCACCAACCCGCCTGTCCAGCTTGGTGACTATGGGCAAAACACATGAGTTCGCGCATTTTCGGCGCAAACTTGTGGAGGCCTATGTCCAGCAGTGGACTGCAATAGGCTGGAATGATGAATGTGTATTCGACTTTTTTTTCGTAAGATTATAGTTTCAATCGCACACCTAAAATCGCGAAACTTGAATTTTATTCAAAATACATCGTAAACGCAATAAAAAACTTAGCATTCTCTTGTCCCTGATTTTGTAATTACTTTAAAAATAAAAACATTAATGCAAATGTTGGCTTCATAAAAACACTCTGTGCTGAGGCTTATTTAAAATTACTTTTACGCTATATTTAAATACGTTAACAATGTTTTGTCATAGTAATAAATCTAAACAAATTAAAATGGTCTTTATTTACCGGCTAATGTTTAATTTTGAAATTTTATTAATAAAATGTTTGAGACTGAGTAAATGAAAGCTATAATATATTACTTATTTAAAAAAAAACATATTATTTTGTTTCTTAGTTTTTATTTTATATTCTATTTGGTTAAATAGAATATAAATAAAAATGATTTTGTAAACTAGGTGACAATTGAAAAATCATTTGTATGTTTATTTTGATCATTTGGATTAATTATAACAATAAAAAGATATATTCTTAATTGATAAATCAATGTCTTTTTTAATTAGAACATTCAACAAATGATATATGACATTTGATAAATGAAATTAAAGACTCTTTAGCCATTTCTATTCTTCGTGACATTGGCAAAATCATTCGTGCTATTTTGGCACTGTTGACAGCCATTATTCTAAATGAATTATTGGATGAAATCTCATAAGAAAGCGCCGCTCTTGTGTAGTGGTGTATGTGCCTAAACGCCAGCGGTTTTCGAATTCGATTACCGCTCGGGATATTTGTATTGGTATAAACGTTTGTTTCGGATTTGGGTGTCTGTCCTTGTCGGTCTCCCCATCGTGCCGTTATTATAGATACCTGTAAGTTAACGTTACTAATAGCAGCGAATATATTCGGTAACTCGGAGTAGTATGGCGTGGTAGATAGTAGTATATAGTAGTAGAGCTTCAATTCTTCTCCTACTTTGATAGGGAGGTCTATACCCAGCAGTGGGACGTGACAGGCTGAATCAATCGTATGAAACGAGAAGAAAGTGGCATGCATTAAAAGTTTATCAATAGTAAAATAGTTTTTGACGTTCATGAAAATAAAGTATAAAAAATAGTTCTTATGAATTTCCTGACTGTTGTCTGTTGTCAACTTTTCTTTACATCACTTTTTTAATCCGAAATTCACACGGAATCAGGACTAATGCGGATAAAATTGCAGGATACAGTTACTGTTTTAAGTAGCATCAAAATATTGTTCTCACATATCTTTGTCTTTAATTTAGTCAACAGTTTTTCATTTAAAATTCCATTGAAATTGTCTGAAAAAAGAAAAAAAAGTAAAACAATTTACCGTCTCATTACTAAAAACAACAGTAAAATAATACTTTCAGGGAGAGGTTTAACAGTTCAATTCGTCATTGTCGAAACATATTTTTAATCTCGTCCGTAATGAAGTAATCAATCTGTGTATTGTTTCAGATCGCGAAAGGAATTCATTTGACGTCAGAGCCCAAACCGAACTAAATTGCCAAAGAACGAAACGAAAAATGTGAAGCTCACATGTCCACCCACACATTCGCACGCACATGATTTCAATAGCCAACTTCACGCACACGAATACCCACACACCGATACAGTATAACACAAACACATACAAAAATGCAACACAGAACCGCGATAATATCGAAAATTTCTTTGAAAGATTCGAATTTCAAAATGTTACGTTTTCGAATAGTTCGATATCGAACACGACATTCGAAATGTCGAATAATTTCACCGAGTACGCCGAAATTCCGTATTACATAAAAGCGACGTCGATGACTTTTTGCATAGTGATTATGTGCTTGGGCGTGATAGGCAACGTGATGGTGCCTATAGTGATATTAAAGACTAAGGATATGAGGAATTCCACGAACATTTTCCTGGTTAACTTAAGTATAGCCGACCTGATGGTGCTCCTGGTGTGCACGCCAACTGTTCTCGTCGAAGTCAACTCGAAACCTGAAACATGGGTGCTTGGGAAGGAACTTTGTAAGTATATTACGTACCTATTATATATTTTAAACACATACATGATACATTTACACCCATGCAAAAACTGTCACATACATGTTCATACATAGAAGTACGAACTCACAAATACACATACACACACTCACACATACACACACTCACACACACACATATGGCCACCACAGACAGGTACAAGTACACACATGCATGCCATATCTTGCGCAGAAGATGCTGTATTGGCCTAGTAGTCATAGCAACTAGTTGACAAGTTAGAAAACGCCATATAGTTGTTTGCCACGCTCTGAGCGCTTATGTTTGTATTTTCGGACCCCGACAGAGAATTCTCATTCTACTGAGGGCTATTAAGTGTGACAACTTTATCGTTAAAACGATAAACGACTTATCTATTACTAGAAAATAGCATTTAAAGATTTACGATATTTCAAGGTCATTGATTAATTACTTCAGATTTTACAGACATTAGACCTAATAATTATTATAAGATCCAAAATACCTTAAAACTAGAAAAGTACAGAACTCTTTGAACATACAACCTTATGTTCAAAGGTTTCTGTACTGTCTGTTCATCTTAAGCTATAGTATTACTTTATTTTTCGCCTTAATGAATGGGAAGGCAAACGCGAAAAAAGCAGCGGGTTGTGCTAGTGTATGTAGAAGTAAGGACTGACAGGTCATTGACATTAATATATTCGAGGTACTACTGAGTTTTGACTGAGTTTCGACGGATATCTTGGATACTTAAGTTATTGACGATTTACATTCATATTTGCGTTTTTTATGTTCTTTCGATACTGTGGAGGTTCGCGTTAGTAATAATTCACGAGTTTGATGCCTGTGTGATGCATACTGATTAAAAATTAAACGCGATCGAACGATTTGATATCACGATGAATATTTGATAAAAATATTTTGGTGTTGACGACCTTAGATAGTTTTTTTATTTTATTTTTTTGTTTTGTTGTGTATGTTTTTTTGTTTCTTTAGTTATTTCTTGTTAGGCACTATTTTGTAAAGTTCTAAATGCTATAGTAGAATTTTCTGTCATGTACCTATTATACCTACTAAGCTGTGTGGCTACGGCAGTAAAGAATATAGCCATCCCCTCTCTTCCCGTGGGTGTCGTAAGAGGCGACTAAGGGATAACACAGTTCCACTACCATCTTGGAACTTCAAAAGCCGACCGATGGCGGGATAACCATCCAACTACTGGCTTTGAAATAGGCCGAAGATGGGCACCAGCGTCTTAGGTGCGACAAAGCCAGCCCTGCGGTCACCAACCCGCCTGTCCAGCGTGGTGACTATGGCATATGTCTAGCAGTAGACTGCGATAGTCTGAAGTGATGATGATGTAATGACCTATTATACCTATAAGTAGATATGTCACTTCGACAACTGCTCTGATGTAATAGAGTGCTTTATCAACGTCTATCCCCATATTTATTAAAATATTTACACGCAGCTTTAGATAGATATTTTAAGTATAATTCAATTAAAAATTGAGTGTTCTTCTGTGGTTCTCCTCACTATTATTTATAAAATACGTAAAACTGTCGTTTCCGGTTGTTATCAAAGACACCTGACAGAGTGCGCTACTTGTAGGAATTATCCGTTTATTTTAAATTAAGCACCGTAGCAAATTGAGCTCTAACACTTTTCCACATGAGAAGTAGGTCTTCGTTGTTTACAGGCCGTTTTACAAGAGCTTAGTTCCAACTAATCTTCTCGAGAAATTCCTAAATAAACAGATTTTCTTTTAACGAATTATTTTTAGAATCGGGTCGGCAGTTAACCTTGAAATTGGCGCATTCAAACACTCAACAACTCTATAATTTTAGCATAAATTTTAAACGAAAACATCACTGTAATAGCGAATAGCACTCAAATATATGTAACTTATGAATGACTTTGAATGAATGATTTATACGTGTATAATTCGTGTATAGATTTATTTTAAAAAATGTATCTACATCAGTCGAGCTTACCTCTAACGCAAGAATTAAGTTGCCTACCTAAGGAACAGACGACCGTTTGTGGATGTTAAATATACATATGTATTTATATTATTATTGCTGTGCCCGCGACTTCGTGGAATTCAACAGTTATTTCTTAGTTCGCAGTGTTATAAAATAAATAAATTTCTAAAATAAAAGTAACCTAAGTTACTCCTTACTGCATCAGCTATCTGTCACCGAAAGTCCTGTCAAAATCGATCCAGCCTTTTCAGAGATTAGCCAGAACAAACAGACAGACAGACAGACAATTTTTTTTAAAAGTCATTTTGTAACCGTGTATACATCCATATGCATTTAGTAAAAAGCGGTTATTTTAATATTACAAACAGACCCTCCAATTTTGTTTATTTGTATAGATTTACGCATCCTTGTACGATATTTCGAAATCGGCATAATCAAAAGCGACGAGAATTTAAAAGGAACTCGTAAAACGTATACATCGCATCATTACATAAAAGCCGAGACGATATACTTGTGTTTATTCTCAATTAAGAACTGTTTCTTTTTATTGTATCACCTTAATATGATTACACCGTCCAACTATCACTTTGATCTACATATGATTAAACGCTATTTTAGTTCTTATTATAATAAACATAAGGTATAGTTTATTTCGTTGAGTTTAGATCGTTGCCTTTCGTAAATAATATCAATATTTTGGATAATCAACGAATTCTTTTGAGTTTTGAATGGAATTCGAAAGGCCATAGAACGAGCGATTTTATGACTTTTTAATAAATAATTTGCAATTAAAAAACTTTTACTGACCATTTATAACAATTAATTATTCTTGTACTTTTTAATGAAATTTCAGAATCGTCTTATAAAGTTGTAATTGTTATATTATTGTATTATAAATTATTTTTTAACGATTAAAATAAAAGCTTTGCTTCATTAAATTATAGTAATAAAGTTTTGTCGTTAAAATGTAATATAATTTGAAGTTTTTATATGTAATTAGATGCTTAATATTCATAATTTATTGGATTATACAGTGATTGGAGTAAGAAACGCGTTGATCGCTAGGTGTTGTGTTCATTCAGAGAACCATAAAAATGGAATGTTTTACTTTTTTAATATTAAATATCACAAATATTATACCATGATAATAAAAAATCCGTTTTAAAAAGATTTTAAAGAATGATATCAAATTTATATTTAGTTTCTTTATAATTATTAAGAAATTTATCCATATCCAAGCATCTTAATTAAAATACTCAGTAAATGAGGCTAAATTCACAAAAACACTGATATGGAGCTAAAATTGTCCAATATCGCGTTTTATTAAAAAAAATTATAAGCCTGAAAAACTTCTCAGGTTCAAAATTCTTAGGTTTTTAGGATCATATATTTTTTAATGTGTTACACATTTTTAAACTAAAATATTCATATAGGTTATCAATGAATTAGAAAAATGTTCGTCCAATGGATTACACTTTCATTGAACTCCTGAATTATAAATCTTTAGACCGATCACGCACTAGAATGATATATTCACGCCATACTAGTGTCTTATTAGTCTTTAAATGTTTTATGAAAAAAATTTAAACTGTGTTTCGCTTCAGCCTGTAATATCCCACTACTGGGCATAGGCCTCTTTCGCCATTTAGGAGAGGGATCAGAGCTTAATCCACCACGCTGCTCCAATGCGGGTTGGCGGATATATTCCCTACTATGAGTAACGATCGCTATCAGGTGTACATGATAACAACCGGGACCGATGGCTTAACGTCCTCTCCGAGGCAGGGTGGGGAGACCCACAAGGACTGCACAAACACCCAGACCACGGCAAACACCTGTATGGCCAACACAAATGTTTGTCATGTGCGGGGATCGAATCCGCAACCGCCAGCGCAACAGGTACAATCGAGTGACGCCGCGTTGGCGCAGCGGTCACAGCCACGAATTAAACTGTTTTCCGTCAAAAAAATTTTTGCAGTACTTAAATTTCCGTTACTTTTTTATTCGCTTCCTACTTCACTTAGGAATAAGTATAAGTAGATGTGCTTTAGATTGTATGTATTCAGCCATCTGTGATAATCAAGCTACTGATCATAAAACATTTAAACAATTCTTATGAATTAATAAGAAAAAAAATAAAGAATATTTTAACTATTGTATAACTTCTTTATGCAAGCTTGACTTGGAGAGTAAGCTGGTGAATGCGTGACGAGAGCGTTACGAAAAGTGTGATCGGGTGAGGCGAACGGCAGTTGAGTGGAAGATACAAGTTAGTGAAGATAGAAAGTGAGAGTTACACTTCGTAAGTTTTACTTCAGTCGTGTAGTCTAAAGCGCACTCGTTTTTTTGTTGGGAAAGTAGCTTAAATTTAGGTATTATAATCTTCAAATAAAAAGTTATAATCTTTGAAAAATGGGTAGACACAATTGGTCCTATGACTGATATTAAAAAAAATTGGAATAATATTCCAAAAAAGAAAATAGTATCAAAATCGCTTTATTTATGACCACACTTGCAAACTCCTTAAAGACGATAACATAACGTTCAAGGACGCTGCCAATTGAGAGTAAAAGAAATTATATAAAATCAACCCTGAATAAAGCATATAAGAGTTCAAAGTCCTTTAGCATTTTTCTTGCTAACTTTACAACTCGACCCAATTAAAAACATAAAACTTTTGGCGAATTCTCTACAATACGTGAAGTATTTTAATTTTAAAATAATGTTCAAAGAATTATCTTTATTTCGGTTTTTATTGAGCGTTTGTGATTTTGTTTCGGAGCGGACTGGTCTATTTCAAAACCCTGTAAACGTTGTTGTGGCATCAAAAAGAAATAATAGTTACAAAAAGTTTTGTAAATTGTATAATTTTTTTTTAGTAAAAAGCACTCTATGAGAAATCGATTTGCATTTTTTCAATCACCACATTTTCCATTTGAATGTGCATTTTGTGTAAAAATTGAAGCAAAAGTTAAAATAAATATAATAATAATGAATTAATCCAATACGAACATTTTATGACCCAATTTTCATTGACTTAAATGGGATATATATAAAATGTCACGCTAAAACACAATAGCAGTAACGATAAATGATTTGGAGCTGTGTGTAATCGTTAGAAACGTTGAGTCTAAGAGACATACTAACTCATTGCAAACTACCAAACGAAAGTGTCATTCTAGCACTTTCAAAGCAGTCATAATTGACTTAAATACCAATTGAACAGATGCGTTATTTCGACACTAAGCTATTCGACTAATGAGTGAAAATTTCGATCTAATTTCGCTTGCCGACAGATATTAAATTTCGCGTACTACAAAATTGTTTTGGCAAAGATCGGACTGTCAAAGAATAATTTCATTTCCCATTTCAGAAATATTTAGATGACAGATATGACATGGTCGAAATTAATTACGAGGTATCTTCTATATATTACTACGTGAAGCAAAAACTTTGTACCCCTTTTTACGAAAATTGCGCAGACGGCGGTGTATGAAATTTCGCACACTTGTAGTTATAGAGAAGTGTAGAATGCTAATATATTTTTGAAATTATATATAAAAAAGACATTAAATCAATAAAAAAAAAAAAACATTAGACATACTACCACGTATTTGACACACACACGCATATATATAGTCTTTTGTTTATTGTTATAGAAGTATAATCTTTGACAACAGAACCTTAATAATGTTCAAATTTACAATTTAAATTAATTATTACGAAAAGTATTTATTATATTTATTATTATTATTATTTATTACATATTTAAATTTATTATTTAATTAAATTAATTAATAAATAATAATAATAAACAATTTAATTAAAATTATATATTTAAAATCTTATATTAAATTAATTATGGTCGAATCTGCTTTTTAAATAATTGTAATGTCTGTAAAGGAGTAAAAATAGGAGAAGGCAAGTAATTTTATTTTTAAATGGAATGTATTCTATAGCACACATACATAACCTCAATTTAAAGGACAGTATATACAAGCTGGACACCTCACGGTATACAAGAGCCTTTTTATAGACCCACCTGATGGTAAGCGGGAACCACTAGTATCGCAAACGCGTTGCCGTTTGATATGGGTAGAAATGGAATTTTTATTATGATCTCTTCTTGATACTTATTATATTCTTATTATTTTGTATGATATCAATGAGGATTTATTTGTACTCTATACTAGAAATATGCTCAGAAAATATTTTATTTTCGTTATAAATTTTGATCCTATTATGAACGTTGGATCACCAGTTTCTTTGTCACGGAATCCATATTATTAAAAGTTAGTATTTGTAGTTTTCAGTTAAATCGTCTGTAGGTCGAGCCTTTATAAGATTCTTGATAAATTTCAATCTCTTACCTTGGACACATCTGAGGGTTTCACGGATTTTGTGTGTCTTTCTTCATTGCTTTTCTTTCATATAGACTTATATACATATACTGCACGAGTTCAACTTAATGCTTATGTTTGGTAATAGTTGAATGATGTAAAACTTTTTTTATGATAAAAGTACGTAAAAATCTATACTAATATTATAAAGAGGTAAAGTCTATAGCTTTGTTTGTTTATTTGTACGGGGTAATCTTCGTAAATACTGATCTGATCATGAAAATTCTTTCACTAACAGAAAACTACACTATTCAGGAGTGATATAGGTTATATTTTATTTTTATTGAACAAAAAATTCAGTGAAAAATAATTGTATATGTAAATCAAGTCGGATAAATGCGAGTGAGATGAAAACTTTACTATATATTTGTTTTACAAAAATAATTAACGCCCAGCGAAGTGGGTACAGATCGGCTAGTATAATATAACTAAATATATTTTGACCTTGACTCATGGTGGAAACTGAACTGACAACTTTGGAGAAACTTAGAGAGGAGTACCGCTAACAACGCCAATAGTACTGACGAAAATATTTTGTCTAAGCTGTATTTATCTATTTATATATGTGCCACATCTCTGTAATAATCTATGTAAATGCATCAAAAGTTAACATATTGCAGAGTAAGCCATGCTGCGTTACTAAGGTTTCAGATGTATGGGATAGTTGGAGCTCGTTCAAAAACTATCATTATTTATATTTTATACTAGCTGTGTCCGCGACTTCGTTCGCGTGGTATTTAAAAAAAATAGTTATTGTTCAATTTGCAGAGTTATAAAAAAAACTTCACTTCAAAGATTAGGCTGAAAAAACAGACAGACAGACAAAAATTGTAAAAAAATGTTATTTTGGTATATGTACCGTGTATACATCCATATGCATTTAGTAAAAAGCATTTTAATATTACAAACAGACATTCCAATTTATTTATTTTATAGAAGATATGTATAGATCCATACTTCTGTGTATATATAAATAGTGTTGGACTAAGATTTGACGGGTGGCATATTTTCAGACTAAAGGAAAAAAAATATCAAATGATAACGTATTAATTAACTGTTTTGTGGTATTAATAATATATACTGTTATACTCTTTAAGATATATAAAGGACTGGTAATTTTGAATTATTTGATAAAATTTTCAAATGGATATTATAAGTTTTTTTTTAAATATTATAGGTATACTAACTGGTATCCACTGGTGCGCGTAGTCTGTATTTCATTACTAGTTAGTAGTCCCTCTTTAAGTCTTTGTTGTGATATTAGGTAGCCTATATTCTTTCCAAAGCTTTGTTTTATCTTTGTACCCTATTTCATCATAATCCATCCGTATGTTTGTGGTAAAAGCGTAACAGACTAATAGAGTTACTTTAAGATTTATAATATTAGGATGGGTTATAATATAATAAAAATTTTATCTGATATAAAATATATACACTTTAATATATTCAAAGTTTGTCTAATGGCCTGTGAAACGCAACGTCGTAACTCGCGTTCCATCACAAAGCCTGAATACTTCATTAGCGTACATGCGTTGCTAACACATTAAAAAATTCACGCTGCTAGTTGACACGTCAATTATTTTGATGTTAACTTTAATTAAACTCTAAACATGAATTGTCATTGAATTATATTTTATTATAAATTGAATTAATTCAAATCACACTTTTTAACCGACTTCCAAAAAAGGAGGAGGTTTTCAATTCGATTGTACTTTTTTTAGAGTTCTCTTTTTCAAAAGGAAAAAACGGAACCCTTATTATTAACCTTATTATTATTAACTTTGTTGTTCGTCTGTCTGTCAAGACCCTTTTTCTCAGGAACGGGTGGAGGGTATCAAGCTGAAATTCATATCAAGTTTTCATGTATGTACTGTCCCTTGGAGCTGTGAAAAAATCAAACTTCTAAGCCAAATTTAAAATAAAAAAAAAAATTGAAATTGCGAAAAGCAAAATTTTTTAGTTATATTATATAATAAAAATATTTTTAATAATTTTGTTTGTACGGAATCCTCGGTGTGCGAGTCCGGCTTGCACTTGGCCAGTTTTTTTTAACTATGCTACTTTTTTAATTTAAAATTAACATCCACCGCCCCATAATACCACAGGCGATTTTTCACTACAACTACAAATCGACAGTCCTGTGACTGCCTAGTATGCTACCTTAGAACTTTTGACTTGATTTAAACTTTAATTGAGATCTGACAAATACATTTCGAGTTATATCTAATAATGCGTATTTACTTGACTATTTTTTCGTCTGTTTACGTTGTATTACTTGTTGATGTAATTAAAGTCGGTTTTTTTTCGTTTGCGAGCTAACAAAATTATCATATTAGGTACATAATTATGTTTGTATATCTTATTTTTCAGTCGTTAATAAAATGTTTTCTATTTTATTCAAGTTAAAATACATTTATATTTTTTTAATTTGTAGTAGACGATGTTATCACGCTTTTTTGCTATTAAATAATAATTATTTATTTTATTATTCATTTTACAGCACCTTAAAAATTAACGTTTTAATTATAGTAATTTTTTTTTCGGTACATGTTATACGATTTCTGTAAATACCTTTTAGAAATAAAAAGATAAAGATCTTTAACCTTAAGAAGATTATAGAGAACAATTTTACTGTAGACTACATTTGTTCTTCTATTCTGTAATTAAGTTATAAATTGTTTTAAGTTTAAATGTAGCGTGTTAGTGAGACTAAGCCGATATAAACGTTTTAACTGAGCTTTAGAGCTCTACCGGCTAATTCATTGAAGATAGCAGTACTTCCTTTTCACTTGTATTTGTTGTCAAGGGAATGATAAATTCTGTAGTTACATAATATAGATGTTATTATTGTTAAATTAGTGATATAATGACAATAACAAATGCTCTGATATAGTTAGTGGTCGCAGTAGTCACTTTAAAGCGAGTCGCGGCTCTGATTTCCGCTCAGTTATAACTAGCTTTCTTTTGTCATTTATTGATAAGTTAAAGAATATTTTATTTAAAAACAATATAAAAATATAATCATTAAAAAATAAAAGTTAAAAAGACGTAAATTATTAAATTAATTGCTGAAAATGAAAAATGTAAAATTGAAGCGCTTCAGCCGATGTAGTTTTGAAACTGACTCGCAGACCAACATCTGTTTTATCAAACTATTAAATAATAATTATCATTTTGTCTGGATTAATAATATAGTATTATTTTTACGGATTAGGGAAATTTAAATGAAAAGTACACATATTGAAAGGGACAATTCGAATTACACGCAAAATTAAAACAATTTCGAATCTACTCCATATTGGTTGTATAGTTGCACCGATGAAATACTTTCACTCCTAACTTCACACTTTTATCAATTCAAACATAGCTGTGCTGAGCTTGCAATAGTTTTTGCACTTCTAAGTTATTTTTTTATTACTACATTAAAGTGTGCTTTAAAATGTTGTAAGTTGCTGTTTTTTGATTGCGTTTATTGTGATCGACAACATTCATACACATACCGAAATAAAAGGTCAGCTGTATTTAGATAAATTTTTAGATTTTATAGACGGGTTTTGGATTTAGGAACGATATTTATAAAAGGGACAAAAAGTGGTTATAAAGGGGACATACTAAATAACTGACACTTAAAAACTTATTTTAGAAACCAATTATAACATTTTAACTAGATTTATATAATATACTCACACTAGACATAGATACTACTGTGTGATAGTACTGTGTGGCTACGGTACTAAAGAATATAGCCACCCCCTCTCTTCCCTTGTGTGTCGTAAGAGGCGACTAAGGGATAACATAGTTCCGCTACCACTTTAGAACTTAAGAAGCCGACCGGTGGCGGGATAACAATCTAACTGCTGGCTTTGAAATATATAGGCTAAAGACGGGCAGCAGCGTCTTCGGTGCGACACTGCCTGCTCAGCGTAGTGACTATGGGCAACACACATGAGTTCACGCCATTTTTGGCGTAAACTTGTGGAGGCCTATGTCCAGCAGTGGACTGTATAGGCTGTAATGATGAGACATAGATAAGAAAATTAATAAAATGTTCAGAAATTATGAATGAATGAATAAGGACTGATCAGTCACAGTCGCAGTCACAGGATTATCGATCTGTAGTTTGTATGACAAATCGCCTGTGGTATTCATATAGTAATAAAGGTATTAATATAATAATAATGCATGTTTAACAAAATGCATGGGCATTTTAAGCCCGTGGATGTAAATTAAAAAAAATATACTCACATATAAAATAAATTACCTTAAAATTCCTGTCGATGCGCACAAAAATAAGAAAGCATAAAAATTTACAAAAAAAACAAACAACAGCAAGGCTGAAAATAATTAAATTTGAGGCTGAAAATGTCCCTTTTATATGACTGTTTTCACATGACTGACCTACTGTTATAAGAAGTGATCAAATAAGAATTATATATATATTTTTTTTAAATAAATATTTCAACGGTATATACAAATATACACAAAAAACTAACCTCTTTTGAGCAGTCGGTTACAGCAATAAAGCTTTTGCAGGTCATTCAGGAATGGGTTGACCTCAAAAGTAGTTTAGATTACCCGAGTTCAGGATCCTTCTTAACCCCTAAAGGGATCAAGGATATCCCTTAATGACTTTAAAGGAGTGGATTCCGTGTTCATTGCGTCGTTTGTATGCATTTTTAAAAATAAATTTTTAGTATTCAATTTTTAAATTTTTTATTCATAACTTGTACGCTACAAAAAAGTTTGACAGCGTTAAATTTAAAATTAAATGAGAGGACATTTTCTTTTACAGTATTTTATATTCCTTTTATAAAGGTAGTATTATTTTTATTTTATTCATCATCATCACTTCAGCCTATCATAATCCACTGCTGGACACAGGCCTCCCCAAGTTCGCGCCAAAAATGGCACAAACTCATATTTTTTTTCTTAAAGGGGGAAACACTTCAACTTTGAGAAGGTCACTGACAAGTAATATCGTTCTCAAATAGTGTTAATAGTGTAGTAAGTAAGTTAGCTAGAACTCTTGGGGATAAGCTGCGTTTACAGCAGGGGTAGGACCCTGATGTTGCAGGCAACCATAGGCTTTAGTAGGCTCACTATCAGGTGGACTGTAAAAGTGTCGCAAGACCCTAGTAATACAAGACCGACTTTAAATAATAATCGATTATTTAAAAAAAAAAAACACAATATACAATACTTCAATAATTAACGACTTACATTTCCTTGAAACATTAAATATTTTAGAATGTTGACTTGGTTTGGCTCAGTCTAAAGATATAACTAACGTTGGCAAAGTAGACATAAGTTTGCGAGAGGTTATAAAGTAAATTGGTGATAATACAGAGAACAAAATTAAATAATTTATTTAATTATTCGAAGGTAAAATGTTTACCGTATTAAACGTGACAGCTATCGTGACATTGTTCAACGAACTTTTTAAATTAAAACTGTGTTATTATGAAGGAATACTTTGTTAGGTATAAATTACGTAAAAGCTTAGTTGATTCTGAAACAAATAATAGTAGTCTGTTCGTCAGCCTAGGCCTCGGAGTTACAATAAAAACTAAAAAATTTGTAAACATTTTTGAATATCATATCAAAAATTGACCGCTCCAGCGGGATTCGAACCCGCGTCTTCGACATACCGTGTCGACGCTCTAGCCAATTAAGCTATGGAACGATATACCACTAGAGCGAAACTTTTGATATGATGATTTTTACTTTCGGTTTAAGCGAACCGTGGCGCCGTCTATAGTGAGTTCTTTACAGAGACTCGTAACTCGAATCCCGCTGGAGCGGTCAATTTTTGATATGATATTCAAAAATGTTTAGAATTCCTAATTGTGGGTAACACAAAAATAAAAAAAAAAAATCGTACATATTAAAAAATTTGTACTAAAAAGCTAAAGATACTGAAAACATTTTATGACAGCTGAATTGAAAAATGCTGCTGTCCTCTTTTTCCGTGGGTGTTGTAAGAGCAGGTGTCGACTAAAGGATAACAAAGTTCCACTACCACCTTAGAACTTAAAAAACCGGATATGGTGGGATAACCATCCAATTGCGGGCTTTGAAATACTCAGGCCGAAGACGGGCCCGCCTGCCCAGCTTGCTATCTATGGGCAAAACACATGAGTTCACGGCGTTTTTGGCGCAAGCTAGTGCAGGCAGGAATCGAAAAATTGATTGTTCATCATCACCATTATCATTTCAGCCTATTACAGTCCACTGCTTGACATAGGCCTCCACAAGTTAATAGAAAATTGATTGTTACCGTTCTTTATAGGTTCAGGTTATTGAAGAGAAATTTTTAGTGCATTATTTTTTTTACATCGAATGATTTAGATTTAGAAATGAGCTTTCGACTTTTTCTTTCAAACAGGTACGCTATATGCCAGAAATGTGTCGTATATTTAGACTTCAGTCCATATTCTGACACTACTTTGCAAATATTTGTTTAATCTATTTAGAGGTACTAAATTACAAAGAAAGAAAAGTTGGAACAGAACTGAGTTATATTACAGTGTCGAATCTTTTCCTGTTCGAAAATAATTGACAACAGATGAAAAATGACCAGCGTGTTCATATTTATTATTGTACGAAACAGCGAAAAAATTTCTGAATATTACACGCAATTGGTCTGGCTGTCGAGAATTATTGTACTTTTTGCGCCAGGTCACATATTCTTTGTGGGTCGAGCTGAACAAATTCGGTTCTTTTTATATGTATTAACTTTTTATATAAATGTACATATATTGGTGGAAAAAATGGCACAAATGATCGTGTGTATATACTAAATATATTTATTGATTTGTATTTATGTGTTTTAGCTACACATTCACGTGGTAAAAGATAATCTAACAGTAATATACAAAGAAGGATGAAACATTTAAGATTGTTGGTATGTTTGTAGGTTCTACTCAATGAGACTGTGAAATAATTAATTTTTTTATATAATTTTTAAAAGTTTGAAATAATATTATATATTAATTATTAGAATTTATTCTTGTGTCAAGAGGGGGGGGGGGGGGTTAATGTTAATAATATATATGGCAAAACAACGTTTGCTGGGTCAGCTAGTTATTACCTATTTAAAATAAGTGGTCGATGATGAGCTAAATAAAATAAGGGATTTGGGGATGAAGGGGGACCCTTTTTACATTTACAGAAAAGTAACGTTTTCCTCAGATATTAACCAACATTGTCAAAAATCCGCACAATATCTCGGATTTATTAAGCGCATTATAAAAGTTTTCTTCAACGTGACTAAAATTACCCCTTTCAAATGTCTTTTTGAGGAGCCGCATAGACTTTTCAAGCATAACCTGGAATCCTCAGGAACTTTCAATCACAACGCATTGAAAGCATTCGAAGAGCTCTTACTAGACACCTCTTATTCAATGCTGCTGGTATTCATACACGCAACCATATTGTGAACGACTGACTATAAATAAAATAAATGTTCCTACACAATGGGGGGTCATACTTGATCTATGTTTTTGTACAAAATTAGAAGTTACTAGCTGTACTTTGCGGTTTCGCCCGCATTTCCGATTCCATGGAAATGTCGGGATAAAAAATGGCTCATATTATATTTTAGATCTCCAACTATCTATATACAAATTTATATTTCAATCAGCTTTGTATTTTTTGCGTAAAAGAATCAAAATATCCCATGTATAGTAAGTAGTACATAGTAAAAAGCACATAAGTTCACGTGACTCAAATTTTAAAACTGTGTTTATGTAATTACCGTCTCTAGTTCAGACACGGTGATTAAACTCGAAATCATTTTCAACGTAGGTTACGTTGGACGCCTGCAACACAAGAAGCATCACAATCGTGTCACAATATGGTCTTAGGAGCTCTGGTTATCTTACCTCTGGAACACATTACCAACAATAATTCAGAGCAGCATTAATTAGCTATGATCATTTGTGTGGTTGAGGTACATTCAAAGTTTAGATGTTCCAGGTTTAAAGCAGCAAAAGAGGAAGAGAGAGAAATTTCGTGCTGTGCTTCTCTTGAATGGACAGTAAATAAATCTTGATTTTATAAATATTATTTGTCATTGAACATTGAATAATAATTATTGCATTATTATATTGTAATTATTTTTATTAGACTGCTTCAAATTTCTATTTACTATTCTAGAACATCTAGTCGAAAGCAAAAACACGTTCCGATGTAAGTAATCTTATCGAAGAACATTAGTTTAAAATGCGGGTGTAATGTATAACGTAATAAGTGGGGCTAAACTTGTAAAAAAAATCTAATTATGCTGGTGGTTTGTGACGAAATTTACTGGTAATTAACCGTGGATATTTTGATATCGAGATGTTAATGCTTCTTACAATAAACTACATACTAACATACAAACATACAAATTCAGTTCGAGATCTGGAAATATGCAATCCATAATCACATTTATGTTTACACGTTTGCTAATATTTAATCGATATATTGATTGAGCTTGTAACACATTTTCACTTCTGGGCGTAGGCCTTTTTCTCTATATATGAGAAGGGTCAGCTTAATCCACCACACTGCCCCACTGCGGGTTGGCTTATATATTCACTACTGTGAGTAACAATCGCTATCAAGAACTTATGATAAACTTAGACCGACAGCTTTTAGTGTTTTTATATGTAATCGTTCAAATGCAGCAGAACAATAGTAGAATGTAGTGTATTAATAGAATATTTTCGACCCTATATTCTTGATTGTCTTATAAAAGCTGTAGGTATACTTTTAAACCTTTTAGCAGTTGCATAGAATAGGCAGTACTTGCTAACTTTTAAATTTATAGCTCGCCAGTCCGCGGTAAATGCAACGTGATTGATTTAGCTCCAATTTTTTCATGTCACAGAACCTGTAAGATATACCTCCTTTATTTTTTCTTCTTTTTAATAGACATAAAAAGGAGGAGATTCTAAATTCGAATGTATTTTAATGTTACATACACACACATGTATTTATTAACGAATGTACCGATGTTTATTATTGATATTTGAAAAATAGTAATTAATATAGTGTAGTATATTATATGTATGAAGTAATGTGTATGTAGTGTATATATATATACATATATTTGTATATATATATGTATACCTATGTAGTATATTTACTTTTTTATATCATACTAGTGGTCGCCTAGTGGCCGTAATTAAAAATTTAAATTAAAATGAAACCCAAAATAATGAAATATAATGAAAAAAAAGAACCTTTTTTAAAAAAATTCGATTTCGATAGACTTTGACAATCAACAAAATAGTATGTATAATATGCGTGTGTGTGTCAAATACATAGTAGTGTGTGTATTGTTTGTTTTATTGATTTAATATATTTTTATACATATTTTTAAAAAATATATTAGCATTCTACACTTCTTCTCTATAACTATAAGTGTACGAAATCTAATACTCCTCCGTCCGCGCAATTTTTGTAAAAAGGGGTACAAAGTTTTTGCTTCACGTAACACATAGATAGCTTGTAAAATCCATGCCAATTCTTTATCAACTTTCCCTACCGCTTCTCATTTCCTACTACTACCTGTCCTATACCTTAAGGTTGTCTGGAAGAAATCGCTCTTAGCGATAGACCGCCTTTTTTCTTTCTTTGTATGCCTCACTTTTTTATATTTTGTTTTACGTTTCTATACGGTGTAGAATGAAGAGTATTTATTATTATTATTATAATTATTAATCAAGTGATCCCAATTAAATTTGATCGAGATGTTTTTTTGAGTTATTCCTAATAATGCGTATTGAGTTGACTTTGACAACGTTGACGGTGTTCTTATTTTTTCAAAACAAACAAAATTATTACAACTCACAGAGTTTAGGCATTTTGTTTTATTTTTACGAACATTTCCTAGTTTAAGGCATTTCAGAGATAAGTTAGGAGTTTTTCATAGCCCTCTTATTCTCAAAGACTCCTTATTTCTCTTATCGGCGCGGTGCAGATCATTTGTCTTGAGCCGTCATTTTTATGTTTCCTTGTCATAAACATTTTAACCTTTAATTTTAGTCAAACTTTGAAATACACGACTAGAATACTATATGTTATTTATGAGTACGATATACAGTACTTGTTGAGTATCTTTTGTAAGTAATACACAAAGTAAAAGTAATACAAAGTAAAAGTAAAAGTATGTAATACACAAAGTAAACTTATCCTGTTTCATTATATGTTCATAATAATAATCGTAATACACTCAATGAATTCACAGCAGAATGGAATGCTCTACTGAGGATCTAGGTAAATAAAACAGACTGATAAGTCTCTGATTACGATAGTTAGCGCTTGCAACAGCCAGTTGCTATGACTCCTATACTAACATGCCATATTTTTGTATATTTGTGATATTACTGTAAAATATTTTTGTGATGAATGGCAAGGCTTCGGAACAAATAATTATCATAAATCAAAAGCAAAACAAATAACAATTAGTCAATTTGGAGATTTAACATTTGGTAATTTAAGTTCGGTTTATAAAAAAAGGACACGAAAATAGATAGAATTTGTAAATATTTTTATAATCTTCTATCTAAATCAAGGGTTAAAAATGAATATGTATGTATGATTGTATGACATGTTTTCTTTCTAGGCCTAGCAGTTCCATTCGTAGAGCTAACGGTCGCCCACGCATCTGTACTCACGATACTGGCGATAAGCTTCGAAAGGTACTACGCGATATGCGAGCCGCTACGCGCCGGGTACGTCTGCACCAAGACTCGCGCCACGCTCATATGTGCCTTGGCGTGGTTCTTCGCTGCACTATTTACTAGGTAAGACCATATTACATAAATATACACACTAGATGATAATATATATACTATCTGAGCCCACAGACGTCATGTCTTGTGAACGCGTGACACTTAAATAAAAACAAAATCAGGCTATGAACACTCTTATCGTCTACCGCAGGGTTGTCAAACTCAAGTTTACACAGGGCCATATATTAAATTTAGAATGTGTAGGCGGGCCAGAAAGAAAAAAAAATAGTTTACGCATTTTAAAACTTCCGTAGAGGAATCGAGTGAATTCGTGATTCTTCTATCTGTGACACGTTGCGAACTCGGGCCGTAACTTTGACATCCCTGGTCTACCGGTATGAAATATACTCTACTAACTGACTTACACTTAACAAATATATACAAAATAATTCGTTATTCCGTGAAACGATTTTTTTTATATGAGATTTTTAGTATTCTCACTAAGAAAAATAAATAAATCAACACTTCACACTCAACGGCCCCTCACTAAGATTCACTCCTGTGTCGGGGGTTCGAAAACACACACAGTACATAAGCACAAATGTCCAGAGTCCAAACCACGACAAACATCTGTATGAACAATACAAACGTATTATACATTTGTATTGTTGGGAATGTGTATTATGGGGAATATATAAGATACTAATTGTGAAAATGTTCTACTCGTGATAGGACGACGTGTTGGCACAGCGGTCACAGCAGTGGCTGTTGCGCTGGCAGTTGTGGGTATTGGCCATATAGATGTTTGTCATGGTCTGGGCGTTTGTAATAGTGTATTGTCTGAGCTTCGGGATCCCGACACAGGAGAAATTCTTACGTGCCGTTGAGTTTGAACGGTTTATTATTTATTATTTCAAAGGTAAAATACAGAAATAGATGGGTACTTTCGACGTAATAGTTGTATTTTGAAAACACTTTCTTATTAAGCGAATGTGACTGACATCTTCAAAGCTGTTTAAACAATAATTTTCAAGTCGAAATGAAATGTACAGTCAGAGGCAAAAATAAAAAAGACTCCAGACTCCAAACGTTTTAGTATTAACAATTATTTATAATATATTTTCAAATGAAATGTCACAATTTTTTTTAAGGTGTGACATAATTTATGGAAGACCTCTGTCACTAAAGGTTTAATATTTAAATGCTTGCTCTATATTTTATGTATGTTACTTTTTTGACCAGTTGTATTAGTTTCCATTTTTCGTCCACGATTGTACAAGAAACAAAAGCGCACTCAGTAATTTTCACAATTGCCTTCTCGAGACTACTCGGTAAAGACTGAAATTGAAAGCATTTTCAAACAATTCAAGACAATGTTGTATAGAAAATTAGTATTTTGTGCTTCTAGGCGTGAAACTCCTTATAGACTCGAATACATCATGCAAATTTAAATTGATGGATATAAGAACAATTCGTTTTCATACGAATATGTATTACGTAACATAATTTAATTTTCTTTTCCCGCTAATACAACTAACTAAAATTCGCTTGGAGTAAATGTAAAGTACATATTGTACTTATTACGACTTATACGTATATTTCTACCGCAATATACAAAAAAAAAACACTCAAATAAATCATTACGTCATGTAAATTTATCGATAAATTAAGGTAAAGGTAGGTTTAAGGAATAAGAACTATTCAACTGAACTACTTTTGTATTAAGGTATGAGAATTCTTTTATGCATTTAGATTGCGTTTCGTCAACAACAGCAACAACAACGTCTAACATAGCAACAAGCACTACAAGTCTAATAAGAAACACACACAAACACATAACACATGTTGCAACTCCAATGATCAAATACAGGCATCCAGTAGCACCGACAAATCAGGAGTTTGCGAAGTTGGCACCAACAGACAAATCCCAACTTGGTCAGTTACAACCCAAGTTTTAATTGTATTCACTGATACCAAACTTTACTTACAATTCTAAACAGTTTAATCAACAACTGATTGTACATTGTCACACTTACTGTCACTGTATTTCTGTGACAATTAAGTGAACTAATTGTAATCAATTTGTTAGTTAAAATTAGCCATGTTTTATATAACATTTGTTCCTTGTACTGATTCTAGTTTTTCAAGTATATTTATTTAGACATTTTTTGATAACGTGCGCCTTGAATGGAGGCGGGAAACACGTGCTGTGGCTGACACGATTAAAAAAAATACCTCTTCAAGACACAACTATATTATACAATTTGATGATATTATAAAAGAACACTTTACTCAAATAAGCTTATAATGCTCCGTCAATTGAACCGTAGAATTCATATCTACGATTTTATTTTTGTGTTACCCACACATGAGGAATTCTAAACATTTTTGAATATCATATCAAAAATTGACCGCTCCAGCGGTCGCTTAAATCGAATATAAAAATCATCATATCAAAAGTTTCGATCTAGCGGGTACATCGTTCCATAGCTTAAATTGGCTAGAGCGCCGACACGGTCAGTCGGAGACGCGGGTTCGATCCCCGCTGGAGCGGTCAATTTTTGATATGATATTCAAAAATGCGTAAAATTCATGTTTTTTTTTTTTAAATATACAACTAGGCCAATGACATACCAGTGTGACTTTTCTATGTGATATTTTTTTTTTTTTTAAATTTGGTCGTAAAGCAAGTGTACGGCTCATGTGATGGTAAGCGATTACCGTAGCTTACAGATGCTTGCAACACCATAAGCATCGCAAGTGCGTCGTCGACTCTACCCCCGATCCCCAGGAGCTTTGGTCATCTTATTGAACACAGAATCACAATACTGCTTGAAAGCAATAATATTTAGTTGTGATCTTCTGTAAAGTCGAGGTACTACCCCAGTCGGACTGCACCAGATTTTGAGCAGAATATTTCATGCTGGGCCCTACCTCAGTTCATGTTTCCCTTTCAGTCTGGAACATCCCACTGCTGGACATAGGCCTCTTTCTCGATGTAGGATTGTAACATTTTAGTCAATACACATAACATACAAGCTCATGCATATATTGTTTAAAATAAAATGTTTATATTTCCCCTATGCAGGCTGTTATCATCTGGTCGTGTGGCGATTATTTTGTAAATTTAATAAGAATTAAAAATCTTCAAAATTATTTTTAATTAAATCGCGGATCAATTAAAATTACATTATTAACATTTAAAAATTAAACTAATATTTTCTAAAATTTAAACTTTAAATACATACAACGGTTACAGCCATGGATTGTATTTATTTATTTATTTAAACTTTATTACACAACTCCAAAAAAAAAAAAAAACAACATAACAACACATCAAGATAACACGTTGCGCAAAAGGCGGACTTAAGGCCGTACAGCCTTATCTACCAGTCAATCTTAAGGCGTAAAAAATAGTAAAAGTAAGTGTTGAGGTAGGACTATAAAACAAAAATGTACCTGTAGAGATAGATTGTACCTGTTGCGCTGGCAGTTGCGGGTTCGATCCCCGCACATGGCAAACATTTGTATTGTCCATACAGGTGTTTGCCGTGGTCTAGGTGTTTGCCCAGTCCTTGTGGATCTCCCCACCGTGCCTCGGAGAGCACGTTAAGCCGTCGGTCCTGGTTGTTATCATCTACGCCTGATAGCGATCGTTACTCATAGTGGGGAATATATCCGCCAACCCGCATTGGAGCAGCTTAGTGGATTAAGCTCTGATCCTTCCCCTACATGGGAAAGAGGCCCATGCCCAGTAGTGGGATATTACAGGCTGAAGCGACAAACGAAAATACATATATTTATTATGATAATGGTAGAGAAGTCTTCCCGTGACCATGGTTGTTGTAAAGTATCCGAAACGTCGGGAATCTAAAAAACTTAAGGAGCCGCGATAAAATCCGAAAAAGTTGTTTCATCCATCATTTCAGCCTATCGCAGTCCACTACTGGACATAGGCCTCCACAAGTTCGAGTCAAAAATGGCGTAAACTCATGTGTTTTGCCCATAGTCACCACGCTGCGCAGGCGGGTTGGTAACCGCAGGGCTGGCCTTGTCTCACCGAAGACGGTGCTGCCTGTCTTCGGTTTGTGTATTTCAAAGCCGTCAAAGCCAAGTAGTTATCCCGCCATCGGTTGCCTTTTTAGGTTTCGAAGTGGTAGTAGAACTGTGTTATCCCTTAGTTGCCTCTAACAACGAGAGGCGGTGGCTACATTCTTTAATGCCGTAACCACACAGCATGTTTCATTATAATGAGTGAAATTTGCGTAAACATTAAAAAATAATAAATTGTAGAGAAATTTTATTTCCCTTATTATAAGAGATATTTGTATTCCTAAACTTATATTCACAAAATTTTACCTCAACTTTTATAATTATTACATACATTAACCATTAGTCAACATAAACTAAAAAATTATTAATCTTGTACATAAAGTAATTTTGCGAAAAATTTGTTGCAGAATTTGTAACAGCTTAATTATAACGTAGCGTATTATAAATTATTTACTTTTTATGCAGATTCGCTTCCGACCTGAAAGTTCATGAGTAATTAAAACAACATTACAACCGCGACAGCTTGCCGTTCGAAATGTTTCGCTCTTACTGAAATAAAGATGTGTTTTTAAAAGATTATTTAAAACAGTCCAAGTTTATTTTGCTCTAGCTTATTTTTAACCCTACGTATTCAAAAATGTATATTATAGCTTAATAGTGTAGTTTATCTATACTAAGTTAGCTATGCTTTGCGGTTTTACTTACGTGAGATGTTATTATTAGTTTTGTGTAATTAGGCCTTCTAGATATCTATATACCAAGATTCCTTTTTATTTCTGGTCCTTTTTATACTATAAAGATGACGAAAAAGCGTACGCCATCAGGTAGATGGCAAGCGGCTAGCATAGCCTTCAACACCAAGAGAACTGCAAAAGTTCACAAAAGTTGTCAAAAGTCAAAAGTGTAAACTGTCTGGGTGTTTGTGCAGTCCTTGTGGGTCTCCATCGTGCCACGGAGAGCACGTTAAGCCGTCGGTTGTTATCATGTATCGTATGATAGCAATCGTTACTCATAGTTGGGAATATATCCGCCAACCCGCATTGGCGTAGCGTGGTGGCTTAAACTTTGATCCTTCTCCTACACGGGGAAAGAGGCCTATATGTCCAGCAGTGGAATATTACAGACTGAAGCGAGTGATTTTAATTAGCACACTGTGAATCCTGAAAGTTGTAGTTTATTATTTAAAGTAAATCAGATTGTAACTCTCTTTTACCTCCTGTTCATAAAGTCTTTATAATGTTGCCAATAACTTATTTGTGAGATAAAACTTAATCATACTTTACATATACTTTGTCCATTACCTACTAAATATAAAATTAAAATTACATTTCTGATAAAACAATTTGTATACAATAATATTTACTTTATTTCTTTCAAGATCGCTTAATCGCGTAGCTAGGATGCACTTCTCGGTTGGCATTTTAGCATTTTGAGTTGTCAAAGCCTTTTCGTTCTTCGAAATACCTGCCTTGCTCATTGTGTTTCGCGACGCTTTTATATTTTACTTGTCACGTTATTATCTTAAATTAACCTGTCCTTGAAAAGTTTTTTAGTGTTTTATATGCGAACATTAGGAACGGGATACTATTATATCATTTACTTTTTTATGCTTATTGTATTTGGAACAGTATTTAATATTCATTTTTTTATTTTATTTTATTTTATTTATTTAAAATACAAAGAATCTTACTAAAAAACATTAGCAACGGTGTGACAAAAATCATCGTTGATTTATCTGCACACCGACATTCGATATCGTATACAATATCAAAAATAAGTCAGTAGTATAATTATAACAACTTAACAGTAACATACGAGTCGCAGCAGCTTGTGGATACACATGAGTGATTTACTTTGAACGATATTTGAAATGTTTATGTGATATCTCATATCTGTGATGCATTTTCTGTCAATAGTAGATGTTGTTGTTATAGAATAGCTACTATAATGTCAAAAAAATGTAATAAAAGTATATATTATATTATACAATAGCACTACACCATTGGTACGTTTTTTTAAAAACATTTTATTGTTGTAACTGTAATGTGTTTACTGCATAAAACTGTCTAACGTCAGACATATTGCGTGTGTGCTATGTTTTCGTGATAACAGAAAGTATCTTAGAGTTAAGCAGTGATAAAAGAGTTTTAACTTGAGTGCTCAGAAATTTTAGTGTTTTTTTTTAACCTTTAAACAAGTCATTTGGTTTGTGTTATTGAAATAAATCGATTTCAAATTAATTTATTTGACAAAAACCTTGTTTACGGAATATTTTTTTTAAATAACAGTTTTTTTGCTCCATTCCATTTCTGAAATACAATTAAACCTTTTTTGTTTACAATCAACAAAGCACCTTGCGTTGTTTCTCTCGCTTCAAACAACGACAATAATCATTTTGTTTGATACATAAAACCACTATTTTGCTCTTGGTGTACTCTTTGATGAGCGCGATTTTTAATTGAAATAATAAAAACACATTGCTGGCACGATTTAATTGTGCGTTTTAATTACCTTCACTGATTTAGACGATTACCTCCCGATCTTGATAAATGTGGATGGGTCGTCCCATATGTCTCATATGGGTGGTAAAACAAAAGTCATTAAAACGGGCATTCATAATTGATGTCGCATAAAAAAATACTTAACAGAGTACTTCGATATAAATCTAATATACACTATACATAATATGCGATTTTTGGTTTGAGTTGCTTGACTGCGCCATTTCAGAACTTACTCTACAAATCTAAAATAATGCCTTTGCGTTAGATCAACTATCATTCTATAACTATGACTAAATCGAATCAAGAATTGACCCTACAATCTTTTGACGGAACGCAATCACCGAAAGCTGCGTCATCAGGATTGTCAAAAGAATTTTTTTTTTAGAATTTATTTCGTGCAGGTGTGAATAACGGATGCTGTGTGTTTTGGGTCAAAATTTGAGACATTTACATAAGTCAACCCGTAATGAAGCCGCCTGGTGATTTAAATTCCTTTCCTGAGGTGTCTTCATTCGTAGTGTTGCAATTACAGGTTATTACGGACAAAACCGCTGTGCCTAATTTATATATTAAGAGAATTTACACCTTACCGACATATTTCTTGACATATTTAACGGCAGGGGCGGCTTTAGAAATCTGGAGGCCTCCAGGCAACAAAGGAGTGGAGGCCACTTGGCCCAAAATTATATTCCAAATAAAATGGACAATTTTTTTTAAAAGGTAAAACGCGAAAAACGAAACGAAAAATTGTTTACTACCGTTTACTAGTCTAAGTTTGAATTTTTTTTTCCGAAGTCTCTATTGTAGGAGCCCCTCTTTTGTGGAGGCCCCATAGCTGTAGCCCCGGTTGCCCTAACCTATATCCAGCCCTGCTTAACAGTGTTTATTACATACTTATATAATAAACTAACTTTTTCACCTCTTGCTGATAATACTATCTGCTGTATAACGGTTTTGGACAGATAAAAGTTTATGGTTCATAGAGTATATAGTGTTTTATCATAATTTAAACATTTACCGATAAATATATTCATTATATACATATACTATTGAATAGTCATCCATAAAATCAATTCAACAATACAATTCAAAAGTCATATATACAAGTTTTCCACATAATTTGTGATTTTGCACATACATTTTTCATCATCCTATCGCAGTCCACTACTGGAAATAGGCCTCCCGAAGTGCCAAAAATGGCGTGAACTCATGTGCTTTGCCTATACTCATCACGCTGGGCAGGCGGGTTAGTGACTGTATATTTAAGGACTATAGGTTTCTTAACTAAAATTAGTTTTATACGTCAATATAGTAAAAAATAGTCAAATTAGTCCTAAAGATCAAAGTAAATTATTCGTCATATTGTGTGACTGATGAATGTCTAAAAAAACTCTATAAAATATACTATAAAAAACTATGTTTAGTTGCAAACAAAATAAACCGACTTCAATTCCATGGACCTGTAATAAAACGTAGGTAGAAGAAAAAATAGTAAAGTAAATGCGCATAATTAGAGATATCTTAAAAAGTGCTAGTCAGATCACAATCAAATTTAAATGGGACCACACTATCAGCCACCACCGGTCAGCATCGGCTTCTGATTAAAAAAGACATCAAAATCGGTCCACCTCGTAAGAAGTTACGAGTTTTCACATATATAAAAATACAGTCAAATTGAAAACCTTCTTCTTTTATGAAGTCGTTTAAAAATACGAAGAACTAATTAACATAACCAAACAATCAGCTTAAGTTGGTATTACTCTAGATATCAAAAAGTAATTTATATGAGTAAACAGGACTTGCGCCTTAATTGACATAAACTCAGCCTGGAAAGCCGTCCTCTAAATGAAATTTTATTTATTTGCATACAATATTACGGAGCTTACAGCTAAGAGGATAGAAAACTGAATTTAACCCTGGGTTAAATGACCTTGGATGACCTCTTCTTATGTTTGTTTCGATATCGGTTCAAGGAATCGTGAGAAAACTTGCATTTATTGGAAGAAAATCGAAGATAATAGTACTAAAGCCTTTATTTTTAAAGTAGGCAAGCTTTAAACATAATGCAGTAGAATAAGACAAAAAAAATACAGAAACAAGTCAAAACAATTATCAGAATTATAATGAAATAGTTGACATGAATGCCAAGGTAACAAGAAAAACTTAATTGCTAGTTATAGTTACTTTGGTTTATACACATTATTTTGAACAATGGCCTCCTTCTCTACTAATTGTAAACTAATCTTCCGCCATATTTTTTTTTTTTTTTTTATAAAATAAAAATATTGTTTTCTAATGTTTACGCGAATTTCACTCATTATAATGAAACAAATATCCTTCCGTGACCATGGTTGCTGTAAGGTGTCCGAAACGTCGGACATCTAAAAAACTTAATAAACCGCGATAAAATCTGAAAAAGTTGCTTAAAATATCTGATATATTTATTAAAATAGTCACGTACAATTGAAAAGGGGACAAACTTTTGTTTAAAAAAAATTGTAGTGTTTTGTTCACTGTTATTGATCGATTTATAAAAGAACAGATTATTGTTGCAATTTAAGTACAGTTTTAGCGATCATCTCTGAAAACAGATCAGAGCTTTAAACACACAATAAATCTAACAAAGAAGCGTTTAATATACGATACCGCTTTCAAACCTTCAACACTGTAACTACATACGGGCACAGATTAAATAAGTACAGATATTTTACAAATGTGTCTGTGTATAATGAGGAACAAAATATATTGTTGAGTGTTTGTGTGTGTATATGAGTGTGTGTACATTATTTGAGATGGACTTAGTAGACTAATTATATGAATCATATTTATTTTATAAGTACTACGAATTGACATACACTAAATCGCAAGGGATATCGAGTCTGTTAAAGAAATATCATTAGTGAAAAGTTTCATATTAATTCATGTCATCTTCATATTCACACTTTTTTAATAGTCTTGTATCAAAAAAGCACCTGCATAGTACCTATGAGTAGGGTGAAAAATTGAAAATCTTTGTCAGAAAACAATAAAATAGAGATTTAGGTATCTAAAGCTTTTAAAAACTTTAATAGACGTAGATATATTATATTAGTAATTATCTCCTCGTAAAAATGGGCAAATTGTTACAACCACACTGATTTATAATATTTAAAGTACCACGAGCTAAAACAAGTGTAATGTTTTTTTTTTTAATTTGAAAAGAAAGACAGACAAAAAACATATGATACCAAATGTTTACTTAATGAATTATAAACTGTGGTTTGTTATCATAAATTAATTTTATATTTGTTAAACACAACATACAAGATGTTACCGGCTTTAAAATAGGTATTCAAAAGGATATTTTCAGGGTAATTGCTTTTAATGTGTTATAAATTTAATGTACCATTTTAGGGTTAATCCATAAATACACAGACCTAATTTGTGACATTTTGTTACTAATTAGACTTATATCATAATTATCTAATAGATCTTGACAAATAAAACAAGCCCTACTCTTGATTTTTTTATTTATTATCAATATTTAATCTGTATGGTAATGTAAAGAGAAGAATTTCATGTATATTTTTTACAGTATGTCAGGTTTTGACATAACATGACAATTAAACTAATGTAAATAAAAACCCGCACGCCTTATAGTAACAAATATTATAAGTAGCACAAATGACATGAGCAACTAGGAACCCGTGGATGTTGCTAATATAATAAAAAAATAATATAATTATGTCAAAAGTGACAGTTAAATTAAAGATAATTTTTATCACTTCTTTAAAAATCATAGGCGATATAATGTTTCAAATTATTTCTAATCAATTAAATTGAAATATTTTTGTTTTTGTTAATTATTCTAAGTTTTTTTATACAACTTAGTTATTAAATAAAAATCGAGATATCGAGTGATCATGGCAACTTTATGTCACTTCTCACTATGTTAAAGGGCTAAACATTGGAGCACTCTCTCACACGTAGCTTGAGTTAGTTATTAATTATCTTGCCCATCCCGCTTTGCCTATCCCGATATAAAACCGAATACAATAGAATAACAACCTAAATTGAATTTTGAATACCGTACAAATAAACCAATAGTTCTATTGGAAAGATTGTAAAACTTACATTTTTATTTACTCTGTGGTTCAAAGTCGACTCGTTACTGTCCGTGATATTGGTTCAGTGTGTAAATAATAGATGGCACCACTGCTAACGCGCCGATAGATCCCCGGCCCATATTGCATTGGCACGTTGGAACATTTTTCTCTGGAACAAATGGTTTAGAATAAATTGCTTCCTATTGAATTTCTAGTCATTTTAGTCTTGAAAACTGCTATATTGAAAACGATATGTTGTAGTTTTTTGTAACTTCACAGAATGTTTCCATAATTAATATCTTTACGTCTATATATTTTTATTAGATGATTTTTTTTTTGTAAGTTAAAGTTTCCTAATACTTGTTGCATTTGAAACTTTTTTGAGTAAATTAAATAAGTTTTTTGTATGGGATTTAAAAACTCATCCTTTTTAGCACCTGTTTCTAATTAAATATAAATTCGCCTGCTATCAACAATTATTGTGTTTACTCGCGAACGAAAAAAACTGACTTCAATTTAAATCGACAAGTAACACAACGTAGGTAGACGAAAAAATAGTCAAGTTAATACGCGTTATCAAAGATTACTCAAAAATTAGTAATCAGATCTCAATCAAATTTAAACGGTACCACAAAACAAGCATCAGCTTTCGATTAAAATAAAAATCATCAAAATCAGTGTGTGAAAAGTGAAAAATTATGCGGTATAAACAGGTCGCAGGTCGACGAAACAATAGTCAAGTAAATACGCATTATTAAATACAACACAAAAAGTACTAGTTAAATCGCAAATATAAACGAAACCACATGACATACACAAACTTTCGATTAAAATAAAAATCATCGAAATTGGTCCACCCAATCAAAAGTTTTGAGATAACATAAGTACATAAAAAATACAGTCGAATTGAGAACCTCTTCTTTTTTTGGAAGTCGGTTTAAAAAGGGACAAGGGATTTGATATTCAGAATAAAGTAGGGTCCAATACTTTCATAATTACAATTTTCTTATAATTACTAGATAGAATACGGGCATAAGCATATGTGTGAGACACTTCATAACAACTTTATTTAAAGTGGACATTGCTATCACAGAGCTGGCGCGTTCGATAATTTTCTTCTATGAAAACGCGCTAGATCAGAAAATTAAAAAAAAAAATCTACAATCTACAAAAAATTTGGTCTCTAGCTGTGAATATAAACCATTATTCGACGTTTAATATTAAATTATTAACATCAGAACCATTTATTAGAATAAAAATGAGATACAAATTCTGACTTTAAAATATAATATAATAATTGTGTTTGCTCGCAAACGAAAAAAAAAAACCGACTTCAATTACATCGACGAGTAATACAACGTAGATCGACGAAAAAATACTCAAGTAACTACGCGTTATCAAAGATTACTCAAAAAGTAGTTATCAGATCTCAGTAAAATTTATATGTGACCACATGACAAACATCAGCTTTCGATTAAATTAAAAATTATTGAAATCGGTATACCCAGTAAAAAGTTATTGCGGATTTTCAAGAGTTTCCCTCGATTTCTCTGGGATTCCATCATCAGATCCTGGTTTCCTTATCATGGTACTAAACTAGGGATATCTTCTTTCTAACAAAAAAATAATTATCAAAATCGGTACATCCAGTAAAAAGTTATGTGGTATAATACAATGTAGGTCGACGAAAAAAGCGTCAAGTAAAAACGCATTATTAGATATAACTCGAAAAGTAGTTGTTAGATCTTAAATAAATTTAAATGGGACAAATTGACACACACCACCTTTCGATTAACAAAAAATTTGTCGAAATCGGTCCACACGGTCAAAAGTTCTGATGTAACATACATTAAAAAAAAAATACAGTCGAATGGAGAACCTCCTCCTTTTTTGGAAGTCGGTTAAAAAGTGATATGAGTTTTAGTTAGCTGCTAATCAACAACATTTTTTGGGTAGCTTAATTATTTAACACACAAAAATATAAATTTTATGCTAAACGTTTGTTTATTTTTAAACCGCAATGACTAATTTGAAGACTTAATCCGTAAAAAAATGTCCCTTTGTCTATTGACATATTTGACTGATTTTATTTAATTCTTCAAGATAACTAACATATATCTTAGTTACAATAATAACAGTGCTTATTTCTAGAGGTTTTAATTTTAATAAATTAACTTATGGAACGTCTCACTATAAAATCATACTTTTACAAGAAGACTCAGTAAAAGTGATAAGAAATATGCTAAGCACTTTACCGTTAGAGGACTCGGCTGAAGTGTTGGGATTTTGTTTTTTTTTTTATCCTAATAATTTCAGGAACATGAAATACGGCTATGTTCCGAAAAGCTTTGAATATTTAAACGAAAAAAAAAGAAATCCTTTGTAAAGCAAGGTTCGTACATACTTTTATATATAACGCTTATGTACGATGCTTATACGTCTTTTGGGCACAGTTTTTTTACCACAAGCTTCTTTGCACACTTCCTTCTAATTTAAATATTTTTTTTTATCTGGTATACACTGCCATTTATATGTATAATTTTAATCAACTTTTGTGTATCTTCATTTTCTTTTTTTTTTTGTGCGGTCTTAATATCATTTATTAAAATGTAAATAATTTAAGTGTTCTGCAGGGCATATTTATTTTACGACGATATGATCTTATTTTTTTAAAAATAGTATCTACAATTTCATAAAAAATATTTTATTTACAAAGAATACATATAAATAAAAATATGAGATCATAATGTCATTGTGTTGCAAAAAAAATAGATGGAGAAGAATTAAACTCATTATCAATTTCTCTTCTTTTCAGTCCAATCCTGGCGATAGCTGAGATGCACACAGTGGCGAGGCAAGACGGAACCTCCTACCAATGTCTCACCCAAGCCGTCACGTTCTGGCAAATCACATTCTTCATCATGATAATCGTTTTCCTCTATCTTCTACCCTTAATCATTCTTATCGTTTTATATACTATTATAGCTAAAAATTTAATATCAGCCGCCTCAAAAGTAGTTTTAAATAAGACTGTAGACCCGTATAACGCTAGAGCAAGAAAGCAAGTTATCTTAATGCTTGGCACTGTAGTTCTATGCTTCTTCCTCTGTTTAATGCCATATAGGGTCCTCGCTCTTTGGATCATAATTACTCCCTCCGAACTGTCAGACAATGTCAGTCCAGAAAAGTGGTACAATTTACTTTATTTCTCTAGAATAATGCTGTACATAAACTCTGCTATTAATCCCATTCTGTATAATCTTATGTCGTCGAAGTTTCGTATCGGCTTTTGCAAAATATGCATCTGCTATAAGAGGCCTAAGGAAAGGATTCAGAATAGAAGAGTTCATAGGACAGTTACAAATGGTTCAACGACTAGTAGTAGTTTGACAAGAACAACGAATAGTTTGAAGAAATTATTTTCTCATAGAACTAGTTTAGATAAAAGTGACACAGAAGCAGACAGCAAAGACGAGAAGGAGACAACCGTTAAGACTAATGGATTCTTTGACAGAATGTTTACGAACAGGCGATTTGTCCGCCAGCAGTCAGCCCCTGTCTGTTCCAATCCAAAAACGAAGGTCATTAGCAGAATGAAGAGTGAAGGTAGCATGCTCGAGACAGAAGATAAGAAAGAGTGTATAGAAACCACGAAGTTTATAGGACATTCCAATATTAATGGTAAAAATAGATCGGATATTGAATTGGAACAGTCCATTCGTAGCCACGGATCGCTGAGACGTAGTGTTTTAATAAATAGCGCAAAAGCGAAGAGCGTGGAGGGCGACCCTAATAAAAAGTTTGTCTCTTACCAAACGATAAAAGTGGATTGCGTCGTTGGCTTCCAAAAGTCTAAGAGTGTGGATTATGATTTTCCAGAGAGTTTCGTGTGATTGATATAGTTTTGTATGGAGGAATTTTTCGTGTGAAGCTTATTCATAAAATTGTTCTAGAACTTCGGACTTTTAGCGAAGTTTTGGTTTCAGATTTTTTGTTTTGTAATTTGAGACCAAATATATTAGAAATATATGCATATTTATGTATCGATTAGATAAATTATTTATATATTAAATAGTAGATAATCATTGTTAAAATTAAATTTTATATATAAACACAGGTGCCAAAAGATAATTGTGGAGTAAATAGTTACGTTAGATGATATGTAAATAATATATTTATTCTTAGATAATTGTTGTCTTTATTAAAAGCCTGATGTATTGCCTAAACATTTAAATATACAAAATGTATGAGATGTTATAAAATAAACAATTTTATTATGTGCAATACGATTTTCTTTTCAGGTTACATTTTCCTGAGTAAGTTAAACGTAAGTAAATAAATGTCAGTGTAACATTGCAGCAAATAACATTATAAAAGGGTAAAATAATTATGTTTGTTTGCTACAGATAAACGATCGAATCGATAGGCTTTAAAAGGTCATGCTGCGAACAATATTATTGAAGTTGTTATCCATGAATATCCATGTAGGTAAAATTAAAATGAAATAAAAAAATATATTTTCAAACACCCGTGATGATAACCGATTGTAAGTAACTCCGAAGGTAGATTATTAAAGAAAACATACATCGAAAAATACCTTTAACTCAGCGTTTTTTATCATGATGTAAGTATCTTTACAATTCACAACTTAAGAACTTAAATATTTACAGATAGTTATGGTACAAATCACGTCCGCGTGGAATTGTGCCAAGAATGCTAGCAGCATTTCCCCGTTGAATCAATTGAAAAATGATGAAAGTTACATATTTGAAATTCATAAACATACAATACACTCAGACCAGGGCCTTTACAAACATCATAAGTCGGGACCTGTAGTCAATATAATAATACACTATTTAAATAACATGTAAATATAAAAAGTGCACTCAAGTGAGTTGCATTAAATTAAACCACATTTTTTTAAATATATATAACAAGGTCGGCAAACAAGCGTACGGCTGACCTAATGGTTAAGCGATTACCGCAGCTTATAAACGCCTGAAACACCAGAACCATCTCAAGTGCGTTGCCGACCCTATCCCCAATCCCCCAGGTTTATTGTGTAAATTAGGCACCTAATGGACGTATGAAAGTGTCTCAAAGTAAAAACATACATAGTATAATTATCATATCATATAACCTATCCTTACTAACCTAAAACCAACGCGATTTTATGCCTGTTTGTATTCATCTATTTTATTAGGAAACAAAAAAATTGAAATATAGTTACACAAAAACGCAGCTAAATGTTAGTTTGTAACGACAATTTATTTCATAAACAAATAAAAGCTTAAATTACTCGTTCACAGCAAATTTACCCTCAGTTTAATATTGTTTTAAAATGTTCTGAAGACATTACGATTGTTTCTAATTTAATAAATTAATAATATTGGTTACAATATTCTAACAAACTTTGTAATATATTACTTTTGTTGCAGACTTAATTAGATCTTAGACCTTGCGTTGTTTTTCTTAATGTCCAACTTTCGTTTTGGGATACCGCTGTCAAATGACGGAAAAAAACTTTTTTAATATGAACATCATATAAAACATATCATCAATATGTACTGTGTGGCTACGGCATTGAAGAATATAGCCACCCCCTCGCTTCCCGTGGGTGTCGTAAGAGGCGACTAAGGGATAACACAGTTCCACTACCACACGCCATTTTTGGCGCGAACTTGTGGAGTCCTATGTCTAACATTGGACTGCAATAGGCTGAAATGATGATGATGATAATGATGATCATTAATATGAACGTTATATCCTTCTCCTACACGGAGAAAGAAGCCTTTGCCCAGTAGTGGGGGACTGAATCGAATCATTCTATCATACCTACTTGTGGATTTTAATAGTCTTTACACATTAGGTACACATACCACTATTAAAAAACTCTTCATATTTAAAATGTAACCGTATGTACCGTGTATGCCCGATGTCTGTACACACGAAATTAAAAAAAATATATTTATTGAGATGAGAAGTCTTTATGGAAAAGTAAATCAAAATAGTTTTTTTTTTTTTTTTTGAATTTTTGTCCGTCCGCTAGCTTTCGCAGTTATGATCCTGCCGACGACAAAAGATAAAAGTAAAAAAGTAAATAGATTAAAAAAGTGTACGTGTGCAATTCACAAACACCAGAAGTGAAGCTTCTGAAAAGTCGTAGGAAGGGTACGCCGGTGATGATCAGGGCCTCGTGAAAAAGGCGTAAGCGCCGTACAAAACGCGTCGCTTACGCGTTTTGAACAGTAATTTATTCAATCACATTCTCTCCTACAGGTGTTTGTTTCTTTATCGTGACACATTATTCGTTTAATCGAATTTCAAATGACAACGATCGTAAAAAGAAGTTTCACTTCAAAAAGTTTATATAAAAAAGTTTAATTCGAAAACGAAAACAAAGCGTGTTGAAATCAAACTAAATATAAGTCTTTAATTAAAGAAATTAAGGATCCTTATAAAATAGCGCTCGGTGGTATTTTTGTTAAAAAAAGTTAAGCGTTCGAGTTTTGAAATTACTTAATATTTTTTTTTCACTTTTCGAAAGTTTAAAATTAAAAATACGATAACATTTTTATAGAGCTGGTTTAAAGTTGCAAAGAATAAATTTTACGTAGATTTTTATAAGGTTTTTGAATTAAAAGCATTACTTAAACTTCTTCTAATTCTGAACTCTGATATTATTTCTATTTTTTAATACGTTTTAAAAATGAAAGCATTAAGTGTATATTGTTTTTGGTCATATTTTTACAAACATTTTAGTCGTTTTTAATATTTGCACATACTTATATAATACTAGCTGACCCAGCGAACTTCGCTAAGTGATTTTTTTTCCGTGAATTTTTTTTTTATGTCACTAGTTCGGCAAACAAGCGTACGGCTCACCTGATGGTAAGAGATTACCGTAGCTTATAGACGCCTGCAACACCAGAAGCATCGCAGGCGCGTTGTCGACCCTATACCCAATCCCCCTCAGGAGCTCTGGTCACCTTACTCACCAACAGGAACACAATACTACTTGAAAACAGTATTATTTAGCTATGGTCTTCTGTAAGGTACTAACCCAGTCGGGCTGCTCCATAGTTTGAGCAGGAAATTCCTGCTGTGCCCCACCTCAGTTAAATATATAGATTTTTTTAAATTGTTTTTATAGAAACCTTACACTGGCAAAAAAGAATACAAATTGGCCAGTTTTGTGCATATGTTCAGCAGGATGACGTTTATACACCTCAGCGACTTATTTTTAACTTAATGCTACAGTAGTTAATAAACAAACACAAAAGTCAAATTACTGTATACCCAATAGCAATTATTTCTTCCATATTCATTCCGTAAGGCTACCGCCCGCGTCGGACGTCATCGCTTCGTATTGTTTAAGATTAACGAAAGTCAGGCTTCCATTTTATTTATTGCATATTGTTTGTTAAGTATTTATTACTAGTGATTCAAAAGGTTAACTTTTGCCGATTTTTTCTTTGAGATAAATTATATAATAAAATAAAAGTTATCTTTATTGAAATGCAGTTGTGACCATTTTTTCAATGAATATAAATTTAAAATCTTAGTACTATACTACAGTACTTTTTTTAAAAGTTGAAGAATAGTTCGTTTTTTTTTGTTTTTTATTTTTTCAAACTGTAAGACTAAGCTGTGTTTTTCTTACAGATTAGATTTCAGATGTCCTAGCATTAATTTAACGATAGTCAATAATGATGCATATGGACAAATTATGATACAGTTTTTATGTTTTCCACTTAATTCTCTTTATGTCCTTTCTCAAAGGTCAACTAGAAGAGAGTGATCGTCCAGCGACAAAACTCGAATTAACTGCATTTTTTAAAATATTTTTAATCATCTTTCGGTTTGTACGTCATAAAAGAATATACCGTTACATATGTTTTCATTATTTCTTTACGTATATAATATATTGATGAACAATAAAGAATATTTGTAATTGTGCATGATTTTTCTAGACTTAATAAAGATGTTACAAGAGTTGGCTTTGCTCAACTTCGTTCAATTTTCTAGCTAGTTTCACAAAAATTAGACTGTATATGCGTACCTTAAGAGCTCTCAAAATGACGACAAAGCCAGTCTATTTAGCTGCTAATTAACTTGAGCAAGGCGTAGGTGTCTCTATATCTCCACGCTTTCACATCACACAGGTACTTAGTACAGTCAAAGTAACAGAGTTATAATTACTTACTCCGAGTCTGTATGATTATAATAATAATCACTGAATACAATTTGAACGAATTTATGTGACAATTTACTCTGTTATATACTGTATGAATAAATATATTTTTTATTCAGCCTTGTAACATCCAACAGCTGGGCATAGACCTTTTTTTCCATGCAGGAGAACGGTCGAAGCTAATCGTTTACGCTGCTTCACGATTGCGAATATATTCCCTACTATGAGTAATGATATTTATCTGTATCTATGACAGAAACCAAGTCCATCAGCTTAACGTACTCTCCGAGGCAGCAACCCTGGTTACACGTTATACGTGGTTTGGTTATATGTGGTGTGGTGGTTATAAGTATACACGTTGTGAATACACGTCATTTGAATACTTTTAATCTGTTCTTGTAGCTGAAAAAATATCAATTTTACACTTTAAAATTAGTACCTGGGTGACCGAGCTCCGCTCGGTATTTTTAGTAAATCGTGAAGGATTCGTAGTAGAAGAGAGAGTTAAAATGATTCGCTGCCGGTTTGGATGAAGTCTTTTTTAACCGACTTCAAAAAAAGGAGGAGGTTACTCAATTCGGCTGAAGGAAACTCAGTATACATATATCGCACCTTCGGTGGAACAAAGTCACAATTCAGGACACTTTTTTTGTTATGTCTTTTATTAGGACTTTTTGATAATTTAATATAAGATTTTTAAACTATAGCAAAGAAAGTAAACTATTAATTTTATAAAGATTTCAAACCTACCATAAATAATAATCCAGAAATGAGGAAGTAAAAACGAAAAAAAAAAAATTAAAAGTCCTCTCCTGTAAAATTAATAAATGAGCTGTTGTGACTTTGTTGCACCGAAGTTGCGATATATATATCACTACATAGTATAAGGTGGCAGTGGAACTGTGTTATCCCTTAGTCCACCTTGGAACTTAAAAAGCCGACCGATGGCGGGATAACCATCCAACTGCTGGCTTTGAAATACACAGGCCGAAGACGGGCAGCAGCGTCTTCGGTGCGACAAAGCCAGCCCTGCGGTCACCAACCCGCCTGCCCAGCGTGGACTATGGGCAAAACACATGAGTTCACGCTATTTTTGGCGTAAACTTATGGAGGCCT
Source organism: Melitaea cinxia (assembly GCF_905220565.1). Taxonomy (NCBI): domain Eukaryota; kingdom Metazoa; phylum Arthropoda; class Insecta; order Lepidoptera; family Nymphalidae; genus Melitaea; species Melitaea cinxia. The sequence continues at coordinate 10,111,026 of NC_059416.1, forward strand.
ATGTCCAGCAGTGGACTGTGATAGGCTGTAATGATAATGATGATGATGACATAGTATAAAACAAAGTCACTTTCTCTGTCCCTATGTACCTATGTATGCTTAAATCTTTAAAACTTCGCAACGGATTTTGATGCGGTTTTTTTAATAGATAGAGTGATTGAAGAGGAAGGTTTATATCTATAATAACATCCATTAAATAGTGGAGATATACTGTTATTTTTGAGGTTTCTATTGTAATGTCGTAAATAATTACGATTTTTCCGCTTACATTGCAAACGCAGCCTGAACCCTACAAGATTTATCAAAATAATGTACTAAGTATTATACACATTGAAAAGTTCTACAGAAAACTCCGCTATGGTATATATGTCTATCTCTTATGAATATCCCACAATAACATTTTTTTGTTATTTACTTTTTACGACAAATAATGGCTAATTTTCAAAGCGATTTTAATCAATACAGCATTAATCCTTATCTAATTAAATACCTTAAATACATTGTTGATTTAATATAGATCTATATGGCCCTTTACAGTATATGATTTAAATAAATATTTTTGAAGATATTATAGATTTAAAAATTGCGGTACGTAGCGTTTGCGGCAGTTCCTGCCGGCTTTTACTCTAAAGTTAACGCGTGCGGGCCACGGGCAGTAATGAATAAATCAAAACTACTGGATCGATTTTAATCATTTTTTTTTCAGTGAATGACATAGGCTATAATTATATTTTATACCCGTGCGAAGCCGGAGCGGGTCGCTAGTATATATATTAATGTATGTTCAGGGATAACTTCGTCGTTTATGAAAACATTTTGATAATTCTTTTTTTGGTGGAAAGAAGATATCCTGGTGATGGGATCCTAGAGAAATCGAGGGAAACTCTCGAAAATCCACATAACTTAACATTAACTACATAATACTTAACATACTACTGGGTGTACTGAATTTGATGATTTTTAACTTAATCGAAAGCCGATATTTATCATGTGGTCATATTTCATCGAGATCTGATTACAACTTTTGGAGTAATCTTTGATAATGCGTATTTCTCGACTATTTTTCCGTGTACCTACATTGTATTACCTGTCGATGTAATTGAAGTCGATTTTTTTTTTCGTTTGCCTGCAAACACAATTATTAATAATGAATTAACACAAAATAAAAATAAAAAATAACGATAAATTAAAAATTGATATAAAATACACAATTACAAGATTGAGAGTAATTGCTTCTCAAAACTGATAGGCGCTCCAACAAATCGTGTTTTTTTGAAAATCATATTTACGAATTACATATTTATAAAATATGAATAATATTTTTTTTACCGACAATAATAAAAAATATAAATAAAAATAAAAAATCAAAAATAAAAAATAATTAAAAAATAATAATGATAAAATATGAATAATATTTTTCGATTTCACTGTCATAATAATAAAAAATAAGAACTGCCTATTTAAATAAAAAATAACGAGTGCAATTAGAAAAAAAAAAGAAAAAATAATTGATCAGGGACATGGGGATTTGAACCATGATCTTCTCGGTTGATCCCGACCGGCCGATTTCCCACCGAGCTATTGCAACTAACTTGACACATACGAAATTTACCTTCGTATTCTAACGATATTTTTTTCACTCCCTAAAAACAGGGATAAAACGACATTTTCTGAAAATGAATCCTAGCTAGACAGATTTATCTCCCCCGAAACCCCCTATATACTAAATTTTATGAAAATCGTTGGAGCCGTTTCCGAGATCCAGATTATATATATATACAAGAATTGCTCGTTTAATAGTATAAGATTTTTACAGCTTATGTTGAAAAAGAAAATGCTTAATTCTTCTAAAGTCACATTTATTTGAATATTGAAATGGGCCCTTAATATACTCATGAAAATGTATTCAATGTTATCTAATAATATATATCTATAATATCATATTATTTCGCGGGGTTTGTTAATTGTTTGAAGGCTAAATGTAAATTAGTGTTATTTTAAATTACCTAATCAGAAATATTATAACTTCGAAGCCTGTTTACTTGTCCGTGTCATAAAATTTTCATATTTATATTAATAATATTGATAAACAATACTCTGAATATAAATATAATAAATAATTATAAAAAAATACTTTTAATTAGATGCAAAACACTTAATGACTATTGTTCAGGGGTAAATGTAAAAATATGGTAAAAAAAACCTTCGTGACAAAAAGTTAATTAATAAAGTGTTCATATTTTTTTTCTCACTTTATAACCGTCAGTAGAAAACTGTTGAGATATTTACACCCAATCCAATAAGTTACAACGTAGCAACTTGAGTATTATTGAGTTAACCAATTGACCTCCAATATTTCTAATTATTATATTTTTACATAGATGGCGCTGTATGTTAAGAATACCTTACTTGATAGTAGTAACCATGTAGTAACTATGTCATTAACAGAGATGTCAAAACATAATATTCTATATGTAAGTTTGATGCCTGTTTTTTTTCAATGTTAACTTTATGTAAATCTATGTTGATATAGAATGAAACGATATGGGGCGCATATTATGGGCTTTATAGAGCGGTAATAAAGAAGACGGCTTTTGTGTTTCGTTTTTTTCTAATTTAGTTAATTTATTATTTTTACAAAGGTAAATGAATGACCATACTTACCGATAGACATTCATTTGTTTTACATACATTTGCAAATTCAATCGACCTAAGAGAAAAAGCTCGTGAAGGCATGCGTCGATTTGTTAGGAAAAATACTTTTGCAATAAAATGCTTGAACATAAGAAAACCACAGCTTTCCTTACCTACATTTTTGCTATGTGTATGTATTTAATTGAATTGTCTGTTTCTTTGTTTAAACATGCCTGTAGATAAATTTTGTTTACGTTAAGGTTTGTAATTGTGGAAAACTTTAGGCTATAAAACATCAAGCTGGTAGGTTTGGCAGTGTCTAATATCAAGTTTGTCCACATGGCGTTATTTGCAACGTAACATGTGACGCTAAACAATTGTTAATAGATTGTCGCTGTAGTAAACGCTTAATGTTTATATGGTTTATTTGCGTTTAGAAAATAGTGACTAATCACTGTCTCTTAGCTTAGTCAAGACTCTTGATCAATTAAATTGAACGCTTGCCTGAATGGCTTGCTTCAACTGGTCATTCTAATTTACTTTGTTTCAATTGGTCAAGGCTTTTCGTAAAGTGACAGCTTACAGTCATTGTTTTCTTAACGCAATTAGGCTTTAGTGTTAGCAGTGCGATGTTACAGTAGGCTGTAAACAGCCCACTGCAGCATCTCACTGCTGGCCTCTTTTTCTACGTAGGAAAAAGGTCGTAGCTTACTCACCGGTTATTCTTGTCGTGTTTATAATAACAGGTGGGATCGATGACCTTGCTACTCTTTTACAATGCAAGGTGTGGGGTTCATAGAGACAATTCAGAACAAATCACCCGTTGGTATCACAGGAGTTTTTGAAGGAGTTATATTGTTTTAATTTTATACTAAAATACTCGTGTGTTTTTTTTAAATAATTAAAAACAACGTATGTTTATTTAGTCCTGTTCTTATTTAAATATTTCTATAGGTTAGTCACACAACACAGAAATTTTTCATAATACCGCCAATAAAGGAAATATTGTCTTTTTCAAAACAGAGGACATTTACATAAAAATGTATCGTAACATTTAAAAAAAAATGTAAAAACATCACATTTAACTACAAGACACAAACACAAGGTGGGTTTATATACAATTTTATAACGTATTCTAATTAACAGCTTAAATTAAACAAAATTTTAAAGTAATATCACGAAATATAAAAGTAAATGATAATGAAACAACTTTTTCGGATTTTATCGCGGTTTATTAAATACTTGTTGTATATCCGACGTTTCAGATACTTTAGAGCATGTATGGGTTCACGGGAGGACTGACGAATAAGTTGCTGTAAGCTCATGGGGGGATTGGTTCAGCGACGCGCTTGCGATACTTCTGGTGTTGCAGGCGTCTATAAGCTACGGTAATCGCTTACCATCAAGTGAGCCGTACGCTTGTTTGCCGACCTAGTGATATAAAAAAAAAGTTGTTTCATTATAATGAGTGAAATTCGCGTAAACATTAGTAAGCAATATATAAAAATAAATGTTTTTTCCCACAGTCCTATCCTGGGAGTGGCTACATTCACCTACGAGCGCTATAACGACGGCACGGAGGTACCTGTCTGCCTCACACAAGCTGACACCTTCTGGTCAGCGTTATTCTTCATCCTAATCATCGCAATCTTCTTCATCATTCCTCTTGGAGTACTTCTCGTTCTCTACAGCGTCATCGCCAAAAACCTCATGGAGAATCCCGTCATCATCTCCCAAAACAGCAAGAGTACGAACAACGCTGGAAACGTATTAAGATACAGAAAACAAGTTATTCTAATGCTTGGTACAGTTGTTCTCTCTTTCTTTATATGTCTTCTTCCCTTTAAAGCTCTGACTCTATGGATCATAGTATTCCCACCAGAGACAATATTGTCATTAGGTATAGATGGTTATTATATACTTCTTTATTTTTGTAGAGTTATGCTGTACTTAAATTCAGCTATCAATCCAATATTGTACAACTTAATGTCGTCAAAATTCAGGGAAGGTTTCGTTAAGTTATTAAAGATAAATAAATTGATGAGATGCAGTAGGAATTTAAGGGCAAATATGCAAAGGAGAGACACCTTCAATACAACCACTTCAACAGGTTTTTCGAGTAGTCAAAACACATCTGATTCATTTTGGAGGAGATATAGTAATAGAGCCTCATCCCAAAAATATTTTGTTAATCGAGATAGTAAAAAATTAAAAGAAGTAAAAGAAATATTAGACCCTAAAGTACAACAAATCAAAATAGGTGAAATTATAAATGTTGAAAATACGAGACGTAACAGCATGAAATTTATATCAGCATTAAATGAATTAAATGACGCTTTGGGTGAAATAATTAATGGCAATAACGTTCAACATAATAATTTTAAAATTTCAAATGTGAATGGTATTAACGATGTCCAAGTCGAAGTCCATGATAAATGTTCAGATGACGATAATTTAAGTACAACAGAGAACAATAAACAGATACAAATATTAAATTTAGATGTTAAAACTAATAATGTATATTCCTTGACGTTGGACGTAAATGAAAAGTCTGATGGTAGCAGGTTTGTTTGTGTGTCTGCGCAAGAGAGCAAAAATATGTTTGTATACGACTTTAAAAGTAACGAAAGTTTTGTTTAAGCGTAGTACTGTGTATATTGTAATTTAGTGGTGCGTTTGGCTACGAGCCAAGTAAATCAATGCATTTAGTTGGTTATAGAGTAATTATCGAAAATTATATCATAAGTTCCTATAGATTCAAATTTTTATACATAAATATGATATTTGACAATAGAAGTATATATGTAGAAGAAATGTAAAAGTCTATAGATTAGTATTTATATAAGATATATATTAATTTTTCTAATAATGAAATTGTAATCAACACTGCCTTCTTTATGTGCTACGTTAAATAAATGTTGAAACAATTAAAAAAAAAAACAATTTATTTGTATATTTCCAATATTTAATTCAATATGAAATTCTGGATTCGTGAGATAGTAAAATTCAGTTAGAACATCAAAAACAAGAAAGCGATTCCCAATAGATCCAATCATGAGCGAAAATATCGTGACAGAAGTTTAGTTCAAGTATGTTCACGAGCTATGTTTGGCACTGAAATTGGTAACAATTTTACGAGACCGAGATCCTTGAAAAGTTCTAGTTGTCGATAGCTACATTTAACAGGGTTATACACTGAATATAAATTTTCACAATTCAGTTCACTTTAAACATATTGAAAACTTAGGTTTGTTACTAAATGTTTTTGCGAGTATTTTGCGTTGAGTATCAACACTTGTATACAACGCGTGGAGGAATGAGGTTTATTCAAACACAATAATTTTGTACATGTTTTTGACAATTCAACAGGACTTGTTCGTCAATCACATAGTAAACACAACGCTTACGATATCTATTCCGTGTCATGATAGAGCCGGAAAGTGCCATTACTTTTTTTTATACAACTAGGTCGGCAAACAAGGGTACATACAGCTCACCTGATGGTAAGCACCGTAGCTTATAGATGCCTACACCAAAAATACTAGAAGCTCTAAAGACCTCTGAAGTTGAAGTGGCAGTTGGCTGGTCACCTGTGTCGCAGCACCGATGGCCGTTGGAGAAGACGTGTCCTGGAGTGGAGACCGCGTGTGGGTAGTGTGGTTCCTCATACCCGCTGGGCCGACTATCTACGTAAGATTGCCGGTGTAGGCTAGATGAAGATTACGGAAAACTGGGATGTATGGCGCGAACTTGGGAAGGCCTATCTCCAGCAGTGGACTCCAATAGGCTGAACTACTCTGGTCACCTTACTCACCACAGGAACACAACACTGCTTGGCAGCAATATTGTTTATTTTATCTAAGGTCGAGGTTTTTTCCTAGACGGCCAGACGGGCTGCTCCAAATTTTGAGCAGGATATTTCCTTCTATGCCCCACCTATATTAATGTCTTCTTCTGTCTAATTCTAATAAACGTCCTGTATAATTACTCTAATCAACAAATAATTTGTGGTTCCTCTGAAACGGTAAGTATTTAGAAATATCAATTTTACTATTATTTTATCTTCGTTCCCAAGTCGAAAGAACATAATTGTGTTTACAGTCAAACGAAAAAAAAAATATCGACTTCAATTATATCGAAAAGTAATACAACGTAGGTGAACGAAAAATTAGTCAAGTAACTACGCATCATCAAAGATTACTCCAAAAGTTTTAATCAGATCTCGATGAAATTTAAATGTGACCACATGATAAATATCGGCTTTCGATTAAATTAAAAATCATCAAAATCGGATCACCCAGTAAAAAGTTATGCGGTTTTTCGAGGGTTTCCCTCGATTTCTCTAGGATCTCATCATCAAATTCTGGTTTCTTTATCACGATACCACACCAGAGATATTTTCTTTCCAACAAAAAATGAATTATCAAAATCGGTTCATAAACGACGAAATTATTCCCAAACACATAAATATATATATATATACACGGTCGAATTGAGTAATCTCCTCCTTTTTTGAAGTCAGTTAAAAATTGTAAATAAAGTTGAAGACGCGTTGGCGCAGTGATCACACGGCTATTGCGTTTGCGGATGCGGGTTCGATCCCCGTTTTCGGAACACTTTTTTTATAGGCCATACAAATGTTTGTCGTGATTTGGTCATTTGGGCTTGTGAAATGTGTGTAAGTATTGAAACAACGATATACTCGTAGGAGAAAATCCTACTGAGCATTGTTGCCTGCGCTGTTGAAGCGTTTAATTATTTTAAAAAATCTAAAAAAGTAATATGATAATGTAAGGTATGTATATATATGTATGATATGTCTGTGTGTATGTATTTATACTTATAAGTTTGTAACACATTACAGTTATTTAACTATTTTCTCAATATTGTTATTTCTTGCACTGTGTCCCCCGCTATATGACACTCTCTCTCATGACCATTGGTTGACTGGAAGAGATCTCTTCAGGGATAAGTCCACCTTTGCCATCAACTATATATGTAATTTTCTGTATATTCTGTTCTTAAGTGCAATAAAGTATATAATAATATGAAACAAAAATACGGTCCACCCAATAGTAAGCGGCTAAAATAAAGACACTTGCAATAATAACTTAGTAGCTTTGGCTACCTCACTCATGACAGGAATTAAAAATTACTTTACAACTCCGAGCAGGAATTAACCGGTTACTCTTTGCGATGCTAATGAAATCTTTCCACCGCTACATTAGAACAGCTATCAAAATAAAAATAAAAGGACTAAAAATACCCCACAGAGTACGTGGGTTTTACTACAATCGTTAAATTCAATCATTACTCAAAGTAATTTGATAAAATCGAATCGTGCAAATAAGGTTGTGAAATCCGCCGTTAAGACAAAATCGCATACACGTTCTCATTTAGATTAAATCTGAGTCTAAACCTTGTAACGACGAATATTCGATTGAGTCTACGATAAATACGTGCTTCAATCTTTTACCTACCGAGTATTAGACTCGTTATTGTTATCTTGTTTAAGAAAGAGAGAAATTGGAGCCAAGATGCTACACTGTTTTACAACGGCTTGACAAATGTTTTAGATACTAGTTGGCGCAGTTTGTAGTGACCCTGCTTTCTGCTCCGAGGGTTGTGGGTTCGATGCCCAACCCGAGTCTAGCGAACATGCAGCGATATTCTGGAATTAAATATGGGCCACAGATCCACTTATATCATCATTATTGTAGAAAAAAAAATTGAAACGAGAAATGTGTACAATAAAAAGATCATTCAAAATGCTCAGAGGATGATTTGCTAGATCGAAAAAGTAAGACGAAATTTTTTAACTTATAGATGGTCCAATAAAAAAACTGGTAATTGGGAAATTTAATTCCCAGCTACTAACATCTCAATTTTTTGTCACAACTAATAGTTTTTATATTACTAGTAAAATAATATAGATTACAATACTTGAAAGTATTTAAAAAATTAGTTTTTATTTTAGATATGCATTTTATACTAACTTTTCGTACGCCGCTTTGTTCGCGTAAATTACATGATTTTGGTTTTAGACTGTTCACTTTAATCATAGTTTTTTTCGCTCAGTTACAACGTAGTAATCGATTTTTAAAAGAATTTTTAAAATCGGGCCAGTAGTTTTGATTTTATTCGTTACAAATGTTCAAAAATACGTTGCGATGCCGCGTTGGCGCAACGGTCACAGCTATGGATTGTGCCTGTTGCGCTGGTGGTTGCGGGTTCGATCCCCACACATGACAAACATTTGTATTGGCCATACAGGTGTTTGCCGTGGTCTGGGTGTTTGTGCAGTCCTTGTGGGTCTCCCCACCGTGCCACGGAGAGCACGTTAAGCTGTCTGTCCCGGTTGTTATCATCGTACACAGTAGGGAATATATCCGCCAACCCACATTGAAGCAGCGTGGTGGATTAAGCTCTGATCCTTCCCCAACATGGGGAAAGAGGCCTATATAGTAGTGGGATGTTACAAGCTGAAGCGTTCAAAAATATAAATGGTCTAATTTATAGTATCAGTATCGACATATCGGCAGATAGAGCGGCATTCAAACCGTCGTTTAATTTTATGAAGAAGATTACATACATATCCAATAAAGTACATCCATCGTACTGAGTTGACTATACTAAGTATATCACTCACCATCGTCTCCACTAAATGCAGTTTGGCTACAATCTGTCAACGTCAGCTAAAGACAAACAACGTCGGAAAATTTCCATATCTCGAGAAACTATTTGAGTTCCTTTTAAAAGTAATACTAGTCATCTTTCTCTATTCCTCTTCTATTGATTTATATTTATTATGAAATATGACTTGAATATTTTATATTGATTATGGAAATTGATTGAACTAAAACTTGGCTATAAATTTGTCTCCGTTGAACTAGAAACCACTGTGTATTTTAACTTCAATTTAGGCAATAGTTTAATGTATTTATTTACGAATAATTAAAAAAAAATTAGCACCCTGCACGATCAGGACGACGAGAGAAGGATCTCTATATAAACTATAAGTGTGCGAAATTTCATACTCCTCCGTCCGCGCAATTTTCGTAAAAAGGGCCGTACAAAGTTTTTGCTTCACGTATTAATAATATATAGATTCTTTAAAATTTTAATTCACTCAACTCAAACTGACAGAAACAATTATATTTATAAATAGGACGAACTTTTGATATTTTGACGGAAATTTAGATTGAATATAATTTTATCTTTCGAAAACTATGGCAATTTAGTTGAAATTAATTTTCCTGTCTCCTTAATTTAAAGGGTAATTCAAGATGTCATCTCACTTTTATCTTATAAAATGAGTTATGCGTTTTCATACTACGATAGTGTATTACATTAAAATTTATTTAATTTAACTTTCCTAAGATAAACTAAGATTATAATAATGGTTGAAAGTTATGGATTTATTTTCAAGGTTTCAGGGTAATCAATATGTTGTCAAAACGATACTAGGGAGGGTCCTTCATCTAAGATTGATCACTTCATGTGAAAGAAATAAATGATTAGTACTTAATCCTAGAATTGCTTACATTATGTCTGATATCTCTCTCTATATGTAGGCTACATCTAATATGAACCAAATTCCAGTACACTTATATTTATTGCGAAAGATTAATCCATAAGAACGTAAAAATAAAATATGAACTTTATTTACATTACTAAATTAAAATTTATTCACACGGCTGTGCATAGGCCTTTTTCTCCTGGCTCTGGCCTCTTTTATAAAAGTAATTTATGAAAGTTTTACTCAACTCGCTTTAGCCTGTTATATCCCACTGCTGTGCATAGGCCTCTTTCTTCATGTAAAAGAAGAATCGGAGCTTAATCCACCAGGCTACTTCACTGCGGGTCGGCGGATATATTCCCTACTAAGAGTAACGATTGCTATCAGGTATTTATGATAACAACCGGGGCCGACGGCTTAACGTGCTCTCCGAGGCACAGTGGGGAGACCCACAAGGACTGTACAAACACCCAGACCACGGCAAACATCTGTATGGCTAATTAATTGGTAAGCGTTGATGACGCGTTGGCCTTACCCAAATAATTAGCATTGAAGTAAAAATCTGAAATGATTCGTTAAATAAACGTTGATATCAAACACACTAAAATGATGCTGACGAAGCTTACCTACACTTTTAGTACGAGAACATGTTCGGGATAATTTGATTAAATCTAAGATTATTTTATTCTCCAAAATGGTTATTCAGCTGATATAGGAAACTTTCGACGAGTAAGCCATATCTCATGCTTGTACAAATCGCTCGACACTTGCCTATAAAATTGAAAACCGTGTATTTGGGTAAATTCAGGAAATACTTATATTATTAATAGCGAGTTTTAGAATGAGTTTTAGTAAAATTGACCAAATACATGCAGTATAACAAGCAAAAGAAAATTAAAGTTTTTAAACTAGGGCACAGCAAAAAATATCTTCCTTAAAATTTTCACCAACCTGAATTGGGAAATATCGCTATTCAGGTTGGTTAAGATTTTAAGGATACTTCTCAACCTTACGAAAGATCACAGTACAATAATACGTGATCCCGAGAAGTGTTGTGTTCTAATCGTGAGTAAGGTAACCAGAGCTCGTTGGCAGGGTTGGAAGACTGAAGTCGGCAACACGCATGCGACACTTCTGATGTTGCAGGGTTTCGTAGGCTACTTGTGACCCAATCTAAATTTCCAAAGGAAGTAATAACAATAATCTGGAAAAACTTTTATATTCTTTTACGCACGTATGAAATAAATTTCAGCATGTATTGTATAATAGAATATTTCTGAGGCACGGTTTTCTTGAAACGAAAGCTAATTTGATTTAAAAATTTCTCGTATTCGAATAAAAGACATTATTTTTCCATATTCATAAAAATCCTGTCTTGAATACGCGTCATTGTCGTACCGTCTTGAACCATAAAATAAGGTTATGATTATAATTTAAATGGAACAAAAGCTTGCATTCTCTTGTATACCTCACGTACAGAAACGCGACGGTAACAGCCTTTGAATTGGGGTACCGTTTCCATTAGCTTAAGACGACTACATGTCACCAACGTAATTTTTTTTTTAATATTTTTTGCATAAATTTATTAGATCAGCCCTTTTTGAATAAAAAATACATTTAAAAAGGGCTTGAAAACACTACTGTAATATTTTATTTTATGATACGTTTACCGATGCCTGAAAAAAGTTTCCTTTCTTAATTTCTGAAATTTGCTCCAACGTATAAATAGAACCATGATAGTCGATTATGTTCGAGATGCGTTAGCGCAGCGGTCACAGAACTGGCTATTGCGGGTTCGATCCCCACTAACGAGAGATATTGGCCATATACTAGATGTTTGTGATGAGTGTGAAGTGTTTATTTATTTATCTTCTTAATCACTTATTCAATTGATATTGTTGATCTTAATCAAAACAATTTTTGTAATATAGCAAACGTGACCAGAAACACACAAACGATGATTTGATTCAGCCTGTAACATCCCAATGCTAAAAGTAAAGTAGCCTATGCCTAAACTATTTTTTTTTTAATATAGCAAACTTGACGAGAAACACACAAACGATGATATTATTCAGCCTGTAACATCCCACTGCTAGGCATAGGCTATTTAATCTACGTAGGAGGAGGATTGGAGCTTAACCCACATACAAACACAATCGTCTAAGTCGCAAGCAGCAATGATCAAACTCAAATTTTAACTCTTACAAAGAAATAAAGCTTTCTTCGAACTCAGACAAGCTAAGATTTCCGTGAGAATATATTCACAGTAAGAATTTATCAGGATGTATTAAATCTATACAAATAAATAAAATTGAAGTGTCTGTTTGTTATATTAATATAACCGCTTTTTTCCTAGATGCATATGGATGTATAGTTGCATACACGATACATATACCAATGTAACATTTTTTACAATTTTTGTCTATTTGTCTGTCTGTCTGTTGTAGTTTTTCTGGCTAATCTCTGAAACAGCTGGACCGATTTTGACGGGATTTTCACTGGCATATAGCTGATATAGTGAGGAGTAATTTAGGCTACTTTCATTTTAGAAATTTATTTATTTTATAACTAACTCTGCGAACTGAACAATAACTTTTGGCACAGGTAGTTTGTATATAAAAGTTACTTGATACGACACATAAATAATAAAATTAAAATTTAAGACAGTGTAACGTTATAAAATCCGTCAGTGTTAATTATGACAAATCGAATAATACCTGGTGACGTCAGTGTAATTAACTCAGGTATAGTCTAATGGAAACTGCTACCAGTTCACGTAACGTCAGAAAATCGTGATAAACTGTAAAATCAAGTATTTTATTATTACTCTTGTGAACAAACTTCACAAATACTCGAATAGAACATCAGTTATGTCATAAACTTTATTTTTAGGCCAAATCAAACTTTGGTACCTCATACACTGAAACCGCGGTGAGAATGATGTTTAGATGTTTATTGGTAAGTTAAAAATAAATATAAAGAAACGCGGATAGTCTCCTTTCTAACCCTATCTTTAAGGGAGACTCCAAACATTTCAGCCTGTTGGACGTTAAGCGACTTTAAACTTGTAGACCAGTTCCTTCGTCAGTGTCCACGTCTCGGCACCGTATAACGGTCGTACACCAACATGACAGGCTCGAAGACTTGTAGGACCACACCACACTACAGGAGAAAGGAGAATTTGGTTGGGCTCGGTGGCGTTTAACAGGCTTCATCGAGTCTTCTACGAAGGTTCCGCAATGCTTGAAATAAAATCAATTGTCCAAAAATATGACCTTGTTTTACTATTACCTTATTCAGAACCTTACCTTATTCAAAACCTTAATGTCATATATGCATAATGTGCATTAGTCATGGTTAAGTATTATAGTTCTTGATATAACTTTCAGCATATGATAAAAGAATACAATTCTCAAAAATTAAGTCAGAAATCTGTGTATTAACTTGATAAATCAATACTCAGTATAATATTGTGATATTGTGAGACGAAAGTTATAAACGATACGATAAATAGTTCAAAGGATTAATGATAGTTGCTGGATTTTGGAATGCCAACTTTACTGGGAAGGGTAACGTTGACAGATCCCGAACAAAAGATGACCTCAAATTAATCGTACAGAGAAACCGTCTTATTTATGTATTATATGGATAACTTGAAATTGGCCTATGATCTATAAGATAGTTACTCGCTCTCAGTTCTTTTACAAGGCAGTTTTAACTCTGTTGCAGTGTTTTGTGTAGTCGCCTAAGACTCCATAGACACGGTCTAGGAATGCCTACCCGGGCATCCTGGATATAACCCGAAAATAGGTTCCTTTGCGGTACCAAAAAAAAGACTCCATAGATATGTCTTTGTGAATGACAGATCACAGTAGATTCGAATGAAGAGCACGTGAGTCTCGGTCCCGATTGTTATCACGGACACCATATAGCGATCGCTATCCCTGGCTGGGAAATTACCCGCAAATCCTCATTGGAACAGCGTAGAACATGAAGCCATTGGTGTCATATTACCGGTTGATTGAACTTAGTTCAATGAATGTACGTTAGTAGTTTTTTCTTTGTAACATTATATAACTTACTTCTTCAAGAAACAACGTTGTGTCCCATATTTAGAAGATACGTACAATCGTCACGTGCGGGGTCAACAGCCTGCATAGTGTTGAAAATAAAGACTTTTAGTGTCACAAAAACAAAACAATAGTTGCATTCATATTTTTATAAATATTGGCATTTATATTATTTCTTTCATGTTAAAATATCACAGTTTTGTAAACTATGGTCAGTGCCTGACATTGAATAAACCTAGAAATTGTTGGAATTGTTTTTTGGGAAATAACTTTATTTTGTAATATAAATTTAATAGCGTATTTTTCAAATTTGTAAGCAATTTTTTATGTTAATTGGACTTCAAAGAAGGTTGATGAGATTGAATTCTTTGATTATTTTATTTGTTGTGGTCAGTTATGCGAAAAGTAATTCAACACCTTTAAAGAGACTCTATTACTTAAACTCTGTCTCTTACCTTCATTATCTGTCGATAGATATGACATTCACAAAAAATATATTTAGATTACTGTAACGAAAAATAACGAAAATTAAATAATATCAAAATTAAAGGTCATTTCCATAGTAATAATGTTGGTATTTAATTTTGTTTGCTAGTAAAAAGTTGAAAAAATCTGCTCCAAACCACAACCGATGGTAGTAACATAACTTTCACACTGCAAAACCGTAACAATTGCCATAATTAAAACAGAGCAATAATGAAACAGTAGTAACAACTCAGTGCATAGCTTACTCGTGCATAATTTTTCATTTCCTACCTCAAGAGTGGCTTCTATTTAATGTTTCTTTTACTAAGCTCTACATAATTTTTTTACATATCTCCTACCCAAATATTTTAAGTCTGTACTATATTTACTGGATATTAAAGTAGAAATTTGCTATTAAAACCCTATTTCATATTTGTGGTAAAAATTGTACTTCTTTTGATAATGAGAGTTTTTTTGCCTTTCCTGTAATAATGAAAATTGGTGACAACGTTTTTATCAAGATATGCAAGGTGGTATTGCTTGGGATCTTAACTGAAAATTGGCTTTTTAAATCTTGACAAACACAGCGCTAAGCGCTTTTAAAGCGATAAAAGTAAGTAAAACTGTTTGCTCAGGATGTATTTTAATAGAAATGGTTATGTATCTGTAGCAAATTGCATAAATAGTATAAAATGTGTTCTAGTGTATTAAGTTTAACAATAATAGTAATATTTCCATTTTATTAAAAACAAGTATAAAAAAATATTACGCAAGACTACAAAATCTTCATAATACAGAGGAAGCCATCCATCAGTAGGTCAACTAATTTTCTTTATAATAATTAAAAGACAAAAATATATAAAAATAGACCACGTAATTCATAACAAAGAACCGGCGTCGCTCCTCCAATTGTTAAATTAGCGTTCAGATATTTTACAAAAGAACTTTACGTAATTGGTGGCCTCTTTTTACGCAGAAATATTCGCGTCAGGCAAATAATAAATCAAATTACATTACTTTTCACTTAAAACAACGTGAGATAGTAACTTATTACCATTTTTTTATTGTATAAATCTTATTTAGACTATAATTAATGTTAATAAATGTACTAAGCATTCTGTCGTAGGTAGGTAGATAACTTATTGCCTGTGTTTTAGGTTTTATTTTGTAATAAATTAACATACACATAAATCAATGTATGATTGATTTATTTGTATACGCTACAACCTGTAATATCCCACTACTGAGCATAGGCCTCTTTCCCCATGTAGGCGAAGGATCAGAGCTTAATCCACCACGCTGCTCCAATGCGGGTTGGCGGATATATTCCCTACTATGAGTAACAATCGCTATCAGGTGTACATGATAACAACCGGGACCGACGGCTTAACGTGCTCTACGAGGCACGGTGGGGAGACTCACTAGGACTGCATAAACACCTAGACCACGGCAAACACCTGTATGGCCAATACAAATGTTTGTCATATGTGGGGATCGAACCCGCAACCGCCAGCACAACAGGTACAATCCATGGCTGTAACCATTGCGCCAACGCGGCGGATTTATTTGTATGTAAAATGTATTTGCTATAATTATGTAATGTGTGCTATAATTGTGGAATCAATGTATTTGCTGTGAGGCTACGGCAAAGAATATAGCCACCCCCTCTCTTCCCGTGGGTGTCGTAACCACGGGAAGAGAGGGGGTGGCTATATTCTTTATTTTATTTATTTATTTATTTATTAGGATAGAGATTTAATACTGTTTTTATGATGCGCAATCAATTATAAATAGTAAGAATAATGTTGTTTGACAAACTCGTTTTTGATTTACTAGTAGAGGAGTTGATGTGGCGAAAGTTGTATATTAGTTTAGGTTAGGTTAGGTTGCTTTTTTAAGCAAATTTGGACTTTGGATTTATTAGGATAAATAAATAAATAAAATAAAGAATATAGCCACCCCCTCTCTTCCCGTGGATGTCGTAAGAGGTGACTAAGGGGTAACACAGTTCTAATACCACCTTGGAACTTAAAAAGCCGACTGATGGCAGGATAACCATCCAAATGCTGGCTTTGAAATACACAGGCCGAAGACGGGCAGCAGCGTCTTCGGTGCGACAAAGCCAGCCCTGCGGTCACCACCTCGCCTGCCCAGCGTGGTGACTATGGGCAAGACACATGAGTTCACGCCATTTTTGGCGTGACCTCATGTGGCCTATGTCCAACATATAGGCTGAAATGATTATGATGAATGATAAAATCAATGTATAAGGAAATCTTCAGTCAGATGTACTTCATAAGAAGTGTTTTGCTCAAAGATTACCATTTTCTTGACAAGCGTATTACAACCGAGAGCTTATGTTTGATTACCATCAGGTAAAATCATGGTCAAGTCCGAATTTGCTTAAAAAAACGACCTAACCTAACCTAACCTAATTATACAACTTTCCTTACATAAACTCCTCTACTAGTAAATCAAAAACGCGTTTGTCAAACAACATTATTCTTACTATATTTTATAAGTGATTGCGCATCATAAAAACAGTATTAAATCTCTACAAATAAATGATATTGGAGTAACTGTTTGTAATATTAAAATAACCGCTTTTTACTAAATGCATACGGGTGTATACACAGTACATATATAAATAACATTTTTTTGTCTGTCTGTTTGTTCCGGCTAATCTCTGAAACGGCTGGACCGATTTCGACAGGACTTTCACTGGCAGATAGCTGATATAGTAAAGAGTAACTTATGCTACTTTTATTTTAGAAATTTATATATTTTATAACTCTGCGAACTGAACAATAACTTTTTTGTTAAATTCCACGCGGACGAAGTCTCGGGCACGGATAGTATACTTATAAATTTATATTATAGTTATAAATTGTGTAGTAAAATGGGTGGACTTATGCCAAAAGATTTCTGATATATCTGTCACTGTGGATCTGTGTTTCTGATGTTTCTGATAAGCAACTACACAATAGCACATTTCTAGACTTTGATAAAAAGATTATTTCAATGCTTCATCGGTACTGTGCCAAAAAGGCTGTTAGCGCGCTTTCAATTTATTTATGTCTTATATTACATAAAGCCTCGTCGTTATTTTTAAGGTTATTTACAGAAAAGTGAAATACCAAGAGATTTTTTTCTAATTTGTACCAAATAGACCAGGTAATGTAATACTGGAGTATACTGTACCTGACTTGACCACTGCTGATCGAAGGTCTAAAGATATCAAAGAAGAGAAGATTTAAGAAAAAGTATTAAGACTTTGTCTGTCCGCAACTGTACTGCATGTAGGTGCGCGTATCCAAAGTTTTAAATTTTTTTAAGATACGTAGTTTTCTTGACATTTTCCAAAACTATCTAGAATAAGATCAATTGTGCAAATCCGGTACTTAAAATTTATGAATACTAGATACGAAATTTTGTGCAAGATTCACTAATAAAATTCTAACCAAATTATAATAAAAAAGCTTTTAAAATTCTTGTTACATCTGCCAATCTGTAAAATACATCATTAAATTCATCTGTTCGGGAGCAACGTTACAGGCGAAAACGTTGGCCTACAAAGATTAGAAAACAAAACAAGTAGATCACAACCTTAGAACACACTAACCATCCCTGGAGTTTTCACCCAAATTTAGTTTGACTTTTATATTTTTAATATCGCCTGAACAAGCAGCTTGCTATACTTTTCGAACCAGAAAATTTGAATTAGTCTTTTAGTGACAATTACAAGGTTAAAACTTCATGCTGCGAGATTAAGAAGCAATTATTAATAACGTTAACTTTTTAAATTAGGTGTTACACACACATACATAAAATAGAAAATAAAATAAAAAAAGAACAATAAAAGTTTACTCAAATAGGCTTCAGAAGCATTTTTAAATCATCAATCTTTTTTTTTAATAACATAATATTAATTTTTATTGGATTATTATTATTTTTTTGTTATTCTTTTTAACAATGGCAAATCTATCACCGATTTAGATTATAGATTCTACAGCAGCTATTTTAAGCAGTGTGATAGTTATGGTCTTTTATAAATAGAAAAATCCTCCTGCAATAGACAATTTAATGACCACAAAAAAACACACACTCTATACTATGCTTTATGGGTTGAATAAAGCACGAGATAACTTGCTAAAAGTGAATCTTGTACACCAAATGTGTATTGTATCTACTCAATACAAAAAATACATTAAAATACAGTTTATTCAAGGGTACTTTAAAAGTATTGTTAGTTTGCTATAATATATTATTTTAATTTATACGATTTAAAATTAGAATGCAGTCGAGAAGAATCAGCAAAGAACTTAAGTCTTAAATAAATAATTGTTCATAAGTAATATTAGAAATTACAAATTTAGCTAAATGTTCGAACATACTTTATTGTTGTTGAAGAACTTTTAACTGAATATAAATAAAGCCTGTTCATTGGGGTAAATTAAAGGCTATAAGTAAGTTTCAATAAGTAAGTTTTTTAACTGAGGTAGGGAATAGCATGAATTTCTTGCTCAAAATCTGGAGCAGCCCGACTGGGGAAGTACCTCGACCTTACAAAAGATCACAGCCAAATAATACTGCTTTCAAGCAGTATTGTGTTTCTGCTGATGAGTAAGGTGACCAGAGCTCCTGGAGGGATTGGGGATTGGGTCGGCAACGCGCTTGCGATGCTTCTGATATTGCAGGCGTCTATAAGCTACGGTAATCTCTTACCATCAGTTGAGCCGTACGCTTGTTTGCCGAACTAGTGATATTAAAAAAAAAGGTTTCAGATAAGCTTAAGATGTGTGCGTTTGTATGTATGTAAACAAACTATCTATGTAAGTATGTATGTTTATTTATTGAGTTGCTTTCTATTATTTTTTATAAAATTATTCTCTACACCTACACCGTCAATATATCATCTCCTTTGCCCTAAGGTTGCCTGGAAGAGATTGCTCTTAAGCAATAAGGCCGCCTTTTGTACATTTTTTTTTCTACAAATTATTGCTAATGTTGCTTGCTTATTTTATTTGTATGGTGTACAATAAAGTGTTAAATAAATAAATAAAAATAAATAAATCAGTAATGGTTACAAAGTCAGAGATACAAATAATTACCTCATAATTTCCTAGTTTTGCAATTTGAACGCTTCAGCCTGTAATATTCCACAACTGGGCATAGGCCTCTTTCCCCATGTAGGGAACATAGGATCACAGTTTAATCCACCATGCTGCTCCAATACAGGTTGGCGGATATATTCCTTACTATGAGTAACAACCGCTATCAGGTTTACATGATAACAACAACCGGGACCGACGGCTTAACGTACTCTCCGAGGCACGGAGAAGGGACCTACAAGGACTGCACAAACACCCAGACCACGGCAAACACCAGTTTTGCAATTAATGATTAATAAAAGTAGAATAGCACTATTTTCGTAAAAATGTAGTCTCAAATTCAAATATATAACGCAAAGCTAGTGTAAATGTGTTTTGTAAGTGTCCTACAAATAAGATGAAAATATATATTGTGTCCGTTAGGTATTTCATTAACGGTCTTTTTTCACGCATTGGCGTGCGACCAGCTACCGACATTATATACCGAGATTCAATTTAAGTGTGCCTAGTGATGTGCTTGTTGCTGTAGATAAAAAAAGTTTTTTTTTATTAAATATATTCAGTTTGTAATCTAGAAGGGTTGTTATTTTTTATTTTATTTTATTATATTTTATAGTAGATATTACATAAGCATTCTCATTTTTTTATCATTAATAACCTTAGTTTTAATAAAAATAAAACTCAATTACATGAATTGAAAAAAAGTGCGTATCAATGTCGAAACTAAGGTTTTCCAATAAAATTAACCAAACTTGAAAATAAAGATTAAATATTTTTTAGCTTTATTTCTTGATACCTAATGTGGCTTTAATGGAATTAATATATCAACGAATTAATAATATGTTAACAAAAAATATTATATTTCAATCCAGATAACATATCTATTGATAAAGGTATTTTTTGTTATGAGCATTTAGTTACAACTTAAGGAAGAGGAGTAACAAAAAACAGGGGTTACGATCATTTCATCATCATCGTTGTTACATCTACGTTGTTACTCAAGTCTATTTTTGTCTTTCGCGTTTATTTGTAAATATAAATCCTTATGCGACCTTCATTGTTAAGTATTAAAAAAAAATTCCGATGAGATTTTTATGGACAATATTTCTAGTTACTTATTTCTAAACATCTCTAAAACTAGACTTTCAAACACTTTTACATTGGCCAAAGTCAAGTCATGTAATTCTTATGACTAAAATAACTAGTAATCTTTAAGAGATAAGGAATAAAACATTGATTACGTACAAAATAATCTATACTACTTGTAATATAAATATAATAAAATAATCTATACTAAATACAAATAAGTTTGTTTTTTTTTTTTTTTTTTTAAATGCGCTAATCTCAAGAAATATTGCTTTGAATTAAAAAATATATTTTTGTGTTGGATATCCCCTTTACCGTGGAAAGATGTAGGTTGCTTTTTTTCCTCAAAAAAACTCGTGTTTTTCCACGTGGCGCACAGCTGTATATGTATATAGAAAATAAAGTTAAGAATTAAACTGTATTATTTTTTAACAATATTAGTATTGTGTACATCTTAGTGTTGTGTAGATTCTGAATTTCACGAAAACGACAAGAGCTGGGTAGTTAGACTTTTACCCAATTACTGCACTTAATGAGTGGAACTACTAAATTCAAATTCGTGAAAGAAAAATTACAAATGACTATTTTATACTCTTCAAAATGCCAAAGTATTTTAAAGCTAATCATTTAATCAATACAAGGTTGTATTTCTATTCATGCTAATGGTTTATTAAAATAAATCAAACATCTTGCATGTCGATTACGTTAAATATGAATGAGCAATAAAAGCGGGAACGAGAGAAGATAAACAATTTTCTTTAATTATAATCCGTGATATAAATGCAAAAAATGATTTGTTTGTTTCTAAAGCATAAATAAATTTACTGAATTTTTTTTATTTCTATTACTACTAAAAAACTTTAATATCTAGAAGTAGCACACATGTATATATAAAACGTCTTACAACAATTCAGTAAAACAGAACAGAGGCTTAATTTATCCCGAGTGAAACAGTAGGTAAAGTTTAGTATACAATATATTGATTACTATTGTAAAAATAAGTAGTAACAAAGATAATAAAAGAATCGACAGTCAATCAACTGTCTAATAACTCATAAATTCCGTTTCAATCTTTTATCGATAAATCGATTCCCATCTCTATCCCAAAGAGGTCAATGTGATTGCTCGGCCGGGGCTATTTTTCTCAATCAGCAAGCTTTCCCGCTTAATAATACTACTAGACTAGTTCCGCTATAATACACTTATACTGAGATTGATAATCTTCCTTTTAAAATAACGACTTGTAATAAAAATGGCGTACTTTCATTTGTTATCATTAATTTTATTGTTTTCGGAATTCGTTTACAAAAATCATTATATTTGAAGGAAAATGATTGAGTGCTTCCGCCATTTTGTAATAGCTGAATGCTCTTCAACTTAATTTAGTTTATTGGCTTTAAATGGCGCCAAAAGAGCACAGATTATTTAACCAATGTCACGTGGAATGCACAATTAATCGGGGCGGTCAAGATTGTAACCTTTTTAGTTAAGAAAAATACAATAGAAAATAATAAAATTATTCACCTGTAAAAAACAAAGATTACAAAATGAGAAAAAGAAAATTAAAACAAAATATAATTTTTATAAGTTATTTATTAATAGAAATTACATGGAATTTCATTTCTTTTATAATTCAAATCAGCTGTGTAGGGATATTATAGTTGGTATTAAAATTACCTTTTTCATTAAACAGACTTTTTAACGAAATATATTTTTTAAATAAAACGAAGGGATCAAGATACGCGCCATAATTATAATGCGTGGAACATAAAAAAAAATCTGCTTTATATTGTTAAGAATGACATAACACTAACAACTTTGAATAAACATAAACTTTACAGTTTGATTATTATTCCAGTAAGCAAGCATCATACTTATCGCTGTATTGTACACACATACACATACAGCGTCTCCTATTGATTTAACCATATTCATACCGAATCATGAAATACGAAGACCAAAGAATTGAAATTTTTTGCTACCCAATATACAAATTGGTGCAGTGGATAAGTTGGCAACTGGCCGTAGCGCTTGCGGTCTTGGTTTTGATCTCCACATATGACATATTATAATTACGGTCGGACTAAAATCCAGATCCGTTGTGTGGTTCCGTCGATTTCCCCTATGAACAAAAACATATAAATACAGATGTACATATTTTTTGTATCTGTTTGTGGAGCTCCACATTTAAGGCTCCTAGATCTCTAATCTCCGATCTCCGGTTGTCTGGCACTATTAATCATCAGCCTCTGTAGCTCTTTTCAGATGGTCCTTTCACCTTCCAATCTCCCAATCATAACAACGTAAAGACTCTTTGAGTTCTATCAACAGCTTCAATCTCAGTTTGTTTGTCTTTCATAGTTATTCAAAATTAATACCCTACAAGTATATGCGTAGAATGTCCTCAGAAACCATAAACCGAAAATATAATATGAGTGGTTCAACATAGGAAACCTAGTATTATTCGACGACCTTGCAAACAGACAGGATAAACGAGAGAATTAAACAGTCACAAGTTTGAACAATGGTCAATTACGAAGAGATAAGACTTTATAGTTGCAATTGTAGGCAATAAACACGAAGCGACCAAGTTTGGTGCTTAAAAAGTTTTTTATTAGGTAGCGACTGTTTGAGAGTGATTTTGAGTTTTAGTTTCATCCCGTACATATTAATAAAAGGGTTCTTTTATGTGCAAACAATTGAGATATGATGGTTCAAATTTACATTTTGTACGTAAAAACTCTTTCATTGCGAATTACTTTTTTAAATAAAAACTTTTTATATTCTTAGTGGCTAGTTTGTCACCAAATCTCATAATGTATCTCATCATATCTCATTTAATACTTTTTTTTAAATTTAAAATAACGATATAAATCATAAAAAAGTATAATTTTTATCGACAATGCTCCCACAAAAAAGAAATAGCAAAACGCGTTGCTCTGTCGGAGACACAGAGCACAATACTAAGTCGGAGACAAGTGCGTTACTGCCACACAAATCAAATATTAATATCGTCAAGCACACGCACACACAGCGTTTCGCTAAAATGTGTTGAACGATCTACGGCTAGTTTTACGAGCAAATAATGTTTCAACTACCCTCATTTGTATCTAATTTATATCGTTTTTTAAAAATATAGATAATTTTTGGTCTAAAGTATTTATTATAAAAAGCGGTAACGACATTTTTAATGCACGTGTTTTATTTTATTTCGTTGAAAAAAAACCTATGTTAACAGCATAAAGAGGAAAGTTTTAATTTTTTGTTTGTTTGTAAAGAATAAATTTATAAACAAAATGTGTACTGATTTCAAAATTTCATTTTCCAGGACTGTATGTCATGTTATCAGTTGATTATATATTTCTTTACATTTTTTGGTTCGAAAACATTCGAAAACATAATATTATACAAAACATTTGATTTAGTGTTTTTTTTTTTAATTTATAAACTCAAACACTCCTGGATCGATTTTGAAAATTCTTACACTTGTGCTATGATATCACCGAGTTAGCATAGACTTTATTTTTGCGGGATTTTTGATTGATTCAGCATTTGAACTAACGCCTAACCTTGAGTTTTTTAACGAAACAAAGTGGTCAAAATCATGTAGTCCTCGCTTGTAAAGCTGCGGTTATAAGCTAGTGATAGAATAAAATAAATATCATAAATTATGAAAGATATCGCGTTAAAGAGATATACAGCTAATGAAATACCTAATTCCCCATTTATCGCCCACGACAGCTACTAAATTTCGACAACAAATAGTGTATACATGGAATCAGTTCTTGCGATAAATAACCATCGTTAGCCGCGAATATTATTTATGGCTGGGCTAATTTAAACGCGAATGTTAAAATTGTCGAGGGAACGTACATTACTGTGTCTCAATTTTTCGGGTAAATTATTGATAAAAACTTTTTTTTTGAGTCTAATTGGTGATTATTTGATTTCGTAAATTAGTTATTTATTACATTATGTGATATTCTATAAACAGCTACGTACATATTACTCATAATACATACGTATATTATAGACATAATATAATCACTAATTTAGAATAGTTTCACTTGAATCAGTCAGTCAGCTCAGCCTATTGCAGTCCACTGCTGGACATAGGCCTCCCCAAGTTCGCGCCAGACATCCCGGTTTTCCGAAATCCTCATCCAGCCTACACCGGCAATCTTACGTAGATCGTCGGTCCAGCAGGCCGGAAGACGTCCCACACTAAAACGACTGAAAAATGAAGACAT
This sequence comes from Melitaea cinxia, assembly GCF_905220565.1. Taxonomy (NCBI): domain Eukaryota; kingdom Metazoa; phylum Arthropoda; class Insecta; order Lepidoptera; family Nymphalidae; genus Melitaea; species Melitaea cinxia. Next base: position 10,136,161 of record NC_059416.1, read on the forward strand.
ATAGACTGAAATTGAAGAACTGTCACTTGAATACTTAAGAAATATTTTAATGTCTTTTAAACAGAAGTAAAGTGGTTAGTTGATAGGGAGTAATCAATTTTGTTGATAGACTTAAATTTAAAAAGTTTACTTCTTATACTCGACGACTTTATCTTATTTTAGATTTTTCAATTACGGGACTACGAGAGATATATGTGTGGCCTGTATAAAAATATTTAGTACAACAAACAACAGTTTATGTAACTAACGGGGTAACCAATTTTAAACATTTATTTTTAAACGTAGAAAACAAGTCAAGGGTTGAAATGAATCAATAACAAAAAATCTAAACATGTATATATATATATATATATATATATTAAAGATCGTCATAAGAAAGATTTCTTTTTCTTTTTGATATTCATTCGTCAAATTCAACTTTAAATTGAGAGTTCTTCCACTAAGTACCACAATTATCAAACGCACAGAAAGAGATAAAAAACCTCTCGATCACCTTGTATTAATATTCAGTTCTCGATATGTACGTTTCTTTTATTTGTATTTTTTTGTCATCATTTTATCTCTAATTAAATATAAAATTGCTAGGTAGTGTTTTATATGATATGGGAGGTTTAAATTAAAAAAAAAAATACAAAGAGATCTTCAGTATTTTAATCTGTATATTAGAATTAGTAAATGTGCATAATTTTTTTCGTAATTTCATCACTTTTTTGTATCGTTTTTTTGTGGTGTACAATAAAGAGTATTTATTATTATGATTATATTGTTATGCTGTATAATTTTTTTAATAAGTTATCATAACATAGTTTAATTATTAATTTTGATGAGTCATATTCTAACCTGAAGCAACGAGCAAGCAACTATATATTAAATAGGTACCTACCCCATGCGGTAATCGAATCGACCTACAAACTAGAACTTTCATCACTAAACCAAAATACTTAGTCGTATCAAGGGCACAGAAAACAGCAGGAATAAAATCATTACACTCTTGCTATTACGATGAACTAACTTCCAATAAAATTTGAACGAAGATAAAACTTTCCAAACCTTCGTCATTGCCAGCAAAGTGAGCGATGCAGAGAAACAAGATCGAGAAAAGACAATAAAAAAACAAACACAAGACATTAAGAAAAAAACAAACATATATTTCATAAGGAACAACAAAGGGCACGATTCATGTTATTCGATGTAAATAATATAATTTTATTTAAAAATAAACAACAATTTTCAAGATAAAAGCGATTACGACGACCGTCAATAACGTTCTGTCGTTTTTATAACGATCTAAATCTCTTTTATATTTCGTTAATGTTTGATGATATGTATTCGGATTTATTAACTGTTTTATTTATTGTGAAATCGTGTTTTTTATACATTATTACGTAGGTATTTTTCTTTAATCTATACCAATAAAGTCGAATTATGTTTGCTTTCTTTGGTGTCGTTAGTTTTATTCGCTTAGATGCTAATAAATAAAATAAAAAACTTGTAATGATACGTTATATATCATACATATGAAAGATAACTTAAAATGCTAGCATAGTTTTATAATATAACATTCATACGCCAAAAGATACATACATAATGTAAGGATGTTTTTTTATTTATTTATGCTACTAGGTCGGCAAGCAAGCGTACGGCTCACCTGATGGTAAGCGATTACCGTAGCTTATAAACGCCTGCAACACCAGAAGCGTCGCAAGCGCGTTGCTGACGTTGCTGAAGTTACAAACGTTTCGTATCGAACGTCTTTCTACAATCGTTAACGCCTCGGCGTAAGTGATTTTAAGTTGATAGCCAAGTTGACACGTCTGAGTCAAACGCTTATTCTACAACGTCTTTAGAAAAAACTGATACTTTAGTCTATGATGAGCGTTTTTACGAACGTCAAACTAACGTCAAAGTCACAACGTCGTTATATATAAAATTATAAATTGTTAATAAAACTAAACATTTTTGAATATCATATCAAAAATTGACCGCTCCAGCGGGATTCGGACCCGCGTCTCCGACTGACCGTGTCGGCGCTCTAGCCAATTAAGCTATGGAACGATGTACCCGCTAGAGCGAAATTTTTGATATGATGATTTTTATTTTCGGTTTAAGCGAACCGTGGCGCCGTCTATAGTGAGTTCTTTACAGAGACCCGTAACTATTCAAAGTTTCATATTACAATGAAAATCTTTGACAGGAGACGACACCATGCTATTTTTAATATGTACGATTTTATTTTTGTGTTACCCTCACATTAGGAATTCTAAACATTTTTGAATATCATATCAAAAATTGACCGCTCCAGCGGGATTCGAACTCGCGTCTCCGACTGACCGTGTCGGCGCTCTAGCCAATTAAGCTATGGAACGATGTACCCGCTAGAGCGAAATTTTTGATATGATGATTTTTATTTTCGGTTTAAGCGAACCGTGGCGCCGTCTATAGTGAGTTCTTTACAGAGACCCGTAACTATTCAAAGTTTCATATTACAATGAAAATCTTTGACAGGAGACGACACCATGCTATTTTTAATATCTAAGATTTTTATTTTTGTGTTACCCACATTAGGAATTCTAAACATTTTTGAATATCATATCAAAAATTGACCGCTCCAGCGGGGTTCGAACCCGCGTCTCCGACTTTCCGTGTCGGCGCTCTAGCCAATTAAGCTATGGAACGATGCACCCGCTCGAGCGAAATTTTCGATATGATAATTTTTAATTTTCGGTTTAAGCGAACCGTGGCGCCGTCTATAGTGAGCTCTTTACAGAAACCCGTAACTATTCAAAGTTTCATATTACAATGAAAATCTTTGACAGGAGACGACACCATGCTATTTTTAATATGTACGATTTTATTTTTGTGTTACCCTCACATTAGGAATTCTAAACTTTTTTGAATATCATATCAAAAATTGACCGCTTCAGCGGGATTCGAACCCGCGTCTCCGACTGACCGTGTCGGCGCTCTAGCCATTAAGCTATGGAACGATGTACCCGCTAGAGCGAAATTTTTGATATGATGATTTTTATTTTCGGTTTAAGCGAACCGTGGCGCCGTCTATAGTGAGTTCTTTACAGAGACCCGTAACTATTCAAAGTTTCATATTACAATGAAAATCTTTGACAGGAGACGACACCATGCTATTTTTAATATGTACGATTTTATTTTTGTGTTACCCTCACATTAGGAATTCTAAACATTTTTTTTTTTGAATATCATATCAAAAATTACATCGTTCCATAGCTTAATTGGCTAGAGCGCCGACACGGTCAGTCGGAGACGCGGGTTCGAATCCCGCTGGAGCGGTCAATTTTTGATATGATATTCAAAAATGTTTAGAATTCCTAATGTGAGGGTAACACAAAAATAAAATCGTACATATGTTAATAAAACTATTTAAAGCCACTAACCCCGAGGAAGAAGAAATTGTTATTAAATTATTAAGTGTTTTATGCGTAATCGAAATAAGGTAAAGTTCTTCTTATATTTGGTTTATAATTATTATATCACAGTGTTTATTTTAAACATTACTGTCTGTAGAAAAACTCGAAATGTTATGATAACATGATTCTGAATAGGAATGAAAGATATCTTGGAAGAATATTAGGTGTTAAATCTTTGTAGTTTTAATTTTAAGAATTGGTTAGGACTTGTTCTTATCGTTTCGTTAGATGTCATGTTCATTAATTTTATATTTTTTCTCTTTTCTCTTAAATTGTAATTTACATTTTCAGAAATATTGTGCTGCCACGTATATAATATTATATGTGGATAACGGCGCTGATAAACTTTTATTATGCAATTGTTTGTGGCGACATCTATTACGCGAAATACGAACGACTACGAAACTACGTAATTAGAGAAAACTGACGTATGCTACATCGCGCTATCAAAGTTTTCAAAGTGATTAAGTATATATACAAGATCCCGACAACAACCGTTGGGGGCGTTAGCCCGCCAGACACAACACCTGTCTGGTCGGAGGATCCTCCCTTTGCGATGGCGGACGAGGAACTGAACACCTTGTTTCTCACACATTACCAAACTGGTGACCCCGAGCATGAACATCAGCGCAACCTTCATCGTCATCATCACTTCGTCAAGCTTTCGAGCAGCAAAGAAGCATCCAGCATCTACGGCTTCAGCCAGCATCTACGGCTACTACGGGTATCCTGACCACCAGCATGCAGCGGACGCGCATTCCTGGTCATCACCCACAGCCTTCTCAGCGACTTTGGCACAGCATACTGCACTTCGGCCGGTCAGCAAGCAGAGACGCACTTCTCTCCTGGTCGACGCAGCAGCAGCCACTACGCAGCACTGCACCACTCCGACTCACTGGAGCATATGCAGCATCACCGCAGACAGTTCCGACTCACCGTGAACTTTGCGGCATCTGGTTCCGACTCATTGGAACATTCCACTGGCCCGGCAAGCATCACAAGATGAATGGACGACTTAACCTGCTATCGACCTCCGGTCTCGGAGGGGAGTGATGTGGCGACATCTATTACGCGAAATACGAACGACTACGAAACTACGTAATTAGAGAAAACTGACGTATGCTACATCGCGCTATCAAAGTTTTCAAAGTGATTAAGTATATATACAAGATCCCGACAACAACCGTTGGGGGCGTTAGCCCGCCAGACACAACACCCGTCTGGTCGGAGGATCCTCCCTTTGCGATGGCGGACGAGGAACTGAACACCTTGTTTCTCACACATTACCAAAGTTTATTGTCCTAAATAAAATAAAATAAAATCTTAAAAATTAAGTGGTTTATATGATGGAATATAGATCTTTAGCAAGCCCAGAACAGTTCGCAGCATTACTGGAATTCATGGAAAGGGAAAAAAATTCCACGAAGAGAAAAGGAAAGGTTGTGATTAGAATTGCGAAGGATAGCAATGGAAGAAAGCCAAAATGTAATTTTAAGTCGTTTAGTTGGTACTAGACAATTTGATACAAATTTTACTATTTTTTACAAGTTGAGACCATCATCGCTACCTCCGACAAACACTATTCCTTAAAATGTCTAATGTAGTGATAGTGGTCTCAGCTGAGGGCTATAAACAATTTCAAATTGCCTGCAATATCAGAGGAACAATTAATTTTTGTTTGTATACAACAAATCCTATTTTAATTTATACTTAAAATGTAATAATGAAACTAATATTTATGAACAATAACTGTAGCTAATTGATTTTTATGTAAAGTAACAAATAATACCTAAAATGTAGGTTTTGAGTGAATTGTAAATAAAAAGTATTAATGACCGAAAAATCCTTTCTTTCCAACTGTGCATGCCACGAATATCATCAGTGATTTAATAAAACAATAATAAACTTATTTTTAATAATAATAATGTTTTATTAATTATTTTATATTTAAGTAGGTACATTACATTGAACATAAAATTAACTGGATATTTGCAAAATACTATCATTAACCTATTAATCATATGTAGGTAAATGATAAATTGAATATGAAGGACTTACATAAAAGTTACGTACGACGTACGAAGTTAAGTACGACGCGTTGGCGCAACGGTAAATGCACTGGCTGTTGCGCTAGCGGTTGCGGGTTCGATTCCCGCTCACGACAGACATTTATATCGACCATATAGATGTTAGTCGTGGTCTGGGTGGTTGTGTTTGTGTATTGTATGTGTTTCCGGACCCCTAACACAGGAGAAAGTCCTACTGGGGGATCCGTTGAGTGTGAAGCGTTTATTAATTCTTATAAAAAAAGAATAAAAGTTCGTAACTAGACAATGTAAATAAAATCTTATTAACTTAAAATTACTATAACCTATTCAATAACAACTCAGTATGGCTCTTCCAAAATCATCATGGCTAAATGCTGAATATAGTTTAAAATTATCGTAAATACACAATTCTCGGTCCTAACACAACTCTTTCATATTATCATAATAGACGCCATTTTGTAACACTTACTACTGGGTTTCGGCAATCTTTTAGCTATCGTTCAAAAATTTCGACATCGTTTCGCTAACGCTTGTCAAAACTGTAACATGGCTACCATTTGTATGGGATGTAGTGATCGTCGTTGTAGAAACGATTCCATTTCGTTGTAACATTTTGAACGAGTAAACTTGTCTACAAATTTTCTATTCGTTTGTTGTGATCACGAGACTTAACGTTCAGATGATGTCATTCATATGATTAATTTTCTAATAGCGTTATCGATTATAGATTGTCAACTTGGCTAAGCCTGCTGGTCACCTTACTCACCAACAGGAACACAATACTGCTTGAAAACAGTATTATTTTGCTGTGATCTTCTGTAAGGTCGAGTTACTACCCCAGTCGGGCTGCTCCATATTTTGAGCAGGAAATTCCTGCTGTGCCCTACCTCAATTAAATTAGAACATCTCTTTTGTACCCAGTCTGTATATGAAGTAGAAAAAGTATTGTACTAAATAATAATAGTTAGTATGAGTATTATGTTAAGATATATTTCCATTTATTACAGCAAATTTGGCTGATCATCCTTAACACTGATTATACTAATAATCCATATATTCGTAGGATATACAGTCTGAACTCATTTTTTTTTTAACTAATTAATCTAATTAAACCCTTTGCATTAAGTAAATTTTGTAATTAAACCATTTGTCAAATTAGCAAAGGGATTTATTTTGAAAAAGTAATTTCGGTAAATCGATGCGAAAAAAAAATTAGACAAACAAAAACAGACTGTCCTTTTCATCTAATAAACCTTTAAGGAGTCTTTATACACTCCTCTTTTATTTCGAAGAATACAAATAAAAATATTTTAAAACACACTCATAAGCATTATGACACACAATTCAATCTCACTTTCACATATTAATACAATTTCAAGTTAATCTCTCGTATTTATTGTTTTAACCTTATTTTGAATGATTGCCCATTTTAACGAGAGGTTTTTTTTTCTGGTGATAAATTTTATTACATTTTTAATCTATATAAATAGAATGGTAGGTATCTTCCGTTATGTGTCACAGATAAGTATAAAATAAATTTCAATAAAATTTTCTGTTCTATTTTCTAAATAATAAAATTGCGATATTTTCATATAGTATAAAATATTTATACAAGCTTAAAAATTATTATATTTATATAGTTATTAAATATATAAAAAATAACGATTTTTACTAACGCCATGTGCTTAAAATGTTTAAGGTCGTATTTTTTTTTTATTTACACTCAACGGCCTCCAGTTCCTACTGGAGGCCGTTGAGTAAATGTTATCTCCTATATCCGGAAATACACACAATATACAAGCACAAACGCCCAGACCATGACTAACATCTGTACGGCCAATACAAACAATTGTCGTGTGCGCGGATCGAACTTTTGGTCGACGGTAGAAGAATTCTATTGAAAAAAGTTTTCTAAAGAATGATAAATCTTGTTATCAAATACTGTTTGTAGATGATAGTATTCTGTCAGAATTTTTTGAAGTGAAACTTTTTTAGAATCGATGTGATTTGAACCTCTATGCAACAAAACGAACATAAATGTATAGGAATGATATTGAATACATTAGGTTCTGCTTAAGACGCGTAAACGACGCTTACGACCTTTTTCACGAGACCATTCATCGTCGATAGAACAAATGAGCTTACCTTCCCACGAATTTTCAGAAGTTTCACTTCTGCCGTGTATGAATTGTACACACTCACACACACACACACACATACACTTCTTTTACTAACATATCATCTGATGATGTAAGATTATGGACATTGGTAGGATTCAGCGTATCGAAATCTACAATCCTAGATAGGTCTGGTCAAAGGTACAGAGCACTTTTTGGTTGGGCCTCTGTAATTGTTTTGTTTTGCTGTTGCACTTTCAAGTCTCACATTATTATATTGTATATAGCCTATGTTTTAAGTTATGTATTATGAAAAATCCTTAATAGAATTTAGAAATTAATTAATTGGATAATTTATTTTAGTTAAAAAAAATTTTTAATCTTTAAATATCTTTATAGTAATGTATTAAATCAATAATCTTATTAAAATAATACTAAACAAAATTGTCTTTTTTTCATTAATTAATTTATTTATATTAATTAATAATTAAGGTAATTAAAGTCTATGCATATTCAAGAAAAGATTCAAACTGTAATAATATTTTAGAAGGAAATGAAGTATTAGAATTCTAGCCATTGCAATCCTCTCAAAGTAAAAGTAATATAATTTTATGGGTACAGTTTTGCCAAATATTTCCGACACTTTATTATTGGACAAGTTTGAATCATTTTTATTCTGTTTACGTTCGACCTCTTTTAAGTAATACAATCTCTTTAGCAAATAACCTCTGAAGAAAGAAGAATTAGGACGATAATTTCCAAAATATGTTTTTTTTTTTAATTTTTGTGTTTATGTCAAATGCTTTAATTTTATCTGTTTTTTTTTTTTGGAGTTTATGGTCTGGTATCTAGACCTTGAGGCCAAAGTGTTCTGTTTTATTTTTATTTTTAATGCTTAATAGATTTAAAATATTTTATTTTAAATATGTTTTTATTTTGTGTCGATAATAAAAAACTATTAGCAGCTAGATTCAAAAATAAATATAGATATACTGACCCCGCAAAGGTTGTTTTCCCATATATTTTATTAACCTTCTTAATCCCCCCCCCATTTAAATTAGGGGAATGAAAAATAGATTTCAGACCTATCCGATATGCACACAAAATTTCATAACATTTTATTAACCCTCTTAACCCAACCCCATTAATTTAAGGGGTATGAAAAATAGATATTGTTCGATTCTCAGATCTACCCGAAGTGCACACAAAATTTCATGAAAATCGGTCAAGCCGTTTCGGAGGAATTTAACTACAAACACCGCGACACGAGAATATATATTATATATAAGAAAGATAAAATATTTAATTTGTTTTTCAATGTTAAAGAAAATCATTTATTTTTTTCTTATAAAATTAGTTTTTACAAAATTAAATTAGTTTTTTTAGGTTTGTATATAAATTTTTAAATTAAAATTAGTTTTTTTTAGGTTTGTATATAAAACGCTTAATTGTAATTCGTTTTGAATTAATATTTCTTTTATTCTTTGTTAATAAAATGGTGTATAAAAATAGAAAATTTGTATCACCATATTTATTCCATGACATTAAAAAAAATTAAAACAAAACTAATCCATTAATAAATCTAGCACATATATAAACTTTTTCCCTGGGTTTTAAAAATATTCGTATCGTAGTTATTAAATTTTCCCGTTTACAAAACTGGAATATCTGTGTATGAAACGGCTCAAATAGAAACCAGAAAAATTCTCGACGAGACGTAAACCTTAATACTTATCCTATTACAGGCAGACGCTCGATTTTATTTACGTTGCTGAGATTTTAGTACATTGTCAGGTGTCCCGAATGCTCGCGGTTTAGTGATGGATCGTTTTCAGTTTATCGACAATTTACTCGATATTATTCGATTTGAAATCTATAATAACTAAAAACTGTATTAGAGATATATCAAAGACCTACAAACATTATACATCATTTTCAATTACATCCAAATATATTTTTATTAAAATTCTTAGATAAAAATATTCTTTAAATTTATTATTTCTTATTTAAATGAAAGTGACAAAATTTTTTCGTACAATAACGGAGAATTTATTAATGTGATGGTATGTATCATGCTAGCTGTATGTTTATATTTTTTTATAGTAAATATACAACCTACACAAAAAGTATTATTCAAGTTAGTGTGGTGGTTCGGAAGTAATGCGATGACACATTTTTTCTAATGCAAAATAAACCTAACCCAACATTATTTATATTATAATTTAAAATTCTTCTATAAAATAAATTATACAAATGTAAAACGAGATATAATTATAAGAATGTTGAGTTTTGTATTTATTTTCTGTTTGACATCTTCTTGCGGGTAAATAACATTAACTAAGTAAGTAAACCTCCCACGCAGAGCGACCCCGTTTTCAACTACTATGCTGACATTTAGAACTATATTGTAATAGTATTTTAATTAAATGTTTATTTTAATACTGTTCTGGTTTCTTTTTATTCATTTATTCTTTTTATGGTTTACAAGGTATCAAAAATAACACAAGAAATTTCATGTTGCATAATGAGTACAAAAAAATATATATACCGTCGAGATAACAACCTTCATTAAATTTAGAAGTGAAAAGAAGTATAAGTAATTTAGTTAACATCAATTAATTTAAAATAGAAATAATAAGATAATAATAATAAAAGTAACTAAAGTTTTAATAAAGTAGATTTTAGATTAGCACAGATTTTATTTCTAATGGTACGACGAAAACACTGAATTAAGTTTAAAAAAAATTCAATATGAACTTCCCTACGGGAAAAAAGACAAATTCTCTTGGATCTCATAGCCTCTCATAACTTGGTATGAGAATTTGGTCTGCAATTTTCCATGTTTTTGAGGTTTATGAGATTTTTTTTCCATATTTTACCTTTAAATTTTTTGAAATATATTTTAACATTTTATTTCAGTGTGAAGTCCGAAATTTAGAAGTTATATGCTGAAAACAAAACGTTCAATCATTATAAATTTACCATATCTAAGCTAAACTATTATCTAGCTTAAAAATTGAACCTTGAACCGAATAATATCCTTTAGCTATTAAATAATTTTAATACAAATTTCAAATTTATTTCTCGCCGATATTTTATAATATATATTTGATTTAATGTTTCATTTACAATGACAGTTATAAAATAAATCGATTAAACTCGATTAGAAAAATCGTAATCGCTGAAACGGTCCAACACTTTTCAGTTTATTGACGATTTTGATACCAGCTCGTGAAAAGATGGCGATCAACGAAGATTGCGGCCATTTATGGCTTTTGAGGTGAAGCCAAGCTATTATATTTTGATTAAACGTTTTATATTAGCCCATCTTGATTATTGTTATAAATTGCAATTGATATTTTCGATCGATTTGTGAAATGATATTGTAAATTAAAATAATTTAGTTACACGATTTTGGCTGTTCCGTTTTTGTACAAGCGAGACGCGATGACGACGGACAGTTGCTAGTTACTGAATTACAAAGATAGAAAAATTAAAATATGTTGCTTAAATAGTGTGGTTAATAAATAACGCGATAAAAAGTAGCCTATGTTCATCAGAGATAATGTCGGCTTCTAATGGTAAAAGATTTTTTCAAATCGGTCCAGCAGTTTCGGAGCCTTTTCGAAACAAACAAACAAACAAATCTTTCCTCTTTTAGTATAGAAGTATAGATTACTCATTGATAACGTAGCATTTTTGAGTTCATCCATTACAAACAAACAACAAAAGAATCTAATCATTCCTCATACCTCGTATTAATATTACATACAAGTAATATGAATACAGCTGATTTAATTCGTCTCTAGGTACCTTGAATTTGTAATAAACTAGCTACCCGTCCCGGCTTCGCACCGTTGCAATAACTATCAGTGTTCCTCTACTATATTATGCATGTATTATATACCTTCCTCTGGAATCACTCTATTTACTAAAGAAAATCACATCACAATACGTTGTGTGGTTTAAAATATCTAAGCATACAGACAGCGGGAAGCGACTTTATTTTATACTATGTAATGATACAGTTTTACTTTTGATGCGATTATTTAGACTTGCGTAGCTCTAAACGTAACAGCCTACTAATATCCTTTTTTTTGTCAAAAGCCCTTTCATGTTTGTGAAAGTAGGTCTAGACCTTAATTTGCCTAATTACTGCCTATTTACTTCAGTGCGGTTTCACGGACAATCTCTAAGAATTTCTTTCACAATATACGAGCTCAGGGCACAAAGTTAATTTGAAAAATAAACCTTGCACTTTTTATTACCAGTTTTAGTTAAAATGCTTAAGTCATCGACTGATTTTAAGGAATAACATGTTCCATTTATTACATCGTCTCGGCTCATGGATATTTTAATAATAATATCTGATTTATTACAGTACTATTTTTATTATTGAGTGGGTTTTTGTATACGCTTCAGCCTGTAATATCCCACTACTGGGCATAGGCCTCTTTTCCCCACGTAGGAGAAGGATCATGGCTTAATCCACCACGCTGCTCCAATGCGGGTTGGCGGATATATTCCCTACTATGATTAACGATCGCTATCAGGGGTACATGATAACAACCGGGACCGACGGCTTCACGTGCTCTCCGAGGCACGGTGAGGAGACCCACAAGGACTGCACAAACACCCAGACCACGGCAAACATCTGTATGGCCAATACAAATATTTGTCATGTGCGGGGATCGAACCCGCAACCGCCAGCGCAACAGGTACAATCTATGGCTGTAACCGTTGCGCCAACGCGGCACCAGTTATAGGTTTTGTATAATTATCATATATCTTGCTCAAAATTTGAAGCAGTCCAACTGCAGAAATATCTCAAACTTACACAAGATCGCGCCCAAATGAAGTTCTGGAGTAGCAATGTGTTCCTGTCGTGAATAAGGTAGCCAGAGTTTGTAGGGAAGGTCGATCGTAGACTCTGCAATGTGTTTGTTATACTCTTGGTATTGCAGGCGTCCATATCTACGTTTCGGAAACGACCACCATACGTTCGTTTGACTTCTTCTCTTACATTCTTCTGGTATAATAATAATAATAAATACTCTTTATTGTACACCATAAAGAAACATTATAACAAAAGTGATACATGAAAAGAAAGATGTACAAAGGCGGTCTTATCGCTAAGAGCGATTTCTTCCAGACAACCTTTGGGCATAGGACATAGCGAAGAAAAAGAGAAGCGGTAGGGAAGTGTACAAACAGTTGATAAAGAATTGGCATATAGTTAACAAGCAGTACGATATTAATAGAAGTAAATATACATATACACATACATATACACACAATATACATACACATACATATATACAAATAAATATATACATATATACTACATAAACAAATACTACATAATATATGGTATAAAAAAATACTTTACTACTTTTTTTTATCTTCCGAACTGTGTTAATGTGTGATATGTGTACATAGTAATTCGAGACAAATACTTCAACGTACACCGACTTGAATCATATAGACAGATAACCTTAAAAGAGTCTCGGCGAGATGCTAAAGTCTTGCCTACAACCATGGGCTTTTGAAATCCTTGAAGACTGTTTAGAAAGAGATGATCAGCAACTGAATTCGATATGATGACATAAGTAAACCTGAACTAGACGTACGGTCGGAAGTTACGATGAGATAATTGTTTACAGTGAGACAAAAAAAAGTACTAAGGTACCTGGCAAGCATCGCAATAGCCTCTTCTTATAGAAGAAAAGTTGGAGCTAATAACAAGGACATATACAAAGACCAATAATATTTTTCCAAATACAATATATCAGACCTGAGAGTGGGTCTTGCCAGTTAACAGCTGAAATTGATTTTTTTTTTTCGTAATATGATTTTGATGAGCATATTTATTTCTATGTTATAAAATATCATGACACGTCTCACATAAAGAATGTGAGTGAAACCGTTAAGGACTCATAGCACGTCATAAAAGTTAGCTGTAAATTTTTCCAAGGCGACTACGTGCAAGTAAATGTAATAAATCAACAATTCAATCAGGGCGTTTAGTTCGAAATATTTATTTCCCAATATCGGAGCTGAAAAGTTCATAAACCGAAAATACATTTACGACACAATAAAATCGGATGTTCTAAATAACTTGACCGGAAAATAAAAAATATTTATATGACTTTTGTATGTATCCTCCACTAAATATATAACGCTATACTCGTAGTACCAATACTTTGCATTATTGGTACATAATTCTTAAGTTTTGCTTTCACACTTACAGATTTTTTTTTTAAGTTTTTGTCCACTATAAAGCAGGATAGTATAAAATAAGTATATAAATTAATATCATGTCCATATATGCTGTACAAATTTTGGAGCAGACCTATTGGGGAAGTATTTATTTATTTATTTATACTTTATTGTATACCACAACTACATTTTAAACAATAAATACATAAAAAAACATTTACAGACAGTGAAGTACAATGGGCGGACTTATGGCTATTTAGCCATTTCTTCCAGACAACCCAAGTAAACAACCTTAGAGAATATCACAGCTAAATAATACTGCTCTCAAGAAAAGATGTGTTCTTGTGGTGAGTAAGCTGGCAAAGGCTCTTCGAGAGAGTCGGCAACGCATTTGCGATGCTTCTGGTGTTGCAGGTGTCTTTAGGCTAAGGTAACATCTTACCATCAGGGCCACTTGTTTGTGTACCTATTCTTCTGGACTGAAATATCATAATGACATACAACTAACTAGGTAAAAGTCCTCTTCATACAGAATATAAGTAATGTGTAACTGATGATTTTTAAAAGAGAAACTGCTGAGTTTCTTTCCGATTCTTCTCAGTCAGAGTTTACATTCCATATCAGTGGTAGTTTCACATCTTTTACAGTAAAAACATTAATTTAATTAGTGGATACTAAGTAAAGTTTAATAATCGATTGAACAACAACTGATTTGGACAAAACCTTTATCCTCTTTTTCATTTTCCTTTTCTATTTATATTTATATATGCATTAAATATCTAAATCTAAAACAATCAATCAAGCTTTCCCTTACCATCAGATGAACTGTAATTTTGTTTGCCCGAATGCTAGTAATCTGGATATTATTAAAAAAAAAAAAACAATTTGAATAACTATTATACTTATGGCGGAAGTTTCAAAGTTATGGCACATTATTTTCCTAGCTCAGATTTAGCGGATGAGCGTCCTACATTTAAGATGACTTAGCTGAAAGGAATCGTAAATGGAACGTCAATATTTTTTCACTTAAGTTATGGAGTTTTCGGATATCGGCAAGATTATGGTAATAAATAGTCTAAGTTGTTTTTTATAGATATAACGAAGTACGCCAAGTCTGAGATGCTTAATGGCATGGCAGATTATGAGTCCACTTAGCACATCCATCAGGTATAATTCCTAACCTAATTTCACCAATTCCTATACCAAATGTGGCATGGAAAGTTATTTAGTTACTGAAAATGATGGATATATGTCAGCTACGATACGCCAGCCCACTAATGGACTTTGACAATTTTTCTAGAAAAATACATTAAAAAAATTGTATAATATTTGGGTATTTAAACGTCGATACGTTGAATAAATATCAACCCAAACGTGTAATTTTAAGGTCATTAACCTTCTTGTATGTATTTTTTTCTGGCAGGTTCGTTACAAAATAAGCGTTTCATTACTTGAATTTTAATGTAAAGTGTTACCAAAATCGTATCAGCATTTTTTTCCACAAAGGAAGCAATGTTAGTTTGTCTCACATATTCCAACAATATCAGTTAAAAACCCTCAAAAAGTATATACCTAACTATTTATATCCATCAAATGTATCCGTGTCTCAAAACACGAACTTCTTAACGATACGCCCATTCAACTTTAACTTATATTATGAGGTTATTAGGCAAACTCATAGCCATCTCAAGAAAAGTGAAAATCTGAAACTTATTTTCATATGCTTTAGGATTATTTTCGGTTCTCATGAACTTTGTGGAATATTACTATAATACTCCTCTTTATGTTTGAACATAATGATCGTAAGCGTTGGAAGGTTTTTCAAAGATTCGCTGAAAGGTCTTAGGCATACCATATTTAAGTAAGTTGATACCTGTGATTTCAATATTCTTTTGGAAACTTGCTGACATGGAATAAAGTGATCTGTGTATTAAACATTTAAGATTATCTAAGAAACTCTTCGAAAAGATCTCTTTAGAAACTTTCTGATTTTTCACGATCTTTAGATTAAAAAAAAAATCGGATTTCTCATCGTAACTGATAGGTATCATAAAGTTACCATAACATTATTTGAGGGAGATGTTTGTTTAGCTTTCAGACAGTTTAATACACTTATAGCATAGATCAATCACAGCAAATATTTAGCCAATTATAAGTACTATATTGGGTATTGTATACTAGCCGTGTCCCCCGGTATCACACGCGTTAATTTGAGGAGAAAAATAGCCTATAGCCTTGCTTAGAAAATGGGCTATAGGGCTATCCAACATAAATAAACAATAAACTAACTTATTAACCGACTTCCAAAAAAGGAGGAGGTTCTCAATTTGACTGTATTTTTATAAATGTTTGTTACTTCAGAACTTTTGACAGGGTGGACCGATTTTGGCAAAAAAATTTAATCGAAAGATGGTGCGTGTTATTTGGTCCCATTTAAGTTTATTTGAGATCTAACAACTACTTTTCGAGTGATATCTAATAATGCGTTTTTACTTGACTATTTTTTCGCCTACCTAGGTTGTATTACTTGTCGATGTAATTGAAGTCAGTTTTTTTTTCGTTTACGAGCAAATACAATTATAAGCTTTATAATATATGTATAGAATATGTATGAAGTGAATAAGAATATAAAAATTTCTTTGCTGGGTGAGGATTTCTCTCTATATAGACGGAGGTTTTAAATTTAACGCACGATGTGTGGTTACGGCACTATAGAATTTAGCCACCCCCTCTATTCCCGTGGGTGTCGTAAGAGGCGACTAAGGGTTAACACAGTTTCACTACCACACTGGAACTTAAAAAGCCGACCTATGGCAGGATAACCGTCCAACGGCTGGATTTGAAATACATATGTCAAAGACGGGCAGCAGCGTCTTCGGCGCGACAAAGCCAGCCCTGTGGTCACCAACCCGTCTGCCCAGCGTAGTGACTATGGCCAAAACACATGAGTTCTCTCCATTTTTGGCGCGAACTTGTGGAGGCCTATATCCAGCAGTGGACTGTAATAGGCTGAAATGATGATGATGATGATTTAAATGTAACTGTCCACGCTACTTCATTGCAGGTGAGCAAATAATTTCCCTACCATAAATAATGATAGTTGTCAACTGTTTGTAATATCATCTGGAACCTACTGCCATACGCCAAAGTAAGATATGGACCTCCACAAGAACAAACGTCTAGAAACAAAAACACCATACCTTACTACGTCACTAGAAACTATATATTGAAATATATATATATATATAAATATATATATATATATATAATATAAATATATATATATATATATATATATATATATCTGTCGGATTAAGAAATTAACTTACCAATGCCTTAGAACAGTTGTCGTGACTGTGTACCTTTTTTAACTTTGTATCTCGTGATTTATAAGAAATAATTTTAAAATTGACTAAATTATCAGACATTTATTTCTTTTACGATTTGTTAAGCTCTCAAAACGCTTTACAAAGACAGAATCCTAATATTTATCTTGGCACCATATCTTCAGATCGTTTAGCGAATAATATTTTATATAACAAAACTTCAATCTTATAAGAAAAAAAAATTATTACGAATACCTGCAAAGAGGTTTAAATTTTCTACCTGAATTTCAATTTTGTAGGCTTATCTGTGTGATTTGTGTTTGAAAATGAAGGTAAAAATACCTAAAGAAACTTTCAGTCTTATAATTTTAAATTTATACTTATTTATTATGCTACTTATAACTTAAACTATTTATTCCAGAGCTTATTCATATTTTAAAAAGCATTGCCGCCACATTTGAAAGGTCGTTAGTACTTCATGGAATCAAATAGGTCTTAGTTTAAAATTCGATTACGCTCTAGTAGTGATGGAGCGGATCTTATATTGACAACCGGTGAACATTTTTTATTATCTATGTCCATAGTTATGCATTTCTTTACTACTTCTTACTTCTTACTTTTTTAAATTTATTTTTCATATTATAATAATTGTTTGTACCGTAATATTGAAATAAATAGTTTTTAGCACTTGTTTTTACCTTGCAGGTAAAGTTTCTTAATGACCATTTTGTACATAACTACTGTGTTTTTTTGACATGTTTAAATATTGTTATGAAAGTTTTTTTTTGTTTAAAAAAAGAAAGATAAAATAGTTGCTCGCATCATTCGCTTCAGCCTGTAATATCCCACTGCTGAGCATAGGCCTCTTTTTCCATATATTAGAAGGATTAAAGCTTTATCCACCACGCTGCACCAATGCGGGTTGGCGGATATATTCCCTATTACGAGTAACGATCACTATCAGGTGTACGTCATAACAACCGGGACAAGGACTGCACAAACACCCAGACCATGCTTAACATCTGTATGGCCAATAAAAATGTTTGTCATGTGCGGGGATCGAACCCACAACCGACAGCGCAACAGCCACAAACCAGTGCTATGACGTTGCGCGAACGCGTCGTCGATAAAATAGTACATGAAATTAAATTACGACAGTGAGACGAAAATAATTTAAATTTAAGTTGCAGTTTGTACGCAAATAATCGTAATATTTTAAAGAGCCAAGTCGCGGGAAGTGTACTGAAAATTTAGGCGCCGTCTTTATAAACAGAATTTAGTGCAACTCACAGTCGGTAGCGTTTGAAATATTTGTGTTTGATCGCAAATAAAAAAAAAAAACATCTTCAATTTATTTCGACTAGCAATACAACGGATATAATCGGAAGAATAACCAATTTATTTATTTAAAGAATGCTTGTTAGCAAAGCATACAATAAGAACTTGTGGAGGCCTATGTCCAGCAGTGGACTGTATAGGCTGTAATGATGACAATAAAAATTAATCTATAATATACGTACATTTGTTTCATGAGTGACTGCATCAAAAAATTCTAATTAAGTCTCATTATCTCATTATTATCATTAAACTTAAACGAGGCCTCATGACAAGCATCAGCTTTCGATTACAAAAATCAAAATCGATTCACCCGGTAACATTTGACTGTACAAACATTTTCCCGCCATCAGCTGTACACATGTGACGTAGAGCAATGACCGACGCAGAATACGTAAACATTTATAAACAAAAATTGTATTTTTAACTCATTTTTGTAATGTGTTATGCTCATTGCGTACTTTGTTACAGCACTCTTCCACACAAACATTATTATCTGAACTATTAATAAATTATTGTAAATTTTTATATTTTTATGAGAGCACAATGGGAAATACCTTGCTGAAAATCTGGAGCAGAAAAGTTTTAATCCTTCTTCTTAATACGATAACTGTAAATATTTAAAGTCATTTACAGTGCAGTACATAATTATATGTATTTATTAACTAATAAAGTTCATATTAAAAGGAGCCTATAGTCCTTAGTAGACTCTATTTCAATTATTTTCGACTCTTGTGGATAAAATAATTGTTTTCTTTATAATCAATAAATCTTTAATATACACAGATAAAATTATAATAGTGTATACCTATGTAGTTTAAATAATTAATTTTCATAACTTATTGTAATTGGTGACTATAGACTGTATACATGAGTTCGCACCATTTTTGGCGCGAACTTCTGGAGGCTATGTCCAGCAGTGGACTGCAATAGGCTGAAATTATGATGTACCAAAATATCATTTTTTACAATTTTTGTCTGTCTGTCTGTTTGTTCCGGTTAATCTCTGAAACGGCTGGAGCGATTTTGACGGGACTTTACTGGCAGATAGCTATATTATATTAAGGAGTAACTTAGACTACATTCATTTTAGTTTATTTTTTAATAACTTTGCGAACTGAACAATGACTTTTTTGTTAAATTCCACGCGGACGAAGTCACGGGCACTGCTAGTTTTAAATGTTAACGTTGGTACGTATGTATTGTAACGTTGGTATTTCTCAAATATTTCTACGTTTATGTTATAGGTATAAGTTGTAGTTTTACTAACTACATCTATAAGACTAGTGTTCTTTTATGAATACATGATACTCCACATAATATTATTTTATTTTTATATATCTTCGCTTTACATTTCATACAATTTTAGCTTTTAACACAATATAATAAGGTTTACATTATCTTGAATAAAAGTATTCCTTAGCGGTTTACTGAAAGGGTTGATAGTACGTTACTTTTTACTATAGCCAGTGTCGCCTGTTTACTCGATAAAAATTATAAAATGAATCTTATATAAAATTTTCAATGCTTAACATATATTTTATTATAAACATATACCGTTATTATGTTCATCGTCTTTTCTAAGATACTGTACAGAATTTCTCTCGACAATAATATAATTGAGAAAGTAACTTTTTTTTATTTTAATAATAAATTTTTAATATTATGTATACATATTTAAAACTTAAGAATTAAATATTTACAGATATTTGCATTATAAATCATGTCCGCGTGGAATGGTGCCAAGAATGCTGGCAGTATTTTATCGTTGAATCGCTATGCCGATTCTCTGGGCAAAAAATGCACCAGCCCTCTTGTCGTCAGTGGAGGCAAAAGACGAGGAGTTTAATCTTTTCAAATACTATTATTACTGCTACTCTAAGATCCAAGTGTTTCGACTGCAAATGGCATAAAGAGGTATTCAAATGAAAACGCGTTAACGCAACGATCACAGCACTGGCTAGTGGATGGTTGCGTTGGTGTGTGTTGTTGTGTATTTTTGTTCGTGTGTTCGAATCCCGAATCAATTTTTTGAGATACCACAGAAGTGTTCAAGGAGTAAATCCAAGTGGAAGTCGAAAAAAAATTGGAATTAGTCAAAGAGAGTCATTATAGGTCAAACCACCAGAAACATTCATACATTTTAAGTCATAGTTTGTAAGTGAATAGGCATTTTCTAGGCAAGCGCGCACCACCTTAGGCTGCATCTTCACTTACCATCAGGTGAGATCGCAGTCAAGCGCTAGTCTATATATATATATATATAAAACATTCTATACAGGCTTTTCAATAGTCATTCTGTAAAACAGCGATTATTTATTTAGGCCGTCAAACCAAAGCACAATTTTCGATGGTTGTTACAGTTTGTTAACTCTCGATCGTTCAATAAATTCATAAAGTTCATGGATTTAAGATTCAAGTAAACTATTTTCATAAGATGGTTATCATAATTGTAAATTAAGTTTTAGGAACTCGCCTGTTCGGTCTGTATAAATTTATTTGTCGAATATTTCAACCTCAATAGTATTTCATCGGAGATATGTTTCATTTAAATCTTAAGCATAGTCACTGATATAAGTTTGTTTGGCTACTTTACTTGATTTGTAATTCCGTCACGAGACTAATAATAATAATTCTTTATTTCCGGTAATAAATGTCCCATAAAAACAATTCTTCTTACAATGGATAAAAAAAAAATATTACTACTATACCATTATTTTCGTTAACGTCACCAAAAAAGTCAATTTCAAAATCTATACAAATAAATAAAATTGGAGTGTATGTTTGTAATATTAAAAAAAACCACTATAAAATAAATTCATATGGATGTATGTGTATACCGTGTGTTACATATACCAAAATAACATTTTTTTACAATTTTTGTCTGTCTGTCTGTTTGTTTGTTTATTCCGGCTATTCTCTGAAACGGCTGGACTGAATTTGACGGAATTTCACTGGCAGATAGCTGATGTAACAAGGAGTAACTTAGGCTACTTTTATTTTAAAAATTTATTTATTTTATAACTCTGCGAACTGAACAATAAATAACATTGTTGTTGGCACAGCTCGTTTCTAATAAATTATTAGGAACGTTTAAATGCAGTGTCAATGCTGCAGCATTTTGAATGCATAACAAACATTTCTGTACTATTTTTCTAGATTAATAATATATTTGTGTTATAAATATATTCAATTCTGACGAGAGTTGGCATTTTTCATACCGGCGTTTCTTTAATAGGCATAAAAAGGTATATCAAATTCGGACACTATTTCATCATAGTGTATCTAAATCCGATAAACAAACAAACAGTTTTTTTTATGAATAATGTGTACAGCTGTTTCTCGAGATTATACTGTAAGATGTAAAAACTCTGCGTGTACCGATATCCTTTTATATAAATATAGCTTAGATAAACGCATGTTTACCGTGCATAAAAAAGACGGATACAATAAAATTATTAAAATAATAATATTAAATTATGGGTTGTCTTGAAGAATAGCTAAGACCCACAATTCCATCCGTATTAGTAATATCACACAAAATCTGTAACTATTTTGTTTGAAACTTGTGTGGTAGACAAGCTTACGGTTCCTGTGGTTCGTGTTCCTGTACCTGATGGTAAGTGGATACCATGCACAAATATGAAGTTTTATTTAAAAAATAATAAGAGGTAAAGCGAATAATTCGGTTCAGGATTACATAGTTGATAAAGATGTGTGGACTTAGACTAGTACAACTAAAACACGATTTATATATTATTTTCAAAAGAGTAACTGCGGAGTTTCTTGTTGATTCTTCTTTGCAGAATCTACATCTCAAACCGGTGGTAGCTTTACTTTTACATAAATGATAATCACTTTGCCTATTTGAATAAAGTTATTTTTAATTTGATTTAATTGACTATCCCTAACCCTCCCAAGAACTCTGGGTACTTTACTCAACAATAGAAAACAACACTTCTTGAGAACTGTGGTATTTGGTCGTGATCGTCTGTAAGGTTCAGCTATTTCCCCAGTCGGATTGATCCAAGCAAGATATATCTGATGTGCAATTTGTTTATACTTATGAATTAAACTACCTATCCAGACTCAGCATTAAATTCCCCACCTTGTACTTGGGTTATCTGGAAAATAAACGGCTCTCCATAAGTTCTCCCATTCTCCATTCTCTTCATCCCAATCTCCCATCCCATTACAATCTGTAACTATATTGAAACTCTTCTTAGCAATGTATTTTATTGCAAAAATAGAAGTGTTAAAAAAAACATTAAAAGTAATAGTCTGATGTTTAAATCATTTCCCTTAGTCCTCAATGAAATGAAGGATAAAAATGAAAATGTAATTTTATGAAATACGCTAATGGAATACGTCAGATATGGGACGATTTATTTTTATAAATCAGAGGATAAATGCAAGAAATCCTGACATTGACTACTCGAGAATTCTTTTATTAAGGGTTTCTTTATGATTGAGATAATTTGAATTTTTTTTTAATATTTATAGCATATTTAATGCATAAAATTTTATTTTTGTATTAAAATAGATGATTATCTATAAATCACTTTCAAATAAATAAGCGAAAATGTTTAAATATACATACAGGACTGGCCTTAAACTGATGTTCATGCTTTTTCTTTATGTCTGAAAAGCTAGTGGTACTTGTAAATAAATAAGAATAATATCGTTTGAAAATATTTTGGTAAAAACGCATTTTCCAAAAGGCTATCTTGTTTCAGTTTCCAAATTACATTTAGATACATTCATATAGATACATAGATTTGGATACATACACTGTTTAATCTCAAAACTTGTTGATGTATAATTTTTAACAAAAAAAAAAAACCGACTTCAAACAGGAAACTAAAAAGTGAAAAATAAATTTACTTAGTACAAAGTAATTCGTATTTTGATTTAGTTAATCAGAAATGATTAAATAAATATTTTATAATTTTGAAGTCGGTGCCAAGTAAAACAATAACTACTCTAGTATCTACTCGTAAGTTGTATTCAGTTTTCTTTCATAATTTGTTTCATTGACTATTAGGTTGAATACTGTTATTATTCTGTTATTGTTTTGACATATCTAATAATATTTTTTGTTCTTGTTTGTTTTGTGTGTGTTGGTTTGTATTTGTTATTGAAGCCAGGTTGTTGTAGTATTTACTTGGCAACAACTTCAAAATTATAAAATATTTATTTAATCATTTCTGATTAACTAAATCAAAATACGAATTACTTTGTACTAAGTAAATTTATTTTTCACTTTTTAGTTTCCTGTTTCAAGTCGGTTTTTTTTTTGTTAAAAATTATTTTATTTTACAATTTTTAGTGATGGGTAGACCTAACAAGGATGCTTTTTCTCTTGTGTTGGGGGTCCGGAAACATACACAATACACAAGCACAAACACCCAGACAATGACAAACATCTATATGGCCAATACAAATGTCTGTCGTGCGCGGAGATTGAACCCACTAACGCCAGCGCAACAGCCAGTGCTGTGACCGCTGCGCTAACGCGTCGACATACTATGAGTAAAGTTCGCTATCAGATGTACATAATAACAACCGGGACTGGCAGCCTAGCGTGTTCTCTGAGGCTAGGTTGGGAGAACCACAGGGATTAACAACTAGAGCGAAAATAAATATTTGTATAAACATAAATATCCACTCCGAGCGGGAATAGAACCCGCGACCGTCGGTGTTTAGGCGCCGCCGACACGGCACATGCACCATTATATCAAAGCGGTCGTCAAACAGCAAAAGGTAACTGCTGTAAATTGTTGAGAAATTCCCTCGAGTGTTTATGGGCTCCGTCATCAAACCTGGTCCTGCGACACAGATGATCACATAGCAGGTAATTGCTATAAATCGTTGAAAAGTTCCCTCGGCTATCTTTTGTCTCCATCATCAGAGTGTAATGGCACCTGTAACTCATATAGGTGCAAAGTTCTCATCAATAGAAACGAATTAAGTTCAAACAGCAGGTAATTGCTATAAGTCGTTGAAGAGTTCCCTCGACTATCTTTCGTCTCCATCATCAGACTGAAATGGCATATATAACTCATATATATGCAAAGTTCTCATCGATAGAAACGAATTAAGTTCAAACAGCAGGTAATTGCTATAAAT
Organism: Melitaea cinxia; assembly: GCF_905220565.1. Classification (NCBI taxonomy): domain Eukaryota; kingdom Metazoa; phylum Arthropoda; class Insecta; order Lepidoptera; family Nymphalidae; genus Melitaea; species Melitaea cinxia. The sequence continues at coordinate 10,160,778 of NC_059416.1, forward strand.
CGTTAAAGAGTTCCCTCGACTAACTTTTGTCTCCATCATCAGACTGTAATGGCACTTATGACTCATACAGGTGCAAAGTTCTCATCAATAGAAACGAATAAGGTTCAAAAAGCAGGTAATTGCTATAAATTGTTAAAGAGTTCCCTCGACTATCTTTCTTCTCCATCATCAGATCGACTCCAGACCTTTATTAAATAGTAGTGCTTTATAGTACTTAATGAAAACATGATTAAATTTACTAGTCACCCTTACGATTTTTGAAAGTTTCCCTCGATTTCTCTGGGATCCCATCATCAGATCCTGGTTTCCTTATCATGGTACCAAACTATGGATATCTCCTTTCCAACAAAAAAAGAATTACCAAAATCGGTTCATAAACGAAGAAGTTATCTCCGAACATACATAAAAAAAAAAAAAAAAAAAATATACGGTCGAATAACCTCCTTCGGTAACCTCCTTCTTTTTTTGAAGTCGGTTAAAAAGCATCGCTAATCAATCATCCATCAATAAAACGAGAGCGAGCTTTGCTTCCAGTGTATTGATCTAGTTTTTTCGACTATTAGTGGATATTTTATTTTCATATAACGGATGTTTTGGAACGAGAATTTGAAATAAATCTTTGCTATTTTTATTAAGGGTAACAGCAAATATCCTGCTCAAAATTTGGTTCAGCCCGACTGGGCAAGTATCTCATCCTTACCAATTATTACAGCCAAATAATAGTGGTTCTAAGCAGCATTGAGTTTTTGTGGTGAGTAAGGTCCAGAGTAGGATCGGTAACGCGTTTGTGGTGCTCTAGTTTTGCAGGCATCCATCGGTTACGGTAACAGCTTACCATCATCAGGTGACCGAGCGTTTGTTCGCTCTGTAAGTATTTAATTTCATTACTAGTGGAATAAAAAAAAACTTATTATGTGACTGTGGCAAATCTAATTAAGTGTATTGAAGAAAATAAACTTTTTAAGATAATTCAATCAATTCTGAAGCTAAAAATGTAATTTTTATATTCTTTGACGTTTCGCAGGAAAGTGGACGTAAGGTGCCAATCAAACCACTAATTGCAAATTCATGCGACGTTTCGATCCTTTATTGGACCATCATCAGGCATCTAAAATACATACAAACAATTGAAGAAAGTTGTACAACTAATTAATCCATACAACAACAAACCAAAGAAAACCAAACCATTAGTACCTTTACATGTACCAGTCAATCGACATCCCTTCACTAAAGTTCTTTCATTATGTAAGATTCTAAATCCAAATGCATTATATATTATTTCTAAGTTACGTTTAAAGCTGTATTATATGAGTTTTGAAAATTTATACTAAAATATTTAAATTTAAATAGGTAACAATATGCACAATTTTAAGTTATTAAGTTTTTTGGTTTGTACATTTTCAAGGCATCAAATTCTCAGAACTTGACTATTGAACTGCATCTAAAACATCAATCATATGTACATATAAAACTATCAAAGACTGATAATGCCTACACAATGATCACAAACAGAATTTTATATTACCTTTACATTTTTTTTTATTTATAATTTTTTTCTTCCTATTTTAATTTTTTCTACATGTATTTTTCTTCAATGTTATATATAATTTTTTATTATTAATCATTACAATTGTTAAATTTTAAAAATTTGTCATTTCTTATAAAAATATGTCATTCAATTTAGCTAGTTAAAAAAAATTTACGTTACAATTTCTATTTAATAGTTCTTACTTGTTGTATTTACATCATGTCATCACTAAGTAACGTCGGAGCTGATCGCTTGTGTTTCAAGTGATACATGAACGATATTAAATCAAGTGCAGCATTTGGCAAAGCATGGTGGAGCATGTGCTCTTTATCGTTATTACATAGCCAATTTGCTCTTCCCGTAATTAAGAAGTACAAAATATCTCTCCGTTAATTTATCTTAGTTAATCGTTTAAAATACCTTTTTTGAACAAAAAACTATGTTTACTATACATCAGAACTTTTGACCGGGTTTACCGATTTCCGGTGGTGTGTGTCAATTGGTCCCATTTAAATTTATTTGAGATCTAACAACTACTTTTCGAGTTATATCGAATAATGCGTTTTTACTTGACGCTTTTTTCGTCGACCTACGTTGTATTATATCGCATAACTTTCTACTGGATGTACCGATTTTGATATTTTTTTTTTGAAAAGGGGATATCCTTAGTTTGGTACCATGATAAGGAAACCAGGATCTGGTGATGGGATCCCAGAGAAATCGAAGGAAACTCTTAAAAATCCGCAATAACTTTTTACTGGGTGTACCGATTTTGATAATTTTTAATTTAATCGAAAGCTGATGTTTATCATGTGGTCACATATAAATTTTATCGAGATCTGATAACTGCTTTTTGAGTAATCTTTGATAACGCGTAGTTACTTGACTATTTATTCGTCGATCTACGTTGTATTACACTCCGATGTAATTGAAGTCGGTTTTTTTTTTCGTTTGCGAGCAAACACAATTATTTTGTTTAAAATAGATTTATTATTAAATAATTATTTGATAAAATTTAAATAAGTTTAGCATTAGGTTAGAACTAATACAATTAAGATTACCTTGAACTTAGACTTCCTTTAAATTCCATTGTGACTCATAACATTCGCTTTCTCTCTTTTCTTCTCTCCTTCCCTTCTTCCTTTCCTACTTCTTACTTTTCCTCTCTTATAACCTTAAAAAAAATTAACTTTAGGGCAGTAAAATTTTGGTTCTAAATATAACTAAATATTAACAATATATAGACGAGTTACGTGTATAGCTGCCATATATTTGGTCGCATGCCCCTTTGTTCACTATCACATTACATGTCTCGATGTGAAGTGGTCGCAAACATTACCCTTTTAAATGTAGATGTAATTCTAACGTCTTCATCGCCGAGACGTTTTCTTTGCTTTTTAATTTCGTTACTTAATTGGCTTAGAAATTGTTTTTATCAACTTTTAAAGACAAGTCTAAGCACTTACTTGGATACGCTTATACGTTGGAGTACGATTGAGTATCACGCCAAGTTTGAGTGGTATTGGTATGCCATTTAGGAGCTCGTCTTGGATACTATGTAACAACAACGTTTAATTGCTGAAAAATGTAATAAAAATACTGTAAATGACATTCCTTATCACATTATAATGTCAGTTCGATTTTGTGTTCCTATAAATAAAACAAAATTTAAGTTTGAATCATTAGGACGACAAATTAATAACACATAATTTGTTACTTAAGAGTCATCAGTCTAGTGTATTAGTAAGTTTACACTCACTAATATGACTACTAAGTAATGTAATATAGCCAAAATCAATGGCATGACAGACGACAGTGTGACTTTTCTATAGGATTTTTACCTATCACCTAGTAGCTTATAGACGCCTGCAACACTACAAGCATAGCAAGCGTATAAGCAGCATAAGCTGACCTAACCTGAAATCCTCCCCAGGAGCTCTATACACCTTACTCACTACAGGAACTCAACACTGCTTGGTAGCAGTATTATTTAGCTGTGATCTTTTGTAAGGTCGAGGTACTTTCCCAGTCGGGCTGCTCCAGATTTTGAGCAGGATATTTCCTCCTGTTCCCCTACTTCAGTTAAATCTATATATCGCCTATCTCTCTTGCTACGTTCTCTTCATCCGATCATAATCTCACAAGTCAGTCGTGCGTAAAGAACTTTTACTTTTAAAAATATTATCGAACTTCTTGTATGCACTCAAGCGATCACTGAGGGATGGCTATGTACGCAGCGCGCTAACAATATGCATGGCAATCGTGAACCACTTATATTGTGCCTCGACTTATTAACAACCTACCCCCAAATTCCTAAATGATATTTCAAATGAAAATATTATTATTGTGTTTGCAAGCAAATGAAAAAAAAATGACTTTAATTACATCGACAAGTAATACAACGTAAGTATACGAAAAAAAAAATAACAAACGCACTAGTCGTCACTAAGATTTTCAAGGGTTCCCCTCGATTTCGTTGGGATTCCATCATCAGATCCTGGTTTCTTTATCATGGTACCACACTTGAGATATCTCTTTTCTAACAAAAAAAAAAAAGAATTATCAAAAATCGTTCATAAATGACGAAGTTATCTCCGCACATACATAATATATATATGGTCGAATTGATTAACCTCCTACTTTTTTGATGCCGGTTAAAAAATACAATTGAACTGTCGTTACTAAATATCGTTACTGATACTTATCTGGTATTCTGGGGCTCAATGGAAATGTCGTATCGGATACTATGAAAGCTCTCTAATAAAGATTTATATAGCCCATATACTACATGTTGCTGAAATTAGTTCTGCCTTGGATTTATTAATTATTCCACCCTTAGGATAGTTTCTTTCCAACAAAAAAAGAATTATTAAAAACGGTTCATAAACGACGAAGTTATCACCGAACATACATAAAATATATATACGTTCGAATTGAGTAACCTCCTCCTTTTTTGAAGTCGGTTAAAAACTAAATTAAACAACATTATTTAAATATTTTGGGTTTAAAAGTACTTGAATTGTATAAACATTACAAATGGTTTTGTATTTTTGTTAACGTTTCAAGTATTAAAAAAAGAAGTCGTACCCTCTGTGACCGATAATAAATGAACCAGAAAATGCTAGACTAGATTTAGGGCGCTAGGCTAAAATTTATATCCCTATTTGTAAGCTATGTCCTTCTTTCTTGTAAGAATTATCGACGACATGCGCAGGCTCCCTATGATTATTTTCACAACGCCAAGCAGAGAATCTATTTTATAAGAATAATTTTCCGCTAAAAATTTAACTTGGATACGGTACAGTGTGCAGAATGAAATGTTTTCTAAGGATAAGGAAACCGTAAAAAATATACTTAAAGTTTAAGTATCGGTTATGTGGCGCCCTCTAAAAGAATTTTCCAAAATATTTTAAGATGAGTTAAAGTCCGTAAGCGCCGAGTGCGCTGACGCTGCTTTTGCTCCGGTGGTTGACGGTTTGATTCCCGCGACCGGTCTGGGTGTAATTATGTATACTTATGTGTATTATTGACATGTATATTTATCGAAAAAAATATATCGATATAGGTCAGCTGTTACCTATAACACAATCAGTAAGTTTCTTATTATAGGTAGGTACGACTGTTTGTGTATGCTAAAAAAATCTTATATAAGGAGCAGCCAAACGTACACTACTTGATGGTATAATTATATTTTTCAGTTGGGCACATAAATTTTCATACAATTTCTGAACGCCTAACCTAAAATTGTAATATATTATTTTTATTAGGTTTGATTTTATTGAATATTATGTAAAACCTAATTTTTATTTTTGGTTGTACATGCTTAAAAAAAAGGAAACAGTTTCTAAGTTTTGTTAAACCTGACAAGTTCAGTTAAATGTACCTACTTTTTGTATTTGAGTCTTAAATTCTCAAGAAATAAAAGCCTTTTTTCCCTTTTTTTAAGCTATGGAAGACTTTTCACAGCAAATACTTGTTAATGTAAGTGGTCTTCGTGGATTAAAATACAAAGCCGTTGAAAAATACCAATACTTCCATAGCAACCGATGTTTTGCATTCTCTACTTTTTATTATCTACAGGAGCTAATGAATAAAATAGCAGCCATTGAAGAATATCAACATTTTCAGTACATAATCGTACCCATTCTTTAGAAAACATTACTTATTTAACTTTAGATATTTAAAAATACATAGCATCCCGCCCCGGCTTCGAACGGGTAGTTAACAAAAATTTCAAAGATCTTTTTTCCTATTTTTTTTTTTGTAAATATAATATAACCTATGTCACCCGCGGATAGTGTAGCTTCCCAACAGTAAAAGAATTTTTCAAATCGGTTCATAAGTTTCGGACCCTATTCAATGCAAACAAACAATCAAATCTTTCCTCTTTATAATCTAATATATAAAATTTCCTCCTTCCTTTTCTAACTCCTCCGAAATGGCTTGACCGATTCTCGTGAAATTTTGTGTTCATATTGGGTAGGTTTGAGAATCGAACAACATCTATTTTCCAGCCCTCTAAATGTTAAGGCCTTACCCACACCTAATTTTTTTTTTTCAGATAAATTATTTTTTTTATTTTATTATGATTTGGCGTTGAAAAATACATACAACTTTAAATTTTCACCCTTCTACCACCAACCCCTATTTTTAAATAGCGTTTAGCGGCAAGACAACGTTTGCCGAGTCAGCTAGTATTAGTATAGAAAATAGCAATATTTCTTTGACAACAGTTCAGTCATACTTTGTATTAAAAATACGGGAAACTAGAATTAATTCAATTTTCTGAGTTCAACATGACAAAGAGGTGTCTCGGGGCGTTTTTCTTTTATTTGATGGAATTTATGAATATATAATTTAATTACAGTGAATATGTTCACAGATGGCGTATTCTTTGTCAACGTGCTAATATAAATAAGCGTCTGATGTTTTATCGATGTGCGAGTTCTTTACGATAACAATCAATCATTCTTTTATCCATTTGTTGATTAGCTTTTGCGTTGTCTCGAACAGTCGCGATTTGTAATTGAAAGCAAAAGCAAAAATCGTGTTTGCTCGCAAATGCAACGCCACACCATATTGTCTAGCCGAGCCTTATGACGCCCGCCCATAGCCGAGCGAAGCTAAGCTAATGCCAAAGTCATACGGTTCGTTAACGGTCTTCCGGTTGTGAGTGACGTTACGTCCAACCGCCAAATTCAGAGGGTATAAATGCCCCGATTGTTGATTTATGTAATTATTCTGGTGTTAGCATTGAAATAAGTGGAAACGCTGCCAGTTTGCATAGTGTTTATCAATAAAGTAAAAGTTGCATAGAGTGCGTACGTGTTTGTTTTACTTCTGCTTTTTACAAAAGAAAAAGAGCCGACTACAATTCACATCAACAAGTAATACAACGTTGGTAGTCGAAAATGAAATTATTTAATAAGCATTATTGTGATTAATTTCATAATATACATAACTTAAATGGGACATGACAAGCACCTGCTTTCTATTAAATAAAAATCAGTAAAATCGGTACAGAGACACAATTAAGAGACATTTAAAAATACAGTCATATTGAGAACCTCCTCCGTTTTTGAAGTCGGTTAAAAGTTAATAATGTTAGCACTGAAAAAAGCTCTTCCCATAGATGAGACACACACACATGCTATGAACGCATTATGTGCACGTATATATAATAAATTAACCCAAATACACTTTTTCTGATCGTCACCTGGTAGACTCTTAGCGCAAAACGTGCCAGTAGTTTCTTTCTGTCTCTTATCCTCCTGCTTTCTCTCTCTCTCTCTCTCTCTAACTCAGACACATACACAATCACACAACCACACATACATGCGAATTATGTCCTTTCATTTAAGTTTTTGTTTTACACAGCCTTTTCTTTAAAATATATCTAATATATTATTTATTTCTCAGTGACGTATACAATATCGCATGTATGTTAGATAAAAATTCATAAAAATATGATTATTTATTTATAAAATTATGAAACAAAAATATCATACGATGTATTCGTGAGGCGTAAAAATGTTTCTGTTCATTGTTACCAGACATAATTGCGTGACTTTGGTTTTTATCTCAGAACTAATTCAGATTTAATTTAAAAGCAATTTGTTTGTAATGTTTTATATCAATTGACTTTGTTGTAATATTCGTAACTTTGTAGATAATAACGAATTAATGAATAACATAATATAAATAACAAAAAAATTATTGTGTGGTTGTATGAAACCAATTTGCATGCAACTGAAACTTTTTTCGATTTGTAGCCATTTAAATACCAAGGAACACTTGCACGAATAATCTATACATATAATAAAATGGTAGGAAAGTCAAAACTGTACATTGAATATTTTTTAAAAGAATACTTGGGGTGTGATCTACAATCGATACCGAAGCCAAAAATATAGATTTTAGAATTTTTGTCTGTCTGTTTGTCTGTATGTATGTCCGGGATAAACTCAAAAAGTACTGCATGGATTTGCTTCAAATTTGGCACGAATATTATTAGGAAGTCGGGTCAACATATAGGCTACATATTATCACGCTATTACCTACCGGGAACGAGCAGTAAACCTTTATGTCCTCAACGCATTCTGTAACAACGTGTAATCTAACGACGCATATATGAATGTTGTTGTTATTATGTTAATAACCATGCTATATAAGCTAGCTTTACACTATAAAAATCACGCAATATAAGTAACTAAGCTAATTTTAAAGCAGCGCCATCTATGACATTTTTCTGTAGATATGAAATGTAAAAAAGAAACGGGTAAATGAATGTTATTTTAAAAGGTATAATCGTAGGTATTTTTGGTGCTGTATAGCGTTCACGCCGACGACGTCGCGGGCAGCAGCTAGTTTAGAACATAAATGCTACACGGTGAGCTGATGCGAGCTATGGGTGCCGCCATAATTTCCTTAGCTGTTCTGCTATTCGCTTTTCACTTTATTCCTACTCTGGGGCCAGCTGTAATGCGACATGCGATAGATAAACGTGTGGATAAGTGATAAAAAAGAAATGATGATTACGGATAATACAACAGGTAAAGTAAGTAAAAGTAATGTAATTCACTATGTTTGTAATCCCCTTCGGTTACGAGTAACGACCCTTCTTCTACATGAAGTAAAAGGCCCAGCAGTGGGATGATATAGCTTGAATCAATTCAACCCAAAAAACAACTTTATCTCGAAGCATTCGAACATTTCAATTAAATCTATAGCTTAATTTAATAAATATATAATAGTATATATAACAAATCATTCGTGCGAAACCCGTTCAAGTAACTAGTTTTCTCTCTTAAGTTATAAAAAACCCGTAAGGTAAAGCTAGCGAAGTAGCAAGGAAGAACAATAGTCTTGACGGATGGCGTCTTGTGTGTGGCATTACACTATTTAGTGCCTATTCATTCTGAGTTAGAGCTTGCGAAGCGCCATTAAGTTGTGTCGCTGACATCGATTTGCACATTACCTTACTTATGCTGAATAAGCGCTTTTTTTTTTCAACATTTGCTTAAGATATACGAAGTAAAGTGAATTTTTGTTTAGCTAATCTAGGTGTTATTTAGTGTGTAAGTCTTAACGCCACGCAAGTGTAATTCGAATTTGAAAGATATTTAGATAAATGTTTGGAATTTTAGTTTTTTTTTTCTTTTACATTACAGATTACTTAAATTTTCGTGTTGATTCGAATTGAATATCTACTAAGTATCAATACTCATATTTTTTTTCTCTACGCCAAAAATACAAATTCATTACTTTAACTGCCTGTGTGCCTGCCTGTAACACCAGAAGCATCGCAAGTGCATTGCCGACCCTACCCTCAATCACCACCAGGAGCTGTGGTCACCTTACTCACAACAGGAACACAACGCTGTTTGAAAGCAATATTATTTCGCTGAGATCTTCTGTAAGCTCGAGGTACTTCGCCAGTCAGGCTGCTCCAGGATATTTCCTGCTATTTCCTACCTCAGTTAAAGTTTTTATGCCAATGCAAACAGACATACAGAAATATTTGAAGATAATAGATAAAAAAGCGCTTCGCATTAAAAGACCCTCAAAAGGATAAACCCAATCCCAAAATAGGTAATATTTCCGTTAAATTAGAAACCCTTCAAACTGTGGTATGGAATGATATGATAACGTCAAATTGTCTCACCCTAATCACTCGCGTGTCTTCAAATCTATTGACACCTAATATCAAAACTGTGACTGTAAGATACGTTCACACCAATATTTTTCCATTGCAAGCAATATTTAAATCTTTAACATTTTAGTCTAACTTTTTATTATATGGGTAATGCTTTTAATGAACACATGGCTTTAGAAAGGGGTTATTTGAAGATTGGGTATACAGATTAAATTATTTTATGAACTGACAGCGAACAGATGGGAAATGAAGGTCTTATATTCTTAAATTGTTAATTTAAAGTATATCAAAGATATGTAAGTAAGTATTAATGACAGTATCGTGGATTTGTCTATTTCTTGTTTGTATGTTATGTATTAAAAAAAATTAGAGAGATTAAGAAACTTTATAGTTTGGGGGTGCGAGGTACATCACGTCGGGGTCATCAGTATGGGTGTGTGTGAGGAGGAACAGGGCGTAGAGTTCCTCATCCACCTTCGCAAAAGGGAGGATCCTCCGACCAGACGCACGACACGCACGTGTTAGGCGCCGAGTTTCACTGTAACAGTTTAAAAATGTTTTAGTACGTTTTTTCTCAAATAAACTCGGGCGAAACCACAGCTAGTGGCTACTTAGATTTACGTTGTTCAATAAAATTAAAGTAAGGTAAATATGCTGTACTGTAAAGACTTGTAAATGTGAGACTACTGCACATGTTCTTATGTCGTATCATTGAACGAATGATCGATTATTTGAATGAATGATAAATAAATAAATAAATGAAAAAATGAAAAGATCATTCTATTTTTGAATGTTTTTACATGTCTCAGAATGTATTTTAAGACATGCAAGTTTCCCAAAGATATTAACTTATAACTTGAAAATTCAGCGGCACTTTAATAACTTAATTTAATACTCATGTTTTCCAGTGATTGCTGTTCAATAACAAATAGCTCAAAATTAAATCTCAGATTGAGAATACTTTATTTCCATTGAAATGTTCTCGCGAGCCTGTCATAAAACATTCGGATCGGAAAGCGCTTCAGAGCGCTTCAAACAAACGATAGTAAAAGACGAATGAACGAAGGGATGTTATTACATTCTGTAATAACACTTAAACTTGATAATTGGGTCATCATTACAGCCTATACAGTCCACTGCTGGACATAGGCCTCCACAAGTTTACGCCAAAAATAACGTGAACTCATGTGTTTTGCCCATAGTCACCACGCTGGGCAGGCGGGTTGGTGACCGTGATAATTGGGTGTCTAGTTTTATTTACAAGTTCCCTTGCTTTGTGACGTGTTTGGTGCTACGATTTTATTAAATAAATGAATATTAAATAAAATAACCACAGCGTTTTAATACTTCTGCATATACCTACCTCGAAGTATTTTAAAAAATATATAAATCTCTTTTTAGTGTACAGACGATGATATGATTATTTGAATATAGTTTTGGTCCGTCAGTCCGTCTAATAGTAACATACCTCAACCTTAAAGAAGCCTACAGCTAAAAAATACTGCTCTGGAAGTCTTGGAACACAACACTGCTAAGTGTTGTGTTCCTGTGTCGAATAAGCTGGTCCGACTTGTTATGGAGTTTAAGAGGCAAGAGTAGCAATGTGATGTTCTTGGTATTGCAGGCGTCCCCCGGCTACAGTAACTGCTTACCTATTACCCGCTTTAACATATTTGCCACCTTTTATAAAAATCCTTAAACTGAAATTTTTATATAACTTAAATTCATTAAATTAAAAATCTTTCATAAAAGACGTAGACAATAAAAAGGTTTACATTTTTTTTTACTTATTTGGTAACAAAACAACAACAACAACAGTATATAGCAACACTTATCTTTTATTACTAAAGAGATTGCATGTAGACCAGTCTCTCGTAAACGCATCCGGCGGAAACTGTCCTAAGTCCTCAGACAAATGATAATATATAGTTTAATGAAAAAAATAAAGAACGTATTTTTCTCTATCCGATACGATATCGTTATTGATTCAAAATCACAGTCGAATGCAAATATTTGAAAAAAAAATTACCCAGTGTTTATAGCGACTGGTTGTTGCGATAGCAATAGCGAGTTACATCTTCGCATCATTATCATCATACATACATCTATGTGTTTGTCTAACGATCTAGAAGACTAACGATCGAGTTGTTGTTATGTTTCCGGATGCCATATACACAATTTTAATCTGTGAAGCATTCGTTTATTGAAATTCAATAGAAAAATTTTCTGTATACTTTTCTATGATTGCAATTTTATGACTTGGTTAAATTAATTGTTATAAAAAAAGAGGTTTTTGCTCTATTGTTTATCTTCTTCTTCTTCTTCTTCTCAAAATGGCTTTTAATAGTGCCAAATGAGCACAGATAATTTCGCCAATGTCACGTAGAATCTATCTTTTATAAATTCTCTTCAAATCCATTGCAAACAATATTTATGATTTTACTAGACTGAAATGTCACATTACTGGGCAATGGTTTCTCATTCCTTATAAAAAAAGGGTTAGCTCTTAGCATTGAGCTATTCAGAAGAAGAGCTCTTATCAACCAAGTTGTTCCATTACGGGTTGACATGCTTTTTTTATTAGTTCAATAGATATTATTTCGTGCCTTATCACGAAATCTAAACAAAATACAGTTCAATTGTCGTTACTAAATATCGTTACTGATACTTATCTGCTTTTCTGGGGCTCAATGGTCATGTTGTATCGGATACTATGAAAGCTCTCTAATAAAGATTTATATAGCCCATACTCTATATGTTGCTGAAATTAGTTCTGCCTTGGTTTTATTAAATAAAACCAAAATATACAAGCCAAGCTTCACAAGCTATATAAGCTAGCTTCACACTATAAAAATCACGCAATATAAGTAACTAAGCCTATAAACATAATTAAATGAATATACATAAGTAGACAAGACAATTTTAAAGCAGCGCCATCTATGAGATTTTTCTGTAGATATGAAATGTAAAGAAGAAACGGGTAAATGAATGTTCACGCAGACGACGTCGCGGGCAGCAGCTAGTATATATTATTTGAGAGTTTATTCTTATTATGTTCTGTCAAAAGTTACCTAATAGTAAATTTATTACTATTATTTTTTTTGTATTAAAACCTTCCGTGGGGCTTAAGGAGCATACAAAAAAGTAAATTAACCGAATTGGTTGAGCCATTCTCGAGTTATGCGCTTAGCAACAGTCATTTTTATTTAAATAGATTACGTTATTTTGTAATCTGAAGACAAATAATAGCTGAAATAATTCATTTAGGAATAATCTTAAATTTATATAATAGCGCAGGTACATTAAAATGAAACATTAAGGAAGTGGGTTATATAACTCAGAATAATTAGCAGCTATTCATGTAATATAATGAAATGATAATGGAAATTTTAGCAAATATTTTATGACATTTCACAACATGAATAAATTTTTGTTGTAATTGTTCATTGTCATACGAAAATAAAATTTTAATATTTTATATAAGGACGCGTTGGCGCAACGGTTACAGCACTGGTTAGTGACTGTTGCGCTGGTGGTAGCGGCTTCGATCCCCGTACATGACAAACATTTGTATTGGACATACATATGTTTCCCGTGGTCTGAGTGTTTGTGCAATCCTTGTGGGTCTCCCCACCGAGCCTCGGAGAGCATGTTAACCCGTCGGTCCCGGTTGTTATTATGTACACCTCATAGCGAACGTTACTCATAGTAGATAGATCCGCCAACCCGCATTGTAGCAGCGTGGTGGATTAAGCTATTATTCTTTTGCTACACGGGGAAAGATGCCCGGTGTATTTATTTGATTATTTTTTATTATTTTGTCGGTGTAATTGAAGTCGGTTTTTTTTTTTTCGTTTTCCAGCAAACCCTATTATAAATTGGAGCACTTTACAAACCACAGCTTTCGAATAAAAAAAGAATCATCAAAATCGGTACACCCAATAAGAAATAATGTTAACACAAATAAAAAATAGTCGATTGTCTGCTGTTGCAGTATAATGACAAGTTTTGTGAAATGTGGTGGAGCAAGTGTGTCAACGCAGGTTGCGTCCCACAAAAGCGCCCGTCCCCTTTCCCAGGGAACCAACGTCAATCCATCAGGTCTCTTGCCATCACTGCGACTAATTCCAGTTGGCTCGATAAGAGCAGGAACGTCGATGGTGGCAAGAGCTCTTTTTATGGTATCGTTTAGGGAACCGTGGCGGGAAAACCTACCTGAACTCTTGTTACAGGAAAGGCCGTGTAGTCCGAAAGAATCGACCTCTTTTCCGCACGGACATCTGTGTTCAAAGCACAGTGGAGCTCCCAACCGGAGACCGAGAGCAATTCTAAAACTTTCATTGTCTAAAAGTGTCCCAAGATTTTTTGACGACATTGCGTGTAACCAGTGACCTGACTCTTTATTTGACACAGCTAGAAGCCTGGCACGGTTTTTGTCACTTGTAAGATTTTGCGTCAAACTTATATGAGTATTGTGAACTATTGGTATATCCCGAAGTTTTTGTTTTGTAATGTCCTTCGGGATATCGCCATTAGGACACATTAACTTCCAGTTTTCTATTACGTCTGTAGCATCTGTAATTTGGACTGAATTAGATTTTAAGATGTCAGAACATAAACCCTTGATACTATGCACAGAAGCAAGAAACGCAGGAAGAGCGACACTCGAAATTTTTCTCACGCCGATGCCACCATCTCTAATTGGTAAAGTAGCTTGGGTCCATGAATTTTCATCAAAAGATAAATTTAGAATTTTTTCTAATGAATTTTTCAAAGTGGCATCAAGTTTTTCGGTCATTCCAGGAAATTTCCAAATTGGGCTTGCGCGTAAAATATACATTAATTTTGGGACAAATAGACAATATTTTAATATAGTGTAGGCAATATGAGAATTTAGAGTGCCCAATTTGTCAGTGTTTTCAACAAATATTTTAATTTTATTATGCAAAATTGGCCGTATGCCTTCATCAAAAAGTGGTGCACCTAGAAGACAAAGTGTACTTATTTGAAGTATTTTTAAATTAGGAGCAATTTTATTAAATAATTCCGTTGCCAAATTAATTTTGGAAAGTGATAGAAGATCTGTGAAAAAAATTTCACATTTTGAAAAATTTAATTTGAGACCAATTTTATCAAACTCGTTTTTAATTTTGATTAAGTCTTCAAAGACATCGTCCACTTTACCTCCTATGGTTCCATCATCTAGGTACCATATGTTCAATTTTGATTTTAAATTTGAGATACATTTGTGGATACCTAGACTAAAAAGAGCCGGACCCAGTGGGTCTCCTTGCTGAACGCCGACATTAGAAAAAATTGTATTCTCGCCAAAAAGTAGCTTAGATGGTGAACTGTAACATTGCCAAACATAAGGATAAATTTCAGGAAGATGTAATGAAACTTCGTTAAGCAAGGTTGCTCTGTCTAAAGAATTAAAAGCATTCTTTACATCAACTTTCAGCAGAACTTCAGCCTCATTACTTTTTAAAAAAGTACGAGCCGCGTGAACTGCTGCTTCACAGCCTCCTTTGCTTCCAAAGCCCAATTGTATTGGTTGAAATTTTGTTTTTAGGCTGGAGACTATGTGTCTACATGCCAATTTAGACGCCAGACGGCGAAATGTGGTCCCAATAGCAATCGGATGGATACTACCGTCTTTTTTGTTAAAGGCACATAGTCTTGCACCGTAAATATGAGACAAAAAAGATGAAGATACCTTGCCAGATAACATGAAATTACAAAGATTGGTTATGTCATTCAAGAGAGCCCTGCCAGCGTCACTGGCTGAAACACTCACAAGATCTTTAAGATGTTGTGGTGTGATGCCATCTATGCCGCTAGCAGAGCCACTTGAGAACGACATAATTGCAGCATAGGTGTCTTCATCTTTAACCTGTAAAACATTATTGAAAATAGGTGGACTTGGGAGCAAGGACGCCGGATTCGGTAAGGGATGCTTTTCGCGTGAGGCTTCTAGCGTTTTATTATCAAAAGGTGCGAGGGTATCACTAGAGAAAAGAATGCGAGCTGCATTCTTAAGATCTCCATCCATTGCTTTATTTTCAATAATTTTACTAGAATCAGAATATAAAGGTCGTGGGTTTTTAGGAATGATAATCGGAATGTCTAACAAGCTATTCTGTTTTAATTTAGTTGATAAAGAACCATTTTTGGTTTTATCAACATGTAAAAATTTGTAGGAAAACAAAAAAAGATTTTGCCAGGCCGAATCAGTGTCCGAAATACATTTTTTAATCACAGATGATAGTGATCTAGCTAGAGCCATCCTCGCTCCTCTAGGAACTCGTTTAACAAGCGGGATATTTTTGTGACATTTTAAAATGAATTTTTCAAATGGAACCGAATTATTATCACTGGTTACGGTTGATGAAGTATCAGTTAAAATAGGTAATGAATGCACTAATGGATCGCTGTGGCAATGGGTGGTGTGAATTTTTAAGCCTTTGCGGCCCCTAAACAACTTTCCGTTAGTGCATTTTGGACAAGTGAAAAGTTCCGGTTGAGATACATTGGTTGTTTTAAAACTATTTGACATATTATCGCACTACACTTAAATACACACACATAAAGTCACTATAATGGCGTTGCTGCGGCGTCGGCAGCACGGAGACCCGCTGCAGGGGCACCCGGCTGCTTGCCTCAGGCCGCCTTCATTGCTCGGCAACGCCACGCTCAGGAAATCTGAAAAAGAAAAAACGTTAAAGCGGAATCTTGTAATTTATATATAATTCCGATATTGTCGGAATTATTTTATGCAATTTGATGTCAATTTAATAAAGAAATATGATCGAAATAATAAAATATAAAAATAAAATTTAGAGAGAATATTTTTGAAGTTGACGTCAAATTGACAAGTCCAAAAAAATTATTAATAATAAATAATTAAAAAAATAATTAATAATTAATATTATTTTCATAATACGTTTTAAATTCCATGTGCGTAAATTTCCACATTATTATTTTGTGAGGTAGGCCGCAGCAGGAAATATCTTACAAAAAGTTAAGAGGAGAACCACTGGGGACATACCCTCAAGCTTACAGGAGCTAAATAACATTGCTCTCAAGCAGTGTTGTGTTCCTGTGATAATTATGTGAGATAGCCAGAGATCATGTGTCGTTGACGTCCATAGGTTACGGCATACCACGGCTTGATGGCAAGGGCATAGACTTACCATCGATTGGACCGTACGTTTGTCTGCGACCTTTGTGTTGTAAAAAAAAAACCGGAGCTGCGCTAAATGCATTTTCCCGTGAACTTGGAAAAAGGTTATCCAAGTACTTTGCGGATAAAGTAGGACAGGCGCACGTCATCTATGGCGGTATCGGAAACTTTAATAGCAATTTTGACATACAAAAACAAAACATCGCTGCAATTTTAATAATTCTAAGCTAAAATATAATGGACATTGATCCGCCATATTTTTTTTCCTTAAGCCTTAAGCAATGAGTTATCAAATGTGGTGCAGTCGACCGGAAGTTATGCGCGTACAATCGTAAAATCTCTATTAGTTTAATTACATATTAAATCTCAGTTTCATATACAAAAAACCATTCGTTTTCTCACGAACAGTTTAATTTCAAACATGTCAAGCTAAACTTAAAAGTTCGTAACCTGTCATAATGGCGCTTAGTTAACTACTTAAAGTTTTACAAGCTTTAAGAACATTGTTTATTTATGGAATCTTAGGAAATGTTCTAAAATACAATTTAAACTTTCTCCTCTGACCTGGAAAATCAGATTAAAAAGTTGTCAAATTGATTTAAATTTCGACTTCAAAAGTGTAAACAAAAGAATAAATTATATATCTAATTGTGTAAGATAAGATCTTCAATATGATTGGGAGTATAAATAATAATTTAGGGGACATTTTTATATATTTTTTTATTTTAAAGTTAGATTAACCATAACTTTCCAGAATAATAGGAAAACTTTTCTTGACGTCCCAGAAAATTAATTTAAAGATATGATATTTTAATTTTTTTTAATTCAATTTTTTTATTGAAATATTATACATATTTATAATTAATAACTTAAGAACTAAATTTTTACAGATAGTTATGGTACAAATCATGTCTGCGAGGAATGGTGCTGAGAATGCTGGCAGGATTTCCCCGATGAATCGCTATGAATATTCTCTAGGCAAAAAATGAACCAGCAATCTTGTCACCAGTGAAGGTAATTAAGTAAGGAGTTATCTCATTTAAAAAATTTGTTGCACTGCTACTCCAAGGTCCAAGTGTAGAGGTAATTAAGTAAGGTGTTATCTCATTAAAAAAAATTTAATACTGCTATTCCAAGGTCCGACTGCAAACGGTACGAAGATGTAATTTGGAATTAGTGACGAATATTTGTATTAAATACATGGTAGTGTGTGCAATTTTTTTTATTGATTTAATATATTTTTTATGTATAATTTAAAAAATATATTAGCATTCTTTACTCACCTCTATATAAACTATAAGTATACGAAATTTCATACTCCTCCATCCGCGCAATTTTCGTCAAAAGGGGTACAAAGTTTTTGCTTCACGTATTCATATATAAATGTATGCAATAAATATAAGACACTTATTTATAATAATATATTATAATTTTATTTTATTTATTTACGTATTGTTCTAAAATACATTATTAATATTGTCTTAAATCAGTATTAGTATTTTTTTTTAAATTTATTTATGACAAATCATTTATTGTTTTGAAAAACTTGAAATATTTTGTAGTACTTACTATTATTTTACATTTACAAAAAAAACGGTCTTCCAGGAATGGTGTCCTTGAACAATAATTCGCTATAAAATAATTATATAAATTATAATATAACAATTCTTAGCAAAAACAAATGAAACATCTGTAGTATCAAAAGACAATCAGTAAGCCGGCAGCTCAGTGAAAACAAACTTATTTGTTAAAAGACATCGAATTGAAAAATATAGTAACAGAGTTGCAGTTTCTAACAAAAAAAAAGAATAAACGAAATCGGACTGCGCGTTAATGAAAGGTAGACAGAGTCTCAAAAATTATCCAATAAGTATGAACTTAAATTATTTGTATAAAAAACAAGAAATTTAAGAAGTTCCCGAACTCTTTGATAAACTTCATTTTTAATATAACTTCTCACGGCGACATGTAGAATCTATTATCTAATAAACCATACCTACATAAAATACCTGAAAGTCTAAGTACGACACGTCGGCCACAATTTATTACCCCCATTTATCACAAAGCCCCTCCCGATTTCACTCTTAACTCCTGCGTAAATAAAACAAATCCCTCAATTAATTAAACAAATAAGATACGTTCTTATATATTTGAACTTCTGATTTGTTTGCGACTTTATGCGGGTTCATTTTTACTGTCAGGTATTTACAAATAATTGGTGATAAGCTGTTTTTATGTTTGCTCGCAAACGAAAAAAAAAGTGTCAGATCCGGCGCACGACTGGAGTTTACCACTTCAGATCGACTGTCTAAATACTACTCACAACTAAATACTGCTTACTAGTCTAAGAAAAAGATTAATAGGTACCATGTTAAATGGTAAATAAACGAATCAAATGACGTAATATCGTATGACGTAATGACGATCTCGATAGATGGCGTAGTTAGCCCAATAGGGTTCCGATAGACGACGACGTTTTCTTAGTAGTTTATCTTTCTGATAGATGGAGTTACGAGAAACGTAACGAGGTCTTCGTTCAGTAGATTTGACTCATCATATTTTTTTTTGAATTCTCGCTTGCGCATCGCACCTCGCACCGGTGCGAAGTCGACACCTGTTAAGGACTAAACTCCAAAAACCAATATCAACTACATCGCCAATACGTAATACGACGTAAGTAATACAAACTAGTCAAATAAATACTTGTTATTAATTGAAACTACAAGATAAGCTTTCGATTAAAACAAGAATAATCACAATCCAATGAAAAGTTTTGCGTTATAATACAACGTAGGTCGACGAAAAATTTGTTAAGTAAACATGCATTACAAGATATAACGCAAAAAGTACTTGTTAAATCTCAATTAAATTTAAATGGGACCACATGACATGCAACTACCTTAAAAAGATTTCGAAATCGGTCAAAAATACAATCAAATTGAGAGCCTCCTCCTTTTTTGGAAGCCGGATAAAAAAATAAAAAGAATTATTATAGTTTAAAACACATGAGTTCACGCATTTTTGACGCAAACTTGTGGAGGCCTATGTCCAGCAGTGGACTGCAATAGGCGGGAATGATGATGATGAAAGTTTAAAACAATTACCAAAAATGAATATGATAGAAAAAGAAAAGGACACTCGGAATTTTTCTCTGAAAATGATAGATAGATCCTCAGTAAAATTTTAAGATTATGAAGAGATTCAAAATTAAAAAAAACCTTATCTACTTATAATATGAATGATGCTGTGCAAATAGGCAATAAAAGTGTGCCATACAACGTTAAAACCTACGGTTTTGAGTTGAAAATCAAATAGTTGGTAACACTTAGCGTTACCAACCACTACTCTACAAACAGCTGGGACACTTGGATTGGACAATGTCCACAATCTAGTTGTTTCATTAATTGCTTTCTACAATTGAGCCGGTTCTAACTAGTTTTACTTTTGTTTACTTTTCTGTAACAATTGTGTGAGAAGTGTGTTAATTCCATATTCAATTTTTTTTTAAATCTAGAACTCTTTGAAATTATTTGTTTCAGTTACTTATTTTTATGTGTTATGTTTTATGTTATTAAGTACAGCTCAGTGACATAGTAGCCAGCCCCTTAGCGTCACTTATAAGGGTGCGGATAAATCACCACAATTTTTTAAATTAAAAAAAATTAAATCTTGTCTATTTACAGCGTGAGTTGAGATGAAGTCGAAGTGCATTAGTAATTCTACGTTCTCACTAGTAGTCATTCGTAAAAACTTTAATACAATCGCTGCTATCTACATACATAGTGTTCAGACTGATCTTTATTACTTGTCAGCAATATGTCAGGCTCGATGTTAGTATTTTAGTGTAAACGGTTAGATATTTTCATTCAAACCGCTATTACATAATCTTCATATTGTATGCTAAGCAGTTTTAAAATTGTCTGAAAATTTTACTAAACTGGTATTTACAGGTATTTATTTTTAATCATAACAATTTTTATCAATAAGCAGTTTGTTAATGATGATGGTCTAATAAATAAAATATAATAATGAATTCTAAACATTTTTTAATATCATATCAAAAACTGACCGTTCCAGCGGGGATCGAACCTGCATCTCCGACTGACCGTGTCGGTGCTCTAGCCAATTAAGCTATGGAACGATGTACCCGATAGATCGAAATTTTTGATATGATAATTTTATATCCCCGTGGTAATTATTCGGGGCCCTACAATTGCAGAGGCCCCCGGGTCCACTTAAAAGTAATTTGTCCCCCGTTAATAAATATCTACGGCAATGGGATAAAAGGGTCTTTTTAGCAGAAATTAATAATTCAATTTTACCTAAAGCGATCTATTATAAAACAGGGCTCTGGTCTTTATTGTGTCATCTATAAGCTATCAGGATGGCTCGCTAATAGCCTTAGAAAACCAGTTTAGTTAAACGCTTTAAGGCACCGTTTCCGGAATTAGGCATATCATTACACCATACGATACGACTATGGTAAGATTTATCAGCTTAAGATATGAAATTTTTTTTTTGAGTTATTCCTTTCTAGCAATTATTTAAAATATTAAGTTTCCGCTCCAGTGATAAATATTACCTAATCACTACATATTATGAGATAAAGTCCGAATACCGACACCGATACCGAGTTAAAATATACTTATAAAAAGGGATAAAAAATACAGCTTATTTTTGGTAAAAAAAATTCATATAATGTTGAAAATTGTTGAATTTCTTGTTTGTGTTATTTGTTATGTAGGTACTTAGCTGAAATAACAGGTTTCATTAGAGGTGTAATCTCACGCATCCAGCGGCTTCCCGTGACCCTGACTGAGCTATGTGTCCTGCAGATTGCCACTTCAGCTGTGCGATCTTTCGAGCAATGTCGGTTACATCGGTTCTCCTACGGATCTCCTCACTCTCCTTTGTTTTTAATAAATTAATAAATTATTTTTTTTTTCATAATTGTCTATTTTCGTTCTAGTCACTGATCACGAAGAAACTATTAAATCAATTTAAACTAATCTGAGACAGTCGACTTTTTTAACTGACCAAAAAATGAGGAGGCTGTCAATTGTACTGATTTTTTTTTTAATTTAGGTATGTTACCTCAAACTTCTGAGTGGGTGGACCGATTTCGATGATTTTTATTATCGAAATGTGGTGCGTGTCGTGATTCCATTTAAATTTAATAAAGATGTAACGAATACTTTTTGAGTAATATTTGATAACACGTATTTACCTACTGACTATTTTTTCGTGTTCCTACGTTGTATTACTTGTCGATATCATTGCAGCCGATTTTTTTTCGTTGCAAGCAAACATTATTTTTTTTAAAGAGCATTGTCTGAGGTGTTCATCATTACAGCCTATAACAGTCCACTGCTGGACATAGGCCTCCACAAGTTGACGCCAAAAATAACGTGAACTCATGTGTTTTGCCCATAGTCACCACGCTGGGCAGGCGGGTTGGTGACCGCAGTACTGGCTTTGTCGCACCGAAGACGCTGCTGCCCGTCTTCGGCCTGTGTATTTCAAAGCCAGCAGTTGGATGGTTATCCCGCCATCGGTCGGCTTCTTAAGTTCCAAGGTGGTTGTGGAATCTTGTTATCCCTTAGTCGCCTCTTACGACACCCACGGGAAGAGAGGGGGTGGCTAAATTCTTTAGTGCCGTAGCCACACAGCACAGTGAGGTGTTGTCATAGCTAATTTAAGATGTCGGTGTGGTCACTATGGAATAATGGATTACTATTAATTAATCTATTTCAAGGAAATCAAGCTTGTTTGTGCTATTCTCGACTCATTATTGATTTATCGTTTTGTATTTATGAATCATTCCGTTTTACAGTTACATTACGTATCATCCGCGGGCCTTATTTATAGTCTGGTCATAGAAATGTTATCTTGAAATTTGACATGGATAAATCAAGTCCTGCTTAATATAAAATAAAAAATATATATAAAAAAAATTAGTTAATTTAAAAAAAAAAAAACAATTGTGTTAACATGCTACAGTAGGCAAAACGGTAATTTTTAAAAAAATTATCTGCAAAAATACGCAATTCGGAAATGGAAATCGTACTCATTATAGAAAAACTTAATCTAAATGTAAATATAAGTAAGTATAAATAGTAGGTAGAGACAGGCCAAAAAACGTAAAGCACTCAATGACTAATAGATACTATTGGAACAGTAGATAATCATTAAGGTTGAGACGGGCAAAACCGCGTGTTGTACCTAAAGTACCTATGTCATATTTAATGATTCCTTTATACAACAATACGTAAATACTTATCTTTTTGCGCTGACAAATCGAAGTAAAACTCATAAATAAATAAAATATATCCGAGTCAGGTCTATAAAGTCGAACGAGGGCGCGATAATTGGAAACGGCGTTATGAGCCGTTACAGTTCCTCAAAACACATTCACATTGTAAACAGACGTATTTCATGTGTGTCACCAGAGCAGGAGATCCTTTATAACGCGACAACATAAATAAGTAGATTAAAGAAGGATCAGAACTCAAAGCATCCGCATCTTTTACCAATAAATTCATATTAAAACAATCGTTATACAGCTTATATTTATCAGATCTCCCAGTCATTTAATAAATATAAAAATGATTTCAATTTCAAAAATTTTCTGCTTTGTCATTTTATTCCTTTGCATCGTTCAATACCAAGCAAAACCAACAGAAGTTAACACAGTTGCCAAATCATCAGAAGAGATGATGGAAACAGCAGAAGCACAAAATCCGTTTCTTCCACGTTTTGCGATGAAGGCATTAAGGGATAGAAGGGAACGAGCGAGAGCTCAAAGAAGAAACTTCTCTGCTCAGAGACGGTACCAACCATATCGTGGTTCCGGCAGATGTTAGTATAATGTAAGTACTTTTTTTTCTTTTTTTACGATTAAGTCAGCAACAAGCGTACGGCCCACGTGATGGTAAGCGATTACCGAAGCATTAAGACGCCTACAATAAAAAATATTGAGCAGGATATCCTGCTGTTTCCTACCTCAAAAATATATCTTAAACGGTCTTCTAAACACTTTAATTAAATATAACTCTTTAATGTACCACAGAGTTATTTTAACCCTCGTCTATAGCCGCAAAAAATATTACTGGTACTAATTGTTAGAATATTTTAGACTTATGTTACCTGAATAGAAGAGTGATTCATCATTTCAGCCTATCACAGTCCACTGCTGGACATAGGCCTCCACAAGTTTACGCCAAAATAACGTGAACTCATGTGTTTTGCCCATAGTCACCACGCTGGGCAGGCGGGTTGGTGACCGCAGGGCTGGCTTTGTCGCACCGAAGACGCTGCTGCCCGTCTTCGGCCTGTGTATTTCAAAGACAGCAGTTGGATGGTTATCCCGCCACCGGTCGGCTTCTTATTTCTAGAAGAGTGATTACAATTACCTAATTGATTCGTAACCTTCTTTTTCAGTGAACTATTCACCGTTCATTTCGTTAGTCAAAGACTTATACAAAATATTTTCCGTAAAATGTACCTACCTAACAATTTATTTTCAAGTATTTCTCTATTCTATACGCAAGTGAACTGTTAACTAAACCACAACATACAATAAATTATGGCAATAACGTTTTTATTGGCTATTATTACTTTTTTTTTTCAAAATCAATTTTTGTCATTGTGCTTAATTTTATTGACTACACAAAATATCGTTTTAATAAAATAATCCTGCATTGGAGCAACGGATTATGCTCTGATCCTTCTCCTACATGGGGTAAGAGGCCTATGCCCAGTAGTGGGATATTACAGGCTGAAGCGAATAAAATAGTAAAAGATAACCAAGTAACGACTAAAAGAAATCATGTTATATCAATTACTAGTCTACTAAGAAAATATATGAAGGTCACTTATAAATATATTTTTTTCAGATGAATCAAATGTCTAATATAATATTATGAGCGTAAGGGCTGAAAATCTGGAACTTATGTAGGTAACGTTTATAATAATTAAAACCCGACTGAAAAATCTCGAACGGATAAATGAAGACAAGAAATTGTCTAATCAACGGCGAGTGACATTTTCGTGGTAATGTGCGCACTGGTGGCGCTGCCAACGGCAAAACATCGAAACTTGTCTCCTTATTGCTTAACATGCACCATAGATTATACACTTTTAAACAGATGCACTCTTGTTTTCTATATCTATCTATATAAATAAAATTAATTAGCCGAAATGTATGTAAGTACGTGAATAACTTCCAAACGAATGCACTAAACTGGGTAATTCTTTTTTGTGCCTATTTTGCCAGGATGATTGTGTAAAAGAAAAACAAAATAACTTCAATTCGCCGGGTCGGTCGTATAGTTATATAGAAAATTAAAATTTATATATAGGTACATAGATTGCTCGAATCCTAACTGCGTTCTTTCAAATGTTTCTTCTGAAGGGTCAAATTTAAAAATGGGCTAGGATTTTTTTTCACGCCGAACGTGATTACGCCTACCCCTAGAAAACCCCATTTGAAGGAACGTAGTTAAAAGTCGAACAGCTTGTATATTACAATAGATGACAACGGTAACAAATAGATGGAAGAATAATTTGCTTTAATTAAACACTATATTACCTTTAAGGCAGGATTAGCAAGTTGTTCGAAAAAAAACGATTCACAAAGCCCTATTTATAGCGAAAATTGTATGATTTGGTGTTATAGTTATATAATTCAAGCTCTCTAATCTTTTATATAAAATGACTACCTATATAATCAATGTAATAATAGTAATAAACGGTATTCTTTATATTTGTCTTATTTTTATCATTTTATTTTACTGCTCTCTTTACTGTAACATAAAAAACAAAAAATGTAAAAAATTATAGAGTAACTATATAGATTTACAAGTTATAAAAACAAAGCGTCTTCGGTGCGACAAAGCCAGACCTGCGGTCACCAACCTGGCTGTCTAGCTTGGTGACTATGGACAAAACACACAAGCTCGCGCCATTTATGGCGCGAACTTGGGGAGGAGATGAAATACAAAATTTCAATAGCATTATTAATTTTAAGAAATATTTAAAAAATAATTTAAACAGAGAATAGTTAATGCATTTCCTTGGAATTCTTTAGTTATAACATAAGCTTTCGATTAACACTTAGAAAAAAGATGATAATTTCATATTAAATTCATAAAAAAACTGAAATCAAAACAAACATTATATTATTTATTTAGTTGCAAACTTTTATTATAAGAATAAGCAAATAAGGATTATCATTAGTATATAATTTTTATAGAGTAAATAATTTTAGAAATATTTAATAATTATTTTTATTGATATTTTCTTCGAAGTAAACCTATTACAAATAGTGTAAAATTGTTTTTACAAATAACACTCAATTTTCAAATAAATTATATAATTTATTGAACATCCCTTTCCTTAGAACCTAGATTTGATAATTTTACTACTTAAATAGTAAATTTTTATACATAACTTGCCCTAATATTGTTCATTACATTATATTACACTTCTCATTCTATTTATTTTATCTCTAAAACTGAAGCTTCCCATGCAAGAGCATAAAACAAATAAAAATTTTAGCATGTACTTATTTAATAAGTTATCAAACAATGCATTAAAAAAATCATTTTCAAATTTTTATGGTGCCTATATCAGGAGTTTCAAAATAACGTTTACAGTAAGTCGTGTAGAATCAAAGTTTCAATCCTTTTAATAATATTTACATAATGAATACTGAGGATTGGAAACATTTTAAACCAAATCTAATACAATGCAAGTTCCTAAAAAAATATTTTTAGTGTTGGAAAATAGTCTATTACTAACAAGTTTATTTTTAAATGTTCATTTAAATAAAATAAAATAATTTAAATAAACTCCTCATGTAAATGCTTTTTAATAAATGGCATTGCAAGTTCATTATATTTTTTGCAGTACCAAATGTTGTAAGTAAAATTTTACCAGTAAGATAACATAACATAAACAAAACCTTTATTTTGCAAAAATTAATATGATGAATAACTTAAAAAAACGAACGTTTTAGAACATACATCAGATTCTGCACCTGGACTAGATGGAATTTATTATTCATTCATTACTCATTTAAATGACATAAGCTTGACATTTTATTTAAATTTGATAAATTCTATTTTTCAATCTGGTCACATTCCTTCAAACTGGAAATCACAAATCATAATTCCAATATTAAAACCTGATAAAGACCCCTCTTCTGCTTTGTCCTATCGTCCTATTGCCCTTTCATCTGTTCTCCTAAAAATCTGCGAACAATTAATTAAGAATCGTCTCGAATGGTACGTCGAAAGCAACGGTTTGCTCTCAGCATCTCAATTTGGTTTTCGACGAAACAGAAGCACCATAGATAATATTAGTTTACTTACAACTGATATCAGGCTAGCATTTTCTGTTAATAATTTTGTCATTGCAGCATTTTTGGATTTATCTAATGCATATGACAATGTGGTGATCCCAATTCTCAAACAAAAACTTATACACCTACAGATCCCCAAAAAAATTATTTGTTTTATTATAAATATGCTTAATGATAGATCGATTTTTCTTATTGACGGCGATCAAAAATATTCTAGAGTTCTTTCTAAAGGTCTTCCACAAGGATCCGTTTTGAGCCCCATATTGTATAATTTATACACATATGATCTAGACTTAAATATCGATAGAAAGATTGAGGTTTTGCAATATGCTGATGATTTATTATTATATGTAAAAAGTAAAAACATTGAATTAGCATGTACAGAGTTAACGACATCTCTTCAATATTTAAAAAAATGGCTTGATGATCATGGTCTAATTTTGTCCCCATCTAAAAGTTCAGTAGTTTTATTCTCCCGTATGCGATCAACCACTCCAGTTCACGTTTTTTACGATGAGACCATTATACCACAAAAACAAGATTTTAAATTTTTAGGCGTTATTTTAGACAATAAGCTTACAGGCATCTCTCATTGCAATTTTATCGCAAGTAAGTGTGAAAAAATAATTAACATCATAAGGTGTTTAGCAGGAATTTGGTGGGGTGCCCATCCTTTTTATTTGAAAATTGTGTATAATGCTCTCATACGGAGTGTCATGGAATATGGTTCATTCTTATTAGAACCGGGTCTTCTTTCTGGATTTAAAATGTTGAACAAAATTCAAAATAAATGCTTAAGAATAATTTGTGGAGCAATGAAGTCTAGCCCAATTAACGCTTTACAAATCGAGTGCTGCGATCCCCCGTTACAATTACGACGTCAGTATTTGTCTGATAAATTTCTTTTTCGCCGTCTACAACTTACCAATCATCCCCTTATTGAAAAACTTCATCTTTTAGCTTCCTTTGTGTCGAATTCACCGTACTGGACTCATAAATCCAATCCATATTTAGTCAACAGCTATTATAAGTTCAAATCTCTTTCTGCACCTTTACATCAATCTAACATGCTACCTTTGTTTTCTTGTCCTTACGAATCTCTCATTCTATCGCCACAAATATTGAATATGGGTATATCTAAGTCGGACTTTTTAATAGCTAACGAAAAATTTAATACAATTATTAACAAAAAATTTAAAAACTTCCACCTGATATTTACTGATGCTTCAAAACATGATGCTAACGGTACTGTAGGTGTAGGAATCATTCACTGTCAGTATAATATTGTACAGAAGGTAAAATTCCCACCAGAATCTTCTGTTTTTTCTGGAGAGTGCTTTGGTATCTTCAAAGCCTTAGAATATATATTATTAGCTAAGCTCAATAACTCAATAATTTTTAGTGATTCACTTAGTTCTTTACAAGCATTAGAAAAGAACCCGTTTAAAATTAAGCAGCACAATCCTATAGTATTCGATATAAGAAAACTTCTATCTATATGCTTATCAAAAAATTATAATATTAAATTTTCTTGGATTCCTGGTCATTCTGGAATCCAAGGAAATGTTATTGCAGACGCTCTTGCTAATGAAGCGATTTCTTGTGGTGACCTTGTTCCGTATAAGATTTACTGCTCAGATTTGTTATCAATACCTAAACTCGATCTTGACACATCTTGGAAAACGTTATGGGAAAAAAGTAGTAAAGAAAAGGGTAATTATTATTACTCTCTTCAGCCTGATATTCCATCAAAACCATGGTTCTTCTCAATGAATTTTAATAGGAGGTGCTCTAGTATCATTTCAAGATTGAGACTTGGCCATACTTGTACACCTGCTCATCTTGCTAAGCTTAAAATTACTAACGACTCTTCTTGTTTGTGTGGTTGTGAAACAGGCGATGCTAATCATTTTTTCTTTTCTTGTCCTCTTTATAATCGTATCGATTTCCTGAAATCCTTACTAGCATATCATATCCCTTTTCCAACCTCAATTTCTTGTCTTTTATTTATAAAAAAATATTACATATATAAAATAATTTCAGATTATATAATTATTAATAATATAGAAATTTAAATATTTATCACATTAAATATGTATCTGGAATTATCTGGTTTAGTTTTTATATTATGTATGTCATACATACATAATATAGGTAATATATTTGAATGTATATTTTATTATTTTATATATTTATTATCTATATGTCACAAATATCCTATATCTATTCCTGTCCTGAATGATTCCTAAATTTAGCTCCTCCCGTTCATGTCCCGTTCCTTTAAAATACATGTAAAAATTTCTCCCGTTTGATAATGGCAAATGTACTATGTACGAGAATTGCCAATTGAAAAAAAAAAAAAAAAAAAAAAAACTTAAAAAAACTAATAATAAACATATTTACCTTATGTGACAATTACCTGTCATCCTTAAATTAAATAACATAAAAGTGGATAATCAATAATTCTTAAAATAACAATATATGGATTTGTTAAAATGTTATCACTCAATCTCCATTATGTTTTCTCTCATTTTATGTAAAATTGACAAATCGTCTGTGCTTTACAGTATCATTGCAAAACTAATAGGGCAAAAGAAGGAAAAGGCAGTTTAAACAAGAAAATAATGAAATCATTACATTATTCAATTTAGAAAACAAGGTGATATTTTGTATATTTTAAAGCTAGCTCGACGCGGCTCCAATGCGATGTGACGCGAGGGCTCCGACTACATTCTCATGCTCGCGTTCCCTCGCCTAACCTCGACGAGAGTGAAGAGCTAGCATAAAATATTAAAATTGTTCCAAGTGACTGTTTACATTATTATATAGAAATACAAATAAATAAAATTGAAGTGTCCGTTTGTAATATTAAAATAACCGCTTTTTACTAAATGCATATGGATGTCTAGACAGTACATATACCGAAATAATATTTTTTACAATTTTTGTCTGTCTGTTTATTCCGGCTAATCTCTGAAACGATTAGACTGATTTTGACGGGGTTTTCACTGGCAGATATCTGATGGAACAAGGAGTAACTTAGGCTACTTTAATTTTAGAAATTTATTTTTTTGTAACTCTGCGAAGTGAGAGTGAGTGCGAAGTCGTGGGCATAGCTAGTTATAACATAAAACACTGCAATCGAAATAACAATTTCTATCATTGATAATTTAAAAACAAAACATTTTCCCATTTAAACAAAATTACTTCATACCATAACACAATTCAAACTTTATTACCATTTCTTATATAAATACATTATTTTACGACCTTATATTATAGAATTCACTAATAAACATGAACCATTCCGTAAATAAAAGTCCAGAATAGAACATAAGTGAATAATGCTCCAAAGAATCCATTTGTTAAGAGACTCTGTCTTGATACATAGTACTTCTGCCAGTTTGGTCCAGCCTTTATCATGAACATAACCCATAGGATGATGACTGCAAATACGTAGAAGGCAAAACCGTTGAGTCCTGTCAGACCTAGTATACCTGAAAATATTGAAGGAGAAAATAAATTTTTGATGATTTTTATTTACTAAATTTGATTTCAATGTTTTTAATATTTGAATTTCATTTTACTATTGTGAGTTTGACGTTTTTAATTTTTATAATTAGTAGAAAAAAAAAATTAAAATTTTATCATTATTTAAAATATAATCTGCAAATTAGTATTTAACTTAGAGTACATAACTAAGAATAAATTATATTTCAATGAGTTTATTTTCAATGAATTTCAATTAGTTTTTGGGCAACACATATGATTTCACACCATTTTTTACTGCAATAGGCGGAAAAGTAAAATGAGTTTATTTTCCTTGAGATTGGTGTGTTCATCAAAGCAGTAAATAACTTGTTTTACTTTAATTCTTTTTATTTGAATATAAACATAATTTAAGGTTATAAAATGTTGAAACCTTTTGTTCCTTATTTGAATTTAATAATGAAAACAAAGTATAAATACTGTTTTAAAATTTACTGCTGTTTGTAATTAATTACTGTTAGTAAAATAAAAATCGAGTTATCATGTCTTCTTCTTCTTCTTCTTTTACTTTGGCTCCCTGAAGAGATATCATATCAATACATGCATAACATGTAAACAACAAATTTAGTGAAAATAAGACTTTTAAAACTATAAGGATCATTTAAGAGATATACCTAGGCCAGGCAATAATAACGATTTTTGATAATTTTAATTTAGAATCATTATAATTACCTGCAGTAGATCCTGATAATGCAGCCATAGACGTTCTGCAGTATTCAACAACTGCAGCGTTGTTTCTTAGTGCCACTTCACTATACGCCACTGGTTCTGGCTTTACATCCTTTGTTTTATTTGACGACATAGTGGTATCCTACGAAAAACTAAATCTTAATTAAAATAGTATTAAATTTAATCAAAATAAAGTGTTTAACGATACGATTATTTAAGTTTTAATGGCCCGAACCAGAGTATGCCCAAACGTCATTTGTCAAAAATGACAAACAAAATAATTCTTACCACAAAATAAAAGTTAAACACGAAATAAATGCTTCAAAATCTTTAAATTTTTAAAGCAAAAAAAAAAAGGGCTTATCAATATTGTTACAATCTAATTGATGACTTATCATTATCTAATTTATTATTTTTAATATTTGTACTTATACGTTTAACGAAAACAATATTACAAAAACTTAAAATTTGAAATGTAAATATTTATTTATTAAATTATTAATAAACTATTTCGGCCTTTGGCTTAATTTTATAATTTATTTACGTTTTGTTATTTGTTTATTTTTAATTTTTTTACTAAAATGGTGTCTTATAGTTATATTTTATGCATGCCAATGAACTTTTTGTATGTTTGAGTTGGATTGATGTAGGCGTGTAGGTATACTCAATAAACGCTACTGACACACACATTTAAACTATTTTCATGGTGGTTTTCGCGGCTAAGCGTCGTTGAACTTCATTTCTTTTGAATTGTTAAAATCAAGTGATAGTTATCTCTTATTATTGTTTTGAAGTGAAGGTAATAATTGTTAATGTTTGTAAACATATCTTATAATAATATTAATTGTAGCGATTGAATTCTATATGAATATTGAAATTGTAATGCCGTGTGGATGACGGCTATGGTTGATCCCTGTTCGTATCTAAATAGGACTTTGGTCGAATAATATCAAGACATTGTGTGATTTTAGTTAATTTTTCAGTACCTGTGTATTTTTATCTTTGCGAAATAGTGTAGAAATTGTTTTTAGATGTGACGAGTGCTCCGTGAAAAAGGAAATTAAGTTTTCGATTTTAATGATTTGTGAACAGTATGTAGGATAACGTATCTTTTATTTAGCTATTGTGCACAATATGGCATTTGAAATAAGGCGACGTTTATGCGATTAGATATATTGATTCCTGTAGTTTTTCATTCAATTAATACATTTAATAAATATTTATGAATAGAAATTTGCGAAAAAAATTTGAATAACCTAATTGACAGAACGAATAACTTTAATTCGATTTTTTTGTTTCAGTTTCACAACCTAGATAATATTTGATTGTTGGAACTCGTTTTATATGTTTTGACATTGTATTTACAATTTTTGTATTGACATAGCCATGGTGATGTAGAAATAATTTGGAAGTAGGTATTGAATACCGACATTTTTGATTACACGACGAATGTGTATTACGTCAGTGATCAGACGCCGAATGTTTGATTATTTTGATACAAAATGGAGGAATCTGACGACAATGTGAGTTCTGAGGATTTGAGATATGATGATAGCTCGTCTATCAAAGTTAAACCAAGAAAACGTTCCCTAGTCGAACGTGAACTTGAAACAAATTTAACTGCTCGAGTAACATCACCTGTAACTAATTCTGATTCAACTAGCACGAGCCGTTACGGCAGAGCTCGTAGACTCAAAACTGACTCTGAATTCTTAGATACAGAGAAAGCAATGAAATCTAAATCACCGAACCCTAAAGTTGATAAGTCACCAAGTAAAATACAGTCTCCAGCCTATAAAATGCATGCATCGAACTCTTCCATTCGTATTGAAACCCCAAAACGACCGGAACATTCCTTGGAAAATCAGATCGAAAATATATATACGGAGAATATATCGTTAAGTCGTTTCGGATCTGAGGAAAAGAAGAATAAATCATCAACAAAGAAATATCCTAAAGTGTACATAAGGAAAGATTTAATACAAACTAAAGATAAGGATCCCGATGACACAGTTGTGTTGATAAAAAATATGTTCTCACCGAGTAATAGTAGTAAAAAATCAAATATTCATTATTCTTCAGAGAAATACAGTTCGAATACTAAAAAGCCAAACGGACACTTAAACTCAGTTGTAAAGACATTAGATTTTGATGGTAATAAGAAAAAGAAGGTTGTGGAGAGAAAAAGTTTGTCAAAAAGTGAGTTATTTGAGATGGAGGCTAAGTGTGAGTACCAAGTAGGAGACTTGGCGTGGGCAAGAATGGGGACATACCCATTTTGGCCTTGCATCATCACTAGAGATCCATTGAGCGAAATGTTTGTCAAGAAAAAGTGTAAGTATTTTTATTTCATAAAAATATTACTTAAAAAATAACAAACTTGTTATTTGTGTTTTTTTGTAACACTAAATAAATTTAAATAAAATTTTAATCATATACTTAATATTTAAAATTATAATGAGTATTTTAATTGATTATACATAAAAATGTAATTGAATTAATACATTAAAATAATTGATATTATCGTAAATCAATTATGAAATGTAGAAATTTTGTTTTAAAAAAAAATGTTTTGGTAAAATATATAACTTAAAACAAAGTATAAAGTGGTTTTAATTTAAATAAAATGAATAGCTTGAGTTTTTGAATGTTTAATTTGATCCAATATTCCAAGTTAACATTAAATCATTGAATTCTATTACATTGTATTTTTATATTAACCAAATTTAACACTGATTGAAATTAAAATTTGCTTCATTCTCAAATCAACGGGTTTTGCAGTGTTTATATGCAGAGTTTGTGACTATTTGTTACATGTAAATAATATAATGTGTAATATTTTTCATATTTTACAGTATACTGGACGCGATTTAAAACATACTTTTCCATCATTTTCAAAAAAAAAAAAAATAGTACATTTTGAGTTTGCATGTACAGGGTGTGCTTATATATTTTTGGTACACACTTTAATATTTTAGATAATACTGGCTGAACCTTAAAATACTAAAAAAGAAAAGTTAATTTTTATTTTTTTATTTTTCAGTATTTGGACGTATAGAAAGAGATGTGTTACATGTTACCTTCTTCGGCGACAATGGACGTCGCGGTTGGATTGTGGACAGTATGCTTAGAAAGTTTCTTGGCCAGCTCGAGTTTGAAGTGGCTCGGACTAATTTTACACCTGAGGTTTTTTTTTTGATATACATATTTGACTAGAAACAACCATGTGTGAATAAAATAAAGATGGAATACTTAGTGTAGAAAATAAATAAAAGATAGACTTATCAGACTAGATACATGGTTGATAAGAATTATAAATCAAAGGTTTTTGTTCGAAATAAAGTTTAAATCTTTAGCCCGGCGCAAATGACGTGAAAATAAATACGAAGACGATGACTCCAAGTCATATTGACCCGAATTTTATCAATAATTTTTCAAGAAATTTAGAAAGTTACCTTAATGTTAATGATTGTTTATTAAAAAGAGTTCTTTGATTAGGTAGTAAAATAAAAATAATAACAATAAGTTTTAGAAATTAAGCTGTTATTCACTTTTTCATTAACACATGCAAATTTAACTCTGAAAATATAACATGTTTATATTTTGAATTCTTGGTAAAGTATTCGTAGCAACAATAGGATTCAATACTTTTATGTACTAATAGAGAGATCATATAAGCTTTATAATATAAAAATAAAAACAGATTAGTCTTCTACGTCATCAATCAGGCCCACGGAACTGCTGCGATCATCGCAGTATGGAATCAAACCGGGCAAATGGCAATGTATCACGCATGACAATTGTGAGGAGTTTTGTTATCCTTTAGTACAGACGACTTGATATCTGTTGCGAGTTCCTAGAACTTTTTGGGGACGCTCTTCACCAGGGTCATCTAGTAAAATCCTATTGACTTTGTAAATGCTCGTAAATTAGAGCCCCAGCTTATTTAGGAAATATTGTTTTTTACTGCGTGTATCATTCCTTTTGGCCCAATGTATTCGTTTTATGCCAGATATATTTAACATTGTCTAGAAAATCGTCAGTGGCTATCATTTTGAATTTTTGCTCACATTGTATAATTATATATTGTTCGTTAGCTGGAAAGTTCATTCGATCTTGATGGTACTTTTTGCCACATTGTTCTATCCTTTTCTTGGTAATCAAGATCGACTTTGTACGCAAGATCGATATTAACTGAATCTGACCCCGTATCACTAGCTTCTTGTTCACTTTTACTGTCATTACTGCGTTCAGATAAATGGTCTTTAATATCTAGGTCTGAAGCACCTTAAGAGTATTCATTGTTGTTATCAGACTTTTCTAACAACGCCACAATTCCAGCTGAGAAATTACTACGCCAACGATGACGCTAGGTCATAATGACCCGTTTTCACTTGACTCACTGGTATCTCCCAGCGCACGTGGCGTCACACTAAGTGTACCAATGGAGCGCGTAGAAATAAGATATATCAGTTTAAAATTGCCTCGGGTCAATATGACCCAGCGTCATTGACGCCGGGTTAAAAAAAATTGCAGTTGTCCTGCAAATAATAAAACATGATACATAATGCTTATCAATTATAAAGCTTGGCAAAATCACTAACTGTTCACTTGTTCAATATTTGTTGCAATGCACTTCTGTTTTTTAATCTGATAACCTCTAAAATAAAATAAAAAAATGTAGTTATTATGTATTGAGGAAGTATAATCATTGTTCTGAACTTTCTGTTTAAAAACATTTATTTCAAACACATATTGCATACTAAAATGTTTTTAAAAACTTTAATAAATTTTTAACTAGCTTAGCATTATATGAAATTGCATGTTTATTTGTTTTAATTTATGATTCAGGCTAAGAAGAAAGATCCAAAACTGTATGCAGCATTCTTTGTGTCAGAGAAGAAAACGCCATCATGGCAAATTTCAGTTGAAGAAGCTGAGACACTGCTAAAAGAACCCAAAAGACTTAGAATTGATATCCTCAATGACATGCTAGAAAAGTCTAGACGAGAGAGAACAACTCCAAAACTTGAGAGAAGTAAGAAAATTACCAGAACCAATAGCGATGTTTCTTTGAGTGAAAGTTTATATGACACACTGTTTTCTGAAGATGATTCTAAAGCCAACGACTCTGAGAGATCAAGAAGCAAAAGTAGAAATAGATCCTTAAACGTATCAGAGGTAGTAACTGCCTGTCTTGATAATATGGCCGCAAAGACTGGCATTACTAAAATCCAGAGACAATCGCACATGG
Organism: Melitaea cinxia; assembly: GCF_905220565.1. Taxonomy (NCBI): domain Eukaryota; kingdom Metazoa; phylum Arthropoda; class Insecta; order Lepidoptera; family Nymphalidae; genus Melitaea; species Melitaea cinxia. Next base: position 10,197,479 of record NC_059416.1, read on the forward strand.
ATAGATGGTTACAGAAAGCTAAATCCAAAACTCCAGAGAAATCTCACCTCAAGTCTAGTAAAATAAGTAATAGTTCCAAAACTAAAAAGAAGACACATGAAGAAAGAAAGAAACTCCATAAAAAATCAAGCCTTGAATCTCAGTGTGAAAATAAGCTACAATCACATCAAAACGAACATGATTACAGTCAAAAGTATTGTGATAGTAGCAGTTCAATAGTGTTAGATGATGTCGAAATCGAGTATAAAAATCCTGAAATATTAACAGATTTGGTTGAACCTGCTCCAGGTTTAGATGTAATTTCAAATGTAGAAACACTATGTGATAAGGAAGTGTTTGATAAAAATGAAGACAATATAATATTGGCTGTTGTTAATGATGACATTTTTGTACCTGAAGCACGTGGTAGTAAGTTTTATGATCAAATCAATGTTCAATCAATTGAAAAAATGCATGAAGATCCTAATTCCACTGAAGTTTCCACAGACTCAAATAAGATTGAATCATTTATGGATAATGCTGAAAGTATGGAAGTTGATAATGCTGCGACTGAGGACGAAGTTGTTGGAAATTTATTTGAAAATGAAAATGATGACAACATAAAAGAAAAGCGAGAAAATATTGATGTGCCTTCAAATGACTGTAATCAGTCATCTAATAATGTATTAAATGCAGATGATGTTGAAAAAAGTATCGAAGTGAGTGAGCCCAAAGATATTGAATCTAATAATATGAATGAAATACTTAATAATGACTTAATAATTAATGCCTTTTGTGTTCCTTCAAGTGACAACAAACCCAATGAAGCTCATACAATTGAAGAAAGTAATGTACATATAACTAATTTACAAATTGACAGTAACAATGAAAAAGATAAAAAAGATAGTGAGAATAGTAATCGAATGGAAAGTTTTAGAAGAAAATCGAAAAGATTATCAGGAAAAGATACTAAAAATGTTAGTGAAATGCCGAAAAAAAATTTGAAAACAGTTATCAATATAAGCTTAGAAATAGATAACGTTATCACTGATAAAAGAATTAATGAAAGTTGTGATAACAAAGATGGTGTAAATAATAAAGAATGTGATAATGAAATTTCTAGTTATAAAGTTGAAAAAACTTTAGAAAGGGAATTAATTGAAACCAAACCAAAAAATCAAGAAAACAACGTACATATCGTTGATAATGCTGTTTTAGATGAAAATATTGTTTTAAATAAAGTAAATACTGAAGCAATTGAATCAATTTCACCTAAAATTTCTCCAAAACGGCTATCGAAATTTAAGTTATCTCTTAATAAGTCAGCCGAGAACGTTTACACAAGTCTTTCTGTAACAATAGACCCACCTAAAAAAATATTTGAAGACTGTGATTTAGTAGAAAAGTCTACTGGAAAGGAAGATGTTGTGCAGAACAGTGATTATAAAGACTGTACAATGATTGAAAACAATATTAATAGTACATATTCTTTTAGTAATAGTTTACCGGTGGGAATAGACGATAAGATAATTCAAAATGGTTTTATGGAACACGATCATCACAATTTGGAAATTAATAATATTGAAAATCAAAATCATAGCAGTAAAGAACCAAAACCAGATATTTTCGAAAAAGAAGTATTTGAAATCAATAATGACATAAATACAGACAATAATATGGAAACCAAAGATAATTGTGATGTTCTAATACAACAACAAGTAGATAATGAACCTGTTATTTTAAATAGTTATAATGAAAATTATAAAACTGGGAATGAAGAAGAGAAGCAAAATATTGTTGATAAATGTCAGACCGGCTTGGTAAATGAAAATATTCCTAACACAGACATTTTTAACGCTGAGACTGATTCAATACACGATGATGAAGAAGATTTTGAGCTACGATTATCCACAAGCAGTTCAATATCTACTACGAATTCTGATAACATATCAGAAAAGAAAGTGGAGGATGTTTCAGAAAAAAAAGAATCTGAGAAGATGGAAATAGACCCTGATAGCATATCAATAAAATCAGGAGATAGTGAAACTTCTATAGGTATAAAAAAGCGCATAAAAGATAAACAAGGAAAAAGCAAAATGCTAGAAGAACCAGAATTTTTAAAGTATTTAGAACTGAGACAAGATGCTGTTATGGATGAACATCCTGAACTTTCTCAAGAGGATATAACTAACTATCTGTACAAAACGTGGCTTTATGAAGAGAATTTAAAAACTGATACAAAGAAAGCAGACGATATTGATCACGCAAATTTAGTAAAAGGCCTTAATCAAGATACTGCACCAGTGAAAAAAATACGTAAAAAAATTAAAGTAGATAAAGAAAAATATAAAGAGCAGAAATTAGATACGGCGGAAAATATAGAAAAAGAAAAGTCCAAACGTAAAATAATTAGACCATATTATAAAGAAGATTTCTCGGATTCAGAAGAAAATGTAGAATATTATGAAATATTTAAAATGAAACAAAAACCTAAATCAAATGAAAATTCAATAGAAAGTAATAAAATTGAAAGTGTTCAAAATGAAATCGCATCCACTGAAGTGCCAATCGAATATGAAGAAGAGATGGGACAAGATGAGACTGATCTAGTTGAAGAGTATTTCAGACAGTTAACTGCCCCAAAACCTAATTTATTTAAAGGTTTAATTAGAGAAAAAGTTTGCGAAATCTGCGAAAGAATTGGTAACCTCGTGAAATGTAAGGGGTGCCACTCTATGTTTCATGTCGATTGTGACAAGAAACAGCCTGAAATTATTGAAATATCAACACCTTCAAGAGGTAGAAAGAAAAAGAAGAAAACAAGAGGTAGGAAAGCGAAAGAAGACGCTAACGGATTAGATTCCGAAAGCCAGAGTGATGACAAATCTCAAGATGCGAATGTTTCAGAGGAAATTCAAAATACATCAATAGATGGAGAAGAATCTCATATAGTAGCAAACGCGGACGAATTTGAAGCGAAACTGACTGAAAAAATGAAAGAATTGATCGAAAATCCAGACAATTTAGATTACGATTCCCACTCCAACGATGAACTTGACTGGAATGACATCGATGTCGGGGAATGTAAGATCGTTGATATAAAGCTGCGTACGAAATATCGGGAAACGAGCTCCGATTTCTCAGACTTCAAATGCAGTAACTGTCAAAAGCACGATATCCCAATATGCTTCGTTTGTAAATCAAATATATCTCCGAAAGACAAAGCGGAGTATAGACAGCGTTGTCAAGTGGCACACTGTCAGAAGTACTATCACCTAGAATGTTTGGACCATTGGCCTCAAACGCAATTCAATTGGGGCGAACTTTCTAAAACGAATAAAAAAAATGAACATTCTGAATCATTGTCGTGTCCCAGACACGTGTGCCATACTTGCGTCTGCGACGATCCTAGAGGTTGTAAAACTAGATTTAGTGGAGACAAGTTGGCTAGATGTGTCCGCTGTCCGGCCACTTACCACACATTTACCAAATGCCTTCCAGCGGGAACTCAGATTTTGACTGGCTCGCATATAATTTGTCCCAGGCATTATGAACATAGGTAAGAATTATAAGTATATTAGTCTTGTTATTCTATTAAACTTTAGAAATCTGTTATATTTGTAAATGACGCCGCGTTGGCGCAACGGTTACAGTCATGGATTGTACCTGTTGCGCTGGCGGTTGCGGGTTCGATCCCCGCACATAACAAACATTTGTATTGGCCATACAGGTGTTTGCCGTGGTCTGGGTGTTTGTGCAGTCCTTGTGGGTCTTCCCACCATGCCTCGGAGAGCACGTTAAGCCGTCGGTCCCAGTTGTTATCACGTACACCTTATAGCGATCGTTACTCATAGTTGGGAATACATCCGCCAACCCGCATTGAAGCTGCGTGGTGGATTAAGCTCTGATCCTTCTACATGGGGAAAGAGGCCTATGCCCAGTAGTGGGATATTACAGGCTGAAGCGTTGTAAATTTAGGATACTTTGGGGTAGTTTGGGGATGGAGAATTTGTTTTCGCAGCGCTTTTCTATTTGTTCTTTGAGTCCCCCTAAAGTCGTTGCGTCGTTCTTTATACAAATAAAAATAATTCAGTCAAATTTTTAACTTTTAATTACAAGCTTTTATTTGAATTACTACTTGGTATTCTGCTTCTATAGACCAACCAAAGAGGGTATTCTTATTACTATTAGATTATAGATCACGATCTGCATTAAAATGAAATTTCTGCCCTAATTTTAGCATTATTTTGTCTTAATTATACAACACAGCTTGCACATACTACGTAAAACCGGAAAATCACAAAAGTCATTTTTTTGTGTTAAATATATTCTAAATTTTATTTTTGATATATGTTGAGCGTACCATTTTAATATATTTATAAATTTATAAAATGATTTTGTAGGCCAGGTAAAGTACCATGTCACGTGAATACCGGTTGGTGTTTCATATGTGCCTTGGGTGGTTCGTTGATTTGTTGCGAGTATTGTCCTACTTCCTTTCACGCTGAGTGCCTTAATATCAAACCACCGGAAGGTAAATATTTATTCTAAATTCGATTTTCTATCTGTATTTTTGTTCCCTAAAAATTATTAAAAATTGTGTATTTTCGTTAAATTATAACTATCTTCTGTATTATTTTCTTTGATTCTTATTTCTCACTTACATGCATGCTGTATACATAAATTCTACAAACCTTTAAAATTAAATTAAAAAAAAAATAAAAGTAAGAAACATTAATAAAATGTTTTATATTTTACTATCAAATGATGTTTTTAATTTAAATATTCTTTTTAGGTGGTTATATGTGTGAAGACTGCGAAACTGGTCGATTGCCGTTGTACGGTGAAATGGTTTGGGTGAAATTAGGACACTATAGGTGAGTTTGTTACTAATGTAACATTAACATAACGTGACATGAGGAAACAACTTTTTCGGATTTTATCGCGGTTTATTTAGTTTCGGATACTTTACAGCAACCATGGTCACGGGAGGTCACGGAGTCCTCCCGTTAAAAGACTAATAAACCGCGATGAGTGAAATTTGCGTAAACATTAGAAAACAATATGATGTGACATATAAGATTGTCTTTACGTAATTGTCTCATCCGGTGACTGTTGTTGACAGAAATAGCTTATTTTTTTGTGTTCTTTTATCCTATGTGTTTCCAAACCTTATGACTTTTTTATGTACAATTTTTACTTATAACCAATTACCAACCTACAGATTGAGCACCAATATTCTTTCGTATAAAATGCCTAAGCCCAATTGTGGCAAATTAACATAACATAATAAAAATAATAATTAAAATGTTCCTTACAGATGGTGGCCGGGTATAATCCTACACCCATCTGAGATACCACAGAACATTCTAGCGGTGAAACATTCACCCGGTGAATTCGTGGTTCGGTTCTTTGGTCAGTACGATCACTATTGGGTGAATAGGGGACGCGTCTTTCCTTTCCAGGAAGGTGAGGTTATGGATTATTTTATTTGTTTAATTACTTTTTAAGGTTTTTTTGGACCCTTTAAAAGAATACAATTAGGAACATAATTAAAACATTGTTATTTGTGATTCTAATGCTATAGAGTACAGTAGTAAGTATTAAATTATTAGCTTACAGACATTTATAAAACTCCATTTACTATTTATTTTACTGAAAATAAATATCAATTTATCATTTAAACACATAAAAACTATTAAAATACGAATATCAAGAGTACAGATAATTAATATTTTTTAATATGTCATTTCAATATCTTTTTTAATAAGGCAAATAGGAATGTGGTCACTATATTTTTAAAGGTGTATGAGTATGTGAATGAACAAAATGAACGATAAAATAGGCCACGTTCTTTACCTATATTTTAAATTTTCCCGAATTACAATTTGTTAATAAGTTACAAATATAAACAATTTTTTTTTTCAGTATTACCGTAACGCGATTTGTTATTAAGTTTTATATAATGTTTGTTTTTCTTTTTTTATTTTAAACGCGAAAATGCTTACAAAATAATACAAATATCAATATTTTATATTAAAGTGTTTATTGTAAAGGTTTTATTTTATATTATGAATATAAATTTGTAGTCTTTTATAAAGATTCGTTATTTTTTTTTTTTTTTTTTTCGTAATTCTGGACCTATACTAATTAAAAACAAAAAAAAAAAAAAATCAACATATTATCACTTTCTGAAATAATTTCACCAATATGGTATCGTTAAATATTTTATTGTAAAATTAATTTTACTTTCATCTATAGCTATCAATATTGCTCATTCATTTGCTCTTTGTGTCACTTCACTAAACTCATAAAATAATACTCTATTTGTCTGTGGTCCTAAGTACGCCATATTTGTTTACAAAATAAGACACTTCTAAAGAAATGGAATATATACATGTGGGAATGATTGCTCAGAGTGAAACTACAAAAAATACTTTTATTAATTTATTTAAAAGCTAACACCGTTTTTCTACCGCTCGTACCACACTCTCAAATCAGTATGGCCACACTTCCTTTTACTGTATCTCACTCGCTCATACTTACATACTCTCTTTTTTACTCACGCTTACGTTCCGTTTCCCACATACATATATTTTATTTATTGTTTTCAGGTGATTCTGGTAAAGTATCAAGTCAAAAATCAAAAATAGATGCAGCTTTCACGATGGCGATGGAACACGCACAGCGAGCTTGCGAAATATTGAAAAGTAAGTAAAATACATGTAAATCTACATTTTTATTTCTATAAAAAAAATATTAAGACCTAATAAATGAAAAAAAAAAATGAAATAATGTGTAAGAGTAAGAAAATGCTGAACCTGAATGTTCCAGTAGTGCAGTTTTATGCTTTTTAAGAGGATAAATAGAAATTCATTAAAATTCTGTTTACTGCTTTTACCTATTTCCACAAAAAAAAAAAAAAAAAAAATATATATATATAATTATTCCTATTATAGCATAGACTTTAAAGAATGTACTGTCTCACTGAAAACTTAATTTCTTTGTTTATTAAACAAAAAATTAACTATAACAATTGCAACAAAGCGTACGATTCATGAGTCGTATCTAGGAGGAAATTATATTAAATAGACTGTTCATGTAAAACTATATATATATATATATATATATATATATATATATATATATATATTATTATTCACTACTATTATTTGGAGAAAAGGCAGCAGCAAGATGACATACACATTACATGCAATAATTATTAAATGACAATATTTCCAGCGGCCTCGTCAAACGATGAAGAATCGATAGACATAGCGTCCTCTCTTCTACCACCGCACTATGTAAAGTTAAAAGTGAACAAACCATGTGGGTCTCTCTGTGGCAAGAAGATTGATCTCGAGGAGAGTTCCTTGACACAGTGTGAATGTGACCCGAATGACATCGAACCATGTGGACCATACACACAGTGCCTTAACAGGTAAGATTTTTTTTTTTTATAAATGTCTAGGGTCGCAAATTTTGCAAAAACTGCATATTATAGCACATTCATATTTTTATAGCTATTGTTATCTGAAAGATATTGCTGCTTTAGCGATAAGGCCACCTCTAGAAAAACATAAAAATATTAAAAAGCAATAGACTAAGATGGAAATCCTGCGACACCCAGATCATAGCAGGAAATATATTACTTAAAATTAGGACCAAGGTCGTCTTACTCAACTGGGCAAGTTCCTCGACCTTACATAAGGTCACAGATAAATAATACTGCTCACAAGTATTGTTGCGTTCCTGTAGTGAGTAAGTTGGCCAAAGTTCCTGTGGAGGGTCAGGGGTAGTGTCAGCAACGCGTTTGCAATCAGGATTGCAGATGAACATACAAAAAAAAATATGAACAAAAGACTATTATCAACGGACTGACTCCTGCTATGGAGATAACATAGAATATACTTTTGTTTTCTGTTTACGCGAATTTCACTCATTATAATAATTGTCAGGTTTCGGATACTTTACAGCAACCATAGTCAGTCTTCCCGTGACCATGGTCCGTAATAAACCGCGATAAAATCCGAAAAAAATGGTTTCAGTTTATGGTCTAAGATCCGAACCTAAGTCGATCTTCACCGAGCTGATAATAGAATGAAACATACTTTATAATAAATTAAGTATATTAGATAATACATTTAAGAAAGGTTGCTTAAAAAAAGCCTGGACTGGACTGGAGTCAGGTCGGTGAAGATCGACTTAGGTTCGGCTCTTCTATCATTATAATTTGTTACAGGATGCTATTAACAGAGTGTGGACCGACATGTCGAGCGGGTGACCGTTGCAATAACAGGGCATTCGAGAAACGTCTCTACCCTAAACTCGTGCCCTACAGGACGCCGCATAGGGGTTGGGGGTTGAAGACATTGGTTGATATTAAAGCGGGTAACTATTAAAACTTTATAATATTATTTTTGTATTATACATGTTTATATTGTGATATAGTGACGCCGCGTTGGCGCAGCGGTCACAGCCATGGATTGTACCTGTTGCGCTGGCGGTTGCGGGTTCGATCCCCGCACATGACAAACATTTGTATTGGCCATACAGGTGTTTGCCGTGGTCTGGGTGTTTGTGCAGTCCTTGTGGGTCTCCCCACCGTGCCTCGGAGATCACTAAGCCGTCGGTCCCGGTTGTTATCATGTACACCTGATAGCGATCGTTACTCATGGTAGGGAATATATCCGCCAAGTCCACTGTTGGACATAAGCCTCCACAAGTTCGTGCCAAAAATGGCGCGGACTCATGTATTTTGCCCATAGTCACCACGCTGAGCAGGCGGGTTGGCTGGCTTTGTCGCACCGAAGACGCTGCTGCCCGTCTTTGGCCTATGTATTTCAAACACAGCAGTAGGATGGTTATCCCGCCATCGGTCGGCTTTATTTTTTAGTATGGTATTGTTTTGATTGTTGTTGTGTACAATAAAGAGTATATTATTACGTTGTTGTGTGCAGGGCAGTTCGTGATCGAGTACGTGGGCGAGTTGTTGGACGAGACGGAGTTCCGGCGGCGCATGCGCAGGAAGCACGACGTGCGCGACGAGAACTTCTATTTCCTCACGCTGGACAAGGAGCGCATGATCGACGCCGGGCCTAAGGGAAACCTTGCCAGGTACTCCATTTTGTATTTTTTATACTATAGTGGTGGCTAAGCTGAGCTAAGTAAGTATAAATGAAGCAGAATAGACAGAGACTTGGCAATCGCAGTGTGAGACGTCCTCCGGCCTGCTGTACCCGACGATCTAAGTAAGATTGCCGGTGGAGACAATAGCGGAAGACCGGGATGTCTGTCGCGAACTAAGGAAGACCTATGTCAGCAGTGGACTGCGATAGACTGAATTGACTGACTGATAGTAGAAAATTATTACTAAGCCATTTATTTATCCTTAATATACTATAAATCATTTTTGTTTTTGAGTAAATCATGCAGATGTACTTATGTTTTCTTTATTAAGGACCTCTTTTCGAGTTAACGCCTCCCCCATTTTCCTCCAAAGTTTTCTATCTTTGGCTTTTGACGTTCAGTTGTCTCCTGCTATTTTTTTTTATCTGCTTAATTTTTCTTAAATTTCAATAACACTAAAAATCAATAAAAATTATTATAAAATATTTATAAAATAAGAATAATAGGGTAACTTTAGAAAATTTAAAAAGTAAAATTTTACTCCAGGTTCATGAATCATTCCTGCGAACCGAATTGCGAGACGCAGAAGTGGACCGTTTTAGGAGATATCCGCGTAGGTCTGTTCGCGATCCATGACATACCTGCAGTGAGTGTTTTTAAATTATTGTTTACATACACAAACGCTTACGCACAAGTTCACGTACAAGCACTTGCACACGCATTCTCAAAGCACTCGCCCACACTCGCTTACGTACTCGCCTACGTACTCGCCTACGTACTCGCCTACGTACTCGCCTACGTACTCGCCTACGTACTCGCCTACGTACTCGCCTACGTACTCGTCTACGTACTCGTCTACGTACTCTCCTATTTAATCGTCTACGTACTTGCACTAGCATTCGAACATACACACAAACATGCATATGGTTATGTTCACGCAGTGCCACGCAAAAATACGTTATTAAGCATACTGCTATTAATCACTAAAAAAACGTTCGGCGACTGCTGGACCATAAGACTTTCTCATACAATTCTTTTAATAAATTGAATTATGTGACTTGAAATTGTTATTTTTTTTTTTCAGAATAGCGAACTAACGTTCAACTACAATTTAGAATCGGCGGGTATCGAAAAGAAGCGATGTATGTGCGGCGCGAAACGGTGTTCAGGGTATATAGGAGCTAAACCGAAACAGGTAAAAGCATATATAACGATTGTTTATATATTTAATAGTAGATTAGTAGCCAAGGACTGTAACTGCCCTCAAACTATTCTGCTTTACATATCGATTGTGAGGTAAGTAGAAAAAAAACCGGCATTACAAGAAAAAACTTTAATATTTTTTTTCATGATCAAAATCGAGCTTCGCCGTTCGGTATTTAAAATTGATGACTATTGTACTCAAACGAAGACAAGGCTGAATAGATTAGATTTACGCGAATCTTCTTCTTCTTCTTCTTCTTCTTCTTCTTCATCATCATCATCATCTTCATTATTATACTATACTATTACTATTACTTCACTATTCTCAGCTTCAGTCGACATTGAACATTTAACGTTTTTGTTAAGTTGTGACGCTCCTGATGAATCATGAGCTTCAGTGTTTCTTTTAATGTATTCTTAATGATGTCCTCAAATCCAATAAAAAATTTCCTGCCATTAAGCAAAATAAACACAACCTTTTATCACGGCGTTCGCGCAACGACTAAGCTACTTTACCTCGGGCGTGACACAGACAGAGAAGAAAAAGCTGATTATTATTACCAGTTATATTCAGTGTGGTTACGACTTTTTAATGGAATACGACCTTACTGTTTTCTAGCGTCGATATGATCTATATGATGGGGGGATAGTCTTGGATGCTTCCTCATAAGAAATGCTTCTCTCTGGCATTTTCAATTTAATATTTGTGTCTTATGTATTCAAGACAACTCTTACTTATAGCGGTGTGTCCTCCTGAATAATAAAGACAAATGGGGTTGTCTACTGTGCTCGGGCATCCCTCACCTGTGTGATTTTGAGTAAATTCGTAGTATCTTGGTTTTGACCTACGCTGAGTTTTTGATGTCCAAATCTACAGCAATTAAAACACTGGATAGTTGGGTATTTATAAAGTTCAACTTTTAGGGCAATATAGAAGCAGAGAACTCGGGTAGGTAATGTCTGTCCGTCTAAAGTAAGAATCACATTGTCTTGGTTGCCACTCTGGAATGCCGTTATTAGTTGTTACCTTTCTGTTGATCCTACGCACTTTTATAATTTTACCACATCCTTGTGGGACTTCCAGATTCTCTGCAATCTCTTCTATGGAACAGTCTACGGGTATTTTTCTTACGACACGCATCTTTTTAAAACTAAAGTTAGGAAGCTATTTAGTTAGATCAATTAGTTGCCTTGGTGTTTTCATTAGCTCTAGACTATTAATAGTAATAATTAATCATCATTACTGTCCTTGCTGTAAATCTTATACCTATGTTCTTAGTGAGACATAGAGGGGACAATTTGTATTTTTTTTTTTCTGTTTTATGCTACGCTGTTATTCTGTAATTGTTTCTGTACCGTTCTCCAAATAAATAAATAAAATAAAATAGACACCCATTCGAGTGATGTTGTAGGTGGGGATGGAAGTACTGTATCCGGATTGGTCATAGACGAATTGGCATCTTGAGGAGTATTGAGGGGTATTGAAAGTTACAGAAACTGTTACGGCCCACTCGTTTTTAGCCATCATTTGGTATACCCGGGAAGCGGTGGGTTTTTAGGAATTGACAAAATTTTATAGGGTTACTTTCATTGCGAGACACATGTACTAAATAAGGAGGCTTGTCCATGTTGGAATAGCGGATTCTGTTGTAATCACTTTGCTTAGCCTGCTTATTTGCTATTGCATCTTTGACAGACTCAAGGGAGCGTTTTTTGCCTACTGCGTTTTCAACTGCTGTAAAAGATGATAGAGCGGTTAGGATTGGGGTAAAAGAACAATCAGAGGCATTTTTGTCCGGCGGAGCCGGTGGGTCAGGAGGATCGTTATCCTGCATGATTTTAAAAGAAAAAAAACCGCCGAACCGCCGCGAGAACACAAAATATATACGTAAATCTAAACAACCAAAACCAAACTGTAAACCACGAAAATGCCAAGAAAGAAACAATGTTTGCTAGAACAAACAAACCCGCTTGACACTTGAAAGCAGAAATCGTTTATATTACCCAATCACTCTGATAACTTTGATAGCGCGATGTAGGATACGTCAGTTTTCTCTAAAAAATTCTATTTGACTACAGACTGACAATCAAAAAAAAAAAAAACGTATAATAAGCATGCGTGTGTCAAAAACGTGGTAGTGTGTGTAATGTTTTTTTATTAATTTAATGTACTTTTTGTCCATAATTAAAAAAATATGACCATTCTGCACTCCATCTCTATATAAACTATAAGTGTGCGAAATTTCATCATCCTCTGTCTGCGTAATTTTCGTAAAAAGTGGTAGAAAGTTTTTGCGTCACATATTAATATATAGATAATATTTTATAGAAAGTGGTAACTCAAAAAGGATACGATAGATATTGAAAAGATTTCTTCATAATTTCCTTATCTCCTCCATGCAGTATTTATCCTGTTTTCAACCTCTGGTACAGTTTTATGTAACAATCATGTAATATTTCATAAAAAAAAAACAATCTTATTTACATTTAACTGTGCATGTATTGTGCACATTAAAATAGTATATTTCATTTTTTTTTTCAGGATGATCAACCAAAGAAAATTAAACTACCCACAAAACGTACCTACAAAAAACGTAAAACAATCGAAGATTCGCCGTCGACAAGTCGAAACAAACAAAAAAACCGAGTGGGAAGACCTAACAAACCGAGAGAACTGACGGAAATAGAAAAAGACCTTTTAATTATCAAAAGTGCCACCAATGGCATGTCTAGCGACTCTGAATGTAGCGTTCGTTTGTGTAGCATCGATAGTTTTAAAGATTCCAAAGCTTTGAAGAGAAAGTTAATAAATGTACCAGAAGAACTGTCTTCGCCGTCAACCAAACGGTACAAAAACGAAAAATCTGAAGATAAATTGACAATATAAACTGTGTTTATAGTTCCGTCTGTACGTTGAGAATTATGGATTTTATTTACCTGTAAATAATTAGTAATCGCTTTACATATCAGCCGCTATTAATAAAATATGTATTCGAATTGTTTGTCGTTTTAGTTAAGGCGTTTCTCATACTGACCTAATGATCCAGTTTAAAAAGTATTTTGTACGGTAGAAAGCCTGTTTAAGAAACTTAATCGCAAACTAAATTTTTGTATGATAATTCCAAATGATCAAGATCCATGGTTATTTGTACCTATCCACATTTTCGAAGTAAAACTTTTTTACGCTTTGCTTGACTTGGGGAGTTTGATTGGTCGAGGCGAACGGAAGCTGAGAGGGAGGTCTGAGTTAGTGAAGAAAGAAAGAGAGAAGTACGTTTCGTACGTTTTACTTCAGTCGTTTGGTCTAAAGCACACTCGTTTTTTAAAGTAGTCCAAAACAAAATATTACCCATCTCTATCTTGCTGGTAAAATGAAATGTCTACGAAAGAAGCAGACTGATTATTTATTGAAATATACGCAGTGACGTCATTGTACACGCACTCAGAAATTGAACAATTCCGATAACTTTACGTAAAATATATACCTTTGAGTTAATTAGCTAATATTGAGTTAGGGAAGATAAATACGAGAGCCCTTCAATTTTAACTACATATGTAATCTGCTACATACCATTTCTAAGCTATCTACCAAAATCAGTCAAATAGAACTTGTTTAGACCCGAGCTAGGTTTTCAGTTTTGCAATAAGGTTTTCGATATCTTATCGGGTTTTATATTTACTCGTATATGTGGTTTAATTTGATGCCTCGCTTGGATCCTGTACAGTACATTATTTTTCCTTTTCCACTGTTGACTAAGATAATTTTTACAATGTAGTGGTATTACTATGTAATCTATAATATAAAAATGAGTCGCTGAATGTGTTGCTAAGCGCAAAACTCGAGAACGGTTGGACCGATTTTGCTAATTCTTTTTTTAAAATATTCCTTGAAGTACAAGGATGGTTCTTACGGAGAGAAAAATTCTAAAAAGAAAAAAAATAATAAAATTAAAGAATCGACTGTTAGGCGATACGAAGTACGCCGGGTCAGCTAGTTGTATAATATTAGCTACGACACTTGATTTCACTCGCGTGAATTCCGATCCCGTGAGATTTTCAGGAAGGAAAGGAAATGGTCTAGAACCGCAACTATCTAAGTGCCAAGTTTAATCAAATCGGCCGGTTTTTTGCGTGAAAGAGTCACAAACATATACGTACATACATCCAAAAAATTTGCATTCATAATATTAGTAGGATTAAATTTTTGATAAAATGTTCTAAGTGAGTTAAATTCCGAATATTTTTTTTTTTTAACTACGACAAATGTCATAAGGATTTAATAGATAATTTCCTAACTACATGCTTGATAAAGCACTCAAATGAAATATAATTAACAAACAATATTTTGTCGAAATATACTCCAGCGGTTCTTAGTAGGTGACATAAAGTTTCGTTCAAATTATCCCAATTCGCGTAGCAAAGGACTACTATGAACTGGTTCCTTGCAAAACAATGAGGTATTATTATAATAAGGACTTTGTATTTAAAATTATACCATCAAATATAAATTTTGAATTGTTCGAGTCGAGTATTTCACTAAGTCTTTCAATCTTTTTTTTTTAAATTAATTTTACTTACTATAATTCAGCTACCACCGATTTGAAATGTAGATTTGGTTAAGAAGAATTGGCTAGAAGCTGGTAAAGAAAGTGTCGTTAAAACATTTTAAATTCTCACAAATACAGATAAAAAATTTCACGTGAAAGAAAAATGTGCATTCCTACAACATAGGCATACAAGATAAATTATGAAGTATTTAACCAGAAGTGATAAGTGTTAACAACAAAGTATATACACAAAATAAAACAAACCATTTACCAATTAATTTTATTTATCAAAAAGTTGCATATTTTACTTATGGATTTAGAATACCGAGTAAAATTATAAAGAAAACTTTTCTACTTAGCAAGAAACTATGGCAATTCGCATGGATATACGAGTACCTATTGTTTGATACCTACTATGCCAGTGGACTACAATTACCATTCAACTTGATTGAAAGTATTACACCAAACATTTTTGAATATCATACCGTGGCGCCGTCTATAGTGAGTTCTTTACAGAGACCCGTAACTATTCAAAGTTTCATATTACAATGAAAACCTTTGACAGGAGACGACACCATGCTATTTTTAATATGTACGATTTTATTTTTGTGTTAAGCGAAAAGTTCGCTTAAACCGAAAATAAAAATCATCATATCAGAAATTTCGATCCAGTGGCTACATCGTTTCATAGCTTAATTGGCTAGAGCGCCGACACGGTCAGTCGGAGACGCGGGTTCGATCCCCGCTGGAGCGGTCAATTTTTGATATGATATTAAAAAAAAAATGTTTAGAATTCCTGTGTGGGTAACACAAAAATAAAATTGTACATAGTATTACACCAATTAATTAAAAAAATAAACTTAAAAATTACTTTCTTAACACTATTGTGACTTGATATATTTGATTGTGGGCATATTTTTATTTGAGTTTTCATTCCCAGCTTCTTTCTAATAGGAGGGTAGGTAAGTATGTGATTATTTTATATTTTTTGTTTCACTGGTTTTTACTGAATAGCATTGTCATAAACCTGCGTGTTTTTTTAATGCTATTTATAATAAATAAGTACATTATTGTTTATTAGATAAATAAATTTTAAAAAAAATACAATTATACCAGAGTTATCTGACGGGTCACTCTCAGATAGGATTGATTATGGTAGTGATGAGCTTTCTGTGTACAATGGCATTCCTCAGGGAACCAAGTTGGGTAATACTCTATTTTTAATTTTAATTAACGATCTGTGTAGCATCGGGATCTTCGGCAGGACTGTCTCTTTTGCTGACGAAGCACAACTTGGATTGAATTTAGCCTTGAATAGGCTTCGTTGCCGCTTACTCTAAATACCACGAGAACTAATTTTGTAGGTTATTTCATCTCTAAGGCATCGCAACCAAACTCAACTTTATTACTTAAATCTCACGTAGCTGCAGTGGGTCAAAACCATCTAGTGATTGCCCTAAAATAGAGTCGGTTGACTGTGTAAGGGGTACAGTACTTGGGTATTATGGTAGATAAAAATTTGAACTTCAAGGCTTGGTCTTCAACAAGTAGGATTCGCAAATTAATGTATATTTAAAATATTAAGAAGTGTTGCTAACCAAGTTATTGCTAGAAAAGTTTATTTGTCTCTATGGCTTTCTGTTATTATCAATTGTATTACTTCTTGGGATGAGACTGTCAAAACAAATTGAGCACCGCTTGATGTCGCACATAAAAGCGTAGTGAAGATGAAATAACATGTAACAGTGGTTACTACGAATAATCGCTAAATAACAATAATGTGTTTTCAAGTAGAACCCGCGCGTTGCCCGGTAAGAAGAGGGGACCCAAGCAAATCAAATTCTTAAGTACACAACAAGTAAAACCCGCGCGTTGCCCGGTAAAAAGAGGGGACTCAAGCAAATCAAATTATCTGATGATTCTAATAGTGTCTATTGCTGTCTCTGTCAGGTAAATAAACGCGAAATATACATATACCTACTCTTTCTTAGGGTTATCAATATTCTATTCCGGTCAATCTCAGTCTCCTTCGTGTTTTCTCCATTCTACGGGACATTGGCAAAGACATCTCTGATATTTTTACACTAGTTAAAAATAATAATTCCATTTAATACTAATAATATTTACTTTATAGACCAAAGTTCTTTTTCGAGACCATTAACAGTTACAATTATCAAATTATCTCTATATCATATTCCGTCCCTCTGTGGCACTTTAAAACTTTTTTAGTTTTAATGCCCTCCAGACAGTTCTGAAGTTCATCAGACTCACCACTTTGATATTCAATATACATATATTAAAAGACATTCGTAAAATATTTTAAAACGTGAATTTTAAATCGCGTTAAAAATAAAAAGATTAGTATTTTTATATCATATTAAAAGTCAAATAATATTGAAGATTGGATTATTGGATAAAAAAAATTAATTGTAAGAGATAATAAGATATTTTTAAATCGTTTGATACAAGATGACTTTTACAAAGTACATACAACTACACATTTATTAATAAGTAGGTAATTACTTTCCATCTAGGTTTTAATGTAGTGTCACTTCACTTCAGCCTAATACAGTCCACTGCTGGTCATAGGCTTCTACAAGTTCGCGCCAAAAATGGCGTGAATTCATGTGTTTTGCCCATAGTCACCACGCTGGACAGACGGGTTGGTGACCGCAGGGCTGGCTTTGTCGCACCGAAGACGCTGCTGTCCGTCTTCGGCCTGTGTATTTCAAAGCCAGCAGTTGGATCCCGCCACCAGTCGGCTTTTTAAGTTCCAAGGTAGTAGTAGAACTGTGTTATCTCTTAGTCGCCTCTTACGGCACCCACGGGAAGAGAGTAAGAGAGAATGTAGTGTATTAAATTAAATTTTTAAATAATAATTTGCTAAAGACAAAGAGTTAAAAGTCCTAAAATAGATAATATTATCACTTTTGATTAAAAATCTACAATTAAAATAACTTTTGTTTGTGTTCGGAATAATTGTTCGAGTCGTTGATCGTCCCTTATTACGTGATGTTTTTAGAAACTTTTTATCCTTCAAATAACAGTCTTGGTAATATGATGTGGTGAGTTTTTGGACTATCTCCCATACCCAAAATCACGTGTATTTTTGTGGAAAATAAATTAAAATTGTTGACGTGTCAACTTAATATTACAAACAGACTTTCCAATTTTATTTATTTCTAGTATAGATATAAGACTTCAAAATCATTTCTAGAACCTTATTAGTTACCTATTACATATGCGAATAGCTTCTCGTGACAATCCGAGAGATCCTTTTTAGGATTTATTTTTAAACAACCTCAAGCGATTGAATCCTTTGAATTTTTCATATCTTATTACAGATAACAAAATTTCGTTAAAATTTTCACACTGATTGATATGATTTCGTTATTATATTTCGAAATTTAATACTACGCTAGGAAATTAAATTTAATAAAAAGGTCTACTTCAGCGAATAAGCAATATAAACTCATAATGTTTATTTTATTACGGGATACTAGATGTTTTCTATGAATTTACTCGTTGACATTATTCATATGCCTTTGGATTCGGATTGTGAAGAATGACTCGACAGTTTGAAATTGTTTTTTCAACAAGCCGTATGCTAATTCGCGTTAAATCTTGAGCTTGTAATTATATTTTTATTTTAACATATTTTTGAAGTTAAACTTTACGCACGCTTGATTTGGGGAATAAGCTGGTGAATGCGCAACGAGAACGCTACGAAAAGTGTGATCGGGTGAGGCGAACGGAAGTTGACCGGGAGATATAAGTTACATTTCGTATCTTACTGTAGGAGTTTAAGAAGTTTTACTTCAATCATGTGGTCTAAAGCACACTCGTTTTTTCCAATACGTAATATACCTTGAAGCAGTTACAAATTTTTTTAACCGACTTCCAAAAAAGGAGGAGGTTCTCAATTCGACTGTATTTTTTTTTTTTTTATGTATGTTACATCAGAACTTTTGACTGGGTGAAGCGATTTCGACAAATTTTGTTTTAATCGAAAGGTGGTGTGTGCCAATTGGTCCCATTTAAATTTATTTGAGATCTAACAACTACTTTTCGAGTTATATCTAATAATGCGTTTTTACTTGATGCTTTTTTCGTCGACTTACGTTGTACTATACCGCATAACTTTCTACAGAATGTACCGATTTTGATAATTCTTTTTTTGTTAGAAAGGGGATATTCCTAGTTTGGTACCGTGATAAGGAAACCAGGATCTGATGATGGGATCCCAGAGAAATCGAGGGAACTTCTTGAAAATCCTCAATAACTTTTTATTAGGTGTACCGATTTTAATGATTTTTAATTTAATCGAAAACCGGTGTTTATCATGTGGTCACATTTAAATTTCATCGAGATCTTATAAATACTTTTTCAGTAATCTTTGATAATGCGTTGTTACTTGACTATTTTTTCGTCGATCTACGTTGTATTACTCGTCGATGTAATTGAAGTCGGTTTTTTTTTCGTTTGCGAGCAAACACAATTATTAAATATTTTTATTTACTTGTAAAAAGCATTAAAAAATTTCAATAGAATAGCGTTATATAACTTACTTAGTAGAAAATCTAATGAAACACGGTTACTAGAGGTAAATACAATATGCAAGCTTATAACAAAATTATTGCGATGGATACGTACCGGCGCTGCAAGCGTTATTGCATTTTCATATATTTTAACCGACTTTTAAAATGGATTTTTTTATCAATTTGTCCTCTTATTATCCTTTTATAGTAAATTAGTATATATTTGATTACTGAAACATCTTCCGACTAAAACGAGCAAAAAAATAATATACAATTCCGCATAAAATTTCCTCTAACAAAATTGCTACTGATACAGCTTTGTAATTAGTTTGTACCAAATCGAAAAAAAAAGAACTAGCTCATGATTGAAGAATTAATTTAAATCTTAAAAACGAGTGTGCTTTAGACTACACGACAGAAGTAAAACTTCTTAAGAAATAGGTCTACACAATAGGCCTGCACTGTGTCGTAGATATATAAAAGATTTGTCATTTTTGTACAAGATCTGTTATGACAGATAATTAAATAATAATTAATAATTTTGATTGTGATGAATTGGTTAATCAAATTTACATTTGTATACCAAGTAGCTCCTTGCAAATCCGAAACACTTATAAACATAAATTTTTCGCCATTACACTTAATAGATAGAACAAATGCAGGGAACGGGTTCCTCTAAAAAGAATGATGAAATCATATAATCATAATTTTACTAATATATATTTTTGTTGCCTGCTTCAAAATTTAAAAATGCAATTTGGAAGAATTTAGGTTGTCTTTGTAATTTAATTTAAAAATTAGTTTAGGACTTGTTATCGTCGTTTCGCTAGTTTTATTAAGTTTTATTTTTTTTCTCTTAAATTGTAATTTATATTTTCACAAATATAGTGCTACCACGTATATAATATTATTATGTTGAATGTTTAAGATATTAAGATACTGTGTAAACTTTTATTATGTAACTGTAAAAATAATAATTATTATATACGCGACGTAACTGGCTATGAGAGAAAGAGAGAAAAAATGTGTGCTTGCACATCTCTCTTGCTTCGTTCGCCTCGCCAGATCACACTTCGCAACGCTCTCACACGAATTCACCAGCTTACTCACCGAATCAAGCGTGCGCCAAGAAGTTTTACTTCAAAAATTATCTCTAGAATTCTTTGAAGATCGTCATTTGTTTCGCTCAGTGTCACCGCATCTTGCTGAAAAGTGAAGAAAAATGCTGCTATTAATCTCGGCCTACTTTTTATACTGACAGATATAATAATGAAATCTAATAGGCTCATTTTGGTTTTGGGGCTTGCAATTTTGCGTTTATACTTAGACCCAATTTTGAGATTAAATTCATTATTTTATTATGCAGATATTAGCGTCCTTTGCGGTCTGATATTAATTAGTGAATAAAATCACTTGCATTAGCTTTATATTAAATAATTCTAAATTCCTATAAGACGTTGTAGCATGTAAACGTCTATACGTTTAAAGGTATATTAAGTAAAGTAAGATAACTTGTATGTTTTACAAAGGTACTGCAATAGCTTTCCACCTCAGTCTCATTACTTTGTGTTCAACGACATGAGTGGAAAGCGGTATGTGGTTTTAATCCCGTTAATGTTGAGATATTGAGCCTCTTTTCTCTGTTACTTTTTAACCGACTTCCAAAAAAGAAGGTGGTTCTCAATTCGACTGTATTTTTTTTTTTATGTATGTTACATCAGAACTTTTGACCGGGTAGACCGATTTCGACAAATTTTGTTTTAATCGAAAGATGGTGTGTGCCAATTGGTCCCATTTAAATTTATTTGAGATCTAACAACTACTTTTCGAGTTATATCTAATAATGCGTTTTTACTTGACGCTTTTTTCGTCGACCTACGTTGTATTATACAGCATAACTTTCTACTGCATGTACCGATTTTGATAATTCTTTTTTTGTTGGAAAGGGGATATCCCTATTTTGGTACCGTGATAAGGAAACCAGGATCTGATGATGGGATCCCAGAGAAATCGAGGGAAAGTCTCGAAAATCCTTAATAACTTTTTACTGGATTTACCGATTTTGATAATTTTTAATTTATTCGAAAGCTGATGTTTATCATATGGTCACATATAAATTTTATCGAGATCTGATAACTATTTTTTGAGTAATCTTTGATAACGCGTAGTTACTTGACTATTTTTTCGTCGATCTACGTTGTATTACTTGTCGATGTAATTGAAGTCGGTTTTTTTTTTTTCGTTTGCGAGCAAACACAATTATTGATGGTAGATGAAGATTTGCCTCGTTTTAATTTAGGTACGTTTAAAAGAAATATTTTTTACTTAATTCGAATAAATTATATACTTGAAAGAATTATTACAATAATTGTGTTTGCTCACAAACGAAAAAAAAAACGACTTCAATTACATCGACAAGTAATACAACGTAGGTCGACGAAAAAAGCGTCAAGTAAAAACGCATTATTAGATATAACTCGAAAAGTAGTTGTTAGATCTTAAATAAATTTAAATGGGACCAATTAACACACACCACCTTTCAATTAAAATTTTTTTTGTCGAAATCGGTCCACCTGGTCAAAAGTTCTGATGTAACCATACATTTAAAAAAATACAGTCGAATTGAGAACCTCCTCCTTTTTTGAAAGTCGGTTAAAAAGTTATATGTCAGTGATCTCATAGTATGCAACACAATGTGGTTTTTATACGTTAATTTATTATAAATAATAAAAAAAATATACCAGTCGGCTATAACTTTAATCACAGACATTAAGTTGCTGACCATAGTAAGGGTCGTAGGTGTAAAATATTTATTTGCTATAATATCTAACTAGCTATACCCGTGCGAATAATTCGCACTGAATAAGTATAATAATTATCACTCTACAAAATTACAAAAAAGTATTTATACGTGAGTTAATTTGAAATTGAACAAAATATTTCCCGACCGTCAATCATGTTGAGATTGTTTCAAAATTAAAGTCGTCGTATATATTATATAATTTTAATAATTAATTAATTTACAAAAAATAAAGCAATAATATTTTTTTAAGTTGTGGATGCCGGTAGAACAAGCAATTATCTATAAAATGACATACAATTTGTGTGGAGTGATTGTGAGGTTTTTTTTTCTAAAAAGAGAGGCAAACATCTTAACTTTAGCGTATTAATATATCTAATGTATTCAACTTAACATGAGTATAGCAGATCGAGTTCGTTGCGGGCGTTTTCATGGCAACGTATGACAGTTATATGTATATGTTAATAACATCGTAATTCATATATTGAAAATCGGATTACGAGAGTTGGAAAAAAATTCAGATTGAACTTCTATATGGAAGGATCAAAAATTTTTCACTTTTAAGTCTCTACTTATTTCGTATTGAAAAGTTTGTTTATTTCATAAAGTATGCTAAAATACTGGTCGGATTACGGTACTTACTGGCTGGAGAAAGTTGTTGTTTGGTATTGAGGAAGTTTAGGGTGTAAGACAATGTTAAGACAAATAAATAATTGTGTTTGCTCGCAAACGAAAAAAAAAAAAACTGACTTCAATTACATTGACAAGTAATATAACATGTACAAGTAGATGAAAAAATAGCCAAGTAAATACTTGCTATCAAAGATTTCTCTAAAAGTAGTAATCAGATCTCGATAAAATTTATATGTGACCACATGATAAACATGAGCTTTCGATTAAATTAAAAATTATCAAAATCGGTACACCCAGTAGAAAGCTATATGGTTTAATATAACGTAGGTCGACGAAAACATAGTCAACAAAATACGCATTATTGCATATAACTCAAAAGTACTTGTCAGATCTCAATTAAATTTAAATGAGACTGCATAACACGCGACACCTTTCAATTAAAAAAAAAATCGAAATCGGTTTAACCAGTCAAAAGTTCTGAAGTAACATATAAGTATAAAAAATACAATCATATTGAGAACCTCCTCCTTTTTTGAAAGTCTGCTAGTAAAATTATGTTTGTTCGCAATCGGAAAAAAACCGACTTCTATTACATCGACAAGTACTTAATACATTTACAACATAAGTAACCGAAAAAATAGTAAAGTGAATGCGCGTTATCAGAGATTACTCCAAATTTAGTCATCAAATCTTGATCAAATTTATTTATTTTTTGCCTGAACATACTGCCATTACAGGTTTATGGTTATGGTTACTTAATGAGTTAGTACATACTAAAATATTGTTACAGAAACAACCACTAACATATAATAAATAAAGCAGATCTTGTGAATTCATTCAGAGTACAACAGAATAGGTTTACTTGATCTGACAGCTTCCAAAGGCGAGTGGCGCGAGTGAGTGGCGCCTCAGAATAGCGGTCCGGCACATTGAAGGATATTCTTCCGAGCAACTCTGGTTTATTTCGCTTGCCCCTGATAAGGTGAAACATATAAACAGCTAGGGCCAATCTTCTAACCCTAAATTCGTTATGTCCCACCATACCCACGATGAATAACAACTTTAACGGTTTTCAGGGCCGTCTAGTGGCCATTACTAATTAGTTGTTATTTTATTTTTTGCACTATCTACTAGAAAATATTTAAAAATAATAATTTCTTATTTTATGTTTCATGTAACGCCATCTACGGTTTTTTTTACGAAAACTATAATTTTATTTTGACTGCCATCTAGTAACAACCATCAACAATTTAAGTATCTATACCTTTGGAATTTCTAAAATGTTTTATTTAATGTCTAGTCTATTTTGTAGTTTAGTGTGGAAGAAGAAGAACGAGAAGTAGAAGGAGAAGGAGAAGAAGGCGAAGGAGAAGGGGAGAAGAAAAAGCAAGAGAAGAAGAAGGAGAAGAAGGAGAAAGAGAAGAAGGAGAAGCAGAAAAAGGAGGAGAAGGAGAACGAGAAGGAGGAGACGTAGGTGACGGAGGAGACGGAGAAGACGGAGAAGAAGAAGAAGAAGAAGAAGCAGCACTGCACCACAGCAGCCCTGAAGCACAGCAGCATTGCAGCGTAGCAGGCTGCAGTATAGCAGTCCTGCAGCACTGCAGCAGAATCACCCTGCAGCATAGCAGCACAATAGCTTGCGGCACTGCAGTACAGCAGACTTCAGCACTAATGCATACCAGCACTGCAGCACAGCAGACTGCAGTACTGCAGCAATGCAGCCTTGCAGCATGCAGCAAAGCAGCACAGCCAGCAAATCAGCACAGCAGTAAATCGGCACTGTAGCACTGCAGCACAGCTAGCATTGCAGTACAGCAGCACTGCAGCACTGCAGCACAGCTACAGCTACAGCACACTAGCAGCATTTAGGAAGATACCGTAACATTTTAGTTTGCTGTCAATGTTCGAAACAAGAGCTTCGGTAAATTTTGCACATCATCTTCTTTCACTTTCTGAAGCCGATATCTGACAAGATCTTGTGCTTATCCAGGAACTTTATCAGAGAAATGTCTATATAGCGTTCCAGGATCTTAGAAAAAGCTTTAGCTAGATATTTCTGTGAAGTGATGGCAATATTTGGTAGCTGAAGTAGTTTGGCTGCAAGATTTTTACCTACACTCACAAAGTACTCGTTAACCCCGTTCAAAGAGTGTTTAGTATCACTAGAAACGGTATGTGGGGTTTAAATAGGGTCTTTTTATATGCTTGGTATAACTTACAGTTTTTATGAAGTTCCACAAAGCCTTGGGGCTATATTGAGCCTTATGAAACTCTTCTTGCTTATAAGAAACTTTTAAATTATGTAAAAGAGAATTACAAAAATTACGGTATCCAGTATATTGAGTTTTTAGACTAGCGTTCTTAGGGGATTCTTTAAGTTGAAGCCTGTATTTGATTTCGTATTCATATACAGCGTAGAATTCCCAGGGCTTGATAATTGTTTTTGCGGGATATTTTCTTGACCAGCTTGTTTTTATCAACAATCGTTTGAACTATGTCAACAACAGCATTAGCAGCCGATTCGGGATTGTTATCATGCAGTAGATATACCTAAAAATCAGAACAGACCAACTATTTCTTAATCTCTTTATAATTTAGGACAAATGTCCGTTTATACACATTCTTAGTGCTTGGCCTACACTCCGATTTTAAAGAGAGGATTAACGGATAATGGTCAGTAATATCGGTGACCATAACTGCTACAGTAGCTATGTGCTTGGACTTTAAAAATACGTGATCCAGACAATTGTCTGCCCTAGTGGGGAGATAATGGGCTGAGAGAAGACCCAAGGAAGATATCAACGTCAAATGACATTCATTGGAGCGACGGCTTAGATTATTGATTTTTATGTTAATATTGATGTCCCCAATCAGAGCTATGGTGGGGGAATTTAAGGAGGAAATGATTTTTTCTATACTACAAAAGAAACCATCTAATCTATCGTAGGATGGTGAGCGATAGATAATGACTAAAACCGCGGTAAAAAAAAATTATGTCATTTCTCGTTGGGCTTCTATATGTATTCGAATTTTCGTTACAATATTTTGCGATAATTGTCAAGCATCGTACATTATCATAAAATTTAAATTTCTGAACGTTAATCATGGTTCAAAAAAATATCCTTTGAAGTGAAATAACAAGAACATAAATACTTTCGTAAGACGAAATATAAATAATATTTTGTATTATAACAACAATGTCAAAACCAAAAAGTAAGCTGAAGGAGTGCTCGTTACAAAGGTCGTCCGCTAACAACTGGGGTCAAGAGACAATTCAAATTGTGAACGCGTTCCACAATCAAAAGTGATGGTTAACAAGAAATAGGTTCATTTTAATATCAAGAAAATTGAAACGGAAAATAGGTTTTATACGTTTGTTTTCATTTGTCTACCGATAGATGGCGCTGATTTAAATGTTGTCAGCAATAATGGTTTTTGTTATAGGTTTTAAACACGTTAGTATTATTGTTGTATTCGTTTCTCATTATGATAAATTTAAAATCATTAATTTTATTGGTAAATGTGATCTACAACGGAGAATTGGTAATAGTAATAAAAATCGAAAAAAGATGACGCAAAAGAATTTTTTTACTTTAAACTCATATCAATGCCAAAAATTTGTTTAGTAAAAAGTCTAATAATCATTTGAAATGGTGTTAAAAATAACATTATTAGATATGAATGAAGCTTATTTTTTACCTACAGAGCCAAGATTTTCCGCAATTAAAAAAAAAACATCAATGACACGTTGAGTACCTTACCTACCTAACATCAACATTATCTTAAGTTTATTATCATTTCAAGCATACAATTAAATGTACTCTTTATGATATTAATATAGTTTAATTAAAGTCAAAGTGATTCAGTAGCATAAAATACTGTGTCAGGGTTCCAAAAATACTCACACCGCTAGCCTTGTGTGTTTTGGGAAAACTCGAACGTCCAGACCACAAAAAGCAACTCCATTTTCATCGCTTACAAAAAATAAAAGGCTAGACGCAAATACGTGTATATTTACTGACGCAACATAATAACCAGTTTAAATAAAACATAAAAATGATCAAAATAAGTGAAGACCAAAGTAGTTTTCGTTACCAAATATAAAAAGGTGAAAATATGCCACAAAATGGCAAGCTGTTATTTGCGTATTGAAATAGAACTTCTAAAAGGCATTATCGATTCCTTACAATTCGCATCAGGTGTACATTTATACTCTCGGGCGATATATTATTTAGAATTCATTTTTATTATTTACTAGTTGACCGGGGTACTTTGTGATGCCTTATTTTTTGAATATATACAAAAATATATATCTTTTATATTCTTTGTCCTAAGAATGTCAAAAGAAAAGAATCATCAAAATTCCATAATTTAGGTATTCCTTTTTAATTAAGGTAACTGCGGCATATAAGGCCCGAGGTGTAATAAGGCCCACATTTGAAAACTCGCGCTAAAATACTTCTATTCCGATTCAAACTTAACTCACACATGCATAAGACCGATAGGTATACCGCAACATTAGCTTGCGGCCGATTCGCGCTGGCATCTCGACAGTAGCAAACGATTTGTGACGGGCTACGCTACAGAACTCGGATTTATAATTATTGGTGACAAATAAATGTAAGTATTTTGATTGAATTTCTATTAATTAATAACGTAAGATAATTTTATTAAACTTAAAATATAAGAGTATATCATTTTAATGGTTTTAATCCAAAGTAAGAGCTTTTTTGTCCTAAATTGATGGTTTTATAAAATAATGCTAAACGGCTAATAAGGCCCACTGGAGTAGGTCATGGGCCTTATTGCCCTATCTTTCTTATCTAACTCAACATATTTTTTCTACTCACAGATTTAATAGATATGCCTCCACGACGGGCTCAGTGGACGCATGAAAATTTGCGTTCTGCTATGGCAGTTGTAGAACGAGGGCTGTTGACGCAGTGTGGTGTTGCAGACCAATATAATATTCCTAGATGTACGCTGAGGATCCACTTGAAAAGTGGAAATATAATAAGACGCTTAGGACGCATTTCAATGATAAATGAAGCTCAAGAATTGAGAATCATAAGATTTGCAAACGTTTTGTTGCAACTAATCCCTAAGCTTATTTGTAGACAAGCATTCATGTTTTGCGACAAATATGAGCTAAAACATAACTTCAACAAACACGTTGGCCTTGCTGGCAAAGATTGGCTGAAGATGTTTTTGAAGCGGCATCCAGAAATTTCAAAAAGAAAGGCACAGTTCATGAATCTATCCAGGGCATAAAAATTGAACAGACCAATCGCAAGCCAACAATTTGAAGAAGTTAAAAAATTATATGACGAACTGGATGTACATATTAACACACCTGGAAAAACTTTACAACGTAGACGAAAAGGGATGCCGGATGACTGTTCATAATCAACAGACTATTTTGGCGCAAAAAGGAGCTCGACGAGTACATTTAATTGCACCAGAGCATGCTGAAAATGTTTCAATCGCTATGTGGGTCAATGCTGTCGGGACTCTTATTTCACCAATGATAATATTTAAAGGGCAGAGGCAGAAGCCTAAATTTAGTGACAATTTACCAACTGGCAGTTTCATAAAAATGTCACCGAAAGTCATGACAACCGAATTATTTCTGGAATTCGTAGAAGAATCTTGGTTTTGCTGCGCTTGCAAAGAAGATCATGTGTCGAATATGCAACAGTGTGTTAAATGTCACATATGGTACCACGAAAAATGCCTAGGATTGACCAAAATTGATAAGAAATTATTTCGTTATCATTAAGGAAATTAGTACTTATTTTTTAAATGTTTTTTTTTTTGTTTGTTTACTCGTAAGTTCTTAATCATTAAAGTACAATATTTCTAAATGAATATAGTTCCGAAGCTCCTAATTGCAAGTTTGATTTAGAATATGTTATTTAAGTCATAAGAAATTTTGTGATAACTTAAAAAGTGGCTTAAGTTAGGTGGAGTTTTAACTCCTAGGGGGTAACCCTAGGAGTTAAAAAAGCCCATTGTCAATATCTCTTAAGTTAATGTTAAAAAAAAATTGTTGGAATGATTAGCTGAAAATGTCAAATACTTTGTTTTGTTGATAATTTTATAAAAAAGGAAACTTTTAATATTGGGCCTTAATTTACAGTGGTATTTTAATAAAGCCCATGGCAAGAGTTTTTAAAAATGGTTATATTTCTTTCCATGCTGATTTCTATATTACTCTTTATCTTTTATTCTCATCCTCAATAAAAAAACTTATTCCTGAACCCATTTATTTTTAAAATTTTAAAATATTTTTGGAGTTTTTTAGTTTTAAAGTTAGGTGGGCCTTATTTGCCGCAGGTACCTTATATATGTTCTATTTTTATCTGAACTTGAATTGAGTTATATTTCTGGCTAGTGTATATTTCTAGCTGTGTTGATGAAAAAAACAATGCTTATCCTTCTCGGTAAATGGGCCCCACACCCCACACAAAAGAAAATTTTCAATTCGAACGATTCGATTTATATTATTAGTAAAGACAAACATATACCTTTGTGTATATTTCTGTTGACCATTATTTGTCTACTGTAACCGCTGACAACCAGAGGGACCCTTTAAGTACGCGAATTTGTTACCGTAGTGACATAAAAAAGTGATTACATTATTATCTGCAGGAGATATGATTTCAGAAAAAAATCTGTTACATGTGATCTGTCAATCTTCAAAATGTTTACTCGGTATTTAATAAATTTCCAGTCTTGCTCCTCATTAGAATAAAAATCTTTTGATCAGCAGTAGAATGTTTAAAACTCAAAATAGGAACAGTACACCAGTAATCCTCAATTTATTATAAATCCATTGCGCCTGTAATAACATTGATTCGCTTGTAAGAGTTTTATCATCAAAGATCATTAAGTCCCAACTCCGAAGATAAACTCGACTTCATGAGTTTCTTACGTCTGTGGTTTGTGTAATTAACTTTATTAATTACTTGGAGTTGGGAACTGATCACACCTATAGATGCAAGCGAGGCGATAGTATCAGAATATTTCACTTTACTTTGCGTTGTGTGGCTGTGTGTGTGTGTGTGTGTGTGTGTGTGTATGTGTGTGTGTGGTTGCGTGTGTCGGTTTACCTGCTTACTTTCATTTTCGTGAAACGTACTATTATTTACTACTAGCTACTGCCCGCGACTTCGTCCGCATTGAAAAGTTACTTTTAAAAAAAACCCGATTTTGAAACATTCTTCATTAGTGCTCCGCTCCTATTGATCTTACCGTGATGATATATAGCATATAGCCTTCCTCGATAAATGGGCTATCTAACACTGAAAGAATTTTTCAAATCTTTTTTTGTTACTGAGATAAGCGCTTTCAGACAAACAAACAAACTCTTCAGCTTTATAATATTAGTATAGATTAACCAATGCGTTTGATGTTTTTTCAAGGATCTACGCTAAGAAATATTCGTTCTTTTTCTATTATTTACTGATTAATACATTTCGTTCGTTGTTATTTTTACGTTAAAATTATAAATGTCTTCGAATAAAAAAAAAACTTTTAAAGTCTGCTCAATGTTACCATTTCACACGATTTCACTCAACATTTTGTTTTATTGTTTCTTAGGGAGCGGACTTTTATATTATGTTTGTTCGTTTATATTATATTACTAGCCGTGCCTGCGACTTCGTCCGCGTATTTTTTATTTACATGTTCAACGTGATTTTTCAAATTGGCATAACTATTTTATTTATGAACCGATTGACATGAAATAAACACTAAATGTTAAGCTAAGCTTGCCAAAATATATCAAAATAAACCAAATCTAAATCGGATAAGCCGTTTCTGAGATTAGCGTGCACAAACGCACAAACATTCTGAAAATCATTGTTTTGGGTCCTATTTGTATTGATAAAGGTCCCAATAATATTTGTATTATATGTAGCTGTGCCCACGACTTCGTCCGTGTTGAATTTAACAACATTGTTTTTTTTAGTTCGCAGTTCTATAAAAAAAAATTAAAACAAAAGTTATGTTACTCCTTATTACATCAGCTATCTGCCAGTGAAAGTCCCGTCAAAATCGGTCCAGCTGTTTCTGATATTAGCCGGAAAAAACAAACAGACAGACAGACAGACAAAAATTATAAAAAATGTAATTTGGTATATGTACCGTGTATGCATACATACGTATCAATTTAGTAAAAAGTATTAGTTTTTTAATATTACAAAAAGCACGGCAAATTTATTTATTTGTATAGATTTAGATGTATTGATTGATTGATAAGATTGATGATTGTGATTGATGATGTTAATACAAATTTTACAATAGTCTATTTGTGCTGACACGCGTGCCACTCGTGCTAGCAATGGTGACACTAGTATATATTTCTGCATCGCTTTTGATTCGCTTCATTGTGATATGTTCGATCTTTAAAACAACCTTTCAAAAACTTTTATTCCAGAGTGATATTTATTGCTATTAAACGGTATTTAAGGCTGAGAATATATATTTTTACTTGAAGATAACACAAAATATGAAAATGATTACGTAAAAAAAAGTATTTCATATAAATGTGTTTAATATAGATATTGAAATACTTATTATTAAAACATTATAACATTCTTCATTTAACAACCAATATATTTCAAATACACTAATGTAAACAGGTATTAAAATTAATAAGCGAAACTTAATACTTTTTAACTTTGATCTAATTTCATGTATCTATATCTATTTTATGTATCTATATCTATTTTATGTATCTATATCTATCTATCTATTTATGTATGTATAGTACCAACTAGCTGTGCCCGCGACTTCGTCCGCTTGGAATTTAACAAAAAAGTTAACTGTATTTTGTCTAATGAAGCGATTTCTTTAAAAAACAACAGCAACCCTTAAAAACCAGAGTGAATTAATATTAAAATCTCAGTTTTTTTACTCGTATTTTGTAAAAAAATGCACAAAGTCTAAATTAATGAAAATAATACACATACATTTTTTATAAATAATACATTAACAAGATATTAATATTAAACTTATAGATAGAAATGAGAACACGATATAGAATTTAAAAGGTTATATTTCACGACCATAGCGTCATTACTCTGTAACTGTTCACAATAACCAGTAAGTAGAAAAATACTGAAAATAAATATAGATAACCTTATATGAAAAATATGATTTAATCGCTAAAACTATTAATTAAACTAATATAAAATAAATTAAATAAAAGCTTCACACTCCACGGACCACAGTAGAATATTCTGCTGTAACGGGTGTTCGGAAACACACAATACACAAGTACAAAAGCCAAGATCACGACAAACATCAATATGGCCAAAACAAATGTTTGTCATATGCGGTGATCGAACCCGCGACTGCTAGTGTAACATACAGTGCTGTGGCCGCTACGCCAACGCGTCGTAGTTAAAAAAAAATAATTTACGTAATTATTGTAATTATTTTATTTGTATCTATATAAATAAAAATAATAGTTGCTAAGCGCATAACTCGAGAATGGCTCGACCAATTCTGCTAATTTTTTTTTTATGTTCCTTCAGGCCCACGGAAGGTTTTTATACTAAAAACAAAAAATGTTTACTATTAACTTTTGACAGAACGAAGTCTGTCCCGGCAGCTAGTTCTTATAATATATTTAACTTTATCAAAAACACACGATTCAGACTATAGTATCTAAATACTGGGCATAGGCCTCTTTCTCTATGTAGGAGAAGGATCGTAGCTTAATCCTGAAGATTAGCGGATAACACACAAGTGAACAGAATAAAATATTCTCTACTCAGTTTCTTGCACGTTGACATTTATACGCCTTTTCGCTCACACCATTCCAAAACTCGGATTTTTAAATTTCAAATACGGAATAACTTACTAAGTAACGCTAATATATCCAAGAAATTAAAAAAAAAAAAAACAATAATGTTAATAATTATTTGACGACATTTTGGTGTAGAGGTAACAGCACCAGCTTTTGTATTGATAGTTGCGGGTTCGATCCACGTTTATTAAAAACATTTGTACAGACCCTATATATATTTGTCGTATTCTAGGCGTTTGTTTCTAATAATTGAAATAAGTTTAAATTATTCTACAACGAGTTTGTGCTATGAGTTCAATGGTGAGGTTGATTACCGTTCATACTATTTACAGACACACATCGCATAATATTCGTCAAAAAGGAGCCGTTGTATAAGAGGAAATTCTTATTGAAATAATTAAAACCTTTTTTTTTAATATTATGTTCTTTGATAATAGTTATATATGTATGTTATGTATGGGTACTTACAGAAGTTCCAAGAAAGCGATATCATGAATTTTATCGTGTGTTTCATTAACTTTTTTTCTAATTTCACCATTTTCAAAATAAATCCCGCGATATTCAAACCAATCGTAGTACAATTAAATATAAATGCGTACCACACGAATACATTAATTATATGAGATTTTGACTGCAATAGAAATAAATGTACCAATCTTTATTTATTATACACAAATACAAACTATTTATAATTATCAATGTTTAATGTAAAATTAAAAATAGTTAGTGTAACGGTTCTAGAATATTTCGTATAATTTAGGTATCTATACACATCAACACTACACGTCTTGACCAAGTACTCTTTATAAGAAATTATAGAAAATAACGAACTTGGGGCACTGTCAAGTTGCTTAAATAACTTTAAAAATTGTGCACCGTTACGCATATCGTATATTTGCTTCCAGAACTTGGACAGGCCTATGCCCAGCAGTGAACTGCAATAGGCTGAACTGACTGACTGGGTACACTACTACACTGGGTATGGTACACCACTACACTGGGTACATTACCTAAGTTTGTTATGTACCCAATGTTAAGATGTAGCAATTTTTAAATATATTTTTGTTTGATATCTTGACTTTTCTTGTTTTTTTATGTTTTGTCAGTTATTTTAAGTAATGTTCATAGTGACGGTGAACGTGTAAAGACTTAGAATATAGAGTATCGAATTAGATTGTAGCATGTTCCACTACTGAACTATTTTAATGTCTATGATAAATATAAATAAATACAGATAAAACAAATAAATAAGTATCTTTAACATACACACACGATTGTCTTTTTGATATACTCCTAGGTCGACAAACCAGCTAACCGGTAAGCGGTTACCATAGCCTATAGACGTATGCAATACCATACGCATCGCAAGCGTGTTGCCGACCTTACCCCCAAGCCCCCCTAGGAGTTCTGGACGCCTTATTCGCCACAGGAATACAATACTGATTGAAAGCAGTGTTATTTGGCTGTGATCTTCTGCAAGGTTGAGATACTTCCTGGCTGGCTACTCCAGATTTTGAGCAGAATGCATCCTTCTGAATGAGAATTAATTTTTAAGGATAACTCACCATCACCACACCCAAGATAAGAACACCACAGACCAACATTAAAAACGCAGACATAAACATATAAAACAATTTACTGTAGTAGTAAATAGAACTTGATTTATCCGGAAATATATCTGACACAATTTTATCTGACGACTCTATTTGCAGCGAAGCCCATATCTAGAATAATAGTAGTTTTAATTGAATAGAATAGTTGATTCTGCGAAACACGAATATAGAAGGTATTCCTATCAGTAACTTACATATTATAAAAAAAATTAGACATCGGATACTTTTAGTTACATCTGTTTGTATTTATGGTTTAATCTCTATTCCCATATACATAGTGGGATGGATTTTTGGCGCGAACTTGTATGTCCAGTAGTGGACTGCGATAGGCTGAAGTGATATTATAGATTTGGTCCTCAATACGAATCAAAACAGATAAAAAATACTGTTCAATTTGGATGGCTAAACCTTTAATACAAACGTTTTATATAATTGTGTTGGCTAGCAAATGAAAAAAAAAACCGACTTCAATCACATCGACAAGTAATACAACGTAAGTAGACGAAAAAAAAAACAAGTGCAGTAGTCGTCACTACGATTTTCGAGGGTTCCCCTCAATTTTTCTAGGATTCCATCAACAGATCCTAGTTTTCTTGGTACCACCCTTGGGATATCTCCTTTCCAACAAAAAAAAAAAAGAATTATAAAAATCGGGTCATAAGCGACGAAGTTATCCCCGAACATATATAAAAAACAAATATATATAATTATATAAATACGGTCGAATTGAGTAACCCCCTCCTTTTTTTGAAGTCGATTAAAAATACTAAAAATGAGGACGAAGAAACGAGATTTTTTGTAAGTATGAAATACCTAATTGTTTTAACTTTAATACCCATATTAGCTAATATCGAGAATCTCACCAATGTGATTATTCCAATAATAATGACGGCGCTCTTCAAAGGCACACAGCCGCAGCACTTCGCCTTGTACCCAAAGCTGTGAAGCGGCGATCGTCTTATCGCCTCCATGTTATCTTCCACCGAATACGGGCATTGGCAGAGATTCATACTGAACACAATGGGCTTGGGAATGATATAAGTGCTTTGTACAATACTAATCTCTTCTCTTTAATTAGGACATTATTCACTACTCGGATGTTTGGTAAAGGAAAATATTTCTTAATTTCTTCAGAAGTTTGCTCAAGTACTACAACTTGCTCTGGAGCAGCTACACTGGAAAAGTCCTTCAAGGGAAAGCGAACGAAAGTAGTTAAAAGTTTGTAAAAAGAAAATAGTCAAAATCCCAAGCAACCCGACTAGGTACGTATCTCAATTTTACAGAAGATCACAGCCAAATAACACTGTTCTCACGTAGAGTTGTATTCTTACAGAGTAAGATAGCCATGGTTCCTGTGACTATGCTGTAATAGTGTGAAGGCGTCCATAGACTACGGTAACCGTTTAATTTCAAGAATAATGTATTGGCCACACTTGTTAATAATATTAATAGTAATAAGAGAACAATTTACTATCAGACAGATAGTTACAATTTTTCACATTATAAAAAAAACAAAGGTAAAAAATATTATTATTCTACATAACCATTTGAGCCAACGGGAGCTGGCCTAATTACTTGCCAGGACCGAGGTCGTTCTAGTGTTCAACCAGTACCCTCTCTCTAAGGCTGTGACAGAAACTGTAGCCTGTCCCCCAGCGTTGATGAACGAAAATATTATATCAAATACATTTTTCCTTCATAGCCAAGCATTTTTTAAGCAATTTTAGTTGTAGAAACCCAATTCGTAAGCACTAGATCATTGATCACGATCGATTACGATTTAGCATGTAACCTCCCACTGCTGGGCATAGGCCTCTTTCTAAATGTTGAAAAGGATCGGAGCTTAACAAACCGCGCTGACCCACTGCGAGTTGGCGGATAATATATCCATACTAGGATATCGCTTTCAGGTGTATATGATAACAACCGGGACCGACAGCTTAACGTGCTCTCCGAAGACCGGAAGAGAGAACCACAAGGATAGACATTCCTAACTGGAAAGAAATATTTGTTCAAATACAATAATTTGTCCCAGATAATTTTTTATTTACTTATTGTAATTTGAAAAATGTTAATGATGAAAGTGTTGTTACTGTAAGCGCATTATGTGTCAAACAATCTTGGCACATAAAATGCCAGCCAAGGTACCTATACTATGGATTATATATTGCCATAAAAATGAATGAACTTACGATTTCATAAAACACATCGCTTTTTAATCTAAGCGGCATGAAATATATGTACTTCTTCGATATTCCCGTCCTGTATGCTTTCGTCTAAGAATTTATATTCCGTTCAAATGAATTTAACTGCTTATAAGATATTTTATATTTATTTAATTTATGAGGCTTGCATTTGTATTCTACACTTTATTGATACAAACTGAAAGAACATCATTCGATTTTTAAATATTTATTAGAACACAGTAACTTTTGGTAAAAAAAAAATAACGAATTCAATTCAATTCGTCATATAAGTTTTGAAATTGAACTACGTATAACCACTATCGTATTTCTTACGATGATATTAAATTTCGTACTTGACAGAATCAAAGTCAAATTTACACGAGAAAGTATTCGCTCGTAAAAGGTTCGCTGAAAGGAGTTTTATTATGTAAATTTAAAACCATTATCAAGTCAAATTGCCACAGTAGTACTTAAACTTGTCTTGTTTGAGTGTGACTGAGAAACGCGGCGTAGATTTTTCTTTAAATGTATGTACATATATCGAGGATAAAAAAATAAACAGGTGATATGTATATATATATATATATATATATATATGTGACTAATTTGACCATTATTGCTCAATGTGTGATTGCATTCGCATCGCATTCAGCCTGTAATCTCCCACTTTTTTTTTTAAATTCTAATCCTCCGATATAAGGGTCGAAGCCTGTATTTTTTAGTTTCTCTTTCATACCAGTTCTCGCATTTATTCTTCTCGAACTTTCATTCCGCATACCTTATCTTTCTAGCATTCATCACCTTTCGCATACAGGATGGGTTCCCTCTACTTTTAAGTCCTAATTTTTCTGCTATGATTACCTTATTTTATATTTCACATGGGTAAATAATTTGGCACTCTAGGGTTTTAACATTCTTTGTTTTACAATGTTGATTTTTCCTTAATTTTTAGTTATTACTAATAAATAGTCTTAATGATATCTATTATCATTATTACAATTTTTCTTATATTCTATTTTTATAACACAAATTTTTGTTCATCCTTAATAAACTACAGGGTCTTAATCTAGTATTACAGGATCTTAGGATTCTTTTATATTATTATATAGTTATTTTACATATTCTAGTCTAGTGCTATGTACATTATTAGTACATTTCTTTCATTACACTTATTAACTACTTCAACTTTACTCTTGAACTTTTACTTATTTTACAGTCTATTCTTAATTTTATATCTAACCTTATCTTATCCTTATGCTATGCTATTATCTTATATGTTAATCATATAGAAATAGCATATTTGCCTGCCTTCTGAATCAGGGACAATCTCCCACTGCTGGACATAGGCCTCTTTCTTCATTTAGGAGAAGCATGCATGTACTCGTATTATTTTTTTATTGACACTGCTCAATGCTCTTAGGAGTACACAGAAATGAAAACTATATTAATTCCCTTAAGATATTTTCCAGTACTAGATCAAGGAAAGATATTAACAAATAATAATAAATAACTAAATATCTACACAATACACAAACGGTGGTCTGTTCCTAAAGTAAGCAACTTAATGCTTGTGTTATGTAGATAACAGCCGACTGGTATAGATACATTTTTTTTCGATAAACATACTTATAAATAATACATATATGAATATATAAATAAATATTTATATTACAACCAGACTCGGGGTGGGAATCGAACCCACAACCCTCGGAGCAGAAAGCAGGGTCAGGGTTGGGACAAACTGCGCCAACGGGCTAGTCAAAAATATTACTACTACTATTAAATAAGATATAGAGATGTAAGGTCTGTTTTTTTGGAATTGTCCTAATTGGTAAACAAATATGGCGTACTTATGACCACAGACAATTAGAGTATAGTGTAGCTTAGTGAAGTGACACAAAGAGCAAATGAATGAACAATATCAATAAGCCATAGACAAAGTAAAATTAATTTTACATCGAAATATTTAATGATACCATATTGCTAAAATTATTTCAAAACCTAATAATATATTGAATATTTTTGCTAAGAATTATTAGAGGTACAGAATTACGAAAAAAAATATTAATCGAGCATCGAGCATAAAAGGCAACAAAGGGGACTGTCCATTTTGGCCCAAGGTGAACAGAATTCATACAAAAAAACAAATATACCAATAATTTTCATAAATTAAATCATGTTTATTCGTGAATTGCAGTTTTATCAATATAAACTGATGAAAAGTTTATTTAATAAGTATTTTAATTCATTAATTATATACTTCTAGTTTATTTTCGGTTGGTGATTTGATTACAACACGTTGCCAGTCTTAAAAAAACAATTATTATTAACGAACAATCGATTTTAAAATATTTTTAAATCAATTATTTGTTAAAATCGATTAAAAGTATTGTTAAATCGAATTAATAAGAAAAAAGTCTAAAAAAAGTCTATAAAAGTGTATTTAGTAAAAAAACATTTAACTTTGGTGAAAAATAAACTATTTTAGAAACATTGTTATTGACTAAATAAAAAGCAAGCAATTAATTATATTAAATTCGATTATCGATTTAATCGATTTATTTGTTTATTGAAAATATTATTTATTATGGCAACCCTAAACTACAGACTTTTGCTTCATACATTCATTTGACTTCGATGTTGCTTTCATGGTGATATAGCAACCTACTGTAAGGTTTTCCGTCAACCGAGAATTCATCACTACTGCGACGTAAAATACACAGTAGGCATATTCATAAGTAGGAAAATATATTTTGTATTTATTTTATATGTAAACAATAAAGGTCAGGCAGAGAAGCCATAAAAAAATATTATTGCAACTGCATGGTTGGTCGACGGACAGTAGTAGGTTGTTGTGGCCATGTCATGAAATTATTTGGTTTTTGGGCTGAAAAAGGTTTCAAGATTTTATAAATCTACCTGCCTAGTTTTTAGATAACATTCTGTTAACGTACGAATCCGATTAGTAAAACAAAAATAACAAAACAATGATTTTTTATTTCAGAAACCTTCTTGTAATTATCCACAAAAAAAACAAAAATGAAACACCTGGATACAAAAATATATAATTATTATTCTCAGTGACTGTCCACTCGGGGCCGAAACCCCCATACAAAGTGGACAGGCCCCTATATATTTCATTTATGTGATATGGTCGGTAAAAAAGATGCCAAAAATAAAATTTACAACAAAATAAGGGGGCCGCCTGTGTCTAAAAAAAGTCGACCCTATTAATATTATTGTCACACTATTTGTATTTACTATGAATAAAAAACCTTGCGGCGGCGGCACACTCTCTCTAACATCTAAAAAAAGGAATAATAACATTGTACTCCACGAAGCTCTCATTGGGTAATCCTAAGTCTCATCCTAAAGTCTCAAAATTTTTTCCTGTGAACTACAGTAAACGTTTATGCCGTTGCTATGTGGTATACTTTAATATTATATGGGATAGCATTAAAAATGTTCAGGATGAAATTGATATTCAGAAATATTCATAATATAAAATAAAACCTTTACAATGAACACTTTACCATAAATGATTGACATTTGCAATATTTTGTAAGCATTTTTTTTTTGTGCGCTCAACATAAAAAAAAGAAGAAAAAAAAAACAATTAATAACAAAATACAAATAAATAACAAATCGCTTTACTGTAATATTATTTAACAAGTTATAATTCGTGAAATTTTAAAATATAGTTAAAGAACATGGCCTATTTTATCGCTCATGCTGTTCATTCACTTATACTCATTCACTTCTAAAAATATTATGACCACATCCCTATTTGCCTTATAAAAAAAGATATTGAAATGTCATATTCGAAAATATTAGTTATCTGTACTCTCGGAATTCGTATTTTGTAGTTTTTATGTGTTTAAAATGATAAATTGATATTTGTTTTTAGTGAAATAAATAGTAAATGGAGTTTTACAAATGTCCGTAAGCTAATATTTTGTGAAAGTGAGTGATAAATGCGGAAAAAACGTGAATTACGATTGACAGCGGTTTGTTTACCAATTAGGACAATTCCAAAAAAACAAGATATACGTATATATACTATATACCACTAATGAGTTAACCAATTTGGGAACTTACGAAACCGGATTTGAGTTGAAGGTAAAGTATGAAAAATAAAACAAACAACAGTCATTTACTGCAGTAAAAACCAAACTGACATTCAGTACACCTCAATACGAGATAGCAACGATAATGAATATAATGTATGTTACGTCCTCTGTGACATATATGGCATTTATAGCGACAACATTTGATAATCCGTTACAAAAAAATAACACGAGTGACAAATAATATATAATTAATTAAAGTGTTTACTCTTTTTGGTTATTACTATCAGTGGCCTGTTTGTTATTTACATTGTAAAATCATTCTTTATTATATGCAGACACTTTAGATAGTAAAGACGCAAGACTAGCACTAATTAAAAAAAAAGAAATTAAATAATATGATAAACTAACCTAAATAAGTTGCACGGATCGGAACCAATTTTGTGCATTTCAATTTCAAATAATTGACAAGACAGTTTTGACATTTCACGAGCACGACATTGAACTCTGACAAATTAGAATTTATCTACTGTGAATGTGAAGTGTGACCGCTCTTTACTTATTCCGAGTTCCGACGATACTTACAGATACTGTATGGTTAAATATAAAACCAAAAAAAGTTTTAAAACTTATCTGGATGATGGGGGAGGGGGTAATTTTTATAAGGTCTGTTTTTTTGGAATTGTCCTAATTGGTAAACAAATATGGCGTACTTATGACCACAGACAATTAGAGTATAGTGTAGCTTAGTGAAGTGACACAAAGAGCAAATGAATGAACAATATCAATAAGCCATAGACAAAGTAAAATTAATTTTACATCGAAATATTTAATGATACCGTATTGCTGAAATTATTTTAAAAACTAATAATATATTAAATAATTTTGCTAAGAATTAGTAGAGGTACA
Source organism: Melitaea cinxia (assembly GCF_905220565.1). Lineage (NCBI taxonomy): Eukaryota > Metazoa > Arthropoda > Insecta > Lepidoptera > Nymphalidae > Melitaea > Melitaea cinxia. Next base: position 10,238,900 of record NC_059416.1, read on the forward strand.
GAATTACGAAAAAAAATATTAATCGAGCATCGAGCATAAAAGGCAACAAAGGGGACTGTCCATTTTGGCCCAAGGTGAACAGAATTCATACAAAAAAACAAATATACCAATAATTTTCATAAATTAAATCATGTTTATTCGTGAATTGCAGTTTTATCAATATAAACTGATGAAAAGTTTATTTAATAAGTATTTTAATTCATTAATTATATACTTCTAGTTTATTTTCGGTTGGTGATTTGATTACAACACGTTGCCAGTCTTAAACAAACAATTATTATTAACGAACAATCGATTTTAAAATATTTTTAAATCAATTATTTGTTAAAATCGATTAAAAGTATTGTTAAATCGAATTAATAAGAAAAAAGTCTAAAAAAAGTCTATAAAAGTGTATTTAGTAAAAAAACATTTAACTTTAGTGAAAAATAAACTATTTTAGAAACATTGTTATTGACTAAATAAAAAGCAAGCAATTAATTATATTAAATTCGATTATCGATTTAATCGATTTATTTGTTTATTGAAAATATTATTTATTATGGCAACCCTAAACTACAGACTTTTGCTTCATACATTCATTTGACTTCGATGTTGCTTTCATGGTGATATAGCAACCTACTGTAAGGTTTTCCGTCAACCGAGAATTCATCACTACTGCGACGTAAAATACACAGTAGGCATATTCATAAGTAGGAAAATATATTTTGTATTTATTTTATATGTAAACAATAAAGGTCAGGCAGAGAAGCCACAAAAAAATATTATTGCAACTGCATGGTTGGTCGACGGACAGTAGGTTGTTGTGGCCATGTCATGAAATTATTTGGTTTTTGGGCTGAAAAAGGTTTCAAGATTTTATAAATCTACTTGCCTAGTTTTTAGATAACATTCTGTTAACGTACGAATCCGATTAGTAAAACAAAAATAACAAAACAATGATTTTTTATTTCAGAAACCTTCTTGTAATTATCCACAAAAAAACAAAAAATGAAACACCTGGATACAAAACTATATCATTTTTCTAATTCATACTTGTTAGTACTACTAACTTAATATATAATTATTATTCTCAGTGACTGTCCACTCGGGGCCGAAACCCCCATACAAAGTGGACAGTCCCCTATATATTTCGTTTATGTGATATGGTCGGTAAAAAAAAAGCCAAAAATAAAATTTACAACAAAATAAAGGGGCCGCCTGTGTCTAAAAAAAGTCGACCCTATTAATATTATTGTCACATTATTTGTATTTACTATGAATAAAAAACCTTGCGCCGGCGGCACACTCTCTCTAACATCTAAAAAAAGGACTAATAACATTGTACTCACTAAGTTTAAGTATTAAGTCTCATCCTAAAGTCTCAAAATTTTTTCCTGTGAACTACAGTAAACGTTTATGCCGTTGCTATGTGGTATACTTTAATATTATATGGGATAGCATTAAAAATGTTCAGGATGAAATTGATATTCAGAAATATTCATAATATAAAATAAAACCTTTACAATGAACACTTTACCATAAATGATTGACATTTGCAATATTTTGTAAGCATTTTTTTTTGTGCGCTCAACATAAAAAAAAGAAGAAAAAAAACAATTAATAACAAAATACAAATAAATAACAAATCGCTTTACTGTAATATTATTTAACAAGTTATAATTCGTGAAATTTTAAAATATAGTTAAAGAACATGGCCTATTTTATCGCTCATGCTGTTCATTCACTTATACTCATTCACTTCTAAAAATATTATGACCACATCCCTATTTGCCTTATAAAAAAAGATATTGAAATGTCATATTCGAAAATATTAGTTATCTGTACTCTCGGAATTCGTATTTTGTAGTTTTTATGTGTTTAAAATGATAAATTGATATTTGTTTTTAGTGAAATAAATAGTAAATGGAGTTTTACAAATGTCCGTAAGCTAATATGTTGTGAAAGTGAGTGATAAATGCGGAAAAAACGTGAATTACGATTGACAGCGGTTTGTTTACCAATTAGGACTCTTCCAAAAAAACAAGATATATTAGATAGATAATACTTACTATCAAAATAAACCACATTACTACATACTATTTCTAAGATGTGTCACACCTACAAAAAAATCAGTAAAATCAAAACAGTTTTATTTTGCCCGGGTAGGCATTCCTAGACCGACCGGGCACAGGGACGTTACTGGAGACGCATTAAGTAGCGCCTCCTACGCACCCCCATTCGTCGTCTGCGGACGGAGGCGTCGTTGGCGGCCTCCTCTCTCATCCACTCATCATTCTCCTTCTGGGAGATTACTGTCTCGCAGAAGGAGACCATCGCCTTCCAGGACTTGTCGTCGCCGAGCATCGCGGTGATGATGCTCGGCAGTGACAAGTCCCCTCCAAGGAAAAGTCAAAAGAGTAGTTTAGGCTCAAGATCGGTTTTTAGTATTAAGTATATACCTAATACACCTAAGAGACAATTGAATAAGCTATATCGTATATATGTATATAATTTGCATAGAATGTTATGTACGTAACACCTACCTTTACGCAAAAAAGGCGCACCAAGACGTCGAGTTGCGGAAAATAGCCCGTGTACAACAACAACAACACCAACCTTTATTTTAATTGCTTAAATACGCTCTCAGAATCTGTTAAGTAAAAGTAAAACGTCCTTAGAATCATTGTGACTTTTTTTTAAATGTGACTAGGTCGGCAAACAAGCGTACGACTCACTTGATGGTAAGCGATTACCGTAGTTTATAGACGTCTGCAACATCAGAAGCATCGCAAACGCGTTGCCAACCTTATCCTCAGTTCCCCCCGGGAGCTCTGGTCACCTAACTCACCAACAGGAACACAACACTGCTAGAAAATAGTATTATTTAGCTGTGGAACTCGATGAAATGAAAATGCGTTACAATAAAGAAACAAACACATAAATATATAAGAGAGAATGAGATAGAATACATTGCAGTGTTTTATATTATCGTAGGCTACTTTTCAGAAGTTTCACTTTTACCGTGTGTGAATTGCACACACGCACACGCACACACACACACACATTTTTTTTATTTTTTCCAAAGTCTGTAAAATAATAGCAACAATATAATCGAATGAACATTGACTGTTCAAGTACGAAAAATAGTATTACTGCAGTCTTTCAAAGAAGTCGTTAAACGCCCCGAGCATTCGTAAAAGTGTAGTGTTCACTAAACATAGTGTGTTGATACGCTTAAGGCGAAAGGCTACGTATTAGTGGAATAGAAAGATGGCATACTGTGAAGCTACTTGGGTTAAGGGTGCACTTGACCTGCACGATGTTTAGGGCTGCTTTTGGGAGTATTACACTTTTATAGGAAGTAAAAACATATTGCAAATGTAAAAATAGTTGATGTGGGAGTAGAAAATTTTAAATTGTCCAATAATATTTATTAATTTTTTTTATATTTAATTTATTTATTTCACGCAAAGAAGTATGAAAAGTAGTACATGAAGCATTCTTTTAAGTAAATTATGTCTATATGACGAGATTGACGCTCTTCCAATGATCAGTACTTATAGTACAGAACAATATTGTAATAATATGATTAATTGTAATTTTTTTTTTTCGAAATGACTGTTGCTGTTGGCCCTACTGGCCTTTACAGCGTCACCGGTGAGAGGGGCCGGGTACTGAAGACACCGGCCGCGAAGGTGTGTAAATCGTGGTTAAGACTTTTATCATACAACTAGCTGACCCCGCAAACTTTGTTTTGGCATATATTTTATTAACCTTCTCAATCAAAGATAGATGTTGTTTGATTTTCAGACCTACCCGATATGCACACGAAATTTCATGAGAATCGGTCAAGCCGTTTCGGAGGAGTTTACAAACACCACACGAGAATTTTATATATTAGATTTTATTTGAAGTATCACAAATTCAGGAGATAAAAAGCTTATAAAGTAACAAAAAACGGCGTTTTATGAAAAGTTAATACAGATATAACTGTATATAATTTTGCTGAGCCCATTGTCCAAATGTGAACTTTTGACCTTGTTCAAGGTCCCCATCAACTGAGTCATCTGGATTATCATGACGCAAATGGATCTAACGGCCATAATAAATTCAAATTCATGCCTTTGTAACGATTTTTGGATGATATCCAGACCGATAAAAGTACATTTGGATAATTTAACGCTCAGTTATGTCATATATGAGCAAATAAAAAGCAAAATAAAATCTGATCCTTAGGATTACTATTATATCCTTTAATAATCATATCGTAAATTTAATACATACTTAAATTAAAACAACCTATTTTATAATTAGAATTTAAGAGTGGTATATTATGGTATATTATATAGAGAGTGCTGTGTGGCTACGGCACTATAGAATTTAGCCACCTTCTCTCTTCCCGTGGGTGTCGTAAGAGGCGACTAAGGGATAAAACAGTTCCGCTACCACCTTGGAACTTAAAAAGCCGACCGATGGCGGGATAACCATCCAACTGCTGGCTTTAAAATCCACAGGCCAAAGACGGGCTGCAGCGTCTTCGGTGCGACAAAGCTAGTCCTGCGGTCACCAACCCGCCTGCCCAGCGTGGTGACTATGGGCAAAACACATGAGTTCACGCCATTTTTGGCGTGAACTTGTGGAGGCCTATGACTAGTAGTGGACTGCGAAAGGCTGATGTGAAATTATGATGTAGAAATACTAGATCCTCAGCCCTGTGAGGTAACAATCTATTTCTCTTCTCTTCACATACATTTCCTGCTTCCGAGAATAACTGTGCACTATATACAGTCGCTGCCGGAGAAGTTAAAAAAATTCTGGCTAAAATTCAAATAAACGCTTCACACTCAACGGACCCCAGTAGGATCTTCTCCAATGTCCGGAAACACACACAATACACAAGCACAAACGCCCAGATCACGACAAACATCCATATGGCCAATAGAAATATCTGTCGTGAGCGGAGATCGAACGCGCGACCGCCAGCGCAACAACTAGTGTGACCGCTGCGCCAACGCGTCGTTAAAATAAAGTAATCGTGTCAATAATGATAATAGAAAAGAAAATAGATAACAAAAAAGTAATAATGAAATCTCACGTCATAAAGTAAATTATTTGTGAAATAGCAAGTAAATAACATTTTAATTTATAAACTACTAGCCGACCCGTGCCCACTTCGTTGGGCGTTAATTATTATTATATTAACCAAATAACATACTTTAAAGAACAAATTTTATAGCACTTAAATAAATAATATGTTGCTCCAACGCCATCTATCAAAAATCGAGAAAACGTCGTCGATAGACTAAAATAAGACTAAATTTATAACGTCGAAAGACTAATAAATTGTTATCTAAGTGACTATAGATGGCGCTAGTTTATTTACCATTTTGATATTATATTTTAATCTTTTTCTTATTTACTGAATTTTTTTGTTCAATTACATTAAAATACATTAAAATATAGCCTATGTCACTCCTGAATAGTGTAGCTTTCCGTTAGTGAAAGAATTTTCATGATCGGATCAGTATTTGCGAAGATTACCCCCTACATACAAACAAAGTTATAAACTTTACCTCTTTATAATATTAGTATAGATATATATATTTAAATATTTTAAAAGTCGTTGTCTCTATGAATGCAGTGTTGCTAGTAATTAGAACAGTAATTACTCATGAACCAAATGTATGTATATTTTCGGATGACTTGTATTTATTCCCTGTTAGCTACGTTTCATAAAATAAATAAATAAATGTACTTCACTCTGAATTCACTCTCAAAGTGATTGACCTGTTTCGATTCTATCTCCCTCTATCCGTAAAAGTCTCGTTAAAATCGATTCAACCCAAAAAGCCCGGATGTTATACAAACAGATACTTGCCAGGATAATCTTTATGATTACATGTGAAACGAGTATTTATACGGCATCGGTATAGGGTGTATAAGAAAGTTACTTTAACATATTGAGAAATGAACTTATTAAAAAAAAAAAAAGCAAACAAAACAAAAAATTTATATTGTACGTGCACATAGCGTAAAATTGTATAATATAATACTTAGCCAACTTCATCGAAAAATTGTGTATCTAATTTTAAGTGAACATGTAATGGTTGTTATGAAAAATAAACTTCCTTAAACCTACTTCTTCCTACGTAATTAAGGGCAAAAGATACACACTATGTTTAGTGCTAAATTAACTTGAAGAAATTTGAATGAATTCCGTTTAATTAATAGGAATGTAGGGGCTACCGCTCATTCAGCAATGTAATTGTCCTTGCGATCTAATTATCTTTAATTTAGGTTAGTTCTTGCAAAATTGCTGTTATATATATGTACCTTAGACTTCCGTACTGTTACTCAATAAATTTAGTGTTAGATCGATTTTCATAGAGCTTGGTTTACCTCATTGACCTTCCCTCACATGTCACTCACTCACCCATAGATTGTAAACAATACAAGGGAGTATATGATTTATTAAACTACTATATTTGAAACGGAACTAGCAATATTTGTATTTAATTCAAATTTAATATAATGAACAAATCTCGTTTTTTAAAACCAACTCTTTCAATAGAATATAAGGTAAGGAGAAATTGCTTACGAGTATCTTTTGTAGATTGAGTGTAGAACAGCTTTTTTTTTTTTCATAAGCAAAATAAAAACGTGGCTTTACTAAACTTCTTACATGCAAAACGAAAAATGGATATAGTTAAATGAATTAAGATGGAAATATATGAAGGAGCGCCGAGCGAACTCTCAGGATAGTCCGGACTCTCTTCATCATAGTTATTCTTAACGGGTGCTCTCTCAGAATCGTCCATCATGGATGTTGTTTACAAAGGTTTTAAAACAAATATTTATACCACCACGAAATATTATGGAACTAATTTTAATTGGCAAAATAATTGAGGAAACTGAATTTGAAAAGATTACAAAGAAACAAACTGATTTGGAGCTGATGGGTTTGCGAGTACATGTCACACGTCCGCTGTCAATCCAAAAAGTGACCAGCGACCGAACTGACACCTGACTGACAACTCCATCCGGTGTTTACCTGCTCCAAAATACAATAATCGTAATAAAGCACATAATTCTTTATTAACGTAAATAATTTCACATAGCAACAGTATTAATCAAATCAAAACTTAATTATTTCCTTTAAAATATATCACGCGCCGTTATATATATATATATTTTAGTGATGAATTTTATAATCATGTAATGTAAAAAAAAATCTCTCTTATTACACAAAGTGTTCCTTCGTATTTATATATTTAAAAAAGTTAAGCCTCTGTACACAGTTTTGTCCAAGATCAAAGATGCAAGCCCATAATTTTAATTAAAAATGCAAATTGCTTTTCACCCTCTTTATAAATGTTAAAAAGATATATAAGTTCCTATTAAATAGGTAATTAAGAAGTTGATGAACCTACAATAAGATATTTTATTCGAAAGGATGAAAAAAGTAATAGCAATGAGTTACTACTTAAAAACACACACACATTTTGATCATTAATGCAAACTTGAACCGAATACTTCGCTATTAAAGCGTTTGACAAGGAGGAATAAAGGCTGACAAATTTATAACATTCAAAACAAAAAGTAATAACTTTTTTTATCAAGCTTCATAATTTTCAAATTTTGTTTTTTTTTTCTTCAAAATGACACAAGTCAACCAATCCACCAGAAATAAAATTTTCACTTTTTTTTCTTCATTCTTTCTTTTCTTGTTAAAATTGTTAAATGTAATTCTGTATTTTGTTAACAATGTATTGACGTGGAAAAGTATAAAGAAATAGAAATAAAAATCCATTATACTAATCGATTTTATGTTAAAATGATTTAACGACTGTCGAGTAGCGTACTCGACGAATAATAAATTAAAACGTATGAAAATGACATAATTTCGCTATAATTCAATCACTAAATCATTACTTCGAACCGCACCTCGTAAGAGTATTTTATGTATATTTTCTTGAAACCGGTGAATGGCCTTTGTATCTATACCAATAAATAAAATTGGAGTGTTGGTTCGTAATATCAAAATAACCACTTTCCACTAAATCCATATGAACGTATACACGATAAATATACCAAAATATTTTTTTTACAATTTTTGTGTCTGTCTGTTTGTTCCGGCTAATCTCCGAAACGGCTGGACTAATTTTGACGGGACTTTCACTGGAAGATAGCTGATATAGTAAGGAGTAACTTAGGCTACTTTTATTTTAGAAATTTATTTATTTTATAACTCTGCGTATAACCGAACAATAACTTTTTGTTAAATTCCACGCGGACGAAGTCGTGGGCATAGTTAGTATTTTATATTTTATATATTACAGACGTTGTCCTCTTTACGAATTATCAAGGCAGATAATAAAAATAACATTCCAGCTATAAAATATAACTTTTTAAATAAATAATAATTGCGTGATATAATTTAAAAAATAATAACAAGTTCAAACAAACTTCTTTTGTTAGTATCTTCAAGTATGGCTGAATATTATATTCCTTATCTTCTCAATTTTTAATTGCAAAAGAGAAAATATCAAGGCTGTTTAGATAACACTATTGCTTCGTTTTAAATTAAAAAAAAAAAAAAAGAAATACAAAAAGATTAATAGCCCTATTCTTTTGTATCGAGAGCCAAGCGAGACCCTTTGTTTTCTTCAGCCTATCAATCCATCCATCTTTCACCCTGAAATTATAACTGGCTATTAATAGATCTACTTCTTTATTTTTTTTAATAGTTCGAAAATACGTCACTACACACTCAACACCAATACCCAATAGTACCCAATAGTGCGGCCTAGAAAATAACGAAAATTTTAACAAAAGTTATAATAATAATATTTATTGTTTACCAGCAATAATAAAAATTTGTTAACATTCTTAATCTTCCGCCATTTTTTCCCGTAAACATATCAATTCAGGGCAACCTATGGATAAAAACTTAGGGAAAGAACAATTTGGTAAGCGTAAATTTATTTCTTTTGATAGTACGTAGTTGGGTAACATAAACATTTCATATGACTATCTTGCTAGTTAGCATTGTTCTCTACTGTAAATTATACGATTATCCTAGTTTTTCGTCCGTGTCAAATACACAATATTAACTTTTCCATTTACTCCCGTTGAAATATAGCCTATCTCAGCCTAGCCAGCCAGCCTAGCCTATCTCAGTGATAACTTACGATTCTCCCGATGAAAGAATTTTTAAAATCGGTATATCAAGAATCTTAAGATCTTTACTCTATATAGCATATTATATTACTAGCTGACTTGGTAAACTTCGTACCGCTTAATTTTGAATATAATAATTATATATGGCGAAAAAAATATAGCCTTTATTTTAAGTTGAACAAAGTTACATATTTGTGCGAAATTTCATTAAAATCGGTTTCGAAGATTAGCTCGGACAAACATATACATGTATATTATTTACGGCTTTATGTAGTTTCCAAAAAGGCCACATATCAATTTAATTAAAATGTAGTGTGTATCAGCAAAAATCCTAAAACCATATAAAAACTAAAACTAGGACGAAAGGCTCTGGTGATGTGAACTATCGATACCGCATTATATCGGCGGACGAGAGTGCACTCGATAAATGCAGGCGCTCAATAAAATATGCGAAGAGCCAACCCTTATTATGCTACTGTTAAACAAGATTTATGTATTTTATTTTTTTTTGACTGAGGCTTATTTTGTGTTTGTATTTTTGACAATTTCATTAATATTACAATTTATAATTTTTATAATAACCTGCCTAAACTTTTAAAATAATCTTTTTTTTTTGACAAATATCGACTTCGAAAAAACACCACTTACATTTCATTTCTTCGACGACTGAGGTCATCCGATTTCTTATAATTAAATTGCAGATATGTATATACATAATCTAAATCAAAGTCAAGAATAACTATTCAAATATTTCCCAAGAGCACTTTCGAATTGTCATTTTACAAATTACAATTTTAAGGGGTTACATGTTTCCAACATATAATAATAATAATTCCTCTTTTTACTCAAGCTAACTGAAGGGGAGTGATACCCGTTATCAATCGCCATCAAAATGGTAGCTGCCAAGAAGCAGAAAAAGACCATTGAGTCGATCAATTCCCGATTGGCTCTGGTGATGAAATCTGGAAAGTATTGCCTGGGTTACAAGCAAACTTTAAAGACATTACGTCAAGGCAAAGCTAAATTAGTCATCATCGTCAAGAACGCTCCCCCACTAAGGAAATCTGAAATTGAGTAGTACGCTCTATTGGTCAAAACGGGCGTTCACCATTACAGTGGTAACAACATTGAATTAGGTACAGCTTGTGGAAAGTACTACAGAGTGTGTACGCTTGCAATTACTGACCCTGGAGACTCGGACATTATAACAACACTTCCCGAAGCAACAGCGTAGATAATAAAGTTATAACAATAATAAAAACTCTTTATTACACATCAAGAATGAGCAACATACCAAAAAAAGGACATAAGTACAAAATGGGCGGCCTATCACTAATGAGCGGTCTCTTGCAGGCAGCCTTTGGGCAGGGTCAAGGGTACATAGATGGTGTAGAGTAAATACAAATAAAATACACACACAACATTAGAATAAACTCTACAATATTACAGTTTGAACATATTCGTTTGAGACTTTCTCAAAAAAAACCTTAAAAAAGTGTGTGCGTCAGCTTCGATTCTGCGACTGGAGTTGACTCCTTAATTTAGTTTAATCCGTGATATCTTAATAAAATTATATGAAAGAGTGTCGGGTTTGTTCGAACACTTATAACTCGAGAATGGCTGGACTGATTTTCATGGTTTTTGATTTGGAGTATTTGTCTCCGTCCCGAATCGTAGAATATTTATATTTAAAATAAAAAAAAAAAAAAAAACATCGGAAAGTCGAAGATAAAAAAAAAATAACAAAAAAAAAACACAACATTCTCATGCATTTTGTAACTGTCAAACATTTAATGTTCATCCCGTCGATACGGAAAACCTTCGCCTCAAATTAAATAATGTATTAAAATACAGGTATTTAAATTAAATAATGAATTTTAATACCATAATCTAATGATGTATTTTTAATAGCGAAAAAGATATGTAAAGATATAACATTAATTATCATTTTATATCATATAGGTATTTTGGTTATTCAATATGAATATATATTCATATAGATTCCTATACTAATATTATAAAGCTGAAAAGCTTTTTCAATGAACTCAAGAACTGCTGGTTTGAATTGAAAAATTATTTTGTGTTTGATAGTCGTTTTTCCGAAGGAGGCTATAGGCTATATGACATTTTATTACCCTTTTTCTGAAATCAACGCAGGTAAAACCACGGGACACACCTAGTTTAAAAATATATTTATCCCGTTCTCGCAAGATATGATGCGCAGATTAACGTCTCTTTCAGATCAGAGTGCCTATTGTGAGTTTTATTCACAGAAACATGACAGAAACGCGTTTATACGTGAAGATTATTTTGTATGGGAATTTAAACAGTACAGCCTAGACGATAAAGAACATGTATACGATACAATCGATACAGAGTCATCTAGCGGCAAACGCGAGAACTAGATTGTAATCCCGAATTTCCCGTACAAAATGAAGTTATAATTTACGAACGTTATTGCGAGACGGACTAAACAAAACTCGCACTAAGCACTCTCAGGTCTTAGCGTCACAACTCATCGTTTATGTTCCACAAGATCTCAGCGTTACTGTTACACACTATCTCAGTGCCCATATTTTTTTTTCACTTAACGGACTTTCCATCTTTTCTTAATCAATAAATTAAAAAAAAAATAATTTTAATATAAGCATCGAATCTAGAATATTCCAGTGTACTGGCAACCTAACATTGACCCCACAGAACATAATGTAAGTACACAAAACACACGATTTCAATAGTTGGGGCTTTCAAAGTTTAGGAAACGTATTTTAATCCAATCACAGTACCGCGGTCCGACCGGGGACCTATTATGAGACCTCAATCAAATATTACTTTACTAGGCTTATAATATACATGGGTTTTAGAGGTCCGGAGTTCAAAAAATAGTTTTTGTTGAGGTAGAACAAAGCAGGATCTATCTTGCTTATTGGTTAGACTAGCCCAAAGGGAAGCAGGTAGGTTTTGTCACAATTATTGAAACTAACAGAGTTGAGGAAAAAAAATGTAACTAACAAAAACATAGACATACATCTGAAATAAATAAATATTATTATTATTATTATTATTTCAGCCTTACAGAAGATAAATAATACTTCTTATAAGTAGTTTTGTGTCTCTGAAGTGAGTAAAGAGCTCTGTAAAAGGTTGAAGATAGGGTCGGCGAGGCGTCTGCTACGTTCCTGGTATTGCTGGCGTTCATAAGCTACGGTATCCATGTTCCATCAGGAAGACTTACGCTTATACGCTAATTTGCCACCTCTATAATACAAAAATAAATAAAAGTCTCCTACAGAACACTATTTAATTTATCGTATCTACTTGACCAGACTAATGCCGTAAAAGGTTTTTATTATAGACTGCTCGTATTAAAATATTCTGTTTGAAATCATCACATACTAGCTGACTCGACAGACGTTCCCTGCTCTTACGAACTGAAATAATCATTTGTTTATTTATGGTTTATCTGCCTGCAGTGGAGCTGCGTTGTGGATTAAGCTCCAATCCTTCTTCTACACGAAATACGGTGCGGCTCACCTGATGGTAACCAATTAGCGTAGCTCATAGACGCATGCAACACCAGAAGCATTGAAAGCGCATTGCAGACCCTACCACCAACTCCAGGAGTTCTGGTTACTTTACTAACCAAAAGAACACAACTCTACTGGGGGATTAACCGGGGAATTACTCACGGGTAATTCCCTGGTTGGGCTGCTCCAGATTTTGAGCAGGATATTTTCTGTTGTGCTCTACCTTTATTATTTATTTATTTATTTATTTATTACTTCTTGCATACATATAATCAAACACTTTTACGTAGTAAAAAAAAGAAGAAAAAAAAAACAACAGAACAGAAATAAAATTAAACAAAAAGTAGTTACAATGACAGCATGCAAAGGCGGTCTTATTGCTTTAAGCAATCTCTTCCAGACAACCCCAGGTAAAAGGAGATTATTAGTAACAAAGTGCGGGATTGTGCAAAAGTAGATAAATATAAATAGAATTATAAATACATAAAAAAATACATACATACACTTACAGAAGAATAAGATAAACATACAAAATCATGAGAATAAATAAATTTACGTAAACCATACGTAAAAATATAGGTACACATATTAAATACTTACAACATACACAAAATACATACATATATACATACACATACATAAATACATACACACACATACATACATAAATACACACACATACAACATAAGTACACAAATGCATATCACACCTTTGTACCCAATGTGATTTAATGAACTCATCGCCTATCCGATCAAATGCAAATATAGGTTAACAATTAATTATACACTCATACTAAAATCGTAGCGAGCTAATACATTAAATATTTTGAAAAAACAATTGCTAAGTATTGTATTTAAGTTACAACGACAAAAATAAAATATTCTCGTTTTTTTGTCTTTTGTACAACAAGCACTAACGTGCAACCGTTTTTACAAATTCTTCCAAGATCGAGGGGTAATAAATCACGTGTTTAATTAAGTCAGATTGCTCATAATTTCATATCCATGTTCAATTGATATAATTAGATATAATTTAGTTTATACTAATTTCAGAGGAACTTTAAATAGTTGCAATATAAATATAAAGAAAAGCACACTATCGCCGAGTTGCACGAAACAAAATTAATATTTAAGTAGAGATTAAACTAATTTAATCACAAGAATTTCATACAATTATTACGATTAAATTACTTTAATCACTACTTAAATTTTAATTTCTTTTCGTGCAACTCAGCGTATAATGAGTATTAAGTCTAGAATAATTAAGTGTAAAATTATATGTTGTCATAACTTAAGTTTAAAATACCCAAAGGCAACGATTACATTAAAACAAATTTATCTCGTACTTTCTCAATTTAAACATAGTCTGTATATCATGATTACTACTCATAGAAAAAAAAATCTGAATTATCTGTATGCCTTAATAAATAATTTTAAATGATAAATAATACACAAAGCGACTATAAATTTAATTTAAATAACATTTGTGTAAAACATAGTTATGAACAACTCGGCTTTTTGTTACGCTAACCCATTCTAACTCCCCCGTGAATAGGGTTGAGTATACACTAAGATATATGAAACCGTAGACTAATATCCACAGTATAGTAGACAATTTTGCACACTTACGTTTAGTTTGTAAAATGACCACTCAAAACTGCTCTTTAAGTGTTCTTAAATAGTTTTTGATGTCATTTTTGACAATTCACGAATGACAGACGTGCAATACACATACGTATCTAGAAAAAAGAGTATTTCTACCAGTAAGTATCTTGTTCTACGCCCAAAGGTTGCCTGGAATAAATCGCTCTTTATGAATTTAAGTTTCGAGATTTTAGTGTTGCCAGTTTTCCCTACCACGTAGGCACAGGGCACTGACCCAATGAAAACCTTTTTGACTTATAAACGATTACAATTAAAAGATTAGACGAAAATAAATAAATTGAAAGAAATTTATTTGAAACTGCAAGAAAAGAACTACATAAAGTTGTTTTAAAATATTAAGGTGCAGATAAGAAAAGTCTATTTTTTATTGTCTAGACACTTGGTAATGTCTTTTGAACTTTATTTTTGATATATAATTGAAATGTTTTATTTTAATGTAACTGAAAATAAGACTTGTTTGATAGAAAGTAATCTGATATTATAAAAAATACACTATTCTTTGTAAGTTTAATCTGTATGATTTATGTTTTAGATAATGGCCGACCGATTTTCAATTTATACCTTTTTAAAATAAAAGTACTTAATATAAATATATGTATAATAAATATGAACGGCAATCGAAACCACAATACAAGAACATAAAGCAGGTTCACTGCCAACTGTGGCATTGCTGCCCGCGATCTTACTCATTAATTAAAACTAGAGAAATCATACAAATATTTTTACACAAAAGCTATAGAGGATCCAGACAAATTTACACTATAATATAGCAACGAATACAAGGATAGCTAGAGATCCATAATTATAATAATACATGGAATCGGAAAGCACATCCTTAATCAAATTTATGACAACTAGAGGAATCATGTAAAACATGGTGGGTGGATTTGGACGGATGTTAGTTACTCTTTTACCCAAAAAACTACTATAGCGGTTGCAATAAAACTAACAGATATAGCACTGCAGATATATATCTGTATATATATATATATATATACAGAATAAGCTACTATTTATCTCAACAATCCGACGGGATCGAAAGACACATGGGTAAAACCGCAAGGCGAAGTAAACAATAAACAAATCGCTTCGGTCATTTCAGGATTAGACCTTTTCCGTGTAAGGGCGTTGTATGTTTGGATACGAACATTTGAATTCGGAGAGATTTCCGCGGAGGGTTTCGCTTTAGTTACAAAATGTCTCCAAATTTAATTTCACTACATTCAACGGGTTTGATAACGTAATAGACATAGATACAATTTAACTGAGGTAGGGCACAGCAGGAATTTCCTGCTCAAAATATGGAGCAGCCCGACTGGGGTAGTACCTCGACCTTACCTTATTGTATTCCTGTTGGTGAGTAAGGTGACCAGAGCTCCTGGGGGGATTGGGGATTGGGTCGGCATCGCGGTTGCGATGCTTTGGTGTTGCAGGTGTCTATAAGCTACGGTAATCGCTTACCATCAGGTGAGCCGTACGCTTGTTTGCCGACTTAGTGACATAAAAAAAAGATACAAATAAACAGATATATCAAGTTAATTTTTTTACGTATCTTTTTTAAATAAGTACCTTGATAACGGCCAAATAATATTCTCTGATGCGGTGTTACCTTCCTGTGGTGAATAAAGTTGCCAGATTTCCTGGGAAGGATTGGGGTCGGCAATGCGTTTGCAATGCTTCTGGTGTTGTAGACGGCCATAAGTTTCTGTATCCGCTAACTAGGTGTCAGTTTTCTAATGTTTACGCGAATTTCACTCATTATAATGAAACAAATTTTTCAGATTTTATCACGGTTTATTATGTTTTTTAGATATATTTTTTTAGATACAAAACATAATTGTTTCATTATAATAAGTGTCATATAGTTTATTTATTTTAATTATTTATTCTTAATGTACACAGAAATACAGACACATAAAGAAAGATACAATATAAGATGTACAAAGGCGATCTTATCGCTAAATAGCGATTTCTTCTAGATAACATTTGGGTACTGGACAGGATACAGTAGTAGCGGTTAAAAGTGTGCACATATTAAGAAGGAAAAATCAATAATAAATAGATAAAACTACGATATGATAGACGTATATAATAATTTAAAAAAACATATAAATAGGTAAATATTTCATTATATAATATATAATACACATATAAGCACACATACACATACACATACATAAAAACATTGAGACATAAATATATTTACATAATAATATACGTAAAAAATAATGATATACAAATAAATGTTATTACCGATATGTAGATAGAAAACGTCTTTTAAAAATATCTACCGACTCCGCTTGGCGAATGTCTCGCGGGAGGGGCATTCCACAGTTTTACGGTCTTAACACAAAAAGATTCGCTGTAACATTGACTGTGCGATATAGGATGTTTAAGTCTGTTGTCACCCTGAGAACGTAGTGTTATTAAAAAAACAGTAGTTATCATCAAAGTAAAAATACAACTGAGTATTGTGAATATTTCAAGTGCCAACCTGTTGCCATTATAGATATCTATTGCCATTATTGATTATTGATTGTTGTATGGGTCCTTAAATATTTATTTTATTTCGTTTTTAGGATTTATTGTAATAGCGGCAACAGAAATACATAATTAGTGAAATTACGAGTGTCTAGCTATCGCGGTTCTTGAGATACAGCCTGTTGACAGACAGACGGACGGACGCACGGACGGACACACAGCGAAGTCTTAGTAATACGGTCCCATTTTTACCCTTTGGGTACGGAACCCTAAAAACCGACTTCATTTTATTTTACAAGTAATACAACGTAGGTAGTTGAAAAAAATAATCAATTAAATACGTATTATTATAGATAGCTCAAAAAACTATGGTCAGAACTCAATCAAATTTAAATTAACCATATGACAAGCACCAACTTTCATTCAAAATCGGTATACAGAATATACAGTTATGAGATAATAAAAAAAAATACAGTTATCGAGTATCTCCTCCGTTTTTTGAAGCCTACAATAATTTTGCAATAAACAATAAAACGCCTTGAAAATATGGGGAGTCCAAGAAATATAAATAAGAATTATACAAAAAACTTGCCACGATTGCATTCAAAGCTATAACTGCTAGTGCAAAAGCTTGTCGCTGAGACAATCGCTTCAATATACTTAATTATCATAATTCAGTAATATCTTTTAAGAAGGATTAGTCAATAGAATAAGTGTAGATATCTACGTGGTCTAGTGTTTAAATGCTGGCTACTGTATGTTTTCAAATTATTTTGTCATATATATTGATCTAACGAGAGGTGGCAATAGAAAGCGACAAATTTTAAATAAATTCTAACCTATGATCAATTGCACTGTAGTACTGTGTGACTACGGTACTAAAGGATATAGCCACCCCCTCTCTTCCCGTGGGTGTCGTAAGAGGCGACTAAGGGATAACACAGTTCCGCTACCATCTTGGAAGTTAAAAAGCCGACCGGTGGCGGGATAACCATCCAACTGCTGGCTTTGAAATACACAGGCCGAAGACGGGCAGCAGCGTCTTCGGTGCGACAAAGCCAGCTCTGCGGTCAACCAACCCGCCTGCCCAGCGTGGTGACTATGGGCAAAACACATGAGTTCACGTTATTTTTGGCGTAAAGTTTTGGAGGCCTATGTCCAGCAGTGGACTGTATAGGCTGTAATGATGATGATCGATTGCAATACCAGAAGCATCCCAAGTGCGTTAACTTTACCTCAGTTCAACACAGGAAAGGCAGCTCTTGTCACCTTACACCATAAAGCGTCGTATCCTACGAATAAAGACACAATTACAGAACGCTAACTTTTCAGGAGGAGGTTTTTACCATCTGATTTGTAAAGCAATACAATTGTAAAAAAAATTTGAATTTGAAATACAAGGAAAATTATATATAATTCTTATACAATTACTTGCAAATCTCTATATTCAATATTTCAGCTAAATTTGTTGGTTATGTCTTTATTCGTGGTATAAAATTGTAACGGAATAAAATTATAGGACGTTACGCCTTTTTTCGGGGGAAAATTAAAGGTCGTAAGAGCATTAGTGGCTTTTTAACAATTTCGACCAAGCAATAATTCCAAAATTAAATTTTGTTTTTATTTATTATGTTTGTAACATTATTGCACTGCCTATAAAATATTCTTACTTAATGACTTTATATTCTTCATCTAGTTGATATTTATATTTTATGACGTTTATATTTTCTTTGCTCACATAAATATCTTTCACTTTTGTTCATTCAACTTTTTCTCCGTCATCGTTTTTCTTCCAGTTTTTTCCTTTTAACAAAGAACGACAGTCTATTATATCATTTATTGTCGTTTCTTTGATTCTATATGGTTCTCCTGTAGTTTTTGCCCATCTTATTAGGTTAAACCACTGATCAGGTGTATATATTGTCTTTTTCTTTGTAACGCCCTC
Organism: Melitaea cinxia; assembly: GCF_905220565.1. Lineage (NCBI taxonomy): Eukaryota > Metazoa > Arthropoda > Insecta > Lepidoptera > Nymphalidae > Melitaea > Melitaea cinxia. Next base: position 10,257,680 of record NC_059416.1, read on the forward strand.
AATCACTGAATGAACACTATCACCTTCATTTTGGGTGTGTCCGACTTCTAGAAATCTATGGGTTATACTTTCAATATCATATTTAGCCACCAGATATTGATATAATGCAAAAACAATGCGGTTCCGATTTTGCCCAGAGCAGTTGTCTGACCAAAACTTAAAATGTTTCGTACCCTTATTTATTATTGGTTGGATAAAAAGCATAAGTCCGCTACTTATTCATTGGCTCCCTTTTTGCCATTTATTTCTGTCCACATGTAACAAAATCCAACTTTTTGAGCCATATCATATACTGTGAAATTGTAAAGGTTTAATTTTCGCTTATAATAAAAAATGCTGACATCACCATGTGGACAAGTCAATATTTTCTGCATATCAAAACAAGCGGCAAGCGTTTTGCCGTCAGAATTTTCGGCTTCACGTTTATCAATTTCTTTTAGAGATCTCGCCAAATTTTTGTAGTTTATAAGCTTTTCACGATCAATTTTTTGTTGCTCCGTCGGTTCTTTAATATTTTTAAAAGAGTGACATTTGTCGCACTGGTCCTTCTTAGGAATATAGAAAGAAATATTAAAGTTTGAATTGATAAGTACTGTGTGGCCACGGCACTGTACTGTGTGGCTACGGTACTAAAGAATTTAGCCACCCCCTCTCTTCCCGTGGGTGTCATAAGAGGCGACTAAGGGATAACACAGTTCCACTACCACATTGGAACTTAAAAAGCCGACCGGTGGCGGGATAACCATCCAACTGCTAGCTTTGTACACAGGTCGAAGACGGGCAGCAGCGTCTTCGGTGCGACAAAGCCAGCACTGCGGTCACGAACCCGCCTGCCCAGCGTGGTGACTATGGGCAAAACACATGAGTTCACGCTATTTTTGGTGTAAACTTATGGAGGCCTATGTCCAGCACTAGACTGTGATAGGCTGTAATGATGATGATGAATGATGAATTGACAATGTCTTGATATTGGCGAAGGCTATCTTTTATATTGCCATACTTTTGCTCATTAAACCATTACCAAACTATTTAGGTACAAGGAATGAAGTCTTTTGTACGAAAGCTGCCCATCTAAATATTTTTTGGTACTGTATTTCCAACCATAGTGTGCCAACGCATTTATGTGATCTTTCACACTATTTAAAATATTATCACCTAATTTATTAGGACGATTACGGTGACGCCCTGTTAAATCAGCTATTTTGTGAACGTTTTTATTAACATTACTTTGCTTAATAAAGAGTGTTCTTACAGTTTTTTCGCTAATTGAAAGAGTGTTTAAAAACATGGTGCGACATACAATGACAGATTCTTGTAAATTTTTTGGTAAGCTATATATAAGTACACGAGATCGGTTTGGCCCTTTAGCTTTAATTCTTTTTGGTTCATGGCTAGACACATACTTTGAAATAAAGTCCCACTGCTTTTCATGACTCCCAAGCTCCCAGTAACATTTAAAAATATATTCTCTCTTAGTTTGATCAATTTTTTCACTGCATTTCTTAATACATGTGCAGGGTGACTTAAATTTCTTTTCAAGTTTGATATCTCCTTTCCTGTCAACATGTTCTTTTTTGAGGGCCTTCCTTTTTACATCCTTCCATTCAGAAATATTGGTAGTACGAATTTTACATGAAATTGAAGGATAAGTCAAATCATTCTCTCTTTGTGCATGTCTCCGACTGCATCTTATGTACGACGTTGCATAAAGTTTCGAAGGACTACCGTATTAATATATTTTAAATGTACAGCACAAAATGTTTGATATTGTTTCTATTTATTTCGCTGACTTTGTGTGCATATTGAATTTTTATCTTGTTCCAGCTTTTTCAGTTGATTTTCTATTAGTTGTTCTTCACGCAGGCGGGTTTTTTGTTTTTTTTTTTTTTTTTAATTATTATTTTTTACAAAATAGGCTACTAAGAAAAATATTTGCTTCCTTTGCCTAGGTGAAAGAATTTTTTTTTTTTGACTATTTTCTGGCAAATAAAGAATTATGAATTAAAATAGGTCCAATAGTTTCGGAACCAATTAAATTCTAAAAAACATACAAACAAACAATCAAATCTTTCCTCTTTATAATATAAGTGTAGATTATTATAACTAAGGCTTTTTATTTCATGCAAACTAAAGGTTAAAATAAAAATAAATTTAAAAATATATATGTTAGAAGAATAAAGCCACAAAAGCGTTTAGAAACGGGGCGCGATTAAGATTTTAGATGCGACAATTCCGTGGAACAAAGACATAAATGCATTAGTGGCTTTTTTCGGCGGAATGACAATTATCGCCGCAAACAGCAACAATTTGTTTTACATAGAATACTAAATAACTCAAATTTCTAACATAATCAAAAACTATTCGATTTTCAATTATGTTAAGTACATTATTTACAGCCAATAATAAATATTGCTTGTTTAAAACACATGAATATCAACATTGATTTGAAAACGTTTTATATACTTATTTTGTTTATGTTTCTCGTTTTTCTTGACAGACGCGGTTTTTTTTTTTCAGTGCTATATTCATTAATGTATTACCTCGTCTTTTCATAGTGAACAACTATTAAAACGACTACAAAGTGTCTTTAAACTTTTTTCTACACCACAATAAAACACAACAGTGAAGCGCGAGCTCACGAGATGCTAGTCCGCTCAGAAAAGACACATTGGCGCGAACGCCTCACCCCGCTCTCTCCTCGCTCGTTATTCTGACGACGACAAAAGCCACAGTGAACTTTGTGACCTTTTTCGTCGGTTAATTTTAGAAAACGCAGTTGTGTCTTTTTTTTAAACTTATAATTGTAAGTACTTATAGCATTTGTTTTTATGTTTTAATTACTCTATCTGGTGTACAATGAGTCGTAGTTTTCAAATAAGCAATAAAAATAAAAAGCCATTACCGCCATTGCGCCCTTTTTCGTAGGATACGACGAGGAACACAACACTGCATGAGTGCAGTATTATTTGCCTGTGATCTATATGGTTAAGGTATTTAATAAAAAAAATGTCCAATAACTTAAAAAAAATATATTAAAAATAATACAGTACATACTTCTTCATTCATTTATATTTTCAATAAAATATAATAAAATATTACGAGATACATGTTTGTTGATTAATAAATGACTAGTGGTCGCCCAGTGGTCGAAATAATTAATTTAAATTATAACTTGATAATATTTGAACATTATTAAGGTTGTGTCAAATACTATACTTCTATAATAATAAACAAAAGAGAATATATGCGTGCGTGTGTGTCAAATTCATAGTAGCGTGTATAATGTTTTCTTTTTTTAATTGATTTAAAAAAAATCTAGCATTCTGCACTCCGTCTCTATATAAACTATAAGTGTGCGAAATTTTATACACTTCCGTGCGCGCAATTTTTATAAAAAGGGGTACTTACAAAGGTTTTGCTTATTTCCAAGAAATCTCATTAATAATAACAAATCACGCAAGTGTTGTTAAAAATGAGTTAATTACTTCATAGCGTGAAATTATTGTACAAATTATTAAAATGAAAAAAATAGATCCTTATTTTTAATCTATCGATTCTAATAAAATGAAAATCTAAATAAAAGGAGTAAATTTTTGTTCATTATAGTAATGATTTTTTTTTAAATATATTCCCTTACATTAGTAAACTTTTACTAATTAACGATATGTTATAACGTTGGTTTATTTCGAACAACTTTAAATTAAGATTTCTATTATAATTTAATATATAAAATTTCCAACAAAAATTTACTTACTAAAGCCCATTTTTTTTTAAAGAATACTGTTAACTTCACTAACTAGTAATTAAATTTTGCATTCACATAAAAACTTTTTATAATATTCTTAATTTGACTATCCTGATGGCGCAGTTTTTCCCTGCTTTTTTCGGGGTTGAAAGTTCGATTCCCGCTTGAGTCTGTGTGTATTATTTATATTTTTTTATATGTAATCGTTTGATACTATAACACATACATTACCTTTCTTACCGTACGAGCAAATGATCGTAAGTGTGCTAAAGATCTTTTATATTTTTTTAATTAGTATTTTTTAGACGCAATAGCTGTAATACAAAGCGTGCAATCGTGCAGCGCACTAAACCTGCGCCGAATAAACTGAAACTTACCGCAGCGAATCAGTCCCGTATCAAACTCCGCGGAGTTTACATGTCTGTAAGCACCTTTACGTCGGACATAAATTAATATAGTATTTTAGCGCGAACTGTGAACTATTGTGACAGTGACAGTTACTTTTTTTCTTACCAATGAAAGTGTTTTAGGATCTTTATGGTGGAAACTTTGGACATTCTAAATAACTTTTTGTAAGTAGTAGTAGTAGTAGTAGTAAGTAGTTTTATAATGAATACTTTATTTTTATGCAAATATTTATTCAAATAGAAAATAATTTAAGAGATATATTAATTTTTAAAGTAGATATTTATAATTTACAATAACAATTAAAAGAAAAATATATTTTGAGAAATTATAAGAACTTTTTAACATTTTTTATTTTATTTTATTTGTAAAAATTTATTTTTAAATTATTTCTTATTTTAAACCAGCCATTCATTTATTATTAATAAATTGTCTTACCAAGCGATCCTTTTCAGATAACTTTATCGCAATTTTTATACAGTTTAGGTATTTGTTCCCAAATGCTTTTACGTCCATCACGTGTCTTATTACGAATGTCCTAAACAGGAAGTCAATGTTAATAAAAAATATTTGATTTAGAGGTATAATAGATCTTGGTTACTTTATTCATCGTTCAAGTAAATAATCTTACTACATCTTGTTAATTATTATTTATTTTATTAACTTTTTTATATTATTATTTTTTTTTTTTTGTTAATGTTATATTTTTAATTTTCATAAAAAAGGAAAAGAATTTTTTTAAGATATCATGAAGACTATAATAAAAAGAATAGTTTTAAACTCATTATACGAGTATAAAAACATTCTCGTCTTTATTTTTTAGCCAGGCTTCATTCCTTTAGTGTGTAAACGTGTTTGTATCTCTTCTGATGTTACAAGTAATTAAAACCTTTGATACTTCCTTAACAATAGATTTAATAAGATACGAGTAATGGCAAACTAAATCTTATAAAATAAATCTTAATCTATTACTACTTAATTTTCTCTATTTTGTTTTAGAATTTGGTCCGAGCATTGACTAGTAGAGAACAAAGATTAGGTCTAAGTGATGTATAGTGAGAATGTCTATTTATTCTTCTCTTGAAAATGTCCAAAGTATAACTGGCAGAATACCAGTCAATCATTAGTTGACAGGCTACTATGGTATGATTAGTAATCTGAAATTTTAGAATAGTTTGCTACAAAGTCGTAAGTGCATACGTTAGATTGATACGTACAATAGAAATGATGGGCTGATCTGAGTCAGAGTGTAATCGCCCAACTGCTGGGCAAACGCCTCTTCCTCTTTGTGTAGGAAAAGGGTTGAAACTTAATTCACCAAAGAACTTCATTACGGATTAGCAGCTTAATATTTGTCTGTGATAACAATTTCGACTAATGGTTTTACGTGTTTTCTGAGTCATTGTGGAGAAACCCACTAGGAAATAAAGAAGAAACAAATATTTATTGTACATATACCTATAACATTGAATCTTACTAGATACGATTAGAGATTTATTATATTTTTAACTAGCCCTAGCCTATTAATCAATCTCGAATTGCAGACTCAGCTCTCTTCAGCATTCGCATTTAGAAAAGTTCGACAAGTGACCGACGTTACAACTGCACGTGTAATATATTTTAACTATTTCCATACTGTTATGTATTACGGCCTGTTACTGTAGGGTAATGGTGCATATATTGGGGATGTATTTATTTTTCAAAAAAGACTATTCGCGGCATTTACGATCTTCGAGCTCAAATCTCCCTACGGGATGTTTTTCATAAGGTAGACTATTAATAATTGCACCGCAATATATTCAAAACAATGCTATGTACATTGACCAGAATATTAATTTTAATTTAATGTTTTTTAATATAAATAGTAATAATTACAGGGTTAACACGAGAAGGAATAACAAAATTGTAACTCGCGCAATGTAAACGTCTCCTTTCTGGATTATGGTGTTCGCATGTATATTCAAATCTCGCAAACGATTTTGCAATCGTCTCAACATAAATTTAAATTGTTTATGCAAAAGAAATTAATAGCTAAAGCTTATTATTCGGTGCAGGATTACATAGATCATAAAGATGTATGGATTTAATGATGCTCTATTTTATCCAAGGTTTATGGTAAAGGTGGACTTATCTCTGAAAGAGATTTCTTCCAGTCAACCCATGCTCACAAATAAGTGTTTCATATAGCGAGGCAAACAGTGCAATTGTTGGGGCCAGTGCCCTGTGCCGTAATGGTTAGGGAAAACTGGTACCCGATGCTGGTTAATAAAAGTGGACTGTATTTTTTCTAGATGTATATTGTAGTTTAAATTATAAAAATATATAAAACTATGGATGGCTTGGCGTCGCGGATAAAGAAAATATTGATGTTGACGGCTCGGCGTCGCGAATGACAATTTTAATACGTCGGCGCTGCGCTCGCATCGTCGCCGGCACTCCCCGCCCCTTCGCGTCGCCCGCGCCCTACGCGATCATCAGGCGCGCACGTACTCATACATACTCCCCGCGTTGAAGAGTCTTCTTCAATATTTACAGTCGGCAGGGGACAAATCATATTGAAGGCCCGTCTGATTACGCCCTTCCTGGTGCGAATGTCTGCCACCCTTGCAACTCCATCTTCACCCGGAAGCACTCGAAGAATTCGCCCCAGCAACCACATGATTGGTTGACTGGACTTGTCCTTTATCACAACCAAGGCACCCTCCTTCAACGTCTCCTGCGATTGCATCCACTTTGTTTTCTGCTGAAGTAAAGTGACATATTCATTAGAAAATCGATTCCAAAAGTGTTGCTTGAGTACTTGGATTCTGTTGAATCTTGCAAGAGATGATATTTTAGTGACAGTGATCACAGACTGCGGTGCGAATAAAAGAGATCGTCCAATAAGGAGATGAGCTGGTGTTAAAGGACAAAGATCAGAAGGATCGTCGGACAAAGGTGTAAGGGGACGTGAATTTAATATTGCCTCCACTTGAATTAATAAGGTATTCATTTCCTCGTAGTCTAGAAACGTCAGACTCAAAACACGTCGTAAATGATGCTTAACAGATTTAACGGCTGATTCCCACAAACCGCCGAAATGAGGAGCATAAGCTGGAATAAATGTAAACCTTATACCTTCCTCAGTCGTGTCTGCCGGTGAAAGCCGCTTGAGAAGTGTAGATAGCTCATGGAATGTACCAACAAATGTAGTCCCATTATCTGAATAAATGTTTCGCGGTTTACCTCTACGGGATATAAATCTATTTAAAGCTGCTATGAAAGCTTCCTTCGTCAAGTCCGAAACAAGTTCTAAGTGCAACGCCTTTGTTGCTAAGCATACAAACACACAAATGTAGGACTTTATATGCCTGCAACCCTTTCCCTTGTGGTTTGCTATCATTACTGGCCCGGCATAATCTACACCTGTATCAAGAAAAGGAAATTCTAAAGTAACACGCTGTTGAGGCAAATTACCCATAATCGGTTGAAGTGTTTTTCCCCTAAGTCTACAACATTTAACGCATGAACGGACGACGCTCTTTGCTAACTTAGTACCTCCTAACACCCAATAATTATGCCTTACTGTGGCTAGTAATAATTGAGGACCTGAATGTAAGTACTTAATATGCAGCATTACGAAAAGAGACCTGCACAAAGGATGCCTACTACAAAGTAATATAGGATGCTTGACATTAAAATCGTAATTAGTGTTAGCGAGTCTGCCACCGACTCTCATAAGTTTATTATCGTCAATAAATGGTGAAAGAGACAAAAGTCTATTTTTATAAGGCAAGTTTTGGTTATTTATAAGTAACTGATATTCCTCTAGAAAGGAATCCTGCTGAGCAATCCTCAAGAGAAAATTAGTGGCATTACCAAGTTCATCAATTGTTATATTACCACTTAATTTTTCGGACTTACCACGGCAATTATTGATAAATCTGAATATGAATGAAACAACACGCTGTAATTTTGAAAATACTGAAAACCTTGTAATTAATTCTGTAAATATATTACTCTCCTGAACAACATGTAAGCATCCAATTGTCTCTGGTAAGTCGGAAAATTGTATTTCTTGTTTAGGTTGGATTGGCCAATCTCTTGGCTCTGATTGAAGAAAAGAAGGCCCCGACCACCATAAGGAAGATTTACTAAGAATGTCCGCCCTTAAACCTCGTGAAGCGATATCTGCTGGATTGTCCTTTGAAGGAATATAACGCCATTCGTAATTGGAAAAACCCTCCTGTATCTCGGAAACACGATGACGCACAAATGGTTTCAGTTGACCTGGAGAAGATCTGAGCCAACACAACACGATTGTGGAATCTGACCACAATATACATTTATTAAATGTAATTGTTAAAGATTCCAAGATTTTGATACCCAGTCTCACTCCCAGTAGTACACTGCAAAGTTCTAATCGGGGAATACTGACCGTTTTCAATGGAGCCACCTTACTTTTAGAAGCAAGAAGGCGGATACTAACAGTGCCATCAACGTCTAAGCATCTAATGTATATGCATGCGCCGTACGCCCTCTCAGAAGCATCTGTAAATATGTGCAGTTGTATGTTAGTTGGTGTTTGAGAAATAACACACCTTGGTATACTTAAGGTTTTTAATGTTGGCAATGAAGTAACAAAATCAGACCAAATCCTTCCAATATGAGCCGGAACAGGCTCATCCCAGCTACACCCTTCCTTCCACAATTGCTGCATCAATAGTTTAGCCTCTACAATACTAGGCGCAACAAGGCCAAGAGGATCGAATATCTGAGCAATAGTTGATAAAATAAAACGCTTATTGGCAACGTCCTTCGATTGAATAGAGATTGGAAATGACAAAGTATCCGCCGAGCACGTCCAGTACAACCCTAACGTTTTAGACAGATAGTCATTGCTAAGGTCCACGGATCCAGACACGTCAGATTGGCCGGAAATAGCGAGCAACACCTTATTGTTATTTGAATGCCATTTACGCAAATTCAACTGAGCCGACGTTAAAGCACGACTTACCCCCTGACATAGTAAAATCGTTTCGGTTATAGTGTTATGACCCGACAAGAAATCGTCGACATAGAAATCCTTACAGATTGCTCGTTTTATATCTGGATCTGCAGACTCCCGACCCAACTGATGTAAACATCTGGTAGCAAGAAAAGATGCCGACGATGTACCATAAGTGACAGTATTGAGCTGATATCTTTTTATGGGGTGAGAGGGATGGAACCTCCATAGAATTTGTTGAAGTGCGCGCTGGTGTTCACAGACTTCCGTCTGTCGGTACATTTTTTCGATGTCAGCAGTCACAACGTATTTATGCTGTCGAAACCTTAATAAGATTGATAATAAATCGTCTTGTAGTGTTGGCCCTACTCTTAAAATATCATTCAGTGAAACACCTGACGTTGTTACCGCCGAAGCATCGAAAACAACACGCAACTTCGTAGTAGAACTCGATTCTCGCAAAACACCGTGGTGTGGTAAATAGCAAGAAACAGTTCCATTTGTTTGAGATTCTGTCATGTGACCAAGGGCGAGGTACTCTTTCATAAATTCCATATAAAGCTGTTTCATAGTAGTATCTCGGTCCAGTCTACGCTCCAAGGATAAAAATCTACGCTCAGCCAGATGATAGGAGTCCCCTAAGATCGTGGGGGATTCCTTTAGAGGCAACGTAACAACAAAGCGTCCGTCTGCCTTGCGTTTTGTAGTCTTTACAAAATGTTCCTCGCATGCGCGTTCTTCTGGGGAAAAAATATGCTTAGAAGAAACAGAATCAAGCTCCCAGAAACGAGTAAGGTCAAATTCTAAATTGTTGCTTAACATACATATAGGTTGTTGATCGTTATCGTAATGTTTATCTATGATAGAACCAGAAACAAGCCAGCCTAGTTTAGTTTCAAAAAGTGTGGGCTTATTTTTGCCTAAATTTATGCGATTTGTTCCGATCACATTCCAAAATATTTCTGCACCTACCAATATGTCTATTACAGAAGGAATGTGAAATGACGGATCAGCTAATGCAACACCCGATGGTATTTGTATATTACTTAAATTAACATAGGTAGAAGGAATAAGTGTTGTAATGGTAGGTAAGATTATGCAATCAATCTTCACCCTATAGTCACTAAAGTAGGACTCCAATGTAAGAGAACACGACCGTGAACTATTGTGAAGTTGATTGTTGATACCAGACACCTTAGTTTCAGCGGAAATAGTATTAAGTCTTAGCTTACCAGCGAAATTTAGTGTTATGAAATTGTTGGTACTTCCATTATCAAGCAAGATTCTAGCAGCATACGGCTTTCCATTGATATCAAGGACCTTAACTAAAGCTGTTGAAAGCAGAACAGTAGAAGTTTGATGAGAATTAGAATGAACCTCACTAGACGACAGTGCCACGCTTTGAGAAGGTGACTCTTCTGTATGCAATAAGGTATTATGATTTTTGGTACAGTATTTACAATGAGAAGACTTGCACTTGGTTTCAGTATGACCGAAACGTAAACAATTCAAACAAACTCCAAACGCTCTCGCTCTTTGAATTCTCATCTCAACCGGTAGCATCCTAAATGATTCGCATTGAAACAGCGCGTGACCTTTTTTACAGAGGGGACATGATAATGATTTACTCGGTAAAATCGCAAAAGTTTTGGATTTGTTAAGACTGATATCTGATTTATAGCTATCCATCTTTGCTGTATCTAAAGTTTCTAAAAGATCTGCTTTGTCAGAAAGAAATTTAGTGAAATTTTCCAATGTGGGGGGATTTTTATAGTTGTTCCTATGGAATTCCCACTCCCTATTTGTGACATTATCCAATTTAGAAGACATCATAAAAATGATTAATGTATCCCAGTATTGGACTGGTTGGCCTAAGTTAGATAATGCTCTTAAATTTTTATTTATTGTGTCGATCAAATTGCGCAGGCCTACACTAGATTCCTTTTGTATGGATCCTATTTTGAACAAAGAATTCAAATGGTGATTTTCTAGAAGACGTTTGTTATCATATCGTTCGCATAGAGTTTTCCAGGCAACCTCATAATTATCGGCACAAAAATCTAAACCCGAGATAATCAAAGACGCATTACCCTTCAAAGAAGCCCGGAGGTAATGAAATTTATTCACATTATCAAGAGTATTGTCCGAATGAATTAAAGAATTAAACGTGTCCCTAAAGCCAAGCCAGTACTGATATTCACCGTTAAAATGTGGCAAGTCTATCTTAGGTAATTCAACAACCTTACGTCTGTGTGAATGTACTTCAGAGCAAACCGGTGACACAGTGTCCTGCGCAGGGGGCGACAGCTTGCTATGACTCTGGATCAAGGCACGACCGGCAGACACGAGAGAGTAGTACTGGGAATAGAAGGCCTCACGCTCTCTTGCCTCGTCCTCAGGCATATCCGACAACTCATCCAGCTCACTCTGAAAAGCATCGAAATCATCGTATAAGCTCTCAATTCTATCCAAACGCAATTGAAGTTCTATTTGTGTTTGTAATTCATCAGTTTGTTTGCTATTTGCAAGCGATTTCAAATAACTACTAAAGCCAGTAAGCTTTCCCTTAATTATGGCTCGCTTCTTAATCAAATGTTTTATTTGTTTATCACTCATTATTAACTTTGATTAAAATATTTAATATTATTTATCAGTTGTTATAATTTATTAACAATGAGTAATTAATTTGCAATAATTATTTTAAAGATTGTTTTTTAAGCAAAGGCAAGCAAGGTTTTAGTACGTAAGAAACAAATTTAAACTTCAATTCATTAAAATTTTAAAAGCAATTTGTTTGAGTTAAAAATCCTTATGAAAAAGTAAAGCAACCAACTACTAGTATATGCGATTGCTATTTAAAATAGCTAGGCGCCTAATATTGCAACTACAATGGTACAATTTTATTTTTGAAATACCGACCTGTAATAAAAATTATAAATTAGCAATTTTGTTAAAAAACCAATTTTAATGCGAGCTACAACTAATGAAAATGATGATATAAGCTATTATTTAATGAATAGTAATGCTAATGATTTTAAAAAGCTGGCGATTAATTTATTTGCGTAGGTAGATGCTAAATTTATAAAAGTTAAAATATAAAAATATTTACGTAAAATATTATGATTTAATCTATAGAATTTTATTGGATGAATAATCTAGTTACTGATTATGATGATCTAACGAATCTAAGACTACGAAATAATGAGATGAATAAAATTATAAAAAGGGTATGAAATGAATCGAAAATGAAATGATGATTGATGAATGATAGGATGACACTAGGATATGGAACGATCTCACGTGTATCCTGGATGTATGATGATCGCAGCTTCTGTCGTATCCAAGACCTGATGTATTCCTGCTGACTAGTGAATTGCTTCTTGTCCGGGAATGTCAGCTATGAGTGCAGCAATGTTCACTCCGGCGAAACAACTTGAACAGGAACAATGCAAGGCGGTGACTTTCGCTCGACCTTTGACGTAACCGTTTCGATGTTTTATCCGGCTCGAAGGACCATATGTTGGGGCCAGTGCCCTGTGCCGTAATGGTTAGGGAAAACTGGTACCCGATGCTGGTTAATAAAAGTGGACTGTATTTTTTCTAGATGTATATTGTAGTTTAAATTATAAAAATATATAAAACTATGGATGGCTTGGCGTCGCGGATAAAGAAAATATTGATGTTGACGGCTCGGCGTCGCGAATGACAGTTTAATACGTCGGCGCTGCGCTTGCATCGTCGCCGGCACTCCCCGCCGCCTCGCGTCGCCTGCGCCCCACGCAATCATCAGGCGCGCACGTACTCATACACAATCATTAAGAAGAAAAATAAAAAAAAACACCAAAGAAAAAAATAAATAAATAAAAGATAATAAGATTTATATGCACATATGTAAAAAAATGTAATTAATTTTGTACTAAAACAAAGTTTATATATTATTTTTAAAAGAGTAACTTAATTTACTAACGGAGTGTTTCTTACCAATTCTTCTTTCTGAATCAGTGGTAGCATCACTTTTAAAAACAATAATCACTTTTAAAATTTTAATTTATAAAATGATGATTCGAACGTGTTTTTAAAAAATAGTTATTTTAATTAGATTTGATTCGTTACCTCAGATATTTATTTAAAAAAAAATATTTAAAATATTTTGGCGACGTTTTTATTAAGGTAGGGTACAAACAGGTATATCTTGTTTGGATTTCCTGAACTGAGGAAGTACTTCATTATTAAACAACTTATAATGAAAATCACAAACAACTTATAATTCTCTCAAGTAGTGTTGTTGTGTGTGTGCGTCTGTAATATAGTTGCAATAGGACCATTAAAACGCGCTTTCAATGCCCCTTGTCTGGTAGGCGTCCACAGGCCATTGTTGTTGTATTTGTGATAAAAATAATCGCTTAGCTTTAAAACCTTATATAAAAAATGACTGCTCAGAACGGTTTTGTACTTATGATAATCTACAATATGATAAAGGAACTCTTATTAATATACGAAGCCTTGTTCATACATGTTCAAAAAGCATTTTTCATTTTGCCGCGTGCGGTACGTCTTCATATAGCCTTAATAAAGATTTATAACCACTAACAATGTTCTTATTAGCCTCTTTATGTTCCCTTTGTGGTACTTTATTGCTGTTAATACATATATATGTTGTGCAATTATTCACATGCAATGTACAGAATATATACGTATAGTATACACGGAACTAAAGATTGACATCAAACATGAGCCTTTTGAAGGCAAACATTTCGAAGTAATCTGCTTGTTTGCGAGGGTATTCTGATGCAAGTATCGAATATTAGATTTTTATCTGATGCAAGTATCGAATATTAGATTTTTATATAAAACGGAATATTTAATGATGCACTTAGTATTCATATTTCTATATATTAATAATTAAATTATATTCCTCGCCTTATTGTCTCCTCTGGTGCCTTTTTAGCGCAGATCATCGGGAAATTCTGCTTTTTGACAAGTTCACTTGTACGCGGATACGCGGATTTGTACGATAAATATCTGTAAATATTTAGTTCTTAAGTTCTAAATCGTAAATATATATAGTATTGCATTAAAAACTAATTAAAGTAGAAAAAAAAGTTATACATATTAATTAAATTGCTAGTGACAACGGTTATTGTTACAGGTACGTGACATTTTTTACTATCAAATTCAATATTATCAAAATTCATAGGTAAATAAGTAACATTTTGTTAATTAGAAAATGCTGCTTGAAGGAACACTTACATTTATAAATATATATTTATTAAAACGAACTTCTTTGATTCTCTCTAAACTTACATATGAAATAGAACTGTTTAAGATAGATATAAAAGATGATCATTCAGTATTTGAAACTTTGCTCGTCAAAGTGGGAGACGCAACTGTATATTGTGGCCCTACAAGTTTTCTTAAAAGATTGCCCAGAGTTAAAATATGTAATTAAAGACATCGTCATTATAAAGTATTAACTAAATGAACAAAAAGAAATTAAATTGAAGCGTTCGAGTTCGTGTTCGAAATTTCAAAACGTTTTTGTACTTATGTACGCACGTAAGAAGTTATATTTCATTGGCTAGCTAACTTCACGTTGCGACTTCTTCTTCATTGTCTAGCTAACTTTAGAGTGTCGGTTTTTTTCGTGACTGTATGCGCGTGCATCCTAAACGCTTACTCTCATAATTTAGTCTCATAATGTTTCCCTAACGTAACGAAGTATAACTTAAATAGTAAAATGTCATTAAAGATATACTTTGTAACGTACTTAATAGACATTTTTTTTTATTTGTACGATTTTATTTTTGTGTTACCCACACATTAGGAAATTCTAAACATTTTTTTAATGTGAAACTTTGAATAGTTACGGTTTCTATAAAGAGCGCACTATAGACGGCGCCACGGTCGCTTAGACCGAATATAAAATCATCATATCAAAAATTTCGATCTAGCGGGTACATCGTTCCATAGCTTAATTTACTAGAGCACCGACACGGTCAGTCGGAGATGCAGGTTCGATCCCCGCTGGAACGGTCGATTTTTGATATGATATTAAAAAAATAATAGACAATTTGTTTAGCTTCCTCCTACATCTAATGAAATTAAAGAAATGTGTTCACCTTCATAGTTGTTCAAAAGGTAGTATAAATAATGAAATCATTTGAATTAATGAAATTTAATAGTTCCAAAGTAGGACGATATCGCAAAATATAGGCTCATAATTAAATTTCAAATTATATTTATCAATATTATAATATCTCTTTCAAAATAATATTGCTGTCAAAGCAAAGAGAAGTGGGTACCTATTAATTAATTCTCGTTGACCTTTCAAATTTTTTACCATTTTACAAATACTTGACACTCCTGTCAGTTTTAATTGCGCTTAATTACGCGTTTTTAAGTTCATACTCTACTCGTCTTTCAGGAGTCAAAATGATAAATTTTTATAGTAGACGTTCAAAAGCCATACAACCTTTTATAATACAGACAGCTAATACAAATTAGCGCGTGTAGAGAGTAAAAAATTCTTTTGATATGTCATTAGTGTGCATGAGTTCATAACTTTTGTTGAAATCACTTCATTTGTTAATTTAAGTACCGATGAAGATTTAAAGTAGATTCTTATCGGAGATACGGGAGCATCCATAAACCACGTGGTCATATTCCCCCCCCCCGCGCCCCATTAGTCATTATTTAATAAGCAATCACGTACAATACATAGTAAAACGCGTCTTAATAGCTTCCCTATTTGTCTTAATTATCTATGTATGATAATTTAATATGCTATTTAAATATACTTACGACGATATGGCGAGATAAATTTATTATTGTGCTTAGATAAGATAAAACTTGAAGGGAATTCCATTATGCCTTAATCTATATAAGATCTCTATAGTCTAGTTATAAGTCTGATTTCACCAGTTCTGGATCAAGTTTATCCTGCAAATCAGTTACGATTAGACCTTAACATACGCTGTGTGGTTACGGCAGTAAAGGCGACTAACGAATAACACAGTTCCGCTACCACCTTGGTACTTAAACAGCCGAGTGATGGCGCGATAACCATATAACTGCTGGCTTTTAAATAGACAGGCCAGAACGGGCAGCAGCGTCTTCGGTGCGACAAAGCCAGCCCTGCGGTCACCAACCCCCTGCCCAGCGTGGTGAATATGGCAAAACACATGAGTTGACGCCATTTTTGACGCGAACTTGTGGAGGTCTATGTCCAGCAGTGGACTGCAATAGGCTGTGAAAAAGAATGTTACCTCACAAACCCTTGAACGTCGTCATCCGTCAAATAGCATTATCCACAACTGATAAAACAGGCAATAATTAAAAAATATACATTCAAGTTAAACGGTTATACATAAAATATTATTTTACAGTCATCAATACTGTATTAAGTTTCTATTCTCAACCGCACCGACCTTTCGACCGCATCTCCTTCGTGTCTTCGTCATTCTACGTGACATTGGCGAAATCACCTGTTCTATTTTGGCGCTATTGAGAATCATTAATCGGAGCGAATGCATGAATAATATATTTTTGTATATTAAGCTTGTTTTTATTATGATTCGTTGTGTTACCTTTATACCTTACATTGTTTTAAATATGTGATATATTGCTATATATAGTATCTATGTGTATGTTAATAATGATTTTGATGATTTTTGTTTTAATCGAACGGTGGTGCGTGTCATGTGGTTCAATTTAATTTAATTGATATCTAACAAGTACTTTTGAGTGATATATAATAATGCGTATTTACTTGACTATTTTTTCGTCGACATACGTTTTATAGATCAAAATTTTGTACTGGTTGAACCGATTTTGATAATTTTGTTTTAATCAAAAGCTGACGCTTGTCTTGTAGTCACATTTAAATTTAATCGAGATTTAATGAATACTTTTTTAATAATGTATGATAACGCACATTTACTTGATTATTGTTTCGTCTACTTACGTTGTGTTACTTGTCGATGTCAATGAAGTCGGTATTTTTTTTCGTATGCGAGCAAACACGATTATTTCTTATTATGACGTATTGACTAAAGTAATATAACTTTCGTAAATCTCAAAACACTACAAAGCTTTTACTCTTGATGGTAGTCATAAATAATTGATAAGCTTGAAGTAAGGAAATTATCATCCTTTTTACAATCGATCGGCACTTTGGAGTAAGAATCAACCTTACACTCCCATAGAAAAAGCTTCACTCACAGTGGAATGTTTATGGGATGAGTTAAGCTTAGTCCAAAGCAGACTTATATATGTAGGTCCCGTTAATTGCACGATGTATCAATCAGAATCAAAAATAATTGGCATTGTTAAGTTAGTCTTGCCATTAGAGTACCTTAATCTGTCGGTCCCTTTTGTTATCATACACCCCTGTTAGCAATCGTTACTCATAGTGGAGAATAAGGAATAATAATCCTCCCAACCCGCAGTGGAGCAGCGTGGTGGATTTAGCTCCGATCTTTCTCCTTTTTTTTAAGTATATAGACTAGCGCTTGACTGCGATCTCACCTGATGGTAAGTGAAGATGCAGCCTAAGGTGGTGCGCGCTTGCCTAGAAGATGCCTATTCACTCTTGACTTAAAGATACCCAAGTTATAGTTAGTTGGAAAAACGGAAGCCGGAAGGGCATTCCAAATTTTTGCGGTGCGTATTACGAACGAGGAAGCAAACCGCTTAGTGCGAGATCGTGGGATTTCAACCACGTAGCGGTGCAGATTCATGCGATGCCTTGCGGTTCAGTGGCGGAAAGGTGATGGCGGAACCAAATTGTATAGTTCTAGAGCACATTCTCCTCCATGAAGAAAGACGTTTAGGCCCAGAAGTGGGATGTTATAAGCTGAATCGATCGATTTTGAAAAACAATCTGTTGAAAATACGCTAAAACAGAACAATTTAGAAGGACGTCGTGTACGTGTAATAAAATGTGACTCTGTTATACATCTTTGTTTCAGGCAAACAACTCTTAACAAAGATGAAGTGAATTTTTAATTGTTAGGCAGAAGTTTGTCTCGATACCGATTGGACAGATAAGTTTCTTTCTAAATTACCTTCATTCCATCAAATATATAAATAATAATATTCATTCACGTTGTATAAAACTTGACTTCCATTGACATAATCATTTGAACTGAACTGAATCTTGTTGTAAATGTCCTCTTTTTCACATATGAGAAGTGCTAGAGCCTAATTCATCTAAAGTCAGTCATGAATAATGATCAGTAATAGTTGTTTATTTATTTTATTTATTTTATCACCGAAGTTAAGCAACGTCGAGCGCGGCCAGTACTTGGATGGGTGATCGCCTGGGAATACCTTGTGACGTTGTCTTTTTGAAACGAAGTTCCTTACGGCAGGCTTGACATTTGCCTGGGCTACCGAACTGGACAAAATGTGATACTAAAACCGTAAGAAAAATATATAACGGAAGTGACGTAATATCAGTCACACGACTGTATAATATGACGTTTGTAAAACTAAAATATTACTAGTAAACTTTTTTTTTAAATTATTTATGTAATTTTATACTGTCGACAAAAATGAATAAAGACATGTTTTTCATTTCACTTAATAGTTTGAATTATTATTATTATTATTATTTTGTTTAGTTTATTTTATTTTACTGTATTTGTTATTTTCTAAAATACTAAATTTCCTAAATACTTTAATGTACTTAATTAAAAACCAATCAACAAAATTAAAAACAAAATCAAGAGCTAGAAAATATATATAAAAATCAACATTTTTTTTTTCAAATTGTATTGCTTCTATACTACATATCCGAACGAACTTCGTTCCTACCTGGTGTCCCATGACACTGCATAATATATTTTTTTTAATTAGTTTTTTTGTAATTAATTTTTTTTTGAAATGCGCCAAAGAAGTTTTCCTTCTGACGTGCACTTTGTATGCGCGCAATTTTATATAAATTTTAATTACAACATTTTATTTCGTACAAGATTTTAATACGACAAAGATAAGTGGGCTTAATAGCACTAGCTTTTACGCAGGATAAGACTGAATTTCTAAATGGTTGGATATTATATTAACGGTTTTATTAAAAGATTAACTATAGAGTTCTTTGCCTGTAGAACTGTATTAGTGTATATAATTAAAAGTAATCAAGTAATGTACTTTGTGAAACGACTTTTCGAGAGTACTTATACATACCTATATTCTTGATACATATTTTCATTGTATAATATCATCAAAATGCCTCAGACTCAATGACTCGTAAGAGACACTCTACATGAAGGGTCTGGTTACATAAACCGCCAGAACAAAAACACTCAGACCGCAAACATCTGTATGGCACAGATAAATATTAGTCAAGAGCGTACAAATATTTGTTAAGACCCGCAGCTATACGTCAGTGTAGCCTCTGTGTCAACCGTAAGGATTTACAGTTTGAGGTTCTATATATTTTGATTATCCCTATGTTTCTTATTAAGGGGCTACACTACCTCAGCTCGAATTCAGATTTCACCCGTACTAACCACACGTGATAATTGACGTCGCTTGGTTGTTCATCGCGCGAATTTTTTTTTTTTTTTTTATATCTACACAATACACACACGGTCGTCTGTTCCTAAAGTAAGCAACTTAATGCTTGTGTTATAGGTAACAGCCGACTGGTATATAGCTACATATTTTTTTTTTTTTTTCGATAAACATACTTATAAATAATACATATATAAATATACAAATAAATATTTATATTACACCCAGACTCGGGGTGGGAATCGAACCCACAACCCTCGGAGCAGAAAGCAGGGTCACTACAAACTGCGCCAACGGGCTAGTAGTAGAAGAATTATATTTATTATCTCCCCACAGACATTATAAATAGTTATTTTTTAAAAATCGCAACATATAAAATGTTCTTCCTACTTATTTCAATTACCATGCTTAATCTCAAGTCCATAAATTCTATATTTACTGAGATATTAAGGTTTTAATACAAAAATAGAGGTAACTTTGCGATTTTTTTTGTATCGAGAAAATTTTATGGAATCGTATTTTCGAAACATATGAAAGATACTTTATGTCCTGAACTTTACCATACATCAATTTCAAACTTAAATATTCAGTAGTTTGGAAGATATGGACATCCTGTCGAGTGGAAAATAAGCAATTTGAGGTAGCATACACTCTTAAGTACTAGCTTTTTGTCTTCGGTTAAACTTGCGTGGATTACATAATTTAGGCTGTCTCAATTTCTCCCGATATACTCGTATAACATTCTCCTGATGAAAGCCTTTTAAAACTAGTCAGTAATTTTTAAGTTTACACGTATTTACGTGAATAAACAATTTTGCAACTGTAACATTATTTTTCTTTTTTACAATTATATTTTAGTGTATCTAAATAAATTTCAGCTTCATAATATCAGTATAAATAAAAGCATAATTACTCTGTAACAGTTCTCTATCTAAACATTAGTTTTGAGTGGAATTCGAGATGATGAAACGAGGTTATATATAATTGTAAAGGTCAATCTACAAAAGTTTATTAAATAGAGCACGAAAGGTATATTAAAAATTAGGAGCAATCCCACTAGGGATGTTACTACACTTCAGAAAAGATCACAGCAAAATAATATTGACATTTAACTGTATATAATAGATATATAGTTCTGGTACTAATTTTAATTTTATCAGATATTATCTGTCAAAAAAAAATTGTAGCTCGTTATATCATTCGCTTTGCGGTTTAAATTACTGTCATATCCTTCTAAAGAATCTGATAGCTTCTCAGTAATTTTCGAGATGTTTTTTTCAGTGACCAGTGACAACACAACGAAAGCTATAGTCTCATAAAAAAGTACGCAACATATTCAAGGAAATTGTTTAAAGGAATCAATGTTCTGATATAATAAAAATGTAACAGATCGCTGTCTGTACATGGAAGATATATGAGTTAAAATGTTATTGGGACCTTTATTAACGCAAATAACATCCAAAATAATGATTGTTAGAATTTTTGTCTGTTTGTCTTTGCGTTTGTGCACGCTAATCTCAGAAACGGCTTATTGGCTTATGGTTTTCACTAATATATTCTGGTAAGCTTCACTTAGACGCCGCGTTGGCGCAACGGTTACTGCCATAGATTGTACCTGTTACGCTGGCGGTTGTAGGGTCGATCCCCGCACATGACAAACATTTGTGTTGGCCATACAGGTGTTTGTCGTGGTCTGGGTGTTTGTGCAGTCTTTGTCCCCACCGGTCCCCACCGTGCCTCGGAGAGCACGTTAAGTCGTCGGTTCCGGTTGTTATCATTTACACCTGATAGCGATCGGTACTCATAGTAGGGAATATATCCGCCAACCCGCATTGGAGCAGCGTGGTGGATTCATATTGCTAATTTAAAGAATCACGTTGAGCATGTAAAATCACTATTCCACGCGGACGAAGTCGCAAGCACTGCTAGTGTTCTAATATAATTATACAAAATAACGTTCTTGTCCCATAAAATCGCGTAGAAAGACAATAATGATAATATAAGATTCCAAAGCGTCTAAATTGGAGGGTTCTAACTACAAAGAGTATTATGAAAATACTTTTTTTTTTCGTGTCGTAATACTTAAATTGGATTGTTCTTTTGGAAGCATATTTGGCTCGAAAGAAAGTTTTTTTTCTTCGTAATACATTGAATAAAATAGGACTGATAGGATTTGTCAGATTTAGAAAGATTAAGCGTTTTTGTGACACGAGTAAGTTGTATCATTTCATTTTTTTTTTCTTTCTTCATTTATAATTAGAAACTGTTTGGACTTATTAATTGAATGATTTAATTGTTAAATATTTAATTTAATTTAAACACTAGGAAGTTACAAAATTGATGTCACTTTGAGATATAGTTATAAAGTGAAATTAGTAAATTACGCTGACTTTGAACTCTTTTGAAATAGTTATAATCACACTTATTTAGTAAGGAGCAAATTTTTGTATATGACATTCATAAAAACCAATAGATACATTTGTTATGGTTAGCCGTAGTCCCTAGTAATGAAATAAATGAAAAATCGTTAAAAATGTACTGAAATATATCGATTTAACGATGAAAATAATTTATTATATTCTTTGACGGTTAGCAGGAAAGTGGACATAAGGTGCCAATCAAACCACCAATTGCAAATTCATGCGACGTTTCGATCCTTTATTGGACCATCATCAGGCATCCACAAAATTAAACATTGAAGAAAGTTGTACAACCAATCAATCTACAACAACAACAAAACAAAAAGAACCACATCATCAGTACCATCAGTACAGTTTGTTTTGTTGTTGTTGTAGATTGATTGGTTGTACAACTTTCTTCAATGTTTATATTTTGTGGATGCCTGATGATGGTCCAATAAAGGATCGAAACGTCGCATGAATTTGCAATTGGTGGTTTGATTGGCACCTTATGTCCACTTTCCTGCTAACCGTCAAAGAATACTTATAACAAATGGACACAACGATAAATAAAGAATAATTTATTATGTTCAACAACGCTCCAGCGTAATGATTACAGTATTGGCATAGCAGATTTGTATAGGATATACGAATGTTGTTGTGTTAAAATTATACAATATTTTATATAAATATACATAATAAATTTATGTTAAAAATGATCACAATTAACAGACACGCATATCAAATAGAATAACATGTATGTAAACACTATTTATATTACTAATTGTATTATTATTTTATTATATACTAGTACCTGTGCGCGTTGCAACACTTTTTTTATTTTATTTTTTTGGTCGTACCAACTCCTTTGTGGGCTTATGTACAACACTTTGTCGAAGATCATGACATGATTAAATGCATAGTTTACGATTCTATAAAGGACATACAGACAAACATTCATTTATATATATTTATATTATGTAATATATAGATTTATATTATGTAATAAAACTTTATTTACTGACTGTGCAATCAACCAGAAATTTTCTTTAAATGTTCTTTTGAAAGCCAAATGTTGCAATAAAGCCGGATGCCGGCAGGGCCTTATCCTCTGTGGAAGAGGAGCGTGTACTTGCGAAGCCCATGAGGGGTATTTTATAACGACCGTAGAATATCATACCCCATACCAAAATTCAAATTGCAAACTTAGTTTTAGAAAGAAAAATAAATTTGTTCGCACTTTTTAATAAGATAAACGCTTTTCACTTGAACCATACCAATACCTAATATGTTATTTTATTAAAAAAGGAATTTAAAATATATTAAAAAAAATTATGACGACAAACAAACAAAATTAATGTAATTCTCATTTAATTCTCAAAAGTTTCGAATTTCCTAAAAGATACAGTTTATGTCTTGCCTCTTGCCTCAGAAAAGGGTATTGATACCTCCTTACCCACTTTTAAAACTTGAACATTAGCATTTCATGTTTGACGAAACCGTTAGCGCAGATTGCTTAACCCTACTTTCTGCACCGGGCTTCCCGCTCAAAGTTAAAAAATAAAATAAAAAATATATTTTGTTTTATTTTTAATAAATAAACATATAAGTTTTACTCAAACGAAGCCAAAGCAAACAGATACTGTGAATGGAGAAAGATTAATACGTGTATAGCACTCTTCTCGGTTCCAAGAATCATGTTCACAGCGAAGACTATTAATCACATTACCAGACTGGAATGAAAGCAAAAAGTAAATAATACAAATGATCAATGGAACTACGGTTAATGTTGTTTTTATTGCGAACTAACGATACGACCCGGTTTCGCTTAAGTGCAATTTACTATAGAAAATTCACGAAAATAAAAGTGTGTCCTTTTAAAACGTTTTTTATTTTGTGTTGTTGTCTCTTCGTATTATGGAATAAGATATACTACATTTACAGGTATATTTATGAATAGGTTAATCTTTGTGAATGTAGTTGATTAATCAAATAATATTCAAAGAGGATGCAGCACAAAGTATTCGCTCAAAATCTGGAGTAGATCGACTGGGGAAGTACCGCAGCCTTACGAAGATCCGACCAAATAATATGATTTTTAAGTAG
Organism: Melitaea cinxia; assembly: GCF_905220565.1. Taxonomy (NCBI): domain Eukaryota; kingdom Metazoa; phylum Arthropoda; class Insecta; order Lepidoptera; family Nymphalidae; genus Melitaea; species Melitaea cinxia. The sequence continues at coordinate 10,281,837 of NC_059416.1, forward strand.
TGTTTTTATGGTGAGTAAAAACTCTTCGGGAAGGTCGCGGGCTAGGATAGATAAGATGCTTGCGATGCTTCTGTCGTTGCAGGCGGTCGTAGGCTACGTTTACCGTTTACCATTAGGTACATTGTATAAATAACTTTTCGCAATTTCAAATTTATGGTAGCAGAGCAATTTTTCCCAAGCAACCCTTGAATGGAATCTTTGAAAAATAAAATATTATTATTTAGTTGCTGCATAATTCGAATAAAAAATTCCACCGAAAACAAGTCATTAAAGTTGTAAACAAATCCATTTCGAGTTCTTAGTTCAGTTTCGTGGCATCAAATTCATACAGACATTTCTTTGTGGCATTTTGTTGTAAAAAAATGTTAGAATATGAAAATTGCAATGGTATTCTATTGTAAATATAACATTTTTTCTTTAATTACTTCACACAAAAATCAAAAAAATAAAAACAGCTAGGCTAAGAAAAAGTCCGTAGCTCACCCAATATATCATTCGTACTGACTTTTATACCATTTTCGATTTTGACACATTCCTAATAAGATCGTTATTTCCACGTCAAATGTTCAACCCTATGTTACCAGGCTTTCATCGTACAAAATAGACCGATTACCGGTCAGAACATCAATCACTTACGAGTGACGCCGCGTGAATTATGTGATACTTCTGAGCTTACTTTACTTCATATAGAACCTTTTTTTGATTTGATTGGACTGGCTTGATATAGATTTTTGTTCTTAAAAAAGAGAAAGAAATGTCAATTTTATTCAATTTTCTTTTATTCAATTTTGACGTATGTGATATATTGCTATTTGTATTTTTTATAATAATAGATACAGAAATATAGTATAACAATTATAGTTGTATTCAATGAACAAAAACCGATTTAATTACATCGACAAGTAATACAACGTAAGTAGACGAGAAAAATTAACAAACGCACTAGTCGTCACTACGATTTACTAATTATGGGAGAGGAAAACCCTCGATATCTCTGGGATTCCATCATCAGATTCTGATTTCCTTATCATGGTACCACACTTGGGATATCTCCTCTTCAAGAAAAAAAGAATTATCAAAATCGGTTCATAAACGACAAAGTTATCCCCGAAAATAAAATATATATATATATATATATATATATATATACAGTCGAATTGAGTAAGCTCCTTCTTTTTTGACGGCGGCTAAAAAGTGGAAAAAGAAAGGGTACTTATAAAATTTTTGCGTTTTAAAATGGTCTCTTTTCATTCTATATTTTAGGTATGTATGGTGGAATATTTTCGGCGATAGATTTATGCGCTCAATGAAACTAACAATATCTATTACTGTCGGAACAAAACAAAACAATTGTGACAAGTATCTATGCATGTACCTATTCTACATATAAATAAACGATGTATAAGTAGGAACAGATATGAATGTGTGCGTGGCTACGTACAATTTTTTTTATGCGCATATAAAATACACAGCCAAAGACACACACCATCCGTCAATAAGTGTGCATATAAATTGATTTGACGACGCGTTAGCGCAGCGGTCACAGTACTGACTGTTGTGTTAGCGGTCGCGGGTTCGATACCCGCACACGACAGATATTTCTATTGGCCATTCAGATGTTTGTCGTGGTCTGGGCGTTTGTGCTTGTGTATTGTGTGTGTTTCCGGACCCCCGACACAGGAGAAAATCCTATGGGGGCCGTTAGTGTGAAGCGTTTATTTATGTATTTATTACGTACGTCTTCTATGCGAAATGTGAATACGCGCTTATACTTATGGAGGTATCCAAAGAGTTACAATTCGATATTTAAAACATTTATATTCACGACCTAATAAATACCTTCTTTCTATTATTTTAAATATTAAAAGATAAATTTGTTACAATATGCTTCATTTATTGAACATTTCCAACGAATATTAGTAGTTTTAATCAAAAACCGTCGTTTGCTGTGACAGTGATGAATAGAGGAATCACAAAGCTCAGTACTCTGACAGCTTGTTAGCTTGCCAACAGATGTAACGGCTATGACGTATATATAAGCTCATTTCCCGCGGTTTCGACTATGGAGATGTTCGACCATATGATTTACAAATATTAAAAAAGTTTCGAAGTAAACTTCTTTATGCACGGCTGACTTGGGGAGTAAGCTGATGAATGCGTGACGAGAGCGTTACGAAAATTGTGATCGGACGTGGCGAACGGAAGTTCAGAGAGAGATACAAGTTAGTGAAGATAGAAAAAGAGAGAGTTACGTTTCGTAAGTCTTCAGTCGTGTGGTCTAAAGCACACACGTTTTTTTTATATTTTTGAGTACTCTGTTAGTATTAATGGTTTAAATTGAATCTAAAGTCATTAATAAATTTTACACAATAAATATATTTATTTATTTATTTATGGTGTATATCGATACTTTTTTTGTTTATTGTTAGATGTTTATTTCTTTAGGGCTTCCTATTATGCCTCTGAAAGCGCATTCAATCGTTGGTCAGGATTGTTATCATAATAAACTAATAACAATCGTTGTCCTCTAGAATGATGATTCGCTAAATAAATTTGGAGCAGTGTAGTGGATCAGTCGAGGAGGACTTTGCCTAGCTGTAAATACAATTTACAAGCCGATCCAGATTTTTGCACCAATGTGAGGATTCAATCCGAGCCTGAGTCTGGATGATTTATTTATGTACGTTTGATTATTTACTAAAAAATTAATAAGGTAAGACAGTTGACCGCGTAAACAGTCGAGGTTAAATATGTATTTTTCTTTATTTAATTGAAACTCCTTGCACTTTAAATCTTACCATAATCAATGAGGTTAGGTTTTAGTATTAATACGAATATTATATTTTCTTTTCTAAATGTCGAATATTATCGTGGTAAATATTTCAAAATTCATCTCCAGAAACTGATTTTATAGAAAAAGCTCATATAGATTTCATATTTTCAATTTAAAACCGGAAAACCTTATTTATACCCTCATCCTTTTCCAGAACATGCGTCGTGTACAGAAAACTGATTAATTTTCATTGTACGTATAGGTGAATTGTCCGGCCTGATTCGATGCCTGAACAATTTCTGAAATTGAGGTCTGATTGTCTCTGATGTTTGACCCACAGGTTTTCAAAGTTGATTTGTACTCCGCAGTAGGAGTTAGCGTTTTCTGGAACCTTTTATTTATTATATACTATGCACTAGCTGACCCGGCGAACTTTGTGCTGTTCTATTTTTTTTTTGTGAATATATGATTGTTTAACATTTGTATTGGCCATGTTTGCCGTGGTCTGAGTATTTGTGCAGCCGTTTTGCCGTCGGTTGTCATGTACACATGATAGCGATTTTTACTCATAGTAGGGAATATATCGTCTAACCCGCAATGGAGCAGCATGGTGGATTAAACTCTGATCATTCTCGTGGAGAAAGAAGCCTCTGCCCAACAATGGGATATTACAGGCAGAAGCGTATATTTGTTTTAAGTTTCTATTATACACTTTGTCCTAACAATAACGAATCCATTAGAATTTTTTTTTTCAATTATCCAGTCTGGTCTTGTCGATCGAAAGTTATGCATACGTAAATTCGGCAACTTATTTTTATTTATTTATTTATTTATTTATTTTATACTTTATTGTACACCACAAATATATTACAAACAAAGCATAAAGATAGTTACAGACAGTGAAGTACAATGGGCGGACTTATGGCTAATTAGCCATTTCTTCCAGACAACCCATACATAGAAAGGAAACTTATTATCTAAATTGGGTAGGTGGTGTAGATGTATAATAAACTTACATACAAATGTCTACATTCAAATACTTATAATAAAATAAAGAATTTATTATTATCATTAGCACTATCATAAAAAATACATAAATAAGTAAAAAGAAGAATAAAAATATAATATAAATATATATTCTATTATAAACTAATAAAGTGTGTAAGCAATGAACGTAAATTGAAGATAACAATTAAGTGAAATGATATAAACACAAATATACATATATTATAAACAAAATGAGAAGAGAAAAAAAAAGAAAAGAGATTGCACCATATATACACTAAATCGTCTCCGTCTTAAGATAATAATCCTTAACGTTTTTTTTAAAAGTCAACAGTGATTTGGCCTCCCTTATGGCTAAGGGCAGACTATTCCATAATTTAATAGCCTGAACAGTAAAAGACTGACTAAAGTACTTGGACTTATGTACGGGTAGCTTCAGCATAAGTCTTCGAGATGTTCTTAATTCTGAAGCTTCGCCGAGATATATAAATTTATCTTTTAAATAAGAAGGAGAATTTGGATTAAATAGCACACAGTACAACAGAGAAAGAATATGTAGGTTCCGGCGAAGGCGTATAGGAAGCCACTTGAGCTTGGAACGAAACTCCGAAACATGGTCAAATTTGCGTAGGCAAAATATGAACCGAATGGCAAGATTTTGAAGTCGCTCAAGCCTATTAAGTTGGTCCTCGGTCAAATTAGTGTAGCTCGCATCTGCATAATCTAGAATGGATAAGAGAAGAGAGTTTGCTAACATAATTTTTGTAGGGATTGGCAGAACGGATTTAAGGCGACGTAACGAACTCAGTGTCGCAAAAGTTTTCTTAGTAATTACCTTTAAATGATCCGACCATGACAGCGTCTTGTCTAAGTGAATGCCGAGATCTCTGACAGTGGAGCAGTAAGGCAAGCTAGTATCATTATAGGTAATAGGTGGTAAATTATTTATTTTTGCGATCATGCCAGGACTGCCTATAACAATGACTTCCGACTTGCCAGGGTTGATACTAAGCCCATATCGCTTGCTCCAATCAGAAATTTTTATAAGGTCCATATTAATTAAGTTGATTGCACTCACAACATCCTCAGGCGTGGAATGGCGATAAATCTGAATATCGTCTGCATACATGTGGTAGTGAGAAGAAATATAGTGAGTAATTGAATTAATAAAAATTGAAAAAAGCAAAGGAGATAAAACGCCGCCTTGAGGTACCCCAGATTGGACGTCGCACCATGAGGAGAAAGCCTCATCAAGACATATGCGTTGACGACGCCCCCTGAGATAACTCAGAAACCAATCTATCACCGATGGAGATATGTTGAAGGAACGCAACACACTCAGTAGGATGTCATAATCAACACAATTGAATGCATTACTGAAATCAAGTAGAGTCAAAATTGTGAGTTGTTTATTGTCCATAGCTAATCGAATATCATCAGTAACTTTGACTAGAGCTGAAACCGTACTATGACCTTTGCGGAAGCCAGATTGGAGAGGACTGAGAAGCAAGTTTTTGTTGAGGAAAAGGTTTAACTGGTGAAAAACTAGCTTTTCGAGAATTTTTGAAAGGAAAGGGAGGATGGAGATTGGTCGGAAGTCACAAAGCTTGGAAGCATTAGCTTTTTTAGGAAGCGGGATAATTTGAGCCTCCTTCCACGCGTCAGGGAATTTACAACTGGTGATAGAATAATTTAGAATGTGAACTAGAACGGGAATAATAATATCTAGGATAGGAATGATCATATTACGGCTTATATAGTCGGTACCAACAGCATTCGAAGCCACGGACAATACGCTCCTTCTAACATCACATTCGGTAAAAGATGAGAAGGTAAACGGTGAAAAATTAAAAGTTGGAAGCGAAGAAAGAAAATTTAGCGTTCGTTGTTTTTCAATATTATCGAGTAAAGTAGAAGAGGAAAAATGTTTATTTAAAAGTTCAATGTCGATATTAATAGAAGTTTTACGAGATGCTTTACACACTCCAAGTGTTTCGAGAAATTTCCAAGTCTTACCAGGGTCGCCGTTTTCGACTGATTTTTGGATGTAGCGTCGTTGAGCGTCCCTACAACATGCATTGCAGCGATTTCGAATTTTTCTATAAATTTCGCGGTTATGTTCAGTGTCATTGGACTTGAATCGAGATTTGGCTTTGTTCTTTTTATTAATTAGCTCCTTTAGATCTTCAGACAACCAAGGAGCTGGAAGGTGCTTAAATTTAATTGGCCTAATTGGCGCGTGGATATCATACAGTTGAATGAGCTGCGTATTAAATAAGTCCACTTTCTTGTCTATAGTGTCAGCGTCAAAAACTGATGACCAATCTATGTGACAAGCATCGTCGCAGAGTTTACTTCTATCCATTCCCCCAAAGTTACGTCGCAGAAGTGTTTTACATTTTGCTTTTGGAGGACGAATTTTATACGAGAGGAAAATCAGGTCATGATAGGAAAACGCATCAGCGGAGCATTGTCCGTGCTTATAAACTAAGTCAGGAGAAGAGACCAGGATTAGATCAAGAAGCGAAGGAATACAGCCGGGAGATTTATGAGTAGCTGCAAGAGGCAAAATATGCAGATTACAAGATTCGGCAACATCTAACAGCTTTTTACTGTTAGCATCACCTTTCAGTAAACAAGTATTAAAGTCACCCATTATGAGAATGTGGCTGTAGATAGGGACAAGATTGTCTAAAACAAGTTCCAAATTAGAAGTATAATCAAAAAGAGAGGAAGGATTATAAAAGACACCAAGAAGGATTTTTGAATGAGAAAGAATTACTTCTATAAGTAAATGCTCAGCTGCATCAGTAACGGGTGGTTGGCTAGACGAACTAACGATACTAAAAGGAATGTGAGAACGTAAGTAGATCGCCACACCACCACCACGTTTGCCGATACGATCATTACGAATAAGTTGGAAACCTGGTAATGAATAGGAAGTAGAAGGTAAACAGGGTTTTAGCCAAGATTCGGAAATAAGGATAGCATGAATATTGCGACAGTCGAATGATGCAAGCATATCAGGATAATGGGCCGGAACACTTTGAGCGTTTATATGAATAACGTTAAAATTTTTCAGACAGTCAGAGAAGTGTGAATCAAGGGTAGTATTAAGTAAGGGAGAATTTGTACTGTGGTAACTATCATCACTGGGCAATTCATCAGAAGACGATAAAGAGAAATAGTGATCGCTATCTGTACCACTTAGAGACGACATAATCAAATAATGTATATAGATATATTATGTATAATATATGTTAAAATATAATAATAATATTAATAACAATAATATCTTAAATAATAATATAATAATAATGAGAAATATATAAAATATATGACTAAATTTGATCTATATAAATTGACTACAAAACACCACCGGCCAGCTATACTATACTTTACAATGATAAAGTACAAATTTTATTAAAAACACAAAATCAATTAAAAAACAATCAAATAATTAAAGAGCTACCAAAAAATAATCTATGAAATAAAAAATAAAAATTGAAAAAATATCTATATACATAAGTGAATTAAAAATCAAAATAAAAATCAAAATAAAATAACTTGTTGAACGCTCTCACTGGAAGCACACACCATTCGATATTTAAGACAGAATAATAAAAAACATTTATGAACAAATATAATATATGTAAATTTATAATTCAAAACTTTATACCAAATTAAATTTATATTTGCAGATTGTTTTGGAATATGTTTTGTTTTTTAATAGTTTAGGAACGAAATTAGATGTCAAGTATCACTTGTCATATAACAGCTGTCATTTATTAGTAATTGCAAGTAATTGATTGAAACAAAACAAAAAAATAAAAATCAACTGAAAATCATAAAATTTAGAAAAGGCAATGAAACATCATAAAAATATATATCTTACCCCCAGTAACAGAGTCCAACAAGTAAACAAAGTACAAGAAAATACTGCAGCAAAGGTGTCTATTTCTTCACTGTTCTCTTGACCCTTGGGTTCGCCTTTGACGGCTTGGTGACTCTCACATCAGGAGACACGCTTTGAGTATCAGAAATACTTATGATCGACCCAGGCAGCCCATCCAACTCCGTCATCGCAGTTACACGGTGTTTTGAACCATCACCACCCAGGATTACAATTACACCATCCCTTGTCCAGCACTTAGAAACGCCGAAGCGCTGGCGAGCAGCTAGGAAAACTTTATGACGATTTTTTGTCAGGAACTCAGAGACTGTAACGCCAGAGCCTTTAAAATTAGTCTTAGTTGACCAAACCTGGTTTCTTAGCGAGAGATCTTTAAATTTAATTAAAATCGCCCGAGGTTTTTCTTTGTTAGGACGACCTAATCTGTGACAGCGAGTAAAGGAGACTGGTGTAATCTGTGTGAGTCCAAGCGTTTCATCCAGCAATTTAACTACATGAGTAGTAGTGTCCTCCTTGTCCAACTCGGGGACTCCGTGTAGCAGTAGGATCTTCTTTCGTGATCTCATCTCAGATTCGTCCTGCTGTTTGGACAGGAACTCCACCTGGCGTTGAAGACTTTCAAGAGCAGTCAAGACAAAGGCACGGAAGGAATTAAATTGTTCACCGATATCAACAATTGAAGTAGCAGCCTGTGTACTGACTTTTAAATCCTGCTGGAACTCGTTAAACCGTGCATTAAACACCTGTGCAAGTTCATCTAAGGTTTGCTTGACTGTCTCCATTGTAGTACAAGTGTTGTTGGGTTTTGAGAAAGTAGCTTATTTTGTGTTTGTAATATTGTAATAAATAGCTGACTGGTAGTTAAATATCACAGACACATAAATTTAATATTAAGATTACTAATTGTGTAATTTTAAAAATATTAAAAGCAGAGCAAAATTTTATGACTTTTAACTTAGCGCCTACCCTCCAATCCATTTAGATTTAAATTAGTACAGTTCGATAATATAGATAATGTTTTCGTATCTAAGGGAGGACGTATGAGGGGTTATATTTTTACGGAACAAACGCGGCACGCGTCACGAATTTTTAAACGTCTATACCACGTTTAACCACCGATTCTCTTCCGATCATCGAAGTTAGGCAACGTCGGGCGCGGTCAGTACTTGGATGGGTGACCGCCTGGGAACACCACGTGACGTTGGCTTTTTGTTTTTTTTTATTTTCAATACGTTTTTTTAAATTAGTTTTAAAAAAAAATCACTTCAGACATGTGTACTTTGTATGCACGCAGTTTTTTTTTTATATTTTGCAATGCGATCTGGATATTAGCAATTGAAGTTTTATATAAAACTAGCTGACCCCGCAAACGTTTCTTTGCCATATATTTTATTAACCCGCTTAATCCCCCCCCCCCTCCCTTATAACTTAGGGGTATGAAAAATAGATGTTGGCCGATTTTCAGACCTACCCGATATGCCCACAAAATTTTATTAAAATCGGAGTTACGGAGGAGTTCAATGTTTAACACTATGATACGAGAATTTTATATATTAGATATTGCTACGATTTTATATATATAGTAACTAAAATTACATATTCATATTCAAAAAAGTTTGCTTTATAAAAATCTCTTGCTCAATATTTATTAGTATTAAATCGTTGGTATGGAGTCCGGAAACCCAATACAACCATGAACGCCAAGGCGAAGACTAATTTCTATACAAATAAAGTAATAGAGATGAGCAGTTAGTTAGTTGTACGTGCAATACGGAGGAAGTTTGAAATATATTTAAATTATTTTTTTTCTTAGTATTTTTTTAATTTCCATTAAGTTTTCTTTATTTCATAATACATTTATATTTAAATTAGAGTTGGGTATAAAATAGTATTTATTAATAATAAAAATAAATTTAATTGTAATACTAGTAATTGTAATAGACCGACTAGCCCGTTGGCGCAGTTTGTAGTGACCCTGCTTTCTGCTCCGTTCGATTCCCACCTCGAGTCTGGGTGTAATATAAATATTTAGTTATATATTTATATGTGTATTATTTATAAGCAGGTTTATCGAAAAAAAAGTAGCTATACCAGTCGGCTGTTACGTATAACACAAGCATTAAGTTGCTTACTTTAAGGAACAGACGACCGTGTGTGTATTGTGTAAATATTTATTTATTATTATTTATTTATATTTATTAGTTTATAGAAATAATTTCTTATTAAAGCAAGCTTAAATACGAACAAATATAAAACGTTACAAAAGGAACATCGACCTAAACAGCTTGTAAACCCACGCCACCCAGAAGTTACGTAGATTAAGGAACTTACCCTTAAACAATTAGGGTATTAAATGGTACAGTTGGCAAACACTTTGGCAATCAAGCGTCGAGACCACCACGAAGTGAAGTTATTTGATGACCACAATAGAAAATCAATTATAATGCCTCCTTTGACAGTCATGTGACCGGAAACTAGTAACTAGAGAAGTTTCTGGAATGTTACAAATGTCTTAAGAGTGTTGCTTTGACTGTACCGTGTTAAAACCTCGTATTTATGGTTTCGAATTGAAAAGGTGTGTTTTAGGAAACTCGCGAAAAATCGTAAGAAGTAGAAAAAATGCAGGAAAATTTGTAGGTAATGTAGAAGTTGACTAAACAGATAGTCACAGGATTAATTAATCCTTTTTTGTTTGTCACTGAGGACATGTTTTTAAATATTTTCCCTTTAATTAAAAAAAAAGTTTGGATTTTTTTCAATTCAAAAAATAACATAAGTATTTTCAACTTACCAAATTGTGTATTAGTTTGTTAAATAGTTTCGGTATGGCTTTACAAACTAGTAAATTACTTTACGATTGACGGGGTTAAAGAAAAACACGAAAAATAATAAATAAAGTTCATCATTTATGTAATATACTAGTTTTTACCCGCGGCCTCACTCGCATTCATTTTTTTAAAATAAAATGTATCTTATGTTACTTCTAATACTTCCAAAAATATGTGTACAAAACTTCATGATGATCGCTTAAGTGGTTTTGTAACAAAAAAAAACCTACATTCACATTTATAATATTAGTAGGGATATACAATATATATAATATAGTAGCACATATTCGTATAAAACTTACATTGAAATTTATAATATTAGTAGGGATATACAATATATAGTAGCACATATTCGTATAAAAATCTAAATAAACACTCTATTTGAACACAACCTTGCAGAAAAAGTATCTAAAAATGCGAGACAAATCGATAATACAATTTGGTCTGACTTCTCAATATAGTTTTCTCATTTGTTCTAGAAGGAACAAATCTATTCTAAGTACATTTAATTTGATCTCATTCGAGCGATGCGAAAGACAATTTTCTTTCATTCGATTGCTCCAGTCTCACAGGTGTCTCCTCAAACGGAGCGTGAAACAAAACGAAATTGAAGATTAAATAGACTGATAAACGCACGAAATGGCTCCACAAACACGTGTGTGAAAATGTCAGGAGTGTTTGCTTTGATGTCTGAATTATTATGACATGGATATGGTATTAGTATTATGGTATTTACGTGTAGTTTGATAGAGATTTTTTTTGAAGTGAAACTTCTTAGAGTCCTTGTGATTTGACCCTCAATGGAAGATGGCGAGCGATTTCCTTCACGAGACCGTGATTATGTCGATAGAACAAATTGCAACGGCCTACCTTTCTACGACTTTTCAGAAGTTTCACTTTTGCCGTCTGTGAACTGCACACTGACACTTTTTTTTCTAATTAAGTCTGCACTCGTAAAGTATATTCCTTCGTTTTTAAGTTTTTGATTACTACGGGTTACGTTTAACTCACTTCACTCACTTTCACTTCGAAGATCCCGCAATGCTTGAAGACAAAAGTCTTCGAGCAATGCGTCCTGCCTGTGTTAACATACGGAGCCGAGACGTGGATACTGACGAAGGGACTGGTCCACAAGTTTTGAGTCGCTCAACGTGCAATGGAACGGGCTATGTTTTCTCTCAAAGATAGGATTAAAATGAGACTATCCGCGAGAGAACGAAAGTAACTGACATAAGCCCACAGAATTAGCAAGTTGAATTGGCTGTTGTTTGGCTGAATTGTGGGCTGGTCACCTGTGTCGCAGGACCGATGGCCGTTAGAGTAGACGGGTCCTGGAGTGCAGACCGCGTCTTGGCAAACGCAGTTTGGGACGTCCTCCAGCCCGTTGGATCGACGGTATACGTAAGATTGCCGGTGTAGGCTGGATGAGGATTGCGGAAAACCGGGATGTCTGGCGCGAGCTTGGGGAGGCCTATGTTCAGCAGTGGACTGCAGTAGGCTGAGCTAACTGACTGACGTTTAACTCAACTCCTGAGACTATGGTAAATACAATGTCGTCAAAACATCGAAAGTTCCAACATGATGATGAATGATGAAAAATGATGGTAAAGTTGTGGTAACTCTTGTATAACCAAAAGTGTTCGTGTAGCATAGTTTAGTGTTCGGATAGTATATCTAGATTAGATCAGTTTTGTTAGTTTAGTACAGACTTTTGTAATTTAGTCTAATCCAAGTTCGTATTAACTAGATTAGCTAAGAATATTTTTTATCAAAATCGACAAATCAAACCAAAATGCAAATACCAGATGATATACCGAAAAAACAATGAATTTTACAGAACTAAAGAACACAACTGTGCTCTTTAAAAAGCGATCTAAATCTAGCTTAATTTAGGTTCGTAATTTCGTTGAAGAGAGGGATTGAATACAAAGCTGTTTGCTGCAATTTCAAGCTAATTTTCTATTTAATTTATTATATCTAATATTTCTAAATTTCAAGTGTAGTGCTCTCGGACAAGCTGTTTTCGTCGGAACGTAACTGGGTCAACATTAGCTCGCTAAGACTCAACGGGTACGGTTAAGGTGCTACAAATTCAAATTCGGACCAGTGTCGTTAGGTTTTCACATGTTGCAGTTTAACGATACGTCGTTAGAAAACACGTCTAAATTAACATAGTGCTAATAAATGTACCTATATATTCGTTAAAGTTTATTAGTACAACCGCTCTGGTGTAGTAGCGTGTGTGCCATGCACGCCATTGGTTTACTGCTTCGATTCCTGCTCGGGATGGATTTTTGTATTGGTACAAATATGAGCACGATACGAATACAAATATGAGATTTCGGGGGAAACAAAGCCGCCAACCCGCAGTGGAGCAGCGTGGTGGATTAAGCTCCGATCTCCGTCTCCTACATGGGGAGGTACAGGTCTATACCCAGCAGTGGGATGTTATAGGCTCGTGAAACTTTTGTAGAGTAGATCAGGGTGATGAATTAACCTCTCACTTATGTTCTTGATAAAAAACAAAGCCCGTGCTCAGATATGGACAGGCCTTACAATTTATTTGCGATATTCTCCCTTTCGTTATATTAGGTTACGCTATATTGTATTATTTTATATTATTATATTATATTGTTAGTATTATGTTATGATATGTATTTTTTCACTACTGGGCATAGGCCTCTTTCCCCGTGTAGGAGAAGCATCAGAGCTTAATCCACCACGCTGCTCCAATGCGGGTTGGCGGATATATTCCCTACTATGAGTAACTATCGCTATCAGGGGCACACGATAACAACCGGGACCGACAGCTTAACGTGCTCTCCTAGTCACGGTGGAGAGACCCACAAGGATTGCACAAACATCCAGACCACGGCAAAAAACTGTATGGCCAATACAAATGTTTGTCATGTGCGGGGATCGAACCCGCAACCTAAATATAAATAAATAAATATAACAACAATGTATGGAAAATGAAAATACTCCTAATAACATGTACACATTTCTATTAGCTAAATTATTATTTCGTTCACGAAAATAACACGCATCGCACGCTCAATCAAATCAGCGTACACGGAAAATGTGTACACAGATTCTTTATTATCTTACCGTTTACCTTGTTATGGTAAAAAAAAGCGTAAACAACACTCTAAATGATGATGAGATACACAGAGGGGAAATGCAGCGAAAAAACTATATCATTCGATAGGTAAAACAAAAATGTGAATAATGTCAAAATATAAATTATATATCTTCGCGGTATTCATTGCCACAATATTTTCATTATAACGTATGAAAAGATCTAAGAATTTGTTTGGTAGCTTGTGTTTAGCATACTTTTTTTTCGAAACTTATGAATAAATGTTTCTCATCAGTGGCCTTTAGTAGGATAATATTGAATAAAAATGAATGATACAGATTATATATTGGCGCAGTATAAAGACCCATTTGTCATCTCTTATTCGTTAAAGTATTAAACAGCCATAGTGTTAGTTTGTAATTGTTTAACAAGAAAAATATATTTAACAAACGCAAACATATTTGCACCCACACACACATACCACACATATATACACAAAAGTAAAACCCATTTTAACATTATAAAATAATAGAAATCAAATCAATACATTATGATAAGTAGATTATGATTAAAAAACTGGCCAAGTGAGAGTCGGACTTGTGCACCTACGGTTCCGTAGAGACAAAATTATTAAAAATATTTTTATTATTGGATTTAACTAAAAATTTATGCTTCTTACCTAATTTCAAGATGCTGAGTTCACGGAAGTACCCAGTAGATTTTGATTCCCTCGCTAGTGTCAAAAATTTGTAGCATAAACGGCTGTACCTTTTGATTGCGTTGGCTTAAAAGTTTAATTTTTTCGCAGCCCCAAGGGACAGTATACATGGGTATTTGATATGAATTTCAGCTTGATGCCTCCACGCGTTCCTGAGAATGATAGACAGACGAACATCAAAGTGATCCTATAAGAATTCCGTATTTTATTTATGAAGTACGGAACCCTACAAACAAATATAAAACATTAACCATAGAACGTCAGAGATATTATCCTCTGTTTGTGCAGCTAATAACGGTAAACCTACAATAAAGTGACTGTTATAATACAATCGCTGTTTTACAATGAGATTAGGTGGTATTTGCGAGTATATTATCTCTGTGATATAATTTTCTTTGGATATTTTCTTAAAGCCATGTTTAGTTCTGTATACTTTGAATTTTAATGGTTTTTATTTAGTCATTCTTTTTATTTTATTTTTATTTAGTCAGCTTCTGATGATCATGAACTGATTAACATCGTGTACAGTCCTTATGCATGGATAAATCTAGCACCGTTAAAAACCGCTTACATTCCCCTGCAAAGCTCCAACGATCGCCGTTGTGCGTTGATAGAAACAAACAATGAGGTCGGCAAACAACCTGACTAGAAAAAAGGTCAGGCTCAACCAGATCATGTATCTGGACCGGATCAGGATAGAATGAGGCATGCCAGATCCGGCAAGCTCTATCAGGACCAGGTCTGGTCCAGACAAAGATAGCCTGATGCAAAATATAAACAATTATGGTAAGGAATACTGAATCAGGACCCGGTCCGGTACAGATAAGGACAGCCTGATGTAAAATATAATCGAGTATGGTAAGGCATACTGGATCAGGACCCGATCCGGTCCAGATTAGGATAGCCTGAAAGAAATTACGTGAACTGAGCCTGAATCACGCTATCAATGTTTTTAAGCGCACTTAGTATATATACAGTTATCAGGACAGTTTAGCAAGGAGTTCATTTTTACACAGTGGAGTAGTCGTAAGTAGTAGAAAGTAGTTAATTAGTAGTTAATTAACAGAAGTTGATAAATAAAATTTAATTAATAATAATAATTAATTATTAATATAAAAGTAAATAAAAATAATTGATCATCATTACAGCCTATACAGTCCACTGCTGGACATAGGCCTCCACAAGTTTACGCCAAAAACAACGTGAACTCACGTGTTTTGCCCATAGTCACCACGCTGGGCAGGCGGGCTGGTGACCGCAGTACTGGCTTTGTCGCACCGAAGACGCTGCTGTCCGTCTTCGGCCTGTGTATTTCAAAGCCAGCAGTTGGATGGTTATCCCGCCACCGGTCGGCTTTTTAAGTTCCAAGGTGGTAGCTGTGGAACTGTGTTATCCCTTAGTCGCCTCTTACGACACCCACGGGAAGAAAGGGGGTGGCTATATTCTTTAGTACCGTAGCCACACAGTACGTAAATAAGTAAAATAATTGATATTTAAAGTAAAAACAAAAATAATTAATACATTGGAAACAATAAACGGAAATAAATATCATAATAATTATGTTAAGTAACATATTTATAATATTTTTTCGCTTGTTTTTTTTTTTTTTTGTTAAACAATTTTTTCAAGAATATACATTCGTGTTTTTTAAAAGAACCGGACCGAACCGGCTGATCAGGATGAGATGAGATTTCCCGATCTAGACCCGATCAGGAAATCACATCTCATCCTGATCAGGTCCAGACAAATCTTTTGCGTTACATACCTTATCCGGTCCAGATCAGGCATGCCCCGTCCGATCCTTCTAAGGAACACGAAAAAATTTCTACTCGGGTAGCGTACGGTTCACCTGATAGTAGGTAATTACCGTAGCTTATAAACGCCTGCAACCCAAGAAGCTCTGGTTACCTTGTTCACCACAGAACATAACATTGCTCGAAAGCAGTATTACTTAGCTGTGATCTTCTGTAGGGTCGAGGTGCTACCCCAGTCAGACTGCTCTAGATTTTAAACAGGATATTTTCTACTGTGCTTCATCAATTAACCCTAAAAGTGTGATTGTTTTTATGGGATGTAGAAAATTCTCTTATATTAATTCTATGAATTTCTATTTTGTTGTATTTACTTTTGATAATTGTTGATTATTGACGTTCATCGTGCGATTGGTCAGTTCATCGCTACTATAAATCTTAAGGTAACGATATGTAATCAGTGCCCTTTTTAACCTACCAAGGCCTAAGGGACTTAGGGATAATGAGGATTCGAGCACATTAGGATAATTGGGGTGTGACTATTCCACTCATTAATTGTGGTTTGATTCGAAACACATACAAATATGTCTTTATAAGAATTTATTGAATACTGGTTTGGCTGGAATTTTCTCCTTAATTGTGTTGCCCCGAGGATCCTATGAATAAAAAAACTAAATTATTCGTCTTGCTTCCTACTTCCTCAAACTTTCGTATGCTCAACTATTTTCTATAATTTAATCAGCAGAGACAGGCTCCGCTAGTATCTTATTTTTTTATCTACTTTCATGTCAAAAGAGATTCAACTATAGGTCACTATTTGTCACTTAGTACGTCATAATTGTTTTTTTTTATCTCTGCATAACAAAATGTAGGAGTATTGCTTCACTTGTGTTTTGTATTCTATGCTTTTATCCATATTATATGTATTTCGTTTATATGTAGGTATAGTATTTTTATGCGTATGTATATATATATGTGTATGTATGTATGTGTATATATATATGTGTGTATATATTTGTTTATATATATATATATATATGTTTTTATGTATGTAGATATGTGTATTTGTACTCGATAGTTTATATTGTTCTAGGTGACACTAATTGTCACTTCTCTGTGTACACTTCCCTACCGCTTTTTCACTACGCTGTGTCCTATATGCCCAAAGGTTGTCTGGAAGAGATCGCTACTCTAGCGATAAGACCGCCTTTGTACACTGTTTTTTTATTTATTTGTAATATGTTATTGTGTTGATCGTTGTTGTGTACAATAAAGAGTATCTATCTATCTATCTATAGGTCACAATAAAATAATGTGTATTTATCTTGTTTTACTTAGAATTTTATGTTATTACGAGTGATATTTTGTAAACTGTTTGACTTATATTGTTATACATTTACTGTACTATTGTTTTATTGAGTAAATAAACAAATAAAAAAAAACGAGTGTCGTAATGTATAGTAACAGAAATAACATTAGCTTAAGTAGTTAATGCGAGTGAAACTGCGAGAGAACAGTAGTCAACTAATATTGTGAAGTGTTATTACAATTCCATACTTTGTTATTATTGTTGACAGCCCACATTGTAACAAAGGTCAAGAAGTTAAGTGGGCGAACGAATTATTTCACAAGTACTTAGTATTGTACCATTCCATATGTCTTACATAGTTACATAGTATTTAAGCGACGATTTCTCTTTGTTGTGTTATTATACAAGAGCTTACTCATTTCTTCGAAAGCACTTGTCATAGAAGTTGGTAGGATTATTTTGCGTCAAAATTGTTATTAAAGTTAAACTTTTATTCTATCGCCCCAAAAATTTTTCGTTCATCTATCGCATGTTGCATTACAGCTGGCCTGGAGTAGGGATAAAGTGAAAGGAGGAAGGTGAGTGAAGGGAAAACCCATAGCTCGCATCAGCTGACTGAGTAGCATTTATATTCTCACTTATTCTAGCAGCTATTTGAAACAATTATACATTATAGTTGTCAATATTTTAACTCTGTACATTGAATAAATTTTAAAAAATATTTGAAAGTTTACTGTATAACCGATACTGGTCAAAAATAAGCTTAAAAAATATTTTAAAAAATCAAGGATTCGTTATATGATATATCTCGTATGTACGAAGTGTTCCCGAGTATGCGTATCCTATCTGGTCCCCACAATATAACATTTATATTGCTCGTCTAGAAAGGGTCCAAAAAAAATTTATCAAACACATTCTTTACCGAAGTCGACAACCCTCCCTATCTCATTCTAAAGATTGCCGCCTAAATAATCTCCTGACACTGGAGGAACGTCGCAAAATGCTTAGTCTTTCTTTATTGTATGACATGGTCCACGGCCGCGTGGATTGTCCCGAGCTTGTAGGAGCAATATCATATTGTGCACCCAGGTGTCGTACCCGACATACACCACTCCTTTATGTGACCAAATGTAGTATCAATTACTCAGCCAATTCTGTTCTGTCTAGACTGCCGCGTCTATTTAATGAAAAACGCAACACTGTTGTTTTATTTCCATTAAGCTGATGGTACACCACGTTGTTATTGAATGGTATCAAAAGATTTCCAAACATATAAAAGCAGATCCGGGGTAAATAAATGACATTGAATATATATTTTGGTACGATTCACAAATAAATCGATATAAGTGTGTAGTATATAAAAAAATCGTAGTTCTTCTAAGATAAATTACATTAAACTAAAAAATACCTTAAGTATATATATATATATATATATATATATATATTTATATACATAATATGATAACTAAAAAATATTATTAAATGGAGTCTCATTAGGTTAGGTTCCGAAAATACTGGCAGCGTTCCCCCTTTGATTAGCTAGACTAATTCTTTGTCCGAAGTAGCTGCCAGCTCTTCGGTCTCCTGTGACGTCGAATAACCTTTTTGCTATTTCCTTATATATATATATATATATATATATATATATATATATATATATATATATATATTATCTTTGAATGTATAAGAAACAGGCATATCTCGGTTCATACATTCTAAAGTAAAAATATTAGAAATAAAAAGAAAACTTTGGCTTTATCACATTTCCATAAAAACGAATGTTTATGGGTAAGCCTGACCTCTTGCCATTAAGCCTTCCATTTTCTCGATTTACTGCTTCCGTTAAAATACCTTAAGGCAGCTATAATAGCCATAAATAATATAGCTATAAATATATATGCTTATGACGTATAACTTAGCTGTAAGAGAAAATATATAAGATTATTTTTTTTACGGATAATGGTGGGTAATTTTTGAATAAATAGGGTTTTAATTTTGTCGAAACGTTTTATGTGCTTGCTAAGAAATTCATTTCCTCCAGCGTGGTGACTATGGGCAACACACATGAGTTCACGTTATTTTTGGCGTAAACTTGTGGAGGCCTATGTCCAGCAGTGGACTGTATAGGCTGTAATAATGAAGAAATTCGTTTCATTCGGTTTCATTGGAATTGCAAGGGAATTTTTAGATACGCTTCGACTCGTCTTCTTCTTTGCACTTGATCTAAAAATTGAATGTTTAGCTCCTGAAATGTTTAAATAGCTTCACCACTCTAACATAATGAATAAGTGGGCGACACATCTGTTGTAGTAAAGTAAATTTTAATCTAGACATTTTTTAAGAATAAAAGAAAAAAAAAAAAGAAATTCTGTATTAAAAAAAGAAACAATTTTTTAAATGGATCTTTAAAAACCCACATCTTCAAATTGGTCTCAATATTTTATTTTCTTGTAAAATTAGAAATTCACAAAGAAGAAAATACTGTTTAAGATTAATGAAAGGAGGCTTTCGAGTTTACTAATTCAATTAGTAATAAGAATTTCTCTAATTTTATTATACAAAGGTATAATTTTGACAAAGGGGACAACTAAGTCATAATGCCAAGCAGACAATTTGTAATACTGGAGCTGTCTCTACAAATAAATAATAAAATAAAAAGAGCAAAAATTTATGTACCTATCGTGTCCGACATGCGGCTGGAATTTACTCCTACCGTGATATTTAAAAATTAAAATGTTTTATTAAATGAATCATGTTATAGTAAAACTTAACAATTGTGTTTTTTAGTAAACGAAAACACCGACTTCAATTACATTGACAAGTAATACAACGTAAGTAGACGAAAAAAATTAACAAACGCATTAGTCATCACTATAATTTTCGAGGGTCCTCGATTTCTCTGGGACTCCATCATCATTCCTTATCATGGTACCACCTTCGGGATATGTACTTTCCAACAAAAACTCAAAATCAGTTCATAAACGACGAAGTTATCCCCGAACATATATAGGTCGAATTGAGTAACCTCCTCCTTTTTTGAAATCGGTTAAAAATCAACACATAATTTGACGCTTGCTATTCGTATGGGTACGAATAAAAGCGCAGTAAAACGAAAGTCTCAAAGTCACTAAGCGTAAGCATCAGTTGTTTCACATCATTTAATTCCCAATAATGCTTATACAACGGTGCTAATATCGTTTCTTAAGGTTTAAAAAAAAACATCATAATATATTATCCAAAATATAAATTAATTATTGAAGAACCGAACATAAAATCATTATTTCAAAAATTTCGATCTAGCGAGTACATCGTTCATCGTTCCTTTTTTTATTATATTGCGCCTTACTTTAATTATTGTGTCATTATTATTATTATTATTATTACTATCTATGTTTATATATACACTTACTTGCTATCTATAATATATGTACACTTATGGCCTACTTGGCCTACTTACAATATACACTTACCCTATGTTATTATTAGTATTTTTTTTCCTTAGTCCTATGTTTTTTCCTTACATTAAATTACAATTTATTCTTACAAATAAGGTGTGCTACAATTTATTATAATATACTAATTCTGTAGTGTTGTCTTCACACCTCAACACGTTTTAACATCTCAAGCACACCCTCAATGACGGCGGCATCCCTGTGGTGAATCGCCATCCTGAGGGTGTGCTCAAGGATGTCTTTTTTAGAAGTCTCCGCTGCCTTCGCCACAAAGCGACCAATTGCGTCGTCACGGTCGTCGGTGTAATAGACACAGGTGTTGGTGTGCCTAGTCACTGCGACTACAGCATGCGAGACGCGCTTGTAAAGAAAAAGAAATTAAAATATAAATAAAAAACAATTTATAATATATTCATACTTTATTAATCTAAGAATTATTATCTGATCAGTAAAATTAAATACTTTTATTTTTAAGAAGCGTATAATGAATTAAATATCTTGTAACAATTTATTCCTAATATTATTACATAAGTACTTATTCATTATAATTATATATATACCATAACTATAATACTTATCTTTTTCCCTGAGAGCTCCGCATCAGTCGACGTCTCAAACAAGAATGCCCAATCGAGTCGGAACACTCGTTTTATAGACAACGACAAACAAGTATGGCTCCTACCCTCTTGTTATATTATCAAATGTTACATTTATTTATTTACTTATTTACACTTTATTGTACACCAAACAAGAAATAAAATAAACAAGCAACATTAAAAATAATTAGTAGAAAAAGATATACAAAAGCAAAGTATATGATTATATATCGACGGTGTAGGTGTACAGTTTAATTTTATAAAAAATAATGTGAAACAACTCTATAGACATACATACATACCTATATAGATAGATACATTATAAATTAACTATTTCTTTACTTAATATAAAATAATCTGACACGCTCGTAAAAGAAGTCATTAAATAAACGCAAAATATCAAATTTGTTGTTATTTTTTTTATCTATCTACCAGTGGCGCCGGGTAGTAGGATTAAGCTCTCCTCCTACATGAATGAGTTCTTCCTTTGACGTAGTAGTGGAATATTTACAGACTAATGCAGTTCAAGTTTTTGAACTTAATTGTAGTCATCCGTGACCATTGCGCCGAAACATCGGAAGTTTTAAAATAACCATGGCGGCAAGTCCCGTAGAATTAAAAGTGTTAATCCTATTCAGTTTATTTATATAACTGCCACTAGTAGTAAAAAAGCAGCGGCCTTACTTATTCCCTATTTCTTTAACGCCGTTTTGTCTCACAAGTGCATAAATAAAATTACAAACTTGAAAGTGAGTCTGGTAATAAAATTGTTCAGAAATTTCTTTTAAAAGACGTACACCCTAAATTTCTTTTAAAAGATTCTTAACGAAGTTTTTAAGATATAAATTTTTGTAATGAAATACTTCATTAAACATTTCACTTGAGGCAGTATGAATTTAAATCACAAAATAAGACGAAATAGTACTTTTTTTAATCTTAATTCTATTCAAACTCTCATATATTTTAAGAAAATATTAAGAGGTCCTCAGCTGACAACGACCTTTTTTCATAAAAATTAACAATTAAAAATTATATCAGGCTGTAGTAATACGAAAAAAATAATTAAATCTCTTTATTTAATATCAAGACCGAAAAATAATAATGAGCAAAAAAGGGTAAAATTATATAAATTTCTTATTATTAATATTAATTTTTATAAAATTATCAACTTCGTAGCGCTTAATTTACAAATGATGTAATTCTATACTTCAAGTTGTTCTCTAATGATGTAAAAAAAATTCCAATATTTCTTTACTTTAAATCAAACGATTTAAAATAAAATTTTCTTGTTTTAATTTTAAAAGTAAAATTGGTCATTCCTTTAGATTAATGGCCGGCAATACTGTCAATATGGCAAAGTTGATTTCACCAATATCACGTAGTATGGAGAAAACATGTAGGAGAATTCAATGCGGTCGAGATCACAACCTTTACAGAATTTTGAAGACCATAAAAATACATTACATACATTACAGCCTATACAGTCCACTGCTGGACATAGGCCTCCACAAGTTTACGCCAAAAATAACGTGAACTCATGTGTTTTGCCCATAGTCACCACGCTGGGCAGGCGGGTTGGTGACCACAGTACTGGCTTTGTCGCACCGAAGACGCTGCTGCCCGTCTTCGGCCTGTGTATTTCAAAGCCAGCAGTTGGATGGTTATCCCGCCATCGGTCGGCTTCTTAAGTTCCAAGGTGGTTGCGGAACCTTGTTATCCCTTATTCGCCTCTTACGACACCCACGGGAAGAGAGGGGGTGGCTAAATTCTTTAGTGCCGTAGCCACACAGCCATAAAAATAGTATAATTTTTTTAGTTAACAGCATCAACATTTAACATATCACAACATATAATGTAATATACACACTCAAATGTTGTAATCTTTAAGTATTTTTGTTATAATATTTATCATCTTCAATAATTTGAACCAGTTTTCACAACCTTTCGAGAAAAGTCACGAATGATTGTAAGATGTCGGTGATAGCACACGAATCGGATTAGTGTTTCCTTTGAAGTATGAACTACTTATAGACCCTTGTGGGTCTATAGACAGACAAGACAAATATACTCATAGTTGAAATGTATCCGTTGAACAGAGCTAATAATAGCTTGACATTTGTGTTCAAAACTATTATGCTATTAGATTTCATATTATTAAATTAGCAAAATGTTTATTGTAATAATTCCATTGAGAGTAAAGAGGTTTAGATACTTATCTATTTTTTAACATTATCCATCACTATTTTCAAACGGAGTAAGCAATGAGTACTCAAACTGTATGAGCCCTAGTTTGATTACGACTTTCTTTTGTAATCATAATTATTATTCTTTTCTTTTTTTACAAAATTTGGTGTGAACTCACCTTTTTATATTCCGAACACACTGTAATTTAATTTATTTAAAATATTTATTTTTTCACCTTATTTTGACCTCAATATCGAAAAAGTACCCCCATTTTCAATCGAAAATTCTCACATCAAAATCGGTGGGTTTTTTGTTCGCTGAAATCTCAACTTTCTGATGGTGTAAAAATATACATTACTATGGTAAATGTTTTCAGAAAAAGGTCCTTACCAAACCTCGACCTCAGATCGCCCGTAATTTATTTTTCCTTTCGTGTTCGTTGTATTCTCTTTCTTTTACAATAGGTTTCATCCTACTATGATTTTGTTTGGTTTCAAAAGCTATCTGCACTGGTCTACCGTTACTTACATGATTTACAAAATAATTTACTTGAGTGTTTTAATATCTTATGCAAACATATGTATGTTTTTAATGAGAAAATACAGATTTTTAACTTTATACTAGTCACTGATTTCAAAATTAGTCGAAATACATGACCTAGAATAGTAGTGGTCAAAAATTGTTAAAATACTTAAATCCGTGTTCTATTACCTCTACTGATAAGGAAGAGAATGGAGGAAAGACTGCATAACGACAAGAACGACATTTTTAATTGCAAATCACAAAATGAACAAAAACTCCCAAATTAACTTCTGTGTGGTCTCTACAAACATTTATTTTTAACTGACGCGACAGACGTACTGTCTTGCAAATTGACAAACACGTGAATTGAATTACACAACAACAACACTTGTACTTTGTCTAAAAATTTTCAACTTCTTAATTTTTAATTACTGAAGAACTACTAGAAAATAGGTAAGCTGGAATCAAAGCTAAAACTGCTACCGTGACGGCCAATCCCTATGAACATAATGGGTTGTCTGGAAGAAATGGCTAATTAGCAATAAATCCGTCCATTGTACTTCACTGTCTGTAACTATAATTATGCTTTGTTTGTAATATATTTGTGGTGTACAATAATGTATAAATAAATTATTTAAAACAGTTCTAGAAATGATAACATTTAAATACTTTATTAATTGAAATGGAAAATGTTGTCGTTACGTGACTTCGTCGATGTTCGATGTGTTTTCGTTTCATCATTTGCTATTGACCCGTTAAATAAAAATGTAAGCTTTTGTTTTTTGTATAAGTGATAGCCTATGTAGGTTACGTGTGTGATGAATCAATTTTTAACCGATTTAAAAAAAGAAAGAGGTTCTCAATTCGACGGTTTTTTTTTTGTTTGCGTTATTTCTATACGTTTTTTTGATACGATTTTCAAAATTTTTATTGCTAGTGTTTGTCGTGTTGTCACATTTAAATATAAGTGACATCGGACGAGAACTTTTTGTGATAACCTCTGGGACTGTGAATTAATGCGTAAGCGTATGAATAATCCCACTAATTACTCTGTGTTGGTACATCGTGGGGTTTTAGTCAGTAAGAGTCTGACTTAAGAGAGTTCTCTCTACCCAGGGCGGAGGTATGCGTATGAATAATCCCGCTAATTACTCTGTGACGGTACATCGTGGGGTTTTAGTAAGAGTCTGACTCAAGAGAAAGAGTTCTCTATACCCCGGGCGGACCATATCCACGAGGATGATAAAAAAGGGTATCTCACTATCATAATCACTTGACATAATCGTAGCTCTAGTTAATATAATTGTATCAAACAAAGTATGTTACTGTTATATATAAATATTAATGGTCTTTAATCCGCTACACAGTTTCATTGTGGATGAAGGGGAGCTGTTATATGCAATATCATAATGGCGAAATAATGATAAAATTATTGCAAATTGCTTATATTGTTTTTTTTTTTTTTAATTATAATTATGGATAGTATCTATTATTAAAATTAAAAAAATGCCTAACCTTTTTTTTCTAGTATAATTAGTCAATGATGCATTAACTCGGGCGGGATGTTCGTTGGCCGAGTATAATTAAATTTAACCCCAAAAAGCGTTTTTGTTAATTTTATTATTAGCCCGGTACCGAGAAAAAATTTGCATTTCGAATTGTTAAATATATATAATTTTCGTTTATTTTCTACATAAGAGATAAAACTCGATTCAACCCATTTTTGTAACTTTTACCTGTAGTCAAAACACATGACCTGGAATAGCAGTGCTAATAATTGTTAAAGGAATGATCTCCGTATTTTACTACCTCTATTGATAACGAAGAGAATGGAGAAAAGACTGCATAACGACAAGAACGACGTTTTTAATTGGAAACCACAAATTAAACAAAAAAAAGCTCCCAAACTAACGTCTGTACGGCCTTTCAAACATTTATTATTAGCTGACGCGGCAGATGTTGTCTTGTCTCGCGAATTACAAACACATCATTCTTTTCCTAGATAAACCTATATAATAATATATTATATTATTTTTCTATA
Source organism: Melitaea cinxia (assembly GCF_905220565.1). Taxonomy (NCBI): domain Eukaryota; kingdom Metazoa; phylum Arthropoda; class Insecta; order Lepidoptera; family Nymphalidae; genus Melitaea; species Melitaea cinxia. The sequence goes on from NC_059416.1 coordinate 10,308,008, forward strand.
TGAAACTTTGCGGTTGAAATTATTCAATTTAGGGCTTACAAGGTTAATAAAAATCGGACTTAAAGAGATAATTGTGTGTTAATGAGACACGTGTACTCGTATATGTAGGGTATTAGGAATAAAGCAGTAACTTTGATAAATAATTTAAATTTATAAAGTGCTTCAATATTTGGTTCATAAACATTTCAATAGTATCCTGATTTCATTAAATTAAAAACAAAAAATGAACAAAAGTTCAAAGCGGACTTTCTACTTTGGTCTAATGGAAATTTTTTATTCCATTTGTTTTGTTTTCCTTTCAAAATAGCAATGTTCAATCAATTTCCTTTGTTTACTTTCCACGTGAATCGAGTAGGAGTTTAAGTCTGCATAGGTGCAAAGAGATAGGTATCTTTAATTTCACCTTCTTCGCAATATTAATGAAATACATTATCAGGATACCTATGTATTTCTAACGTGTTTTCAATGTGTCTCTGAAGTGTTTCTAAAGATTATGATGATACCTTTATGTTTGTATTTGTTTACCACTGTCGTAGTATTAGGCAAAAAAAAAAATTAATTTCATTAGCGAAAGCAAAGTCAGTTAAATTTTTTTTTCATTGTAACTAATCCGCTAATCGGGAGTGGAACATCATTGTGGATTAAGCTCCGATCCTATTCCTACATGGAAAAAGAGGTTTGTATCCAGTAGTGGGATGTTATAGCCTAGATTGATACGTGTTTCTAAATCGCTAGCCTGGATTAGAACAGTATTTTTTATATAAAAGTTCGGCAAAGAAGCAAATGGCTCACCTGATGGTTAGCGATTACCGTAGCGTATAGACGTTTGCAATACCAGAAAATATCGCAAGTGCGTTGCCGACCCTATCCCCAATTACCCCCAGGAGTTTGACAAATTAGGTTTAACTCTTTTTATCATAGAGAAACAATAAAGGCTAATGTTTATTTGTTACAACAAGGAAGTTAACAAGAAGACAGAGCCATCTGACGTTAAATGGCTAGCGTTTCCCATGGACATCTGCTACATAAAAGAAGTTTCAGGTGCGTAGCCGGCTAGTAAGGCCTATCTATGTCTAAAATTAGGACGTTAATAGGCAGTAAACATAACCCAATTAAAATCAAAATTTCTCAATCCTTTAAAAACACCTATTAAAAAACCCTTTTAACTGAGGTAGGGCACAGCAGGAATTTCCTGCTCAAAATATGGAGCAGCCCGACTGGGGTAGTACCTCGACGTTACAGAAGATCACGCTTGTAAGAATACTTATTATACTTAATCCTTACGACTGTAATAAATAATAAATAAATTACACACTAAAACATATTATACACACAGTCATCTGTTCCTAAAGTAAGTAACTTAATACTTGTGTTACAAGTGTATGTAGGTAACAGTGGCTAGATATAGCTATGTATTGTTTGCGTTATATATTATGGAGCAGCCCGACTGGGGTAGTACCTCGACGTTACAGAAGATCACAGCAAAATAATACTGTTTTCAAGCAGTATTGTGTTCCTGTTGGTGAGTAAGGTGACCAGAGCTCCTGGGGGGATTAGGGATTGGGTCGGCAACGCGCTTGCGATGCTTCTGGTGTTCCAGGCATCTATACGCTACGGTAATCGCTTACCATCAGGTGAGCCGTACCCTTGTTTGCCGACCTAGTGACATAAAAAAAACACTTTCAAAATTTTATAAAGTACTTTTTAATAAATTTTTTATAGGTAAAGTTACAAAACACTCCACAGTCACTTTTTTAAAGTCTTCAATACAATAACAATACAGTTATTTATTCTTCTAACAGTTATATGAAAAAAAAAATATGAAGAATTTTTTAGTTCGTTCCAGTACAAATACTTGTTTGAAACGAAATTCAATCTTGTGATTGTATGTAGCGAGTCGTAAGCCAACAATGGAGCTAGTATTAAGATGAAAGCTATCTTATTTTTCATCCTATTTTCGAAGCATCGTTCTGTCAGATAGTAAGAAGAACACTGCATATCCGGTTCAATTGCTCTGTAAGCTTATGTAAATTTATAATATATACTAAAGTAAATTATCTTGTAAAATTAGAAGTAGTTTTCGTATTTAATTTTAAAATTAAGAGGTTTTTATTTAAAGTTAAAATAAAAAGAAATAATTAGTATAAGTTTCAGCAATATGCATGATAATTTCCTACAGTGTGACTCCTTGAATAAAGTTTTAGCTTGTTGCTTCTCGGCGTTTACGTAAGCCGTAGTGTGATGTGTTATAGCCTAAGACCACACTTATAACTGTTCATTACCCATTGAGATTAGTGCATCGATACAAACATTAAAAAAATTGGATGGCCATCATTCATCTTAACAATTCTTTAGGCCATAACCACAAGTAAAGGACAAACTAAACGTGTTGAAATGAAATGTATTAATGTAGGCGTGTCCTAGAGTAAATATCTTGCTTAAATGGAGATTGTAGCAGAGCTAGGGGGTAGGTACCTAAATCTTACAAAATATCACATATATATGTACTGAGCAGTCCTTTTCCGGCTCCCCACCGTGCCTCGGAGAGCACGTTAAATCGTCATTCGAGGTTGCTATCATGTACACCTGATAGCGATTGTTATTCAAAGTAGGGAATATATCTGCCAAACCGCATTGGAGCAGCGTGGTGGGTTAACCTCTGATCCGTCTCCTACACGGGGAAAGAGGCGTTTGCCCAGCAGTGGGATATTACAGGCTGAAGCTATGTAGGCACTTGAGTATTTTTGTTTCTCCTAAAAATGCTCGGTATTAAGATCGGTAACGCGTTTACGATGTCTATAATATACGGTGCCCACTTACTGTCTTATTGTCTTAGAAAAAGCAGTGTGGGACGTCCTCCGGCCGTTGGACCGACGATCTACGTAAGATTGCCGGTGTAAGCTGGATGAGGATTGCGGAAACCGGGATGTCTGGCGCGAATTCGGGGAGTCCTATGGCCAGCAGTTGATTACAATAGGCTGAACTGTCTGCCTGACTGACTTACTATTAAGCAGACCGTACGTTTGTTTACAATATGTATGATAAAAATAGTGTTGTATATATTCTGTGAAATTTTCCAGGGTCAATTTATTTGGTTCAAAGATTCCTATAGCTGACGCTGATGTAGGGATATCAGAGTATTAGTGAAGTCCCTTGCGTACCCGTTGGGATTATAACTTCTAATTGCACCTTTCGAATTTAATATAAGTACATAAAATATGTATCGAGGGGAAGTTTATCACGTGGGCGTTGAAAGGCAACAGGAGGCTGATTTAAAACGTTGAATATTTAAAAATACAGTAGAAGAGTTTCTTTAATTATTTTTTTATATAAAATTCAAACTTTTATAATCAGAAATTAGCAATGAAATATACTTAGTTAGTTACAACAGGAGGCTGATTTAAAACGTTGAATATTTAAAAACACAGTAGAAGAGTTTCTTTAATTATTTTTTTATATAAAATTCAAACTTTTATAATCAGAAATTAGCAATGAAATATACTTAGTTAGTTACAACAGGAGGCTGATTTAAAACGTTGAATATTTAAAAATACAGTAGAAGAGTTTCTTTAATTATTTTTTTATATAAAATTCAAACTTTTATAATCAGAAATTAGCAATGAAATATACTTAGTTAGTTACAACAGGAGGCTGATTTAAAACGTTGAATATTTAAAAACACAGTAGAAGAGTTTCTTTAATTATTTTTTTTTATATAAAATCCAAACTTTTATAATCAGAAATTAGCAATGAAATATACTTAGTAGATCTGGTGATTAACGACGTTGAAGCCATCACACCAATTAAATTCACTGCATTAGTATGATTCGAGTTTTATTATAACGATATAATTTCTTTGTTTCAAAGGGGTTGTTTCAAATTTATATGGAGCCTGGGCTAGGTATTTGTACAGTATTTTAAAATGTTCAGGTTCATGAAATAGTAATTATTTCTTCATTATTTCTCATTAAAAGGCCTTTTTTACGAGGTAGTTTTTATTTTAAGAATTAAAATCGCAACCACTTGGCATCCTTTTGACAATGACATGTACACAAATGTCATGATGACATTTTACATAATTATAAATAACTAAAACAATTGGTACCTACGCATCCAACAACAAGTCGATTCTGAGGAGACCTGTGTCTAGTAATGGGTTGTGAAAAGGGGCTGAGACGGATATTTCAATGTCTTATTTATTTAAATAGTGACATTTCATCTAACATAGATAACAAAAATACATAGATAGATGGCGTGGATGCACTTCGAGAGTTACCATTCTACGTATGTACCCAATTATCAATTTTATAAACTACCTCTAAATCACTGTAAAACTACTTAAATGCATATTTTATTTTAATTTCTATGATTTTATACTATTTTTTCGAATACTGTACAAAGACCTGGCCCAAAATGAAACAACCCCTTTCTGGAATAAATGGCTAATTAGCGATAAGTCTGATCACTGTACTACACAGTTACTGTAACTGTTACTATCTTTACGTAATTGACAATGTATTTTAGGTGTACCTACAATTTTTCAATAAAAATCGTTCACAATGTGTGCAATTCAAATCAATATTTGTACAAATAAATAAAATTGGAGTGTCTGTGTTTAATATTAAAATAACAGCTTTTTACTATGTATACACGGTACATATACCAAACTAATATTTTTTACAATTTTTATCTATCTATCTGTCTGTTTGTCTGTCTGTTTGTTCCGGCTAATCTTTAAAATGGCTGGACCGATTTTGACGGGACTTTTACTGGCAGATAGGTGATGTAATAAGGTAGGTTAGGTAATAGAAGTAATTTAGGCTACTTTTATTTTAGAAATCTCTTTATTTTATAACTCTGCGAACTGAACAATAACTTTGTTGTTAGATTCCACGCTGACGAAGTCGCGAGCACAAGCTAGTCAAAAGTGTTTTTATTCAAGTAGACTTCAAAAGCACCTAATATTCATGTTACAAATAAAAATTATAATAATTTTTAAAAATGAAGCTACCACCGGTTTGGAATGTAGATTCTGCAGAGAAGAACCGGCAAGAAAATAGAACCGGTACTTTAAAAAAAAGGTAGTTAAATAATATACAACGACTAGCTTCTGTCCGCGACTTCGTACACGTGGACTCCGCTCCTATTGGTCTTAGCGTGATGACGTATAGCCTATAGTCTTGCGATAAATGGACTATCTAACTCTGAAAGAATTTTTCAAATCGGGCATGTGTAGTTCCTGAGATTAACGCGTTCAAGCAAACAAACAAACAAACAGACAAACAAACTCTTCAGCTTTATAATATTAGTATAGATATTAAAAAGGAATATTTCAAGATATACGAGAGAAAGAAAACTTTCTATAATAAAAAAACTTTAATACTCTCAGAACTAATGAACATGAAATAAAGCGAACAACAGACCTATAAAACAAATGCAGGCTTTGTAATGAAATGGTTCAAATTATTATATACTGTTTGTTTCACATAGAAAGGGAGAGACCTGTGCTCAGCAGTGGAATGTTACGAATTCGGTATTTTCGAATAAACCCGATAATTTGTACGTAGGAAATGAACGTAATCAGAATACCCGGTTAAAATTCAATATGGATGCAATCATCACTTCTCAAAATTGATGTTTGACCGAATCGACTATATGTTTTCGAATATTCCACGTTGCCGTAATTATCGACCAGTGGGTTGGTGCAGCTTGTATTAATTCTCATTTCAGCTCCGGGAGTTTGATTCACGATCTGAGTGTAAGTTACAAAATTAATACAAATATTGTTGTTAAATAATGATAAATCTTTTGAAAATAACCTTTCTCCATAAACGTTTCGATAGATATAAATGTGATATAAATGTCGCGCATAAAATCCAGGGCTACTAAGCTCACACATATTTGTCATTTATACGATCTTGTACTAAGTAACATACTTTGGCTATTAAGGACTTAATTTATTAATAGTTAAATTGTTTGCGGTATTTTATTACACTTTAAATACCTTTGCCTAGAAAATGAAATATTTATTTTGTTAAGTTAGAAACGTAAGTTTTATTTAAATATTTGTTATTCCTTTTGAGATAATTCTATCTTTGTGAACTTCTATATGATATTCGAGATTCTAGGTGATTTCCATTCTACGAAGCGTTGTCAAAATCATCTGTACCATCAAAAACCATTGTACCCTATGAATTTATTTATTTATCTTGTTTTGAAAGACATACATTAAAACTCTAATACAATTCTTATAAACAATGACTAATAGATTCTTTACGTAAAACATTCATTAATATATTACTATAAATATTTAGTTTAAGCTAATTTTACATTACAAAGTTAGAATAACTTAAACACTCATTTAAACAAAGTTAATTTACACAAAACATATAATTTGACACTTCGAATTAAAGAGAAACAAAATCTATAAGCAATATAAATGTAAGCATAGTTAAAGATAATTGTTTGAGTTTACACTTGAGTTCTTACAAATTGACACGGAGAAAACAAACACCAGTTGACAAGTAAACATGAGACGGAATAATTAATTTTATCTGGAAACCATTATGTGGATTTATAACATAAATTGAACTAGTGACGCTACTTAATATATTCGATAATTTGTATCGATAGCATTGTTTCACGAGACTATCGAGTCTTATGGAATGATCTTTTGCAACAAACGATTATTTATCGATATTCCAGCGATTACCAACCTGTGGTATATGTACCTCTGTAGGTACGCGGAGTCCCATTAGCGTACATGAAAATTATACTGGTAATGGCTATAATACAACCTTTTAACTAATAACTTACTAAGGATAACTATGATGGTAATGTCAGAGAGGCGTACGCATAATGAAAAATTTATTAGAGATTACTGGAACGGAAAAAGGTTGAGAAGAACTGCATTATATGGTACCAAAATTAATCGATAGTGATGTTAAATTTGACGTTTATATTAATTGTAAAACAATCATTACAAAAGTTAATCATTGGCTGATGACTCAAAGCAAGTTATGACAAAAACTATACAATTCAGTTATTATACAAATAACGATAGAAACGATTGTATTGACAGCACAAAAATGGGAAACAAAACTGTCTATAACTTTAATCGTTTGCATTGAAAGCTATCTGAGCCACTTTTCCCCATTCAACGTTAAATGTCCCGACGATTATCCGTGATCGTAGTGTGATTACAAAAAGATAATTGTGGTGTATATATGTAACAGACACGTTACTGTATCATGTATACAAACTTTATCTAACTAACTATTGTACTAAAATATATTTGTTCGACTTTAAATTTTAATGTTCGATAGTTTAGTGAACAACAACCAAAGGCATTGAATTGAATTAAGCTTGACCAGGCTATGTATAGACATAGTCAATGTACTCTATGGTATAAACATACCTGCCCTGTAAATACAAGTATATACAAGTACAAATATTAAGATCGGTGGCATGTGGTGGTTTCGGCATACACGATTGGCTGTCTCGTGTTTGTCTTGATCATTTCATGGTCTTACTGTTGCGTTTTTATTTGTATATGACTTTAAATTTTTAAAAGAGTACCGAGATTTTTTTCTCTCGGCTTTTTCGGCCTACACTAAAGATACTATGTTAGTTATTGTAATATTTAATAAAGCCGAGGATAAAATAGGAAGGTAATGTCTACCGAGACATTAGAAATTTTGAGTAACTTAATATTTTGATTATTTTGACTAAGTTAAGGTTGCTTATAACATTGGGTACATTACCCGAGTTTGTATTGTTCCTAATGTTAAGATGTAAATTTTTATTTATTGCTCGATATTTTGCTACCTTAACTTTCTTTTATTATTATATAGCTTTTTTGGTGTAAATTATATTATTTTGCCTTTCGTTAAGTGTGTGTATCACCTTATGACGAAATAAATGTGCTCATTTCATTTCAAACCTGTGATTACATAAAAATAACTAATGGATATTAATCGAATACAACTTGTTCTAAATTAAAATATTTTAATTTATTAGTAAGAAAAAAGAGCCGTTTTTTAATATAAGAACCGCTTATAAATAAACACGAAATTGTCTTACGTATAAAGATTGTCTTCGATTTCGCCGCTTCGGTTATATTGTTGGTTTTCACCCCTGACCGCGAGGTGCAATTTTATTAGAAGCCTTAAGGGCGAGCATTCATTCTGAGCGCTATTAAAAGGCTACAATGTTTTTATGGCTGTATTTCCATAATTAATGTATTTTTTTCTGAAACTAAGCTCTCTAATCTTCATAAATTAATTGTAAAAACACAATTGTCATTTATATCGACATCCTGATTAAATAGGTCAATAATCGATATCTACAGTTTGCATAGTTCCACATCCCTATGTAAGTGTTACGAGCATTTTCTCGATTACCTGTCTACCATGATCGAATGTTCTGGATGAAGAATATTCATTCAATAATTGGCAACTGGAAAATTAATTACCTTGATACGTAATAATATCCGGTGTTTTCGTAAAAATAAAATAATAACACAGATATTTATATATTTATTTTCACTTTATACACAACACTCGGACATCTTTTCCTGAAGTAGGCAACTTAATAATAAATAATTAATAAATAAAAAATAAAAAAACGCTTCACACTCAACAGAGCCCCCAGTAGGATTTTCTTCTGTGTCGGGGGTCCGGAAACACTCACAATTAACAAGCACAAACGCCCAGACCACGACAAACATCTATAATATGGCCAATACAAATGTCTGTCGTGAGCGGAGATCGAACCCGCGACTGCCAGCGCAACAGCCAGTGCCGAGACCGCTGCGTTAACGCGTCGTTAAGGTGTGTGTATACGTATGAACATAATACGTAGTTGTATAAATATAACACCAAGTGCAACTGGCGTGCCATGGCGGTCTATTAAAAAAAAAAAAAAAACCCGGCAGTATTTTTATCTACGTATCGATCACCGACTCTATATTCAAATCGTTTACATTATATACTTGCGACTTCTGTTTGTCCATATTTTTTTACATGATAAGTAATCAACAACATTATTATCTACACTAAAAACCTTGACAACAACATTTAAGACTGACGAAGGGACTGGTCCACAAACTTAAAGTCGCTCAACGAGCAATGGAACGGGCTATGCTTGGGGTTTCTCTCAAAGATAGGATTAAAAATGAGACTATCCGCGAGAGAACGAAAGTAACCGACCATAGCCCACAGAATTAGCAAGTTGAAGTGGCAGTGGGCTGGTCATCTATGTCGCAGGACCGATGGCCGTTGGAGTAGACGGGTCCTCGAGTGGAGACTGCGTCTTGGCAAACGCAGTGTGGGACGTCCTCCGCATAACATTCTACTGGATGTACCGATTTTTAAAATTCTTTTTTGTTGGAAAGGAGATATTCCTAGTTTAGTTTCATGATAAGGAAACTAGGATCTGATGATGGGATCCCAGAGAAATCGAGGGAAACTCTTGAAAATCCAAAATAACTTTTTACTGGGTGTACCGATTTTAATAATTTTTAATTTAATCGAAAGCTGATGTTTAATCATGTGGTCACATATAAATTTTATTGAGATCTGATAACTACTTTTTGAGTAATCTTTGATAACGCGTAGTTACTTGACTATTTTTTCGTCGATCTACGTTGTATTACTCGTCGGTGTAATTGAAGTCGTTTTTTTTTTCGTTTGCGAACAAACACAATTATTATTTGTATAACGAGTACGATATGTAAAAATTTGTGAAAATTTTATTAATGGGCAAAAACCACGCTCCAATTCCACCCGGAATGAATATAAATATTGATTACGTACTGTTTCAAGAGCTTTGTTTTTCTGAATAAGAAATGTTTTGATATTGTTCTTAAATTAAAAACAAAGAAATATACATTATTTTTCATCTACAATGTTTCTCACAATGATGACTATAAATTTATTTATTTTTCCTTGAAGGTAGAACGAAAAATATTATTTTAATCTTTACTTAGAAATTAATACGAGATGTTCTTGAAACTTCCATCATGTAAGAGGTGTGATGTGGGATTAAATGTCATTAATATTGTACGCTTAGCATGGTTAGTAGTAAGAAGCAAATCCTTAAATACGAGTGTTACGTTATCATTGGTACACATTCTTTCTTATTCTGTTTATATCCTTTGTTTAAAAAATGTCTGGAAGAGATCACATTTATAACTTTGAGACCACATTTTAATTTATAGGTATACATTATAATTATTTATTATTATTTTTTAGTAGATTTAATTAGTTCATTAGTCAAAAATTGAATAAAGTTTGTAGAACTATCTCGATTTGTTTCGTCGTGACCGATATATGCATTAAAAAACTCCCGTACGTAGCCATATATAAATATCCTATTTTTTTTAAATCTGAATACTAATTTTTAAACTTACCAGCACAGACTTTTGTTGCCAAAGTCTCAAAAATATTTAATTTATGAGTTTATTTTTTAAAATAACGAAAATAAAAACAATCAGAAACTAAAATTACAATCCAGAGTTGATAGAATTATAAAGTGCACTGAGAACGCATTTCAGGCACTTTTGTTCACTTAATATTAAATTCAAGGTAGCTTCTTCGTTAATTAGCAGGAAGGCGTTAATTAGTTACTTGAACAGGTAATTAAGTTGGACGGCTGGAAAAATAACGTCCATTTGTAACGTATTCTATCTAAATAAACAACTTAAATTGGTTGTGAAGTAAATATACCAATTTTGGACAAAAACTTCCATTGACAATACAATACACATAATCTTTATTGTATACTCATCATCATCATCATCATTATAGCCTATACAGTCCACCGCTGGGCATAGGCTTCCACAAGTTTACGCCAAAAATAACGTGAACTCATGTGTTTTGCCCATAGTCACCAAGCTGGGCAGGCGGGTTGGTGAGCGCAGGGCTGGCTTTGTCGTACCGAAGACGCTGCTGCCCGTCATCGGCCTGTGTATTTCAAAGCCAGCAGTTGGATGGTTATCCCGCCACCGGTCGCCTTTTTAAGTTCAAAGGTGGTAGCAGAACTGTGTTAGCCCTTAGTCGCCTCTTACGACACCCACGGGAAGAGGGGCACCAAGGGTGGCTATATTCTTTAGTACCGTAGCCACACAGTACATTATTATTATTATTATTTTTAGTATTGTATACTAAAAATAATCAAAAACAGAATAACACACGCGTTGGCGCAATGGTCACAGCATTGGTTTGTGGCTGTTGCGTTGGCAGTTGCGGGCTTGATCCCCGCACATAACAAACATTTGTAGTGTCCATACAAATGTTTGCCGTGGTCTGGGTGTTTATGCAGTCCTTGTGGATATTCCCACCGTGCCTCAGAGAGCACCTTAAGCCATCGGCCCCGGTTGTTATCATGTACACCTGATTGCGATCGCTATTCATAGCAGGGAATATATCCACCAACCCGCATTGGAGCAGTGTGGTGGATAAAGCTCTGATTCTTCCCTACATAGGGAAAGAGGACTATGCCCTGCAGTGGGATATTACAAGCTGAAGCGAATATAATTCTAAGTGGTTAAATTTCAAAAGTGCTGCTTCAATAAACGATTTTTTAAATTTGAACCAGCAACGCCAGTAATTGGTGCTTTTAACTAAACAAACTCTTTAGCTGTAAATATTAGTATTAATTAATTTGCGTAATAGCTTTTGAAACAAACAACTCAAGGCACGGATGATATTTTATCTTTAATCCCTCAGAGAATCATTACCGATAGTAAATACAAATTAAGTTAAAAATATCCTTAAAATGAAACTCTATATACATTTTACGGGTAAGAAAAATAGAAGCGTTTTGTTTTCGAAACGGCTGAGGGTCTCTCGAGTGATTTTATTCCGCGGAAATTGCGTTCGTCTGAAATAAATCATGGGATCGTTGAAAAAAGTTGAACTTAATGGCTGGCTACGTGACATAATCAGATACTGTTGATTATTTTTTGATGTTATTTATCGACGCAAGTTTGCATTCAGAATTTATATTTAACTAGCTGAGCTCGCGCCTTCGTCTGGATTAAATCACTAGGAACAGACCATTATGTGTGGATGTTATAAGATATTTATTTATTTTATTTATATCGGCAGGAAATCAGAACAACTAAAGATGGTCTTATCGATGTGGGAAATACCTAGTGTATCTTCTTCTTCTTTGTACCACTTCGGTGGCAAATAAGCATATGTACGGTATATACGGGTGATGGTAAGCGGTTACCGTATCCTATAAACATTCGCAATAACAGAACCATTGTGCCTTGTTAATTTTTTTTGCCGATTTATTTAATGCATTGTTTAAGAACTATTTTTTTTTCTTTTTAAATATAATGATCATAATAACTTAATATAACTATTTGTAGCTATACAAAATCTCTTGCTTGTGTATTACGTATAAAAGACAAATAAACAATTAACGAATATAACAGATATGTATATATTTTCAAGCATTTGTACCAATGAATTATACTGTAATAGTCTCTATATTACCTTACACGATGAATAATATTTTCATTACAAAAAAAAAAACGAGCGTACCAAACGACTGAAGTAAAACTTACGAAACGTAACTCGCTTTCTCTTTCTATTCACTAACTACTATCTCTCTCTTAACTTCCGTTCGCCTCGCCCGATCACACTTTCCGTAACGCTTTCGTCACGCAGTTACCAGCTTACACCCCAACTCAAGCGTGCGTAGAGAAGTTTTATTTCAATAATTTTAAATAAACCATCTCTAAGAACTTCCTATATTTCCGTGGAAGTACTGACGGGTTTACGGTAGAAAGATTCTGACCCTTAGTCATTTAACCTCACTAATCTAAGAAGCTCCACTCAATCTATTAGAAAGACGCTTACGCTTCAATGATAATAGTATATTAGTCTGTGAGTAATCCTGGGAATAAACCACTTGTTACTGAGAGGTCCTTTGTACTTCCGTTCTTAGCTTTGTGTTGATGACATAATTATACTTAATTCTTCAATTTAATACTATAATAAATATAGTAAGAGCTTGTAAGAATATTTATTATACTTAATCCCTTACGACTGCTATAAATCGGCTTGTCCGGATAAGCTCTTGTGAGTTTTCGTGGCAGGCGTATGTATAAGTTTTAACTATGTGTTTTTTGTGTTTTGAACAAATAAAAAAAAATAATAATAATAAATAAATTGCACACTAAAACATATACACACAGTCATCTGTTCCTAAAGTAAGTAACTTAATACTTATGTTATAATGTATGTAGGTAACAGTAGCTAGATATAGCTATGTATTGTTTTCGTTAAATATACATATAAAAACGGCGTAAGGCGCTTTGGACCAGTTAGGGTTTAATTTTTTTTTTTTTTTTTGTTTTATAGAGTTTCTCTGTTCAAGTTTTTTTTTATACTTACGTTATGCGGTTGATTATTCTCAATTAAATAGCTTCAGCCTGTAATATCCCATTACTGGGCATAGGCCTCTTTCCCCATGTAGGAGAAGGATCAGAGCTAATCCACCACGCTGCTCCAATGTGGATTGGCGGATATATTCCCTACTATGAGTAACGATCGCTATCAGGTGTACATGATAACAACCGGGACCGACGGCTTAACGTGCTCTTCGAGGCACGGTGGGGAGACCCACAAGGACTGCACAAACACCCAGACCACGTCAAACACCTGTATGGCCAATACAAATGTTTGTCATGTGCGGGGATCGAACCCGGAACCGCCAGCGCAACATGTATCTCAATTAAATAATCTACTATTTTTACGTTATTCAAAATTACACGAAGGTGGTACGCTCGACCGCACCGAACAATCTCTTTCGTGTCGCCTCCATTCTATGGGACCTTGGCGACATCATCCGTGGTATTTTACACAATTGAAAACCATCAAACCGAATGAATGAGTTAATGAATGACAGTTGGCAAGACAGGACGTCTGTTGGGTTAGTTAATATTAAAAAAAAAATAGAAAAAATAATAATTTATATATGATTTTTAGTAGAATACAACTTGCCAGTTTATTTTTATCAAAATTTAATTGTAATGACCTCTATCTTGCTAGAAGAACGGGTGGAACGGGTGGTCTTGGCTGAGAAGAACGGGTGGGTCGAGATTTGGTCGAGATTGAATTTGGCTAAGAAACGATAATATTATTTTGCATAGGATTAGTTTGTAGAGCTTAAATTTGAAACAAGATGTTACCCTGACTTTGCTCAATTGAATATATAAACTAATCTTAGTTTCGGCTTAAGTATTAGTAGTCAATAACCAAAATAATGTACTGTGTGGCTACGGGTGCTGTGTGGCTACGGTACTAAAGAATATAGCCACCCCCTCTCTTCTCGTGGGTGTCGTAAGAGGCGACCAAGGGATAACACAGTTCCGCTACCACCTTGGAACTTAAAAAGCCGACCGATGGCGGGATAACCATCCAACTTTGGAATACACAGGCCGAACAAGCTTTGAAATACACAGGCCGAAGACGGGCAGCAGCGTCTTCGGTGCGACAAAGCCAGCCCTGCGGTCACCAACCCGCCTGCCCAGCGTGGTGACTATGGGCAAAACACATGAGTTCATTCGTTATTTTTGGCGTAAACTTGTGCTTGAACCAAAATAAATTGCTTTTTTTAAGGATTTAGAAGGCATTTGTATACCTACACAAACGCACAGCTCACCTGATGACTGATGATTATAGACGTCTGTAACACCAGAAACATGGCAAGCGCGTTGCTGATCCTACCCCTAATCCCACCCAGAAGATCTGGTCACCTTACTTACCATAGGAACGCAATATTGTTTGAAAGCAGTATTATTTAGCTGTGATATTCTATAAGGTAAAGGTACTTCAACAGTCGGGTTGTTCCAGATTTAAAGCCAGATAGTTCATGCTGTGCCCTGCCCTAGTAAAATGTTATGTAAAGTGATACATACACGTGTTATTGCCAATTTTTATATGTATCGAAGATTGGGACTACAAAATATAATATTAATAATATTGATGAATATTTTGCGAGGTTAAAATTTTCGAAGGGATCCCTTTTTATGTATTTAGGTGGACTTGAAATTTAATAAACTGTTTTGCGTGGATGAATTATTGATGTTTAAAGGGTTACGAGATTAGAATAAATATATTTATTTATATATTAACTAGCTGACCCCGCAATCGTTGTTTTGCCATATATGTTATAAACCCCCTTAACCCCACCGCCCTTATAACTTAGGGGTATGAAAAATAGATGTTGGCCGATTCTCAGACCTACCCGATATGCACACAAAATTTCATAAAAATCGGTCAACCCGTTTCGGAGGAGTATTGTAACTAACATTTTGACATGAAAATTTTATGTATAAGAATATAATGAAGCTAGAGATTTTATTACTTCCAAAGTGGTTAATCTGTATCTGATTTTTTTTTTTGCTTTATAGCATATTAATTAATAACTATAACTATACTAAGACCACAACAACAATCTATATTTTGATACATTATGTATGAGTTCAATATGACAATAGAGGTAAGTCCCGTATCATTAAAAGCGTATCTAACACAAAAAAAAACAATAATTTTGGATTTTTTACAAAATTGTATACCTACAGCCACAATTATTAAATTAAGGCATTAAGCTAGATTTGAATACAGTGTCGTTTTGCTTTACAATAATTCTAATCATATACGTATATTGATACGCTAAAGTTTAAGATGTTTGCCTCCTCTTTTAGAAAAAGCCTCACTACTACATAAGTTATATATAATTTCATAGATGATTGCTTGCTCTACCGGCGACAACAACTATAAATTTGTTATTGATTTTTTTGTAAATTAATTAATTATTAAAATCGAACAAAAAACGTTGTTGACGTTGTGTCAACACGATTGACGGTCGGTAAATTTTTTGTTCAATTTCAAATCAACTCACATATAATTCTTTTTTTTTTCTGTTTTTGTAAAGTGATAATTATTATACTTATCTAGTGTGAATTATTCGCTTGGGTATAGTTAATTCACTGTAAAAAGCGTATTGTTATCGGCTGACTAATTCCCATTGAGGCAACATTATTATTGCAAATGTTGCGTGAAGAATCCCATCGATCCAAGAAGATTCAAGATGCGGAAACGAATTTAATGGTTATTATTGATCTTATCTCTTAGAAATATAGACATATTATAGCATTTCTTAGTCTCTTATATTGTGTGGATATCGTATTATAGTGTAATTAATGTATTTTGTTTTAGTTTATTAGGTTTTAAATCAGCGATCGTGATTCTTCCGAAGAATTTATCCAATTTTACTGGTAAAATCATAACAATAATTTTTTTGTTTATTGAAGTTTACTTCTTTACGCACGCTTAACTTGGGGAGTAAGCTGGTGAATGCGTGACGAGAGCGTTACGAAAAGTGTGTTCGGGTGAGGCGAACGGAGCAACAGAGAGATGCTAGCACACATTTTCTTTCTCTCTTTCTCTCATAGCCAGATACGTTTCGTATATCTAAGAGACAGAGGCCTATTGCGCAGATTTTTTTTCAGTCGTGTGGTCTAAAACACATTCGTTTTTTTATTATTATTATACTTTTTTTTTTAATTTATAAACGGTTAAATTCTTTTTCATTGTCAACTAACTTCCTTTTTTAAAAATATGCAAACAAGACAAACGAAAATTTAAAATAAGAATGGCCTCTCTTTGATTTTTGATTAGTGGAGTATAGTACCTAGTGTTTCAAGTCCATATATATTCTTTAAGCACTTAAAAGACACGTACAAAAATATTAGTACAATGGCAGTTGACCAGGGCAAACTTATCTCAAAAAGAGATCACTACCAGTTTACCCATTCAATACAAGAGTGGTTACGTAGATAATTTCTACCGCTTGACCACAGGACTTATTACTTGCATGTTTATTTCCTAACTCCGTAAAATATATGATATTTCAGCGCTTTGTATTAATATTATATAGGTTATACATATGTATAAGGTATTAATAACATTGTTTAATAATTCATTAGCTTTAATGGATATCACTATTGCCGTAGTAGCACGGATGATTTCGTCAATGTTGCCAATGTCACGAAATTGTGAGGAGAGGTGAATTGACATACTTATTTCCTTCTCCTAGGGAAAACATCAAACCGCCACTTACGGTAATTGGCACATGACATTTGGATATTACTTGACATTTTTTTTTTGTCTTTGGATTGTATAACATAAACAAAATCTGTTTTTGCTTTTCTTTTATCGTTTATATATTCCACTAGCTGACCCCGCAAATTACCCCCTTAATCCCCCCCCCCTTATAACTTGTGCGTATAAAAAATAGGTGTTGGCCGATTTTCATACGTACCCGATATGCACACAAAATTTCATAAAAATCGGTCCAGCCCTTTCGGAGGAGTATTATAACTAACATTGTGACACAATTGTATATATAAGAAGATTATAAATAGGAAATTTACCGTTGATAATTGGCGAATTATTGAATTTAGAATTAGTCGATGTCCTTTCAGAAGTTATTGTATTCGAATGATTCTGAATAAGAGATCAATTTGATGTTATTTAAAGTATAAAAATATAAAACTTTACATTCACCCATAAATAAAAAAAATTCTATTGTTTATATATTTGTATACTACTAATAATCAGGTTAAAAAAAAATAGTACCTGGGTGACCGAGTTCAGCTCGGTATTTTTAGTAAATCGTGTTTCTTGGAAATCATTCTTTTTAAAATATGAATAATATTTTTTTACCGACAGTGATAAAAAATGTAAATAAATATAAAAAATCAAATATAATAAAAAAATAACTAAAAAATAATAATGATAAAATATGAATAATATTTTTCAATTTTGCATACATCATTAAATAAAAATAACGAGTGCAATTGAAAAAAAAAGATATAAGAAAAAGAAAATAATAATCGACCGAGGACTTGAACGACGGTCTTTTCGATCGCGACCGGTCGATTTCCCACCTAAGCTATTACAACTTTACTGACAATTGCGAAATTTACTTTCGTATTCTAACGATATTTTTTCTTTGTCTAAAAGCTGGGATAAAACGACATTTCCTAAAAATAAATCCTAGCTAGATTTATTTATCTCCCCCGAAATTCCCTGCATACTAAATTTCATGAAAACCGTTGGAGCTGTTTTCGAGATTCAGATTATATATATACATATATATCTAATATATAAAATTCTCGTGTAGCGGTGTTTGTAGTTAAACTCCTCCGAAACGACTTGACCGATTTTCATGAAATTTTGTGTGTATATTGGGTAGGTCTGAGAATCGAACAATATCTATTTTTCATCCCCCTAAATTTTAAGGGTAGTCTACCCAAAAAATATTTTTATTTTTAGATAAATTATTTTTTTTATTGTGATTTGGCGTTGGAAAATACACACAATCCTAAATTTTCACCCTTCTACCACCAACCCCTATTTTTAAATAGCGTTTAGCGGCAAGACAACGTTTGCCGACTCAGCTAGTATATATATATACAAGAATTGCTCGTTTAAAAGTATAAGATACACTATTTAAAAGAAAATTTAATTGATGTGAATTTTACTATGAAACCACTATGGATGCATCAGCCTGTATTATTCTACTGCTAGACTTAAGCTTTTTCCTCCACGAAGGAGAAGGATTGGAGCTTCATCCACCACGCTGCTCCACTGTGGGTAGGCGGATATGTTCCCTACTATGAGTAACGATCGCTATCAGGTATTTATGATAAAAAACGGGACCGATGACTTAACGTGTTCTCAGAGGCACGGTAGGGTGACCCACAAGAACAGACATTCAAGCCGGAAAGAAATATTTGTACAAATACAATTATCCATCCCGAGCGGGATTCGAACCCGCGAACCGTCGATAGTTTAAGCGTCTACTCGTACCACTATACGTTGTAAAAAGCTCTATAACAATATTCATTAATAACTAAACGCCTCATACTCAAAGCTCGCATCCGTACCAAGTATGTAGATTAATACTGTATAACATTTATTTAGACCTCAATGATCTGTATAGAACGTACAATGTTGTGCTCTGTCTAGTTTTGTCGTGGAATGTGGAAGTAAAAATTGTACCGGCAAAGTAGCTACATTTTGCACTAGCTACGTATAAAAAGGCAATATACTTGCCTTTAGTACAGAGACTATGTTAGCGACGCATGGACAAGGAGGGAAGTGGCGTAAAACGGATTTTTTTTTGGTATCAAGTGTTTTATATTTTTAAGGGAATATCACTCACACATGTCCTAATATTGTTACTACTACAACTATGAGCTACTGTAACTAGTAAATTTTATTAAAGTTAATAATGTAGCATAAATCTATGTTTTTCCTTTAGAACTTTCTAAATACTTAAAATAAATTAAGATGGAATGGCATTCCTTGCAGCTATCAAATAATCTGAATTCCCATTTTTTTTCTTGGGATTAAAACCAAATTTAATTATTATTAAAATATTTAAGCTAGATGTACATAATAAAAGAGGATTTTCAGCCATAGCATGTGTGCTACGCTTGCTACGAGACTGTCTACAATCTCTACGTGATTTATAATTCTTGCTATGAAACGATAAGTTAAGAATTTTTGAGTAAAATGTACGAGCTTTGAATATATTTGTAACATTTTAAATATATTTTTAATAGTATTTATCTGTTTTTATGGTTCTTAGTTTTTATTTGTGTTTATTTTTCTTAGTATTATTGTTTTCCTTTATGATTAGAACTATCATCGCTTGTGATGCTTCTGGTGTTGCAGGTGTCTATAGGCTGCGGTAATTCGCTTACCACCAGGTGGCCGTACGCTTGTTTGCCGATCTAGTTGTATAAAAAAAACAACAAATGTCAACCTTGATTAAAGTTTTACTTCAATCCATGCGAAGCATTAACTCACAACCCCTATAGCTGCGTGTTTTCACGATGCCGCCATATTGCGAGCACACAGTTGACACCTAACAGCACCCAAATATGCTTCCCACTTATAAAATTCGCCCCTAACGCCCGCGGCATTCTTTACGTTAGTGGAACAACAATTTCAGCGGTCGTGGTCGATGGCGTTGTGGGCCTTTAGTGGAACGCGCCCTTTATCTTACGAATTTTCGATCACGGTCACATGTGAGTTTAACATTTTTTACGCATCACTTAAAAGTGCACAACGCCGCTAAAGAAGTTGTAGCGACATGTACCACGCGGCAACTAGAGAAAACTGACGTATCCTACATCGCGCTATCAAAATTATCAGAGTGACTGAGTATATATACAAGAACCCGACAACAACCCTCGGGGCAGTAGTCCGCCAGACACAACACCCGGTCGGAGGATCCTCCATTTTCAATGGCGGACGAGAAACTAAACATCCTGTTCCTCATACACTTCCTCCAAAAAACAAAGTTTTTACTTCAAAAAATGTATAAATTTGACGCAAATATAAATGCGTGATTCACTTGAAACGAATATGCTTAACATTCTTTGCGATGATCTGTAAAATTCGCCAGATAATTCAGTATTATTGTTATAATGATTGATAGAATATAACGCAAATTGAGCAATAAGATTGTCTTGTAAACTAATAACCTACTTAATTCAGCTTAATTATTACGAAATTGTTATTTGACTGATGCAGATTTCTAATGAAATTGTTATTTGTTTGCTACGAATGACGTCAAATGACATCTGTACTTCTGCCTATATATACTCAAAATAATCTTAATAAATTTAGTGTTAGATCGACTTTCATTGGGTTTGGTTTCCCTCATAACCTTCCCTCACATGTCATCTCACACTCAACCATAGACTGTATCATACAATAATAATATAATAGTAATAAAACTGCAAGAGAGTCTTTTTTTAGGTTCATAAGTTACCTTGTACAAATCAAAATTAAAGATGTGGTCCATAACATTATTTAAATTGAAAAATTTGAACTCCTGTATTTTGTTAGTGGAAAATTCGATGGAGTTTTTCAATTTTTTGTTATTTCACATGTTATAGATAACATTCTCATGTTTCAAATATAAGTCACTGATATTAATAAATATTTCACTATTATAAAATTCCAATATTATAAAAGTTATTCAAACGACAAAAAATGATATATATATTACGTTTAAAATTATTTTTCTTATCTGCTATTATTGTTATAAGTTTATTATGGGCTTAATGATGCTATGTTATTTTGTAGTTCAATATAAAAAATAACTAAATTCAAAGCCACTACAAAGCTCGTATGCCAAAAGCTCGTCTGTTCGAGACTGCTCTATAAGCGATAAGACTCCCTTTGTGCCTTCGAATACTACTTGAAAACCTTTTTATTTCCCAGGATAAAGGGGATTTCATATGTAGAGCGAAGGTTGTGCCACATTATTTCAACATCCGTTTATAACATCTACTTATAGATAAGTATACTAATGATATTTAACTTATTATTATACTAGTTATGTCTCGCATTTGCACCCTAGTTACTTGAAGAAAAGAATAGCATATATCTAGATGAGCATATGATCTAGATAGCATATATATAGATGAGCTATACAACAAAAATAGCTTTACATTTCGAATTAGTAGTTCTTGAGATTAGTGCGTTTAAAAACAAACAAACTTTTTAACTTTATAATATTCGTATTAATTATTTTATTAATAACATTTGAACTAGTCAACCATTCTGGTAACAAAGGTGGCCTCAAATCTAATTCCCGTTCAGGACAGATAGTTGTTTCTGGGATGTGTTTTTGGGTCTCGGAGAACACGTAAAGCCGTCACACTAGACTATTATTATAGACACCTGATTATCATAAATCGTATTTAGTAAGCCTACGATGCAAATAATTAAGTAAAAATATAATTATCAAAATTAAATCTCGAGAAAAAATTATAAATATATCATTATATGTATAATCTTTCTATACTAATATTATAATGTATATAAATTAAAATGGATGTTGCTAAGCGCATAACTCGAGAATGGCTCGACAGATTCGGCCAATTTATTTTTTTATATTTTATAAATTGAAAAATATATAAAAAAAATAAAAAATAAAAAATGTTTACTATTATTTTTTGACAGAACGAAATCTTTCCGGGCGGCTAGTAATAGAATATTTTGATTTATATATTGTTAGCGATTGCAACTAATTAACTAACTGAGAACTAATTTAAGTGAGGTAGGGCACAGCAGGAATTTCCTGCTCAAAATATGGAGCAGCCCGACTGGGCTAGTACCTCGACCTTACAGAAGATCACAGCAAAATAATACTGTTTTCAAGCAGTATTGTGTTCCTGTTGGTGGGTAAAGTGACCAGAGCTCCTGGGGATCGGGTCGGCAAAAAAAGGTGTCTATAAGCTACGGTAATCTCTTACTATCAGGTGAGCTTTACGCTTGTTTGCCGACCTAGTGATATAAAAAAAAATACGGGACCTATTATAATAATTATCAGTAGATTACTACACTATCGCTTAGTGACATAGGCTACATTTAATCGCGAATTCCACGCAGAAAAAGTCGCCCGCAATCTAGTTAAATATAAATAACAATGTACAAAGAAAATCTGGCAGAGTTAACACGAAGAATTAGAGCAAACAAAGGAGGTCTTATTACTATTAGCAATCTCTATAAGACGAATGTATGTGGAAGTAATTAAGTTACTTTTTTTGTTTAGTAAATTATCATCCTAAAATATATGTAATATAAGCGATACCATAATATTATTTGGAATATGCTTCAGCCTGTAATATCCCACTGCTGGGCATAGGCCTCTTTCCCCATGTAGGAGAAGGATCAGAACTTAATCCACCACGCTGCTCCAATGCAGGTTGGCGGATATATTCCCTACGATGAGTAACGATCACTATCAGGTATACATGATAACAACCGGGACCGACGGCTTGACGTACTCTCAGAGGCACGGCGGGGAGGCCCACTAGGACTGCACAAACACCCAGACCACGGCAAACACCTGTATGGGCAATACAAATGTTTGTCATGTGCGGGGATTTAACCCGCAACCGCCGACGCAACAGGTACAATCCATGGCTGTAACCGTTGCGCCAACGCGTGTCTTATTTGGAATAAAACAAAATTATAGTATTCGATTTTATACAGTTTTAAAATATACTTTGAGGGAAACGCGAATGATTAAGACTTTGACTTTTATCCTTGTAGGGGAAGGACTGAGGCTTAATCCCCCAAGAGTTCTCCTGCGGATTGGCGGATATATTTTCTACTCTGAGTAACGATCTCCATCAGATATTTATGTTAACAACCGGGATCGATCCCGAGACCCACAAGGACAGACATCCAAACTGGAAACAAATATTTGTAGAAATACAAATATCTATCCCGAGTAGGAATCGAAAACGCAAACCTACGATGGTTAGGCGCCTACGCACGCATAACTACACCAGAGCGGTTGTTGAGATAGGTGAATAAAAAAAGAAACAATAATAATTATCTAGAAAAATCAATAAAAATTACGATGACTTTGAAACTTAGCAAATAAGACAACATAATGTTGTTTTGCTATATATGTTACTAACTCCCTTAATCCCTCCCCCCCTAAAACTTATTGGTATAAAAAATAGATGTTGGCCGATTCTCAGCCCCACCCAATATGCACACAAAATTTCATACAAATCGGTCCAGCCGATTCGGAGGATTATTTTAACTAACATTGTATACCGTAAGTGGAAAAAGCCTTGTTATAAGATAATATACACGTATTGTTCATCTTCTTATCATTCATCATCATCATTTCAGCCTATCACTAGACATAGGACTCCACAAGTTCATGCCAAAAATGGCGTGAACTCATGTGTTTTGCCCATAATCACCACGCTGGGCAGGCGGGTCGGTGACGGAAGGGCTGGCTTTGTCGCACCGAAGACGCTGCTGCTCGTCTTCGGCCTGTGTATTTTAAAGCTAGCAGTTGGATGGTTATCCCGCCATCGATCGGCTTTTTGAGTTCCAAGGTGGTAGTGAAACTGTGTTATACCTTAGTCGTCTCTTACGACACCCACGGAAAGAGAGGGGGTTGCTATATTCTACTAGTTTGAAGGTACTCGTACATATATTTTTATAAACTTATGCTAGTGAAGACTATACGGACTAATTAAACTGATTGCAGCCTCAAAAATCGAAATTCTTAAACACCACTAAAAAATTTAATAAAAAAATCATCACATCTGTAGCCGCGGTCGTGGTGGACATTTAACTCTTTTTAGTATAATAAAATTCGAATCATTGTCATCTAAATTTATTATTAACATATAGACCTATGTATATATCTTATTAGCTGGCTATTTTAACATCATATTGTCGAACTTTTTTGGTATTTTGTCCTGACAAAAACGAACCCAAAAAAAAAAAATGTAATGCAGTCGATCTGAACTTATACGCGTACATAAGTTTCTGAGATTTGTTTTATTTATGCAGATTTCTAAACTGAATGATTACTGTGTGAAAAAATCAGTCGTTTTTTTTTCCATTAATCATTACAGCCTATACAGTCCACTGCTGGACATAGGCCAACACAAGTTTACGCCAAAAATAACGTGAACTTATGTGTTTTGCCCATAGTCGCCACGCTGGGCAGGCGGGTTGGTGACCGCAGTACTGGCTTTGTCGCACCGAAGACGCTGCTGCCCGTCTTCGGCCTGTGTATTTCAAAGCCAGCAGTTGGATGGTTATCCCGCCATCGGTCGGCTTCTTAAGTTCCAAGGTGGTTGTGGAACCTTGTTATCCCTTAGTCGCCTCTTACGACACCCACGGGAAGAGAGGGGGTGGCTAAATTCTTTAGTGCCGTAGCCACACAGCACGGCCATTAATACAAAATATTAATTTTTAAAATTAATATTTTACAAAACCGTATCAATCAGTGTCCTATTTTCACTCAACCGGCTTATCCTGGATTTATTCGGTTCTGGGCAATCGAAACTACATTTCCCGGTAATCCTTTAAGATCCGATAAGTATTGAGTATCGTAAAAATAGATATAATCTGGAAAAACTAAGTTTAATTGATTTCTTGTAAGCATTTCGAAATTTTTTTGTTAAGATTTTTTTTTGTTCTGAAAAACTTGCACGTTCCTAAATTTTTATGTTTAAAACTTAGAAGCTGTAGGTGTAGTTTGTGTTTTGTGTTTTTCCTGTTTTCTCACACGTGTTATTTTACTGGATTCCGTCGAGTTCATGTGCTTAAATTTCTGTTCTTGTATATTTAAAACACAAATACACCTTCCAATTTTCATACATATTTATCTATTTTTATATAGTTGAAGTTATTTCGACCTTTCGAAATTCGACTAAGAATGGTTTCAATTTCGAATTCAAAATAAAAATAGGCATAATGTATATAATATAATTATGTTTGTAATGCATAAACATTATCGTAAAACAATTGCTTAGAAGCGCGAGAGTAGTATTAGTTTTACGAATTGCCGAAGAGGATTTTTTTCCGCTTTTTCTTTGATGGGATTAGGTAATCTTATAGGAGTTGTTTTGGTTTCTACTTAAATACATGAGACGCCGCGTTGGCGCAACGGTTACAGCCATGGATTGTACCTGTTGTGCTGACGGTCGCGGGTTCGATTCCCGCACATGATAAACATTTGTATTGGCCATACAGGTGTTTGCCATGGTCTGGGTGTTTGTGCAGTCCTAGTGGGTCTCCCCAACGTGCCTCGGAGAGCACGTTAAGCCGTCGGTCCCGGTTGTTATCATGTACACCTGATAGCGATCGTTACTCATAGTAGGTAATATATCCGCCAACCCGCATTGAAGCAGCGTGGTGGATTAAGCTCTAATCCTTCTCCTACATGGGGAAAGAGGCCTATGCCCAGTAGTGGGATATTACAGGCTGTAGCGTACTTAAATATATATAATACGTAATGTATGTATATGATATTTATGTAAAGAATACAATATGTCAAGACTCAAAAAATATGGTATGAGTTGTAATGATTTAAAGGAATTTCTTGACCATTTATACAGATAAGATAAGCCTCAACACACACTAATTCAAAAAAACATCTATTTCCAAGCGTGACATCAAAGCTATTCTTACAAAATAGAAATAATAATATGATAGATACTCTAAAAAAATACACGAAAATTGCTTACAAATATGCAAAGCTGCGTAGTACAACGTGAATACGTGTAACTTATTATTTACGTGGATTTGTATATGAAGTCTCTCGGCGGGAGCCTTATAAAGAATTAACAATATCAGCATCGGGTTCGGGATAAGACAGTTTCATTTATATATAAAACTTGAAGTATACAAACTTTTATATAAAGAAAAAGAGAATCCAGTAATACGTGTATCGTTTAATTACAATGCAAATAATTGGACAATTATTATTTATTTATTTTATTTATAGAAGATATAGTCAAATATATATACGATATAGTCAAATCAAAAAGTACTTTATTCAAGTAGGCTTCGAAAACACTAATGCACTCATTATACAAATTAAAATTATATTTATGTTTTATTAAATTAATTTTAGTAAAAGTGAAGCTACAAACAATTCGGAATGTAGAATCTGCAGTGAAAAATTTGCGAGGAACTCTGCAGTTACTCTATTAAAAAGTCTGTGTCTGTACAGACCATACTTTGGTACTTACGCATGGTATGTGCGTTTGTTATTGTGTGTATTTTTGTACCTCCAGACCAGTGTGGCGGTAACTATCGAGTGAAACGTTTTCAAAAGCAATTTTCAATTAACGTAATTTCGAAAAATTATACATATTCTCACATAATTCATTTACAGTATTACTATATAATTATTTAAATATACATCAAAATATCATAACCAATAAAGAGATAAGACAACATTTTCACCTCAAACAACCCGGAAACTATAACACTAAACCGTAAGCGTTTATATCTTTGTTGACATAACCACTGAATTTAACAGCTTGAGATAACATTTACAGCATTTTCCTAGTTCGAGTTTCCTAAGTTAGATACTGCTGATTTTATTACTAGATAATTTGAGACGAGATAACGTTAAAATGTTAAATTAATGACTTTTGATTTTCTAAACAACTTCTAACTTCTTTTGCAAAAACCTTTCATTTCACATTTCAGTCGTTCATTTCTATTTACGTTAAACTGACAAACGAAACATCTGCTCGTACTATTTTATCTTCAAATCTAAATTTTTTTGAAATACTAAACAATTTTAACAATTAGAAAACCATATAATTAAAAATCGTACACACATAAGTACATGTAAGCCATATTACATTTTTTTTTGTATGTTACGAGATTGAAATTTCTAGATATACTTTAAGCCTTAAATATTCTATAGATGTACCGAGAAATTCACGTTCTAACTAGGCCATATTGGTTCAAGGCATAACCTAGTTACGCCTGATGAAATATTCATAAAAGAAAACGGATATTACCCAGTCCAGCCGTGTTACAGTGTAACTTTGTTTTATGGGTACCAACAGTAATTTTTTATACATCCCTTCCGTACCCTTCACAAGAACCAGTCGTCCGTTAGTGCTCACCTGAGCATGAGCATGGAACACAACTTGAATTTCCTTTTTTAATCATTGCATGAAAAAATTCTAGTCGTGTTTTTAAGGTGATATTAATGGCTGTTTGGTAAAAATTTAGAATGCTTGTACAATACTGTAATGTTTTAGATTATAGACCTAACACACACAGTCATTTGTTCCTAAGAAAGGCAATGGAAAACTGATGGAGATTTAATGAACTGTAATAATTCAGTTTAATCATTTCACTGTCTTATGATTAGTACATAAGCTGTTCATTAATCATTGCAATGTAAAAATTATCGTAATACTTTTATTTAAAACATTAAAATGCGATTCACGTTTGATTTATTGAAATACATAAGGCGTACGTGTACGTGCAATGAACTGTATAAATACGGTCGCACCCAGTGTGTTAGCATCATTCGGGTTTTAGCCACTAGATATTGCAGATCTGTTTGAGATGTCGTGATGCTGTCAGTTTGGTAAACGAGGCTTTGGAGATTATTTTGAAATTTTGTTTCTATGAAGAACCTCAGACGGGGGAATCTAGGAAGGATATATATATATATATATATATATATATATATATATATATATAATTAAATAATAACTACTATGGTTTGATATTATTTACCATACATTTGTTGAGTTTCAAGTTAGTGTTGCACAGTAGGTAGTGAATATCAGAATTTCAAAAGCCCTCAATATCACGTACTCGTCGTAAATACAAATTTCAAACATTTTAACGTAGACTTGACAGTTTGTTACATAACTGTCAAATTGAAGTATCGTAATTGTCAAAATAAATTGAAAACTCTCCCGTTAGCATGTTTTTTATAACCTGCAAGTTAATTTGAAACGAAATAATTTTTTTTTTTTTTTTTTTTATGTCACTAGGTCGGCAAACAAGCGTACGTTTCACCTGATGGTAAGCGATTACCGTAGCTTATAGACGCCTGCAACACCAGAAGCATCGCAAGCGCGTTGCCGACCCAATCCCCAATCCCCCCAGGAGCTCTGGTCACCTTACTCACCAAAAGGAACACAATACTGCTTGAAAACAGTATTTGATGTCGTGATTATTACTCATTTAAGCCAAAAAAAAAATTGTATTATTATCGAAGGCACAATCTGGGTGCTGTCGAACGGAAGTTGAAGCCACAATCCTTGGCGTTAACATTCATAACATTATGGTAATAGATTAGTATGCCGATTCTAATCTATTACCATATTTTCCTTTCAATAAAATTCGGGTTCACGACTCGTGTGCGAAAAATGTAAAATTAACAGATTCAGCAGCTTTGAAAAAAGTCTGTTCGATGTGTTTTTAACGGTGAATTTTGACATTTGATATTATTATTCCATTCAATCTAGATAAAATGTGATTTTAATCCATATAGCATTGTAGACTTATACATTCTTTTTCTTAATGCTTTTATTGATAATTGGTATGTATTGGTATCGTACGATATTTATTTGGTAACTTATGTATTTAATAATTATAATCTGTTAAATGAGAGCAAAAACATTTAAAATACCGATTTTGATAATTCTTTTTTTGTTGGAAAGGAGACATCTTAAGTGTGGTACCATGATAAGGAAACCAGGATTTGATGATGGGATCCCAGAGAAGTCGAGGGCAACCCTCGAAAATCCGCAATAACTTTTTACTGGGCGTACCGATTTTGATGATTTTTTAATTTAATCGAAAGCCGATGTTTGGTATGTGGTTAAGTTTAAATTTCATCGAGATCTGATAACTACTTTTTGGAGTAATCTTTGATAATGCGTATTTACTTGACTATTGTTTCGTCTATCTACGTTGTATTACTTGTCAATGTAATTGAAGTCGGTTTTTTTTGTTTGCTGGCAAACACAATCATTTTATATATTTATTTAATTAATGAAGCGATAGTGCAATAAATCTATCAAAATTTAAGTTAAACATTTAGATCACTGTTACATACACTATGTATGAGGCTAACAATATCCTAAAACTTGTAAACTGTTACAAAATGTCTACCATTACTCGTAACAACATAGAATACTAAATATGACAAGATAAATACACATATATTTTATTGGGACCTATTAATAGATCACATTTAAATATCTATGTCATTAAATTTACTGTTGTATATTTCTATAAATAACTTTGCAAACACAAAATTTCTTCATAACATAGCACGGTATTATCAACGCAAAGTAAACAAAGAGATGTGGTCAACACTATTTTACGAATGACGGTACAAATGGACTTTGACAGCGGGAGGTAGAAGAATAATGAATCAAAAACTTTTGATTGTCAGATACTGTCATCCATCCACAACTGGTGACAAAGGCCCTATGTCTACTGGATAAAACTGTCAAGAACCATCACGTAATGTCGACATATTATGTATCATTGCCAGGTTATAACACTAATTTTGTTTGGAAAATAATATAATTGTGTAAATTGCATATTTTTGTTAGAGCTACATGACAATGAGAATGAGAATGAGATACAGAATTTTAATTAAATCATTTTTGTGACGTGTGGGTTATAGAAAAAATTGTCAAAATCTATTGGTATGATTTAGTTTGAATTTGGTACATATACAAAAACTCTAGCACATATACATGAGTATATTAGTCGTCTGTTACTGAAAATATAGGCATCAAGTTTTCAGATTTAGGAACATACGACCTTGTGTGTATGCTAAACATATTTATAATTGTGTAGCTCTATCGGTTTTCGTGTTTAAAATAAAGTCAAAAGATAAAATTAAAATAATTGAGTACCGTTAAGTTTTGCGTGAATGAAAAACAAATTCTAATTCAATTTTTTTATGCATCAATCTTAGTTCTGAATAAAATATTTTATTTATTTTATTTTTTATTTTATTTTATTTGTACAGCACCTAGTGATATTATTTTTTTTGTAGCTGACTAACTTCTGATAATTGTGATTATAATGAAGACAAAGGATATTATTGGATTAATTCAAATTCAATGAAACGATTGTCTTTTCCACTGACAATTTACGATAAGATCTGATTTTAGAGAAGAATGAACGGACCTTTTGAAAATCTTATCAAACGACAATAGACTTAAATGAATATCTGTTAATTCTTAATATCTAAGTTCTTTGTATCACTATCAATGCTCCGTATCTATTGTAAATTATTATCTACATTTTACATTGTGTCTGTGGACAAGTGTCTGGCATTCAGAGCCCTCTTTATGTGCCCGACTTTGTAAGGACATGAGGTACATATAGTTTTAACTCCTAAAAAATATATTCATGACTAATACTATTCTATTAGTACAAGTACTAGTATGTGAAGTAGGATATTTGTTATGTTTATATAGAGTCGTTTTGTGTTTCCGTTAACAATATTGCAAGTGCCATGGTGACGAGTGCCATGTTAGTAACCATGAAAGTTAAAAACTTATATGTTATATTTAGATATATATCATACTTAGTCACTTACCATTACTACCTTGGAACTTAAAAAACCGACCGATAGCGGTATTACAATCCAACTGTTGGCATAGGCCGAAGACGGGCAGCAGCGTCTTAGGTGCGACAAGCCCTGCGGTCCAACTCGCCTGCCCAGCGTGGTGACTATGGGCAAAACACATGAGTTCGCGCCATTTATGGCATCGAACTTGTGGAGGCCTATATCCAACATTGGACTGTGAGTCACTCATCTCGTTCACTTCAGCCAACTACATCCAGTAATGGTACTGGACATATGCCCAAGCTCGCACCAAACCTCCCAACTGTTCGGAATCCTCATCAATTATATTCAAATCAGCTGTATTATTCAACGTGTAAGCCTAAATCTTCTTCATCAGAATCTTGCAGTATTTAGTGTAATATTATGTTCAAATGCAACGAATAAGCTATTACTTTAAGACCTCGTTTCATCAAGATTTTCTATTCCGTAAAACTGTTCCGAGAAATGTCGCCTCTCAGCTGAATGTAACAAATCTTGTCGTTTATTACCATATGATTCGTTGAACATTTGCACTGTTTTATAAAAGTGTTAAGAAAAATATAATTCGTTATATAAGCATTTTTTCAATTGCTATGAATGAATTTTGTTATGTTTTTTTTTTAAAGAATAAATGGATACAAAGGGTTTTTTTTTTTTTTTAAATAGAAGAGGGGGCAAACGGACAGTTGTCTCACCTGATGGTAAGTGAAAAACAACATCAACAGACACCCGCTACATCAAAGGATTAGCAGGCGCGTTGCCGGCCTTTCAAAAAGGAATATGCTCTTCTTTTGAAGGTCTCTAGGTCGTATTTGTTCGGAAATACCATAGGTGGTAGCTGGTTCCAAAGAGGGGTCGTGCCATAGGTGGTAGCTGGTTCCAAGGAGGGTGTCGAAAATGCATAGCTGAATTAAAAGAAATACCGTCATCTATGCCGAAGGTTCAATAACAAACAAACTAATCACACCCAGAACACGGTAAGCGTATGTATGCGCTTCAGCCTGTAATATCCAACTGCTAGGCATAAGCCTCTTTTCCCGTATAGAAGAAGGATCAGAGCTTAATCCACCACGCTGTTCCAATGGTTGGCGGATATATTCCCTACTATGAGTAACAATCGCTATATGGTGTACATAATAACAACTGGGACCGTCATCTTAACGTGATCTCCGAGGCACGGTTGGAAGACCTACAAGGACCGCAATAATACCCAGACCACGGTAAATATGTGTATGGCCAATACAAATGTTTGTCATGTGCGGGGATCGAACCCGCAACCGCCAGCGCAACAACCACAAACCAGGGCTGTGATCGTTACGCCAAGGCGTTGTCGCCAACCAATTTGGAATATAGATTCTGCAGAGAAGAATCAGCTAGAAACTGCGCAATTACTCTTTTGAAAATCATTTATTAACTGTGTTTTAGTACAAAATTAGTAATATCTTGCGTGTAATACGGCGTCACTTAAGTCCACACATCTTTATGAAACCATAAAATTTTATTTCAATATCACATTTGATTGTTGTCAAAAGACTAAATCTGTGTATGTTTTGTCCTTACATTGCCTAAAAACGTGTGTTGAAAAGGATTACCGTGTAGAGGTCGAAAAGTCCGAAAGTAGGTATTATGACCAGAACTTTAGACATTAACAATAAAATGTCAGCGAGCTTTATCCGTGGATTATATTTACGTGTGGTATAAACAATGAAGCCTTATTAGGAACAAGGCTATTTGATTTTATTTTATTCAGCCTGTAACCTGCTCATGGGCAAAGACCTTTTCTCTACTAAGAGAATAAGATATACAACAGTGTTAATGAGAAAATCAAAAGTTTTATTTTGTTTACATAAAATTATTATATATTTAATAAAAGACATCACTCGTCACTTCAGCCTATCGCGGTCCACTGCTGGACATAGATCTCCACAAGTTCGCGCCAAAAATGGCGCGAGCTCATGTGTTTTGCCCATAGTCACCACGCTGGGCATTCGGGTTGGTGAGCGCAGGGCTGTCTTTGTCGCACCGAAGACGCTGCTGCCCGTCGTCGGCCTGTGTTGTCAAGTCAGCAGTTGGATGGTTATACCGCCATCGCTCGGCTTTTTAAGTTCCAATGTGGTAGTTGAACTGTTTTATCCTTTAGTCGTCTCTTACGACACCCACGGGAAGAGAGGTGGCTAATTCTTTACTGCCGTAACCACACAGGAAAGAAAATACGAAATGTAAAAATTATATTTTTACGTCTCTAAATGAGACGATTTTTATCAAAATTCGCAAAGCGCGTGTATACATACTTATATGAAACATCTATATTATATTTTTACTGAATTATTATTATCTATGAAAAAGTTGTAGAAAATTTTATATGCATATAATTTTAATGAGACCATTCTTTGACTTTCCACGTTTTTATTTATTGTTAGTTTTTTAGTTTAATGAGAAGATATGTATCTCACTTTAATTAATGTCAAAAATATATAACCCAAGAGCCTACCTCTTTGCAACCTGGTATCTGTATCACTTTAGTTGTAATGTTTCTTTTATTTGTTTCTTTTATCTTATTGTTATTATTATCTGTCAAAGTCACGATAAGTATTAAAAAAGAATCTTCGGCATTTTATAAAAACTGAAAGTTTCTCAAACTCTGACAAAGGCCTGGCCCTCGCAGGCACTTGATCTAAAATGTATTGATAAAGATAAATAATTAAATCTAGCTAAAAAGTAGAATAATAAATTATGTAGTAATTTAATTTGATGGCAAAAAAATGCCCCATACATTAATAGAAAAATAATTAATATAATACGCTTACGCTTCAGCCCGTAATATCCCACTGCTGGGCTTGGGCCTCTTTTCCCATGTAGGAGAAGGATCAGAGCTTAATCCACGACGCTGTTTTACTGCGGGTTGGCGGATATATTCCCTACCATAGTAGGAACGATCGCTTTCAGGTGTACATGATAACTATCGAGATCGACAGCTTAACGTGGATGGGGAAACCCACAACCCACAAACCGGACCGGGAATAAATATTTGTATAAACACAAATATACACTCCGAGCGGGAATTGAACCAGTGACCGTCGGTGTTTAGGCGTCACCGACATGGCACATGCACTAATTACACCAGACTCAGGTCTTCAAAAATATATATAATATGCAATTGAAAAAAAAAATTATATAGTATTTGATACCATAATTTTACGCTTGGACCAAACTCATCAGTAGGGACTTATATCTGTATGAAACCTTTTATTATTTTAATCAAGGTACGCAGCGTTATTATAAAGAGAAAACATTTTTGGAAGCATATTAAAAGAGCTGGCTCGGTTCATTTCCGTGATTTTGTGGTACCTATGCAAAGTGTAATTTGCGGGAAAGATTGGAATTGTTCGTTCTATACGACTGAATTCATCTTTTTTTAACTACCCTACATATTTGTTTAGTTCTAATGGATAATACTTAGGTATATATGACATGGCGTTGTTCCGGAACAAGATCTTTTGTTCGAATTTCAAAACTTGATTTATTTCGTATTTTCGTACATTCACATAACATAAATTACAATATATTATTATCTTTATTATTTGATTATTAATGGGTTGCTAAGCGATATATTACTGTATCCGATCGCACCGTGTTGCGCGCCCTCTGGTTAGGTTAGTAAAACCTCCCGTTTAACTAGATCGAGGATAAACATTATACATCTTACCAGATCCGAATTGGTGTGTCCCTATGGTGGTGTTCGATACATGAATTAGAACTATTAGTGCTACCTGCCGAGTCGCTGATCTGCCCAGACCGAGCTCACACGTGTTGCATTGGAGATCGGTAAGTTACTAGTGACCCCAGTTTAATATCGAACAGGCGATATTAAGAAACGTCGTCGTCTATCTCAAGTACTCAATAGGGTTCCGATAGGCGACGTGATAGTGTAGTAGATGGAGTTACGAAAAACGTAACGAGGTATGAGGTTTCAATAGATTTTACTTTTCATATTCTTTTCACACCGAGGGACTTATATGAAAATCGATTCTTATGGAGTACGCAAAAAACCATTAGGTTTACATGCGAAAGGCCGATGTGTGGTGTGTTTATAAATATTAATAATTATATGGAATGGTATGTCTGTAATTGTTATTTGAAAAATACTAAGTACACTAATATGTATGATTTTATTTTTGTGTTACTCACACATTAGGAATTCTAAACATTTTTGAATATCACATCAAAAATTGACCGGTCAAAGAAGCGGTCAGCGGTGAATAGTAACGGGTCTCTGTAAAGAACTCACTATAGATGGCGCCACGGTTCGCTTAAATCGAAAATAAAAATCATCATATCAAAAATTTCGCTCTAGCGGGTACATCGTTCCATAGCTTAATTGGCTGAAGCGCCGACACGGTCAGTCGGAGATGCGGGTTCGAACCCCGCTGGAGCGGTCAATTTTTGATATGATATTCAAAAATGTTTAAATACTACACTATTTAAGGCGTGTTTAAATTACTTCTAAAGGATAAAACAAGTTTTTCAATTCAGGAAAAAGCAAGTTAAAGGTCAATAATATGTTTTATTACAGTAAATCTCTATATTCTTAGGTGTTCGTTTCTCAAGTAAATAACACTCGATCTTACGATCATTAAATAAAGGTTTTACTCGTAACAAAGATCAATCAATTGAACGCGTTAAGAGTTGATAACATCAGGTAACTTCAGGTTGATCTATCTTTATTTTGATCAGAACCTTTTCGTTCGATTTTCGTGCTATCCGAATAAACGTAAATAGAAAATGATTGAAAATCGTTAAACGAGATTCGGAATTCGATGTTTATATTTTAATTAAAATGTTGATCAAGGTATCGAGATACGAAAATGTTGATATTATTTTCTTTTCAACGTGATATGGTTATTTAGTTCTATGTTATCTGTGGCTGTTGTATCGCAAATAAGTTTATTGTTTTATTATTATATTGTATTAATATACATTAATTATTATTTTTGTATATTATTAATTCATAAAATTTAAAGGAATAACGTAAAGAAGCATGTTAAATCAAAATAAAATGACTATGAAATACGAATCTAACACAAGAAATTTTTGTTGATAATCCTACAAATCCGAACAACTATAATTTTATTACAATTATATCTCTCACTCACTCACTTCGCCTATCGCAGTCCACTGCTGGTCATAGGCCTCCACAAGTTTGCGCCTAAAATGGCGTATTCTCGTGTGTTTTGCGCATAGTCTCCACGCTAGTGGATATGATATACTAGTATATATTCGTAATATACAATTACTCAATTTTTCTATATTAATTATTCACAAATTTTTACATTCTAACAAGTAATACTGAAAATCCAAGTAAAATCTGTAAAATATTGTCCGTAACATTTACCGGTTTTTCTCGTTACAGTAAAATAAAACTTCGTTAAAAAAAAATATTCGCTCGAATATAACTCTCCTCGGAAAAGTTTGTATAACTTCTGTCCATTAACGACGACTCTCGTTCTCATTTTGTGATTTTATTTTTGTATTTGGAAATAATTTAATACCAATTTCGAGGAGTTTGAATTGATGTAATTTGATAATGTTTCAAGAAGGTCTTAATAGAAAAATATGAAAATAATATTTATTGCTTAATTGTGTTTTTGACACTTTTTTTATTTATAGGTCGGTAAACAAGTGGTAAGCAGTTACCGTAGCTTATACACGCCTGTGATACCAGAAGCCACGATGCTAAGCGCGTTACTGACCACACCATTAAATCTCCCCAGGCTCTCTCGCCTTAGCTCCAGTCACCTTACTTATAACACTATTTGAAAGGAGTAAATATCCTCCTGTACCCTAACTTAATAAATATACCATAATCAATGTTCTAAAAAGTTCGTAATGATTTTGTAATATCATACTGTGCTACGTTTAATGGTATCTTTATTTATTTACTACGACGAGACGGATCACGCGACGCTTTCCATCTTAGAGAATTTTTCAAACAGTGTTCAGTAAATTATTTCCAGAAGGAGTTGCTCTTGATAAAAGATTAATTTAAAATGTTAAGAAGAGTAAGCAAAATATTATGTAGTTACTACTTCATTTTTTAAATGTCACGTTATTTAATACATGTATGATTTACTTCGCCAAACATTCCACGTATTACGTTACTTTAGTTTTTTAATTAATTTTCAATAATTTAATATGCTATAGAGAAAATAGCTTAGTGATAAATAAATAATACACACGTACATATAAATATCCGCGCCGCGTTGGTGCAACGGTTACAGCCATGGATTGTACCTGTGCGCTGGCGGTTGCGGGTTCGATCCCCGCACATGACAACATTTGTATTGGCTATACATGTGTTTGCAGTGGTCTGGGTGTTTGTGCTCCCCACCTTTTCTCGGAGAGCACGTTAAGCCGTCGGTCCCAGTTATCATGTACATCTGATAGCGATCGTTACTCATAGTAAGGAATTTATCCGCCAACCTGCATTGGAGCAGCGTGGTGGATTAAGCTCTGAACCTTCTCCTACATGGCGAAAGAGGCCTATGCACAGTAGTGGGATATTACAGGCTGAAGCGATTACATATAAATATATATATATTTTAATAAACCTTTACAAGAAATAATTCCACAAATTTCAAAGGTTTTATAATTCAAAGTTAATTTCAAATTCTATCCAAATTTCCTCAGGGTTTTAAAAGTAAGTAGGAAACGCAGAGATCAAATACGAGTATATCGTGCTTTTATATGTCTTGACAGAGACAAACCGAATGCATTTATATGCAAATTCCTTTACAGTGGGACTAGTAAACTATTTAATTTCAACTTTAAATAAAATATTTAAGTTTTATATATGTAAATCATTGTGTTTACAGGCAAACGAAAAAAAAAAACGATTTCAATTATATCGACAAGTAATACAACGTAAGTAGACAAAAAATTGGTCAAGTAAATACGCATTATCAAAGATTATAAATAAATAATAATATTATCAAAATCGGTACACCCAGTAAAAAGTTATACGGATTTTTGAGTTTCCCTCGATGTTTGTTTTTTATTTGTGTTATTGTAAGTATATATAACGAGTGCAAGATAACACAAGAAAATTTTTGAAAAAATAAACTTTCCTAGATTATATACTGACTATGACTGACGCCGCGTTGGCGCAACGGTCACGGCCATGGATTGTACCCGTTGTGCTGACGGTTGCGGGTTCGATCCCCGCACATGACAAACATTTGTATTGGCCATACAGGTGTTTGCCGTGGTCTGAGTGTTTGTGCAGTCCTTGTGGGTCTCCCCACCGTGCCTCGGAGAGCACGTTAAGCCGTCGGTCCCGGTTGTTATCATATACACCTGATAGCGATCGTTACTCATAGTAGGGAATATATCCGCCAACCCGCATTGGAGCAGCGTGGTGGATTAAGCTCTGATCCTTCTCCTACATGGGGAAAGAGGCCTATGCCCAACAGTGGGATATTACAGGCTGAAGCGATACTTATATAAGTAGTCATTTATTGCATAAAAACCAACAAAAATAAGTTACTATGTGGTACTCGATAACGACTCTTGGCAATACCTTTTTTTCGTAGATATTTTTGTTTATTTTATGTCTTGGCGTACAGGGCACGGGAATGGATTTGAGGTGTGGCGGTCAAAAGGAACGTAAGAATTCGTTACGTTGTTGACAGATCTACATAAGCTTTGGAGTTCTAGCAGCCAGAATGTGTCTATTATCCGATTTTTAAAAAGGAGTTTATTGTTTATGAGAGTCACCTTATAACTTTTTATTGGGTGTTATGATTTCGATGGTTTCTTTTTAATCAAAAGCAGGTTCTTGTTGTGGTTCTATTCAAATTTGAGCGAGATCTTAAGAGTGATTTTGGACTTATCCCCAATAATGCGTATTTAATTGACTATTTTTTTTGACATTATACTCCTTTGTATAATGTTTTTTTTTTTCTTTTGTTTGTAAGCAAATACAAAAAACATGACGTAAAATACCGTCACAACTTACAAATAACATGTATTGTATACAAGTTTCCATCCGTAAATTCGAAGCGTGATAAAAGCAAAATTCTCTATTATAAAAAGTAACCACAGACAAAACTCTCTGGTCTCTGGTAGTATAAAGCTAGACTAATAAATAACAGTTGAGCTTTAAATGTAGAAATAAATATAAAAAAAGTTTACGAAATGGAAGCTAAATGAAAACGTTTAAAAAAGGATTTTAATGTTTCTTGTCGTGGTCTGTTCTTAATGCGGAAACGTCACGGCTTGAACTGTTTAAATTGAAACCTCAGTCCACCATTAGTTTTAATAAAACGCACCGACTTCAAAGCAAAAACCTTTACTATATAAAATGCTTTTTTCTTTTAAAATAATGCTTAATAATGGTAGGATTTTAAAATGTATAAATATGATTATTACCCAATTCGATTACTATATTACAAATTTGTTTATATATACAAATAAAAAATGGATGCACTAAATTTAATATTTTTTGTGTTTATTAGGACAAAGGTGTGTAGAAAGGAAATTAAAAGAAAATACAATATGTTCCAAAAAAAATTATATATATAGCGAAACGAATTACACCAGGTTAGCAACTCGAGAACTAATTAAATTTCTTAGAAATCAAACACCAAAAAGATTGCAATGCACTCTAAAACTTTTTTTATAACTAGGTCGGCAAACAAGCGTACGGCTCACCTGATGGTAAGCGATTACCGCAGCTTATAGACGTCTGCAACACCAGAAGCATCGCAAGTGCGTTACCGACCCTATGTTATCTATCTGTCTTATAAATAGCTGTATACTATAATAAGCATATACCTTTAAAACCCACACTTTATTAGTCTAATTAAAATGAAGGGTAAAAATAATAACCCACGCCTCTACGAGGTTGAGCGGCTTTTGTGATAAATATCGATGGAGATAACACACGTTTCTAATTAAATGGCTAGGAATGGCCACATCGGATATTAATATTATCTAAACAAATAAAATATATATTAGTTTCAATAAATATTATGAATGAAGTACCAGGTATAACGCGCGGTATGGATGGAGCATACTTTAGGTGCAGTTTCTGTACTGCTTTGAGTTAAATCACTGTCTTATGTTTTTTTAATATTTAATTTGACAACTATTAATGTGTAATAGGTAGAAAGTTTTCAATGGCGATTAATGGCGACGGTAATAAATTATAACAGGCAATGGTTTAGTTTGGCGGCTAACTGACTCCTCTCGTAAATAGGAGATAAGAGGCATTTTTGTACTTTTTGTATCGTTCGTTAGTTATTTAAAAAATAGTTCAGTTCTGCTTGAGCTGAAATTTAAACAAAAGCACGCCAAAAATGTCTGTCTCATTATTAGCCTAAAATAAAACGATTATTATAGAGATATTTATGGAGGATAGCTGTCGTATTTTAATTCGTAAGTTAGAAATTTGGTAAACTAAACAAAATATATCGATAAATTTGATCCCTCGGGTTCGCTAAGCAGTTTTACTGTAACAGGTTATCATAATGAGTCATTTTATAACGTAGGTAAAAAGGGACATTTTTAAAAAAATATAAAACCTGGTGAGCCAACAAGCGTACGGCTCACCTGATGGTAAGCGATTACCGTAGCTTGTAGATGCCTGCACCACCAGAAGCACCGCAAGCGCGTTGCCGACCTTACTCCCAATTCCAATCAGGAGCTCTGCTCACCTTACTCACCTACAGGAACACAAAACTGCTTGAACAGTATTATTTAGCTGTGGTCGTCTCTAAGTTCGAGGTACTACCCCAGTCGGGCTACTCTATATTTTGAGCAGGAAATTTCCTGCTGTGCCCTACCTCAGTTGAAAGTTTTAAAGGATAGCTAATTATTGTAAATATTTTTTGATTCATTGCTATTCTCTCTCACTAACGGGATTTTTAATGGTTGTATTTAAAAAACGAAATATGTACCATATCCTTTTTTTTTATAATTTGTTACATGGATAAAATATTACAGCATTATGCGCAATAAAAACGAATTTCCCCGTTGGGAAACAGTGTTTACGACGCTCGAAATTAACTATTATTATAATGTCTATGAATATTTTTAATGGTTATGTTAACGTTAGCGATAAAAATCCAAACCAATTCTCTGACGTCGTTATCCGATTCGTTGCTACCGAAATTTTATTTTTAACTCACAAGTAATTAAAGGAAGTTGTTTTCAAATGACTAACTGTAGAGTTTCTTGCCGATTCTTCTCTGCATCGGTGGGAGTTTTACTTTAGCTATGCTAGCTTTAATGAACTTATTAAAATAAAAAATAATTATAATTTATAAAATAACAATTCTAAAATGCTTTTGAAGGCTACTTGAATAAAATAATTTTGAATTTCGACTTCGATTAAGTCGACCAGACATTTTTATCTCAACGCTGATCCATTATATTTATACATAGATTAAATTAAAAAAAAAACTAAACTCAATGGGCGTTGGTTTAAAACACCACGAAATATCACGACGGCGGGAGCCATGTTGAAATATCACTTGTATTTTTTTTCCATTAAATTTGAATATGTAAATAAATAAAAAAACAACCATCAAGATTTTTGATACTCTGTACATAAAAAATACATGTGATTTTTGGTTGTAGGGAGTAGTTTAAAACCTCATCAAATATCACAAAAGGGGGTGGAGGGGTTACTGATCCCCTATGTCATTAGTTATAGTGGTAAAAAAGTTCTTAGTATTATATATCTTTAAAACTACGATATCGTGTTTAGTTAAAGTGCAGTAAGATTTACTACTGTTTTTTTTAAAAATTGTCGAAATTACGTTTTTTTTTTAAATTGCAAAAAAATGTCAAATACATTATTAAACCTATTATCCTGTTACATGTATAATAATATTATGCTATTGACTTAGTCAAAACTAAGCTGAAACTTTCAATTAAATTTTCTGTGATGTATATTTTGGTGAATATGTACAATCCCGGCGAGAAATTTATGGGGTTGGGGGGAAAAGGAGGGGTGGGGGTGGTAGGGAGTGTGGGTTTTTAACCCCCCCCCCCGGACAACTATTTTCCTGTAAACCCCGTTGTTATAGAGATATCGTGGTTGAAGTTTTAGATTCAATTTTTAAATCGGAATAAATTAACCTACCACCTTTAAGGTTAGAAGTAACGCTTGGAAAGAATGAATTTTTGATATGATGATTTTATATTCGGTTTAAGCGAACCGTGACGCCCTCTAAAAAAATTCGACCTAGCGGGTACATCGTTCCATAGCTTAATTGGCTAGAGCGCCGACACGGTCAGTCGGAGACGCAGGTTCGATCCCCGCTGGATCGGTCAATTTTTGATATGATATTCGAAAATGTTTAGAATTCCTAATGTGTGGGTAATACAAAAATAAAATCGTACATATTAGAAATAGCGTGGTGTCGTCTCCTGTCAAATATTTTCATTGTAATATGAAACTTACGGAACAGTTACGGGTTTCTGTAAAGAAATCACTATAGAGGGCGCAACGGTTCGCTTAAATCATCATATCAAAAATTTCGATCTAGCGGGTACATCGTTCCATAGCTTAATTGGCTAGAGC
Source organism: Melitaea cinxia (assembly GCF_905220565.1). Lineage (NCBI taxonomy): Eukaryota > Metazoa > Arthropoda > Insecta > Lepidoptera > Nymphalidae > Melitaea > Melitaea cinxia. The sequence continues at coordinate 10,350,588 of NC_059416.1, forward strand.
ACCGAAACGGTCAATTTTTGATATGATATTCAAAAATGTTTAGAATTCCTAATGTGTGGGTAACACAAAAATAAAATCGTACATATTCAAAATTTAGGTATATTTCAATAATCGATTATTATAAAAAATCATTGTTTTTTTTTTCTAAAATTAATCGATTATGAAGACATCGATGTAATAAAAAATATTAATTGATTGATAAAGTAATTGTTTTCTTTGAACAAAATTCGACTGACATCAATATAATTAATATGTACCTAAGGGATAGGGCACAGAATTACAAAACAAAAATGTAAAAAAAATATATTCGTACTAATATATATATACTTTTTAAATTATCTTTTTTACCCCACCTACGATTTGAATAAACACCAAACATTTGTAAAAGGAAGCTTTAGTTCATTAGAAACAAATGTCAAAAGAATAAGACAAAATTTGCGTAATTGTATTCGTTTGATGTTAATTCTGATTCGCATTATTACTGAAAGTAATTTGTAATAGCATTTTTTTTCATGTCATTTAAGTCGAAAATTTCTTTTGTTCAAATAGGCTTCTAAAGCAGTCTTTTAAATTGGAGAATGGATTGATTTAGAGGTTGGATTTCGCGACCGAAGCACATTGTCTATTGCTGTGGTCACTGCACCTATTTTCATTCTGAGTTACCTACGAGTATATAAATAAAAATGTACGCACACAACTTTCAAACGACTACATAAAATTGGATTATTATTTTTATTCGTTAGTTTCAGAACAAATTTTATAGTAAAATAAAAAAATAGACACATTCCCAAAACAAATAGGGTCTCCGAATCAAGAAAAAATTTATGAAATTATCAGACATTTAATGTCTTTATATCATTTTGCTTATGTTATTATTGCTAAATTTAAAGCGAATTTTACGACGCAATACAACTTGCTCAAGACACGTTGAATATGACATTTTGCCCTAGATATAAATTTTGGGCCATCACGACCGCAGATGTCGAGGTACTAAGACAAATAGCAAGGGCGACTGAGGTCTCCGTGATTAATATCATTTAAGGACAGTTTGAGAACGACCTGACTAAATTATCAACAATAAAATTAGGTTGTACAATTATATGCATTTTTTTTTCATCACACTACAATTGCGTTTACACGTGTTTTTGTAAAATGAAAAGGATTTTGCTATTTTTAACCGACTTCGAAAAATATAAGAGGAGGTTCTCCATTCGACTTTATAGGAATGATTCTATGAATTCTCTTTTTAATCTAAGAAATCGTCAAAAGAAGCGAATTATTAAATAATACGTATGTAGCTAAATTTTTAAAATATTATCTGAAGGTCAGTTACAGTTCAATTATTTTTTGCTTAGATGTAATGATAAAGATTTAAAAAATTATATTCGCTTAAAAAAAATTTACGTGTCTCAAATTATCCATCTAACGTTGTCAACCTACACGGAGAAGCTCAGAACACCTGGACCTTTATTGATCTATGTAATTACTTGGCTTAGCTGCTACTGGCGGTTGTGAGGACGAAGCAGACGGTATACAATAAATGTTAATTGGATTAGACATACCTACCTTTATACCAAAAACCATACATGGATTATAATTAGTTGACATTTATTTCTGAACTGAACAAAAACCCTGTTTCTGAATAGTACTTACTACAGCTGAGTGAATGCTTCTTTTCTTATTTCTAAATTGTTACTAGGTGTATAAAATGAGATGGGTACAGCAGGAAATATGCTGCTCAAAATCTGGGGCACCCCAACTGGAGAAATACATCGACTTTACAGAAGATCACAGCTAAATAGTACTGCTTTCAAGCAGTATTGGTATCTTATGGTGAGTAAGGTGACCAGACCTCCTGGGTGTATTGGGGGTAGGGTCGACAACGCGCCTGCGATGCTTATAGTGTTGTAGACGTCTATAAGCTACGGTAATCGATTACCATCAGGTGAGCCGTACGTTTGTTTGCCGACTTAGTTGTATATAAAAATTATAGGATCTAATTTTACATGCTTTTGAGGCTCTAATACATAAAGCAACCATATTAGAAACGAACTTGAACCCGCGACCGTTGGCGGTAGTGTTACTACGTCATTATACTAGAGTGGTTATCAATTAGAAACAAACTCAAGATATAATTTACTCGAACCTTTTTGAGGATCGAGGAACAAATTATTTGAATCTTCAGAACTTACTGAATAGTAATATTTTTTAGTTTTCATTTCCGCTCGTCCGCTATTGATATAGAATGCTTTTAGCATTAATCCCGCCTTTTTGTTCAATTCAATATTTTACGACGCACTAAAGCATTAGTTAGTATATAAAAAAGTGAAAACAGAACAGCTTAAAATACGATTATCTGAATATTGTAACATTACACCTCTTAAAATTGAACTCTAGTGGAAACAAAATTTATTTTATAGTTTATATCTACTATCCAATTTTTTTTTATTTGGAATTTAACCTTCCACGTTTTACGCACACTTTAATGTTTGCTTCTCGAAACATAATTTATACTATCTGTGCCCGCGACTTCATCCGCGTAGAATTTAACAAAAAAATTATTGTTCAGTTCGCAGAATTACATAATAAATAAATTTCTAAAGAAAATTAGCCTAAGCTAGTCCTTATTACATGAGCTGTCTGCCAGTGAAAGTCCCGTCAAAATCAGTCCATCCATTTCAGAGATTAGCCGGAACAAACAGAAAGACTGACACAGACAATAATTGCAAAAAAATATTATTTTGGTATATGTACCGCGTATACATCCATATTCATTTACTCGTAGTAAAAAGCGGTTTTTTTAATATTACAAACAGGCACTCTAATTTTATTTATTTGTATAGATAGATACTTGTAGACTGAGTTTCTCTTTTAGACTTTTCTACGTTATTTATGCGAATCTGTTTTCCTATTACATACCAGCTTTCCATTTGCTACTAGAATAATTCTCGACAATTCTAAAGTGCTTGTAAAAGCGTAGTACTAAAGTATGGGTCCTTTTTAGTCTCTTCTATCTTTTATTATTATTATTTTTTTTTTTTTTTTATTTATTGCGTCAGATAAATAAATTATTTATAAGATATAACTTCATTTGATCTTCTGGTTACAAGAGGCTAGTGTATTTTCTTTCCAAAAATACGGTATTGTGATTCAACTGCAATAATATTTGACATTGTGTTTTTGTAATTAGTTGTTTTAGTTTTAATGTAATGAAATTATTGTTAAAATTATTTATATGTATTTGGTATTATTTATTATTAATGTGATTTTATTATTGTATTATTGTATTTTACAAATTATCGTGCCATTCTTTAACTTTTCTAGTTGTATTTTTTGTTATAAAAATTGTTTAAGAAGAATTGTTTTATGGGTCAATTGTTACCTGAAATAAAGAAATTATTATTATTATTATAGTGTAAAACGTAATGCAGTTAGTGTAAACATAATATTGTAATTTAATTTAAACACTCATAAGAGATTACTGCAACTTGATACGGGTACTATTGTATAAAATAAATAATGAATACCATCAATAATTAAATGTCAGAGATAACAGTTATGTATCTACCTACTTGAATATTGAATTGATTTAATTGAAAGTATTGAGACTACTAGTGGTTACTCAGTGATCGAAATTCGAGCATAATTAATTTAATTTATAAGTTTGAACGCTTTTAAGGTTCTGTTGTCAAAGGCTATATTTCTATAATAATATGCGTTTGATATATGCGTGTCTGTCAAATACATAGTAATGTGTGTAATGTTTGTTTTATTGATTTAATGAATTTTATATGCATAACTAGCTGACCTCGCAAACGTTTCTTTGCCATATATATTATTAACCTGCTTAATCCCCCCCCCCTTATAACTTAGGGGTATGAAAAATAGATGTTGGCCGATTCTCAGACCTACCCGATATGCCCACAAAATTTTATTAAAATCGGTCGAGCCGTTTCGGAGGAGTTCAATGTTTAACACCATGACACGAGAATTTTATATATTACAATTAAAAAAAGAAATATTAGTAATCTGTACTCCTTCCCTATATATGTATATACAAACTATAAGTACGAGGATGTGAAATTTCATACTCCTCCGTCAGTGCAATTTTCGTTAAAAGGGACACAAAGTTAGATAATTTCGCTGTATTATTTCAACCCCCGACGAAAATCTCAATATACATCATTTCATGCGTATATGATCTTTTTAACAATCTCTAAAAGTTCTTAAGGTAAATCAAGACAAGACAATCTTGACTGTTGTCTGCATTTCCTTAAGCCGTATTATTTGTTTAGGACACGAAAAATTCTTTCAGAGTGGATCTGAACGTCGTTATTATTGGAAAAGTTTAAACCGCTAAGTTAGCAGATTTACCAGTATATAAACAGACGCTATCCTTGACGTTTTCCATTCTAACTAATTTTAACTAAAACTGTATGTTAGAGTTTTATACTTGGCAATTTGTTATTGAAGTACAGCAGAAAATACCTTATTCCCGACTAGAAAAGAGGTCAGGCTCAACCAGATCGTGTATCTGGGCCGGATCAGGATAGAATGAGGCATGCCAGAATGCGGCAAGCTCTATCAGGACCAGGTCTGGTCCAGACAAGCATAGCCTGATGTAAAATATAATCAAGTGTGGTAAGGCATACTGGATCAGGATCCGGTCCGGTCCAGATAAGGACAGCCTGATGTAAAATATAATCAAGTATGGTGAGGCATACTGGATCAGGACCCGGTCCGGTCCAGATCAGGATAGCCTGAAAGAAATTACGCGAACTGAACCTAAATCACGCTATCAATGTTTTTAAGCTCACTTAGTTTTTTTTTGTAATGTTTACGTGATTTTCACTCATTATAATGAAACAAGTTTTTATCGTAGTTTATTAAGTTTTTTAGATGTCCAACGTTTTGGATATTTCACAGCAACCATGGCCACGGGAGGACGTAAGGAAATTACTCACTCACTTCAGCCTATCGCAGTCCGCTGTTGGACATAGGCATCCACAAATTCGCGCCTACAATGGCACGAACTCACATGTTTCATACGTAAAAAAATATCTTCCTTAAAATGTGGAGCAGCCTGACTGGGGCAGTACCTTACACTTGCATAAGATCACAGCTAAATAATACTGATTTCAAGTAGTGTTGTGTTCCTGTGGCAAGTAAGGTAAGGTAAGGTAAGTAGTATTATCCTAGAGCGCCGAGTTGAATGCCGGCCGAGCCGAATGCTAAGAAGTTGGGGTCGGTAACGTACTTCCAAAGCTCAAGAGTAGGTATTGCAGTACCAGTATACTTGTTTGCTAACTTATTATATTTTTATTTGAGAAACATACAAGTTATAGTACATAATCATATTATAAATAAATGAAATAATTGAAATTAGCAAAGTTTAACAACTTAAAACAGCACTATAACATTGTTTAATTATTATTATTTTTTATAACATTCACACACGGTCGTCTGTTCCTAAGATAAGCAACTTATTGCTTATGTTATAGGTCACAGCCAACTGCTGTAGTTAAATATTTCTTTTTGATAAATATATATATGAAATAATACATACAAATATTACACCCAGACACAGGCTTGAATCAAACCAACAACCCGCGGAGCAGAAAGCAGAAAGCACGGCTACAACAAACTGCGTCAATGGACTAGCCAAAATATAATGTATAAAAAACAACAATAGTAAATAACAACTTTAGATACAAAATATTAAAAAAAGAAATGATTATTTTTATGACTGGATTAATAAAAAAGGTTTTCATATGACTTATCACTCATCATCATTTCAGCCTATCGCAGTCCACTGCTGGACATAGGCCTCCATAAGTTCGTGCCATAAATGGCGTGAACTCATGATTTTGCCCGTAGTCACCACGCTGGGCAGGCGGGTTGGTGACCGCAGGGTTGGCTTTGTCGCACCGAAGACGCTGCTGCCCATCTTCGGCCTGTGTATTTCAAAGCCAGCAGTTGGATGGTTATCCCGCCATCGGTCGGCTTTTTAAGTTCCAAGGTAGTTGTGGAACAGTGTTATCCCTTAGTCGCCTCTTACGACACCCACGGGCAGAGAGAGGGAGGCTATATTCTTACTGCCGTAGCCACACAGCGTATGACAACAATTAACAAAAAAAAAATGGAAAAATATGACTTCATTATTTTATAAGGTCTCCAGTTATTTTAAAGTACGTTTCAAGTTAACTTGAAATAAGATCTCTCCAAAGCTAAGCGACATATTTGTGAAACACTTCGGTTAAGACGTTAAAGGTCTGGTTTCTTAAGAGAGTTTCTTTGAATTGAAAGAAATTTTTTTATACAATATTTTTATATTCCTACCGTGTTTTGGTACGTGTAATAAAATGTTACAGGTAACATAAGTGGTATTAAAGGAATTTTATTTTTATGTTACGTTTTTAGTTATGCTGTTTCTAAAAATAAGTAATTGTGATTTTAAAATTAATTGTTATTTGAACTTTCAAATATAATCAAAATTGTAATTTATTCAAGAAGCTTCAAAAGTAGAATAATTAAATTATTTAAAATACCAAAACTACTAAAAAGAAATAAATAAATAATGAATAAAATAATATTTTTTACTTCAAGGAAAAATCTATCAAATTCGAACACGCAACGAAATTCGCGATATAAAAAATACTTTTAAACTTCTAAAAGTCAATGAATAAAATATATTTTCTAAATGAAATTTGAATATTAAATTTCGTTTTTCGTAAATCGATAAATTATATCGATGAAAGGAAACCGCATAGTAAAATTCCCTTTTTACAAAAACCCACAAGGGCTTTCGAGGGATATCCGCCAGTCTTAATGAATCGGAAAAAGATGATGGAATATAATTTAAGATGTTCTCAGATTCTTTCATCTCTTCGTTTCAAATTAAGGCGTTCCGATAAAGATAAATCCGAGAACGATTTCTGTAAGTCAATCGATTTTCCTCATTTTTAAAGACAGTAATGTCTTTATATTCGTATAATTTATACATATATGTTAATGATACTGTGAAAATATCATTCATGATGATAAAAAAAGATTATCGTGAAAGTTTGATCCCTTAAGGGGTGTATCGTTACGACTGAAGGTTTTTTTTTAAAGTAATCACATTATTTACTCAAAACTCGTCAATGATCAATCTAAAAAATTTGATCGATGTGTATTCATAAAGGAAATAAAATTTTCTAGAAAAAAGCTTTATTAGTAAAATGTATAACAAACCGTTTCCTTCTAATCATGCCTTAAACATTGATTTATTTATTTTTTAATTTATCGTTTCGATTTTGGATTTTTGTAACTACCAGAAATATCAATATTTTTATTGTTCAAAATACATTTTTTCAAAGGAAATTTATTACTTTACAAAAAAAAGTTTCTTAACATTTTTAATTAAATTTTTTTAAATTCACTCCTCTCAAAGTTATTCGACGTTGAGGTTAAATTCATAAGTAATTTATCGTTTTTTTTTTGCATTACACGTGTTTTTTGGGTTTGCTCCAATAAAAGGTAAAAGAAAAGAAGGTATAGACATTTTGTTTTGTGTGCCAGTGTTATTGAACTCACTATACTTTAAAATGTTTGAGTATCACGAAGTAGCGAGTTCACTTGTTTTAATTGGCTTTGTGGTTACGGCAGTAAATAATATAGCCACCCCCTCTCTTCCCGTGGATGTCGTAAGAGGCGATACGGGATAGCCATCCAACTCTTTGCTTTCAAATACACAGGCCGAAGACCGTGGCGCTGTCTATAGTGACTTCTTTACAGAAACCCGTAACTATTCAAAGTTTCATCAAATCATATAAAAAAAGTGTGGGTAACACAAAAATAAAATCGTACATATTAAAAATAGCATGGTGTCGTCTCCTGTCAAAGATTTTCATTGTAATATGAAACTTTGAATAGTTACGGGTAAAGAATTCGCTATAGACGGCGCCATGGTTCGCTTAAACCGAATATAAAAATCATCATATCAAAAGTTTCTATCTAGCGGGTACATCGTTCCATAGCTTAATTGGCTAGAGCGCCGACACGGTCAGTCGGAGACGCGGGTTCGATCCCCGCTGGAACGGTCAATTTTTGATATGATATTCAAAAATGTTTAGAATTCCTAATGTGTGGGTAACACAAAAATAAAATCGTACATATCAACTCAGTCAGTTAGCGTCGAGTCAGTAGAAAATATATTTACAAAAATTTTCCATTTGTAATAGTTTTACTGTATCCATAGTTAAATAAAGAATTCGAAACAACTATTAAAATATTTAAGTTCCGATCCTTCTCCTACACGGAGAAAAATGTCTATGCCAAGCAGTGGGATGTAACCAACCATGATCGTGATAGATTAACACATTAATTATATTTATTCCTTAAAATAAATAGAAGTAAGCACATAATTTTTAACCGACTTCCAAAAAAGGAGGAGGTTCTCAATTCGACTGTATTTTTTTTTTTTTTTTTTTTTTTTTTTTTTTTTTTTTTTTTTTTTTTTTTTTTTTATGTATGTTACATCAGAACTTTTGACCGGGTAGACCGATTTCGACAAATTTTGTTTTAATCGAAAGGTGGCGTGTGCCAATTGGTCCCATTTTAATTTATTTGAGATCTAACAACTACTTTTTGAGTTATATCTAATAATGCGTTTTTACTTGACGCTTTTTTCGTCGACCTACGTTGTATTATACCACATAACTTTCTACTAGATGTACCGATTTTGATAATTCTTTTTTTGTTGGAAAGAGGATATCCCTAGTTTAGTACCATGATAAGGAAACCAGGATCTGATGATGAGATCCTGGAGAAATCGAGGGAAACTCTCGAAAATTTGCAATAACTTTTTACTGGATGTACCGATTTTGGTAATTTTTAATTTAATCGAAAGCTGATGTTTATCATGTGGTCACATATAAATTTTATCGAGATCTGATAAATACTTATTGAGTAATCTTTGATAACGCGTAGTTACTTGACTATTTTTTCGTCGATCTACGTTGTATTACTCGTCGATGTGATTGAAGTCGGTTTTTTTTCGTTTGCGAGCAAACACAATTATGTATATATAATTTGTTATCAACACGGCGAGAGTATAAATTTATAATAATATTATTATTCACTTATTATTTTATTTAATTTCATTAATAAAACTGAATTGTTTTAAATCTGAAACTATTGAAATAACTTTTCTATCTATAAACAAAAAGTATATACTAAATTTTAGTCCATACTTTAGCTATCCAACTTTCATCAAAAGAAAAATAATTTCATGTGTGTGAAAATTTTATTGTGGATATTTGTTAATATTGCAAAAGGCCGTCTGAAATCTCAGAACTAAATGTAAAAAATAAAACTTTTCCCAATGAGCCGTCAACAGTTCCAAATTGGGCACGTACAAAAGAAATCACTTTTGAAACAACTTTCCCTTTTGCAGGTAACGAGCGAGGCACAATGGGAGGGAGACTTAGGGCGGGTCCGTACACGGTGGCCCCCTTCACGTTAACAAAAGAGATAAACATAACTTAAAGGACCAAAATCGAACAAAATGTGAAAACATGAGAGTTGACATCGATATCGTACTAAGCGATACCCCACAGAACCTGACCCTCGACTTCAGAGATCTATCTACATCAATGTATCTCACGGATTCTTACGTCAACAAAAGTCTCGAGATAAACGAGACGATCAACGACTTGGTGTACTCGAATCAGTTCGAGGATGACCCGATAATCGTCTTCTTAGTCATCTTGAAATGTATCATCATGCTCTTCATAATCTTGGCAGCAATTTTTGGCAATTTGCTAGTAATCGTGTCGGTCATGAGGCACAGGAAGTTGAGAGTGATTACCAACTATTTTGTCGTATCCCTCGCGTTAGCGGATATGCTAGTCGCGATATGGGCTATGTGCTTTAACTTTAGCGTAGAAATTACGAATGGTCAGTGGCTCTTTGGATACTTCATGTGCGATGTCTGGAATTCCTTGGACGTGTACTTTTCATCAGCGTCAATACTCCACTTGTGTTGCATAAGCGTTGACAGATATTATGCTATTGTACAACCTTTGGACTACCCATTGATCATGACGACCAGCAAGCTAGGAATTATGTTGGCAGTAGTATGGTGCAGCCCAGCATTAGTTTCTTTCTTGCCTATATTCATGGGATGGTACACAACGTTGGAACATCTGGAGTTTCGGAAAAGACATCCTAAGGTGTGCAGTTTTACTGTGAACAGAGTGTACGCAGTGATATCAAGCAGTGTTAGTTTTTGGATTCCGGGTGTGATAATGCTGTACATGTATTACCGGATATATGTGGAGGCGGACCGCCAGGAACGAATGTTGTACAGGTGAGAATAGTTATATTCTGCTATATTAATAAGGGATTAAATATTTTCACTTTTGATGTGTTAGATGGATTATTATCTAAATAGATTCTCAAATTCGTTTCCGTTCATTCCGTAAACTTAATTACGCAAATATATTTTACATGAACTTCGCGTGTAATTAATTTTGTTCACGTAAAGACGCTAGACATTTAAACGAGATAAAAATTTTCTTACATTTTTATTTGGGATAAAAAAAAAGAAAATGAAGAATGATCAAAGGTTTAGGCTGTCACGATGCGAGTTTCCTTAACATTCATCTTCAAGTAATTTCCAAGACGAATATACACGATAATTTACAATTATTGATGTTATTGTGAGTCAGTATATAGATATGTGTCTCTGTTACACCTTCATTAAATATGGACTACGGTTTGAAGATCAAAAAAACATGACCGGATTACTGTTTGATTACTTGTTTTTTAGATTTTTTTTTCTGTAGACACGATTATGTCTGTTATTATGGTGTACAATAAAGAGTATTATTATTATTATTATTAGGAATTTTTAATAAAAATGATTGTTTTCGATTTATTTGTTACTTAGTGTCTGTTACCTTGAAAACATTTGTTCAAATCGGATTATAAGTTTCTAAGCTTGAACCAAAAAGCGAACTGACGCACGTATAACATGTGCCTTTTCTATAAAAACCTTAACCGTGTAAATTTAGAATTTATTCAGGCAAATTCCAAATTATTCGTCAGAGGGATTTGTTTTTGTTAGTATCATTCAAACTGTGTAAACAATTACCTTGATTCCAAGAACTTGTACAGAATTTCAATAGAGTCAGGTCGGGCAGCAGACTGTTGACTTTATGAGGCGAATATTTTTACTTTGAATTCGTTTTCGGTTTTGTGAATATATTAAATCGTAAATTAAGCGTTTGTATTTCGAAATCTTTGTTGATCTGTAGTCGCATACAAATAATATTAAAATATTTACGTACTAGCTATGCCCGCGACTTCGTCCACGTGAAATTTAAGAAAAAAGTTATTGTTCAGTTCGCAGAGTTATAAAATAAATAAATTTCTATAATAAAAGTAGTAAGTGACTCCTTATTACATCAGCTATCTGCCAGTGGAAGTCCTGTCAAAATCGGTCCAGCCGTTTCAGTGATTAGCGGGACCAACAGACAGACAGAAAAAAAATTGTAAAAAATATTATTTTGTTATATGTACAGTGTATACATCCGTATGTATATAGTAAAAAGCTGTTACTGCTTTAATATGTCCCAACTTTCTGTCATCTTTCATAAAATTTTCAATAATTTACGAATATTGTGTTTGTTTTCAAAGGAATAAATTCAACTTTAATTCTCATCAGCAAGTAATATAAAATATTAATTATCAAGTGTAAGTCAAAAACAACTCATTAAATGTCGCTTAGATGAGAAATAAAAAATACAATCGAATTTAGGACCTCCTCCTTTTTAAAGTTGGCTAAAAATGAGCAAAGAGCGTGTATATATGCTTCCTTAGTGTATATAGTTTATGCTGATTGATTTCCAAGACTGTTGAAAAAGGACCTCAAATAATGAATACATTTTCCCTAACCTTCAAAGGAAGAACGTCATGCCCGGATAACCTCTTACTGTTTTGAGATACTTTTATCCTGCTCTGTTATATGTAGAAATAGAAGCTATAATAACATATATAGTCTCTATTATAAATTAGTAATGTATCCTAATATACGTAGAAAGAGCTCAATAAGTCAGCATCCAATATTAAGTAGGTTTGAAGACTGTGAAAAAAAAAATTCTTATCTTAAATGATACTGTTTATGCAAAATAATACTGTTTTCAAGCAGTATTGTGTTCCTGTTGGTGAGTAAGGTGACCAGAGCTCCTGGGGGATTGGGGATTGGGTCGGCAACGCGCTTGCGATGCTTCTGGTGTTGCAGGTGTCTATAAGCTACGGTAATCACTTACCATCAGGTGAGCCGTACGCTTGTTTGCCGACCTAGTGACATAAAAAAAAACTACTTTCTTACATTACATGTATTTTTTTAAAGTCTTGATCAGCCAAAAACCTACCGTCCACTTGATCGTAAGTTATTACTGTAGCTTATAGAAGAAAATATCGTCGTTCATGCTCGTTTAGTTTCAAAGACACCATCCCTTAGTTACCTTTATATTCCACTGCATTGCATCGTTCTCACATCTGTAGTTCTATTTCCATTGATTCACTTGTGGAGAGCCACTCCATCAATCCATTAGTCCATCGAACCGCCCTTTCAATGTGCTATTACATTTTGTAAAATATTCGTTAAATAGAAGTTAACAAGTACAACACTTAGCACAAAGCTGCTCCACGACCTGATTTTATACCCAAATACTGTCTTGATGTTTTGAATATACTGAATAAAATAAAATAAAAAATAACTTTCATAACTTTAAAAATTATATATTTAATTGAGTACATTTCAAGTTCAGTGCAATTTGAATCTTCAAAAAGTATCTAAGCTACGTAAATATTTCCAAACTGACTTGAACATTGTCTTGATGAATCTTAAGCTTGTGTAAGAAAATCATTTTTTTAGCTCCAAGATGAACCTGTTCAATTATATTACTTTATTAACCGACTTCCAAAAAAGGAGGAGGTTCTCAATTCGACTGTATTTTTATTTTTTATTTATTTTTTATTTATGTTACATCAGAACTTTTAACCGGGTAGACCGATTTCGACAAATTTTGTTTTAATCGAAAGGTGGTGTGTGCCAATTGGTCCCATTTAAATTTATTTGAGATTTGACAACTACAATTTCTATTTCGTGTCCTATTGAAGGACTGTGAGTGAACTGATACCTATTTTATTTTTCAAAATATATTAGTAAAAACGATCTATTATACAATTACTGCGAAATTCTCGAAAAATGGACCAATTTTAGATAATACTGGATATTCGAATTTAAGAAATAAGTAATTACAAATAGTTATTTCTTTAGTTTTTATAATGTTGTGAAGTTATGTTGTAATATTCCATTTGTGTTTATTATCAGAAATCCTCTCATACAGGAAAAGACAGACGAAATCGAAGCTATCACTACAGAAAGCTGAAACAAACTACAAACTTATCTGGCAAACTTCGTAACACTATTTTTCGAAGCGATTTTGTCGATTTTTTTGTTTTAATTTTTTTCATACAAAACTAGTCCTGTCAATAACAAAATCAAAAAATCAAAAAAGAAATTATTTAATTTGACGTTATTATCGGTTCGGTATCGGTATATACACACTATATTGGGTAGCAATTTTTCTTAATCCTTAAATTTACGTATTCAAAAAGAATGTTCCATATTATAATGAATTATCTATAGTATGGAACAGAGAAAAACATTTTTGGATTTTATTGCGGTTTTAACGGGAGACCTCTCGCGACCATGGTGGCTGTAAAGTATCCGAATCGTCGGGCATCTAAAAACTTAATAAACCGCGATAAAATTTGAAAAAGTTGTTTCATTATCATGAGTGAGATTCGCGTAAACATTAAAAAAGAATGTTCCATATTTCGTACTAATACAGATACCGCATTGTTCTATTTCATGAAGCTTACCTTGGAAATGATTATATTTATTCAAACAAATCTTATTTCCGAATGAAATTGGAATACGCTGGTATTCGGTGACTCGATGGGTATATTTGTATTGTTAAACGAATCGTCTCTTGTGTGTCTTTACTGATATTATGTTTTGATGAAATGTATTGGATTACAATATACCTACGACAATTTATTTTGGAAATTAAATTATAACTACGTGTGTTTATTCATTTCTTTAATACTTTATTTCAGCGCCCTTTTATAAAATCACGTAACATAAAATAATACTATGCTCACTTCACTTCACTTTTCACTTTATTTGTCGCAATACACAGGCTGAACACGGACAGCAGCGTCTTCGGTGCGACAAAGCCAGCCCTGTCCAGCGTGGTGACTATGGGCAGAACACATGAGCTCACGCCAATTTTGGCGCGAACTTGTGGAGGCCTATGTCCAGCAGTGGATTGTGATAGGCTGAAATGATGATTATTTGTCACAGTTACGTTTTTGTTTTCTTAATAATAATTTTTTCAGCACATGGCGTAGCATAACAGAATAGATGCCTATCAAATACATTAAAAATAATAATTTATTCAATTGTAAATAAAATACTATAAATAAATAAAATAATTTCTTGATCTTCTAATAACATTTGTATGGCTTTGAATCGTATTATTTGCACACAAGAATAATTGTTAAACATACTTTCTTATGATTCATGTTAACTTTATAAACTTCCAAAAAAAGAGAAGGTTCTCAATTCAAATGTATTTTTGCCTTTTTTTTTAATATATGTCACCTTATAACATTAAACTGGTTGGACCGATTTCAATGATTTTTTTTATTAATCGAAAGGTGGTGCTTGTCATGTGGTTCCACTTAAATTTAATCGAGATCTGACAGGTGCTTTTTTAATTTGACTAATAAAGCGTATGTGCTTGATAATGTTTTCGTCAACCGTCGTTGTATATATTCCGTTTTTTTTTTGGAAGAGTCTTATTTGGTAAACAAACCCCTGTCAATCGTAATTTACGTTTTTTCCGCATTTATCACTCACTTTCACAACACATTAGCTGACGGACATTTGCAAAACTCCATTTACTATTTATTTCACTAAAAACAAATATGAATTTATCATTTTAAACACATAAAAACTACTAAAATACGAATTCCGTACAGATAACTAATATTTTTGAATATGATATTTCAATATCTTTTTTTAAAAGGCAAATAGGGATGTGGTCATAATATTTTTAGAGGTGATTGAGTATAAGTGAACGGATAGCATGAGCGATAAAATAGGCCACGTGCTTAACCTATATTTTAAATTGTCACGAATTATAATTTGTTAAATAATGTTACCGTAAAGCGGTTTGTTATTAATTTGTTTTTTGTTATTAATTTTTTTTTCTTTTTTTATGTTAAGCTACTACACTACGTCTGCAAAATATAACGATTCAAACTGACTAACTGACTGACTGACTGACTGTAGCTTATAGACGCCTGCAACACCAGAAACATCGCAAGCGCGTTGCCGACCCAATCCCCAATCCCCCCAGGAGCTCTGGTCACCTTACTCACCAACAGGAACACAATACTGCTTGAAAACAGTAGTTTAGCTGTGGTCTTCTGTAAGGTCGAGGTACTACCCCAGTCGGGCTGCTCCATATTTTGAGCAGGAAATTCTTGCTGTGCCCTACCTCAGTTCGTGTAATGATTTTATTCACACGTATGTATAATTAATTAGCTTTTTGGCTACCTAAGGCACAGGCATAAAATTACCAACATTACACACAGACGGCCGTGTGCTATGTTATTGCATTAAAAAAAAAGATATCTACCTTCTCTTGATTTTTTTTACCTCCTTTTACCTACTGGTGATATCTGAGATCTAAAACTTCTTTTTGGTTCTTTAACAGAATCTTTAGGTACCTATATGCTAAGGTATTCTGTTATTTAAGCTTTATCACATGGCTAAAAATGTATCACAGAAAGCGGACTTAAAGCCATACAGCCTTATCTAACAGTCGATTTTAAGACATACAAAAATAAAAATAAAAACAGCACTGAGGAAAGTTTATGCAATATTAAAAATCTATATATATATATAAAAGCGAAAGGTCACTCATCACGAAATCTCCAAAACTATAACACCTACAAACTTAAAATTTGGCAGGTAGGTAGGATAAAACAGTAACGTAATGCATATCTTCATAACTATGCGAACGTAGTCGCGGGCAACAGTTAGTGTATTATAAAACAAAGTGCCCAAAAGTGTATGTGATCGATTGCCTCAAAATCTACGGAACGGCTAAGCCGATTTTGATAATAAGTTTCACTGGAAGTTTGCTGGGAAAACTTTGTGACACTATTTCAACGCGGGCGAATCCGCGGGAACAGCTAGTAGGTATAGATATCTGCCGTGTGGTGTCGGCCGAGTAGAATAGCACCACCCCCTTTCTTCCCGTGGGGGTCATAAAAGGCGACCGAGGGATAAACCTAGCTCAAAATCATCAGGGTCCTGGAGAAGGAAGACTTCATTTGAAACCCGGAATGGGGTCTCCGTCAAGCATTCGTGACATAGCTCTAAAATGCGAAAGACTCCTGCAACCGAACTGGCTCCACACGTATCGACTCGTCGTTCCTGTGGGCGTAGCCAGTGAGGTCGAGAGGGTGGCGCAGAGCTTAGGCAACTCTGCGTTTTCTTGAAGAGTGTCCTAGGCGAC
This sequence comes from Melitaea cinxia, assembly GCF_905220565.1. NCBI lineage: Eukaryota > Metazoa > Arthropoda > Insecta > Lepidoptera > Nymphalidae > Melitaea > Melitaea cinxia. The sequence continues at coordinate 10,367,237 of NC_059416.1, forward strand.
ACAGTGTCTGTCTGACACTGTCTAAATCGTCTGCAATAGACGGACTAAGACTAATGATAGGTATATATCTATATATGTAGTACATACACAACAAAACTATATAAAATATGAATTTCGATACGGTTTGTAAAATTTCGAGAAATTTCTATAGTGTTAAACAAAAAGTATCCGAACGAACACGGGTGAAGCTGTATGACGTTTAATAAAGTTGACCCGTGTTTAGTAACTTTCGAATATTTACATTTTGACATTTTTGTAAAATCGTGCAAAAGAGTTACCTTTAGGTAAGAAGTATTCAAGTACCACATCGAAGCAACTTGTAAGTAAAACCACACTCGGCACATAATTGTATTACATGTTTGTAAACTCCATATTAGTCTATTTAAGTTGTCCTAAATAAGTAAATAAATAGATAAATAAGCAAATAAATAAAAAATAAATAGACTTTAAAAGCGCTTTTGAGTTATGCGTCTAAACCTTTTTACGATAGTATGTATAGCCATGACCTACTTGCTAACAATCAAATCAGTAACGCTTCTTAAATGTATGGGTGTTGCAGAGACTATCTTATATGAGTGTTGTTGTGACAACAAGTTATTTATAACTTAAAGTAGGTAATCCTACAAGACTCACCTAGCACCTGAAAGATTACAGCTAACCTTACAAACAGAAATTAAGTCTTTCATAGTTGGCAGGTCACCAACGTTTGCCTTAGAATGGTGCAATGCTACAGGGAAATGACGTAGAAATTCAATCTATCCTAATACTGTTTTTGGTGCCAAAGAAGTTTGTTTCGAAGGAGGTTTGATAACTGAATTTTATTTAAAACTTATTATAAGTATTAGAATGTAGACATGTGTATGTAAGTTTATTATTCATCTACACCGCCTACCCAATTTTGATAATGAGTTTCCTTTTTATGTCTGGGTTGTCTGGAAGAAATGGCTAATTAGCCATAAGTCCGCCCATTGTACTTCACTGTCTGTAACTATATTTATGCTTTGTTTGTAATATATTTGTGGTGTACAATTAAGTATAAAATAAATAAATAAAAAATAATAAAACTTTTAATTTACGAATCGTATTACAGAGTAATTATATCTATTAACAATTCCCTTCTTCATACTAGACAGATTTCCATCAAACCCTGTCCGATGTAAAGCGTAGTTACTTAAAGATTAGTGTGCTTGCTTAATAATACCTATTACTCTCCGCTTCGAAAGTGTTCCACACCTTAACATCTATACAAATAAATAAAATAAGATTGTCTGTTTGTAATATTAAAATAACCGATTTTTACTAAGTGCATGTGGACGTGCAGATGGCACATATACCAAAATAACATTTTTTACAATTTTATCTGTCTGTCTGTGTGTCTGTCTGTCTGTGTGTCTGTCTGCCTGTCTATTTGTTCCGGCTTATCTCTGAAACGGCTGTTCCGATTTAGATGGGACTTTCACTGGCAGATAGCTGATGTAATAAGGAGTAACTTAGGCTATTTTTATTTTACAAATTTATTTATTCCGAAACTCGGAGAACTGAACAATATTTTTTAATTCTACGCGGGCGAAGTCGCGGGCACAGCTTGTTTCATATAAAATGTTAGAGGACAAATTTTTGTGAGAGTAGGTCAGATGCTGCCACGAAAAGAAACCGTTGCTCACAATGTGTATCTATTTTTAAAACATAAAGATATGAAGTACAATAACGCGCTATTCAAAATGTTATTAATGGACAAGCACGTAATTCCATTAATGTTGTCCTATAGAGAGTTAGGATGCTTTGCAATATGTTGGGTATCTGGATATATATGAACACGCTGTATAGATACATTGTCATGCGCAGAAATCGAACATGAGAATGAATCGAAATTCGAATACGAATAAAGAATCGAACACATAACTGAGGTAGGGCACAGCATGAAATTTCCCGGTCAAAATAAGGAGGGGTATGACTGGGGTATCTTATAGAAGATCAAGGCTAAATAATACTGCTTTCAAACAGTGTTACGTTCTTGTTGGCGAGCAAGGTGACCAGAGCTCCTGGGGGGAATTGAGGATAGGATTGGCAACGCGTTTGCCGTGCTTCTGGTGTTGCAGATGTCTATAAGCTATGGTAATCGCTTATCATTAGGTGAGCCATACGCTTGTTTGCCGACCTAGTTATATGAAAAAAGGATTTTGCGAAACATTTTTTATTAAAAATTAAAATGAGCTAATGTGCTTATAAAAATGATACTCTAATATTAATATAAACGTTCTCGAGTGGCGACCGCGTACCAGACGACGCATCGTTGGCAAGCCCCCCACGAGGTGGACCGACGATCTGTTCAGGGTCACGGGAAGCCGCTGGATGCGTGCTGCGCAGGATCTACCATCGTGGGAAATATTAGGGGAGGCTTATGCCCATCCGTGGACGTCCATGAGCTGATATGATGATGATGATAATGATAGTCTAAAATAGTTGTGCCATATTTAGAGCTAAATGTATGAACTTCTAAAATGTATACTATAGCTTGTCTTAAGTAGGTATTATTAGGCTTTTTCGTTCAACTAAGTTGAAATCTGCTACTTGAATATGTATGATTATTCATATTGCCAGGTGTCAGCATCAAATTTCCTACTTAACATCACTTAGCAGTCTCTTGAACATCAATGACTTTTGACATCGAGGTAACGGAAAATACGTACATATGTATAACATTGCTAGGCTTTACATTAACGATGTAAACAATTAGTTTCCTGTCAGTTTGTTTTAACCTACTTCAAAAAAGGTGACGGTTACTCAATTCGACCGTATATATATTTTTTATGTATGTTCAGGGATAATAATAATAATACTCTTTATTGTACACCATTAAAAGAAACAACAGAGAAAAAAACATAAAATGAAAGATGTACAAAGGCGGTCTTATAGCTGAAAGAGCGATCTCGAAGTACTAATAGACAATATATAATAATAATAAACATACATAATACTAACATATATAAAATACACACACACACACACACACATATATATATATATATACATAGTAAATATATATTATATCTTCTTACTTCGTCGTTTATGAACCGATTTTGATAATTCTTATTTTGTTGGAAAGGAGATGTCCCAAGGGTGTTATCATGATAAGGAATTCAGGATATGATGATGAGATCCCAAACAAATCGAAGGGATCCCCCAAAAATCGTTGTGACGACTAGTACGTTTGTTAATTTTTTTTTTGTCTACTTACGTTGTATTACTTGTCGATGTAACTGAACTCGGTTTTTTGTCGTTTGCTAGCAAACACAATTATATAAGTCAATAATCTACTTTTTAGCACCAAAAGTATAAATAAGGCCTCTAACATATTTAAAGTTATGCATCTGATACTTCGGATTGGACATGAAAAAATATATTTTGTAACAGTTTGGATACGGTTAAGGATATGAATGTATTACGGATTGTCTGTTAACATTCCAATATTTACAATTACAGATAGATTTTTAAGCCACAGGAACACAACACTTATCGTTACCTACATATATATTATCTTAAAGTCTTAAAACTTTATCTTTTCTCTTTATTTTCTAATTTATTTAAGTAAGTTAGGTGTTATCGTTTCAATATAAGCGATAAACCAGCTCAGCTAGAATAAAATCAGAGATCACTGTCAATGAATGCTACAAAGCGTTTGAAATAATTGTGGAATTGACGTTTCACTTCAAAGATTATAAAGACAAAGGGAACAATGAAATAGCGACCGCCGACGCGAACCCGACTTCGCACGAGTTCATAATTCACTAACAAATAAAACAAATAGTAGAGAAACTAAACAACTAGAACATTATATGAGACTCTTCATTCGAAAGGAAACGGATGATGGGTATTAAAACACTCTAACATAAAAAAGTGTGTGTATGCTAGCTAACTTCAAGTAGCTAACTTTTTCTTCGTTGAGTAGCTAAATCCAGGGTGTCGGTTTTTTGTGACGGTGTGCGCGCGTGTTAATTGGCTAGCTAACTTCAAGTTGCTAACTTCGTCTTCGCTGACTAGCTAACTTCAGAATGTCGGTTTTTTGTGACGGTGTGGACACATGTTAATTGGCTAGCTAACTTCAAGTTGCTAACTTCTTCTTCGCTGACTAGCTAACTTCAGGGTGTCAGTTTTTTGTGACGGTGTGCGCACATGTTAATTGGCTAGCTAACTTCAAGTTGCTAACTTCTTCTTCGCTGACTAGCTAACTTCAGGGTGTCGGTTCTTTGTGATGGTTTGCGGGCGCTTCGTAAAAACTAACTTACATCATTTTGCCCTAACGCGCCAAAAAAGCATAAATTTTAAAATAGTTTACTTGTCTGATTTGAAAGACAAAAAGGGGGAAAAGGATGGCGCAGAAATGCTATTAGCGTTTTTGTTTCACTTGTATGCTATAAAGACCTTAAAATAACCATAAACTAATATATTCATATATTTTAATAAATCAGAAATGACATAGGTTACAAAAGTTACAATGTTTCTCTTTTCCTCCAGGAGCAAAGTAGCTGCACTACTCTTGGACAAGCACCTTCAAATTAACGGTATATCAGTTGGGGACGTGATGAGAGAACGGCAGAGCATCCAGATGCAGCCGATGGCGAGCAACAAGATGAAGAGGGAAAGGAAGGCAGCTCGAACCCTTGGGATTATCATGAGCGCGTTCCTTGCTTGTTGGCTACCGTTTTTCTTATGGTAAACTATTTTTTTTATATATTTTTTGCTTATACTATATTCAATTTCAACAAATTAATGATATACAATAACACCAAATCTCAAATTTAAATAAAAATATAACTGAATTAAATTAAGCTAATTGGTCGGTCTATCGGCAGACAGCGTTTAACTGATTGATGTGTGACGATTATCATCTAATTAATAAATGCTTGTGATAGTAGAATGATGTACTTCAACATCATCAACTTCAGTCGAATGTGTACATACTGATAAGGTCGACAACACTGATGTCCGGTAAAACTCAAATGAGTTTATGTGGCATTTTATTATTAGTGATTTTAATTTATATTCTTTCGTGTATCTTAATAAAATAAATAAATAATAAAATAAGAATAGATGAAATTAGAACGGTCAATTTTGCATCAGATGCAATAAGTGACGTTTTTGCAAACACAGCAATTCGATCGATCTGGTAACCAGACAAGAGTTTATTGTACTGGCAGGTGTTGAGGATAATGCATTTATTGATATTTTTATTTTGTGTTTTTGAGACTTCATTACATATGTTTATAGTTTGAAAATTTTCTGTGCAAGTCCGTCTTTTACTCACACTTGTCTAATTTTCAAATTACTATAAGTTAGGACGCAGACGACAAGAAGTTTCACTTCGTGCACTGCTGAATAAACTTGTCAAGTCGGACTGCAATTGCAGCTAATTACTTAGTGACAAGAAAGTTTCTCAAAACTAGAAATAGGACATGAAACTCGTCTGTGATATTTACGTATGCTAATTTCGTAATAAAAAATAGATTTATACTGACATATCGGGTCATTTTCTAACCGCTTAATTAGTAGTTTTTATACAGAATACGATGTTGGCAAACAAGCACCTATTTGATCTAATGGTAAACATATACCGTAAGCTACGCTTTTCCAAGCTTATCTCCGTCCTTTCTTAGTAGCTCTGGTCACCCTACTCACCATTGGAATATATCACTACCTACTTGAAAGCAATATTATTTTATTGTAAAGTTCTGTAAGGTTCTGTACTTCCCAGTTAGGCTGATTTTGAGCTAGGTATTTCCTGCTGTGCCCCTCTCTATTTCAATAATAGACGTAATGAAGTTCTAAAGGGAATATTTTTCCATCAGGTACATAATAACAGCTCTCTGTGGGAATTCGTGTCCGTCACCCCCACCAGTGGTAGCAGCGGTCTTCTGGGTGGGGTATTTCAACTCAGCCTTGAACCCTCTAATATACGCCTACTTCAATAGAGACTTCAGGGCAGCGTTTAGGAAGACTTTGGACTCGTGCTGCAGGTAAGGAAACTAGCTTTTCTAAATTTCTGATACTCTAAATATAACCCGTATACTTATATCTACAAGTGAATTACATTTCAAATTTTTAACTAGTACCTATCCAATAGAAACAAGATCGAAATTTGTCATACTTCACTGCTGTTAGTTATTTTCTCAAAATTAAAAAAGTTATCTTGTGTCTAAACTATAGCTTCTATTTCCCTTGATTTTGGGTACAACTTAGAAATAGTCTGTAATGTATGTGGTTTCATTTAATTCTTCTATCTTGTATCGAGTCCACACAAGAAGTGATTATTTATCATTTCATAATAAAGTTTGCAAATTGTGCGCAATTCACGTAATAACTCACTCCAATCTATATTGGTTTAAAGAGTTTTAGACGTGAATGTACGTATATCCATTCTGAATAATTTATGTGTGTGTGTTTATTTGTATGTTGCGTTCGGGTATATGTAATTGTAGTAACTTTCCCAGTTTCAATTTAAATTATTTATTTAATATCTAAGATTTTTTTTTTTTTGTGTTACCCACATTAGGAATTCTAAACATTTTTGAATATCATATCAAAAATTGACCGCTCCAGCGGGGTTCGAACCCGCGCCTCCGACATACCGTGGCGGCGCTCTAGCCAATTAAGCTATGGAACGATGCACCCGCTCGAGCGAAATTTTCGATATGATAATTTTTAATTTCGGTTTAAGCGAACCGTGGCGCCAATATAGCGAAATAGCACGGTGTCGTCTCCTGTCAAAGATTTTCATTGTAATATGAAACTTTGAATAGTTACGGGTTTCTGTAAAGAGCTCACTATAGACGGCGCCACGGTTCGCTTAAACCGAAATTAAAAATTATCATATCGAAAATTTCGCTCGAGCGGGTGCATCGTTCCATAGCTTAATTGGCTAGAGCGCCGACACGGTATGTCGGAGGCGCGGGTTCGAACCCCGCTGGAGCGGTCAATTTTTGATATGATATTCAAAAATGTTTATTTATTTATTTATTTACACGTAATATTATTGTAAAAATTACAGATCTTAATAATCTATATATATATATATATATATATATATATATATATATATATATATATATATATATATATATATATATATATATATATATATATATTTTTTTTTTTTTTTTTTTTTATAAAATTTCTTTTATATCAAACTTTGATCTTAATATACCGCTTTACCGCTCTGCAAAACACAGCAGGGGTTGAAAAAAAGTCTAGAGATGGATCCTACGCTAGTACTCCATTAAGCAGAGTCAGTGCTCGAATTAACGGTGACTCTCGCATCAACTTCGAACTGTATCCTATCATCGCTAACAGTGTATGCCGCCGAACGTAGATATAGTTTGGTACGCTCAGAGGTATCAAACTTAGCACTGATGGGTTAGAAATTTTATCAGTTATTAAATTATAAAAATACATAGTTAAAAAAACATCTCTTCTTACTTCAAGAGAATCATATACTAGCATTCCTTGGAAAAATAAAGAGGGGTATACGCAAGGATAGCCAACAAAATACCCAATATTTTTTAAAGTAAAGCCATCTTAAAAATTTCCTTTGGAGTTTATTATGCGATGCCATGTCCGATAAGTGTACAATGTATTTTTTTTACATAAAATATAAATACAAGCCATTGATTTATCGACAGATAGGTCTGCTTTATATTCAATATTCTCTTATCTCAGCGGCATATTTATGTTTTCATTTCATGCGAAATATTGGAGATAAGCCTATCCTTCTTTAATATCGCTACAAAAAAATCTTTATTTATTTTTAGATAGCTATTTAATGAAATTTAAATATAAAGCCTTTACTTTATAATAAGAAATTCAATATACAAACTGTTGATAGCTTCCAACGTTGAACGTAAATTTAGCCTGATATAGTGTAGAGCCGAAAAGTATCGTAGCATGAAGTTATATAGCCTGTAAAATGTTAAAAGCCTTCATAACTCAAAAAAAAATTAAAAGGATCGAGTTTCAGTGTATATATGCACACAAAAACATAAAACTTCCTACCTTTACAATAAATATAATTTTAAATTTTGATGTCCACGGCGATGTTCTCAAACAAAACAATTTTAATATAAAATTTTAATCATACAATACTTGTTACGAAGTTAATTTAACTTATGAACAAAGATAAATTGACTTGGAAATTTTGTGTGTTATTATAACATGTCATAAAAACTTATTTCAAAGGTTTCCCTTTTTTTATATAACACATTTTTTTTACTGCCAGTACCAATACAAAAAAGAATTTGTTTACTTCTGGTAAACTGAACAGTACTGAAAAGATTTTTCTTTCACCTGTAATAAATACATTATAGGGACGTATGTATATTTAAGCTTTTACATCGCTATAGTAGGACATTAGTTCATACATTCAAAGTCAATGCATCTTTTGTGTTGAATATCTGAAGAAATCTATTTATTTATTCATATAGGTTTAAAAGATCTGATTCAAAATGAAAAATACGTAATGAAAAATAAAATATGAATTTTTTTGTATATCAAAATACAACCAAATATAAATTTCTATAGCAATTTTACTTCTCTAAAGACTATTCCTAAAGTTACTCTACCACCAATAAGGTGTGAGATTTAATGCAGCCGTATTAGCATTATAATACAAATTCATAAAACACTTACATAATGCCACATCCCCAGGTCGCTCTGTGGGAGCTTCGGTCGCCGCTATTGCCAGCAACTTCACCGTCGAGAGCACCACTCCAATGCGTCATCAGACATCCACATGAATAATTGCATCAAATCTACATCAGCTGACGTACTTCGAGCGCTGCCCTCCTGCTCAAAGCCTGAGGGTATTAATATGGCCATTTAAGGGGAATGGTGTTTTAAAGTGGTGGCAGGAGGTTGTGATCTTATCAATTAGAAATGTTTATTTTTTCTGTTGAATGACTAGCCCATTAGCGCAGTTTGTAGTGACCCTGCTTTCTGCTCCGGGGGTTGTGGGTTCGATTCCACCCCAAGTCTGGGTGTAATATATATATATATATATTTGTATAATTTTTAAAAAAATTTATACTTTGTGAACAGATGACGTGTGTTTATGTTGTAAATATAAAAAAAATCCGATTTATCGTGAAAGAGCGTGCAAGATGCGGATTGTACGTGAAATGTAGGGAGGATGATTACTTAATTATAGAAATTATTTTTTGAGTGATTTTTGTTTATTGTATTTAAACAAACATTTAAAAAAGATGATCAATGATTATTAAAATAAATAATCGTTTAAGAAGCGATATGTAAAAATAGCGGACATGATTTTATTTTTAATGACTAACGATTGATATATAGAGTCAATTAAACATCACATAAACATTTCAAACGATATAGCAAAACTAGACTATATTTAGAAATGCTAATAATTTAAAGTTCTTTATAGGCCATCTAAGCAGAATATAGATTATAAGCGAGACGCAACGACGACGGACAATTGCTAGTTACTGAATTACAAAGATAGAAAAATTAAAATATGTTGCTTAAATAATGTGGTTAATAAATAATGCGATAAAAAGTAGCCTATGTTCATCAGGGATAATGTCGGCTTCTAATGGTAAAAGAATTTTTCAAATCGGTCCAGTAGTTCCGGAGCCTATTCGAAACAAACAAACAAACAAATCTTTCCTATTTATAATATTAGTATAGATAAAACATTCCGCTATGACACACATAAGGTAAATAGCTCAAATAATAATCAAATAAAATCCATAATTATAATGGATACAGAATAATTAACTGTATACAGATTAGGAATTATAACAAAACTTACGTAACATCAAATGAATCCCATTAACGTTCAAAGTTACTCTGACTGTTTAACTCATCCGAACTTTAAGGTAAGCGTTAAATAAGCGAAAATACATTTAATGAATTCGCAACTTTTACGACGGACGTGACGCATTGGCTTTATAACTTTATGGATAATTTTTAAGTACTCCATGATAAAATAAATAAAACTGTTATTTACGACCTTCCTATAAATTTTCATATACTACCAGGGTGGCCAATAAACAGCACATACAATGGTAAGCTATTTCCATAGGTATCCTATGAATGAGGTATAATAAAATAAATCCTAATCATAATCCTAAAAATACCATAATACCTAATGAAGCCTGCAATACCTGCATTGGCAAGCGCATTGCCAAACCTACCCCCGATCTTTTCTAGGAGCTCTGGCTACCTTACTTACCACAGAAACACAACACTGTTCTGTAAGGTTGAGGATATTACCAGTTAAATCCTACACCAAAGAAAATTGCTAGCATGTGGAAAATAGATTCAACACTAATTGTTCCTATTGTAGCGTCGGTCAGTTTCTTACTAGCAAATAGCCCAACCAACATCTCAAAGATTTACTCTTGACTCAACCGGATCAAAGTTCGGGTATAAAAGGCAGGTTTAAATAAGGTACTTCTCCAGACAGGTGGCTCCAGATTTTGAACAGGATATTTGCTGCTGTAGGGTATAGATACCTCGATTAAATATTCAATAAAATCAACAAAAGTAAAATTATAGAAATTGTGATACAAAGTATTAGTTGAAGTTATACATTGTGACGGCGACCAGTCATTAGTTCCTTCCAAAGATATATCTCTCTCCTCGGTTGTTTGTTTCATTGCTGAAGGTCGCGCCCACTCTGATCCAGGGACTGGCTAACGATCTCTGTGAATTTTCTCCAATCCGTCCTGTCCTCTGCCTTCCTCAGGGCTGCGGTCACTTGGAGACCAGTGAAAAGATATATAGTTTTTTTTAAATACGTTATTAGTAGGTATTTATTATACCTACATGTTACATGTAAGTTTTCTGTCAGTTTTCTGTTAATTTACAGTCTGATGATTTGCAATTGATTTCCAAAAAAACAATATTTCTTATAATACCTTAAGTACTTGTTTTGTAAAAATAATCGCAAAAGAGTTACAACTCTATTCTTAGCTACAAAAATTCAATTATACTCCGTAAATTGTTATACGATATTGTTATTACAGTAAAAAATATGATATTTTAATAGATAAAAATATTTATTTCAAACGAAAAATGATGATATCGCAAAGTCTTTTTTGGGAATAAATTGATTTTACGTACAATCTTTTGTAAATTGAATCTCTTCTTCTTATCGCTGACAAAAACAATACGAGAGATAGTCCTGTAATCCAGCACTTTGCTATACTAAGATATCCTTGCAATATGCATGCATATTTGTATATTTTTTTAACCGACTTCCAAAAAAGGAGGAGGTTTTCAATTCGACTGTTTTTTTTTATGTATGTTACATCAGAACTTTTGACCAGGTAGACCGATTTCGACAAATTTTATTTTAATCGAAAGGTGGAGTATGTCGATTGGTCCCATTTAAATTTATTTGAGATCTAACAACTACTTTTCGAGTTATATCTAATAATGCGTTTTTACTTGACGCTTTTTTCGTCGACCTACGTTGTATTATACCGCATAACTTTCTACTGGATGAACCGATTTTGATAATTCTTTTTTTGTTGGAAAGGAAATATCCTAAGTTTAGTACCATGATAAGGAAACCAGGATCTGATGATGGGATCCCAGAGAAATCGAGGGAAATTCTTGAAAATCCGCAATAACTTTTTACTAGGTGTACCGATTTTGATAATTCTTTTTTTGTTGGAAAGAAGATATCCCTAGTTTAGTACCATGATAAGGAACCAGGATCTCATGATGGGATCCCAGAAAAATCGAGGGAACTTCTTGAAAATCCGCAATAACTTTTTACTGGGTGTACCGATTTTAATAATTTTTAATTTAATCGAAAGCTGATGTTTGTCATGTGGTCATATATAAATTTTATTGAGATCTGATAACTACTTCTTGAGTAATCTTTGATAACGCGTAGTTACTTGACTATTTTTTCGTCGATCTACGTTGTATTACTCGTCAAAGTAATTGAAGTCGGTTTTTTTTTCGTTTGCGAGCAAACACAATTATATACAAACATAATCCTAAATTGTTTGTAAACGACTTTGTTTGTTTTTTGCTGAAAATAAGGATTTATAAGGTTTTTATATTATAAATTAATAAAAAATTATTAATATATTTAATAAATCAAAAACTTACGCTTAACGACCCTACTAGGATTTACTCTTGTGTCGGGGGTCCGAAAATACACACAATACACAAGTACAAACGCCCAGAATACGGCAAACATCTGTATGACCAATACAAATGTATGCCATGTGCGGGGATCTAACCCGTAACCGCCAGCACATCAGCCATAAGCCAGCATTGTCACCGTTACGCTAACGCGTCGACAAGTTTATATAATATTTTTTATTTAAAGTTAGAGTTTGAATCATGCAAAACTTTATTTATTTTAAATCACACTGTATATCCAGCCTTAACGAAGATCCTAAAAGGCGTTACAACCTTGTCAATACATTGAGCAAACGAAATTTAAGCTTAATGCTATAAAAGCAAGGATTATTTTTGTTTGGATCATATTTTCTCATCATCAAAGTTAAGTCCGAAGTAATCGTTTCATAAGTTGAATATTTAATTGCGTATGAACTTCTGATGAGTCCCTTTCACAGAAAAGGTATTAAAGGTATAATTAAACTTCTGTTACAGTTCCATTTAACCTTTGGGCTCGGACGTTAATTGTTTTACCTGTTTCCTATATCCATTAACTATTATAATGAACGTTTGAAATTACTTTATACTGGTTCTAAGCTCTTGGCTTCGCCCATGGGGATCGTTGATCATCGGTGTTCTGCTATTTTTTCTCATATTAAATAAACATGCTTAACGAGCTGGCGCAGTTGTCGCTGAAGCTGATCACACAGATTTTTGTCACGGTATTTGCATTTTTAGTTTTCCGACCTTGACATAGAATTCTAATCCTACTGGGCTCCATTGAATTCGGAACGTCTATAACTTTTCTCAAATATACTTATAAAATAATATTCCAGTTTTGTTCCATTTATATTATGCATATTATTGTCTCTTGTATCTTTGTGCTTGTAGTTTTCTTTATATTTTAGTCAATTAAGAAAATTATAATCCTTTCGTAATTTCTTGATATTTGCGTGCTAACGTAACTAGTAACGTACGGAGTCAAATGTATATATTATAGATCAAAATAAAACTAGAACACGCGACATCTCAAATAAGTATTTTACTGATGTAGGGCACAGCAAGAAATATTCTGCTTAAAATTTGGAGCAGCTCGACTGGGGAAGTACCTCAATCCTACAGAAGATCCATCACTTTAGCCTGTGACAGTCCACTGCTGGACATATAGGCCTCACAAGTTGGTACCCGAGATTATGGCGCGAACTCGTGTTTTGCCCATAGTCATCACGCTAGGCAGGCAGGCCGCAGGTGACCGCAGGGCTGGCTTTGTCGCTCCGAAGACGCTGCAGCCCGTCTTCGGCCTGGGTATTTCAAAGCCAGCAGTTGGATGGTTACTTAGTCGCCTCTTACGACACTCACGGGAAAAGAGGGACTGAAGAGGGAGAAAGAGAACAGGGGAACATCCACAGAAGATCACAGCTAAATAATACTGTTACCATGTAGTGTTGTGTTTCTGTGGTGAGTAAGGTGACCAAAGCTCCTTGGGAGGGTCGGGCTTAGGGTCAGCAATGTGCTTCTGGTGTTGTAGGCGTCTATTAGCTACGGTAAAAAGGCTTGCCATCAGGTGACACGCATGCTTATTTGAAAGAAAGAAAGAAAGAAAGAAAGACATTTATTTGAGACACATACACTGCTTACAGACATACAACAAACACAATGAGAGCACAAATACATTTAAAAAGTAAAAAGAAAAAAAAATAGTCAAAATTAAGTAAAAATGTAACTAAAAATTTAAATAATTGATTTAAAATAAGAAAAGTAAAATTTTATCAAATAAAAAAATTAAAAAAAAAAATAAAGCGAAAAGAGTAATAGTGAAAAAAAAAGCAACAAAAGTCATCTACCAAAGTTATTTACACCTGTACAGCAGTGTACCGTCACAAAAAGGATGGCCACTCAGCACTTGTGGAAATACGGGGACCATTGTAAGATCCCTAAATTTCACACGCTGATTTTCAGTACCCACCTCAGGTACCATGCGAACGACAGCGGCAGCAACCAATAAATAGTATCTAATAATTCAGCAAGACCATACGTAGTAACCAAACAATACCAAATATTATAAAGTACACATATAATAAATATACATCTATACATAGATACACATATAGATACATCATGTACACCCACACACACATTACACATCACACACTAAACATCCCTTCCAGTCGTTCTTTTATTTTATTAAAAATAAGTAGGTACCGGTGGTACAGTCGTTTATCATTAATCAGCTCTTACAAGTTCTGTACCTGTTCCTTAATTAGGTATTTTTTGTATATTGTTTTAAAATTGACAATCGATGCCAGCTCCCTTAGTGGCGGTGGGATATCATTCCAGATTTTGGCCGCAGAGTATTTAAAGCATCCCCGGTAAGTGGCGGAGTGATGTCGGGGTATCAGCATCAAATAGGAGGTCGCTCTAGTATTATACCTCTTATTACAATCCTTTGCCCAGTTTAGTTTCGAAAAAAGATATTTAGGAACTTTACTTTTAACTATACCAAACAGCAACGTAGCGAAATGCAGTTGCCTTCGACCTTCCATTCTCAATAGACCCTTTTCATTGAGATATGGTGTTACATGTGTGCGCGGGGACACGTTGTACCATGCTTTTCGTGCGTTTTAATAATCTAGGGCCTGTCACAATGTCAGCATAATTCAACTTTGACAAAACTAGCGCCTCGCATAGCCTTACTCGGATTTCAGCCGATACAAAAGGTCTGATCTGATATAAAACCTTTAATCTGTAAAAGCAGTTTCGTACAGTTTTAAGGATTTGCTCTTCGAATCTAAGATGTTGATCCATTATAACACCCAAATTCCTAGCCTCACTAACCCGTTCTATGTCTACTTTGTTTATTTTAATTATAGGTGCTTTACATGTTATCTCTTTAATCTTTTTTAAGGTTCCCAAAATTAAATAAATCGTTTTGTTTGGGTTAAGTACCACCGTTACTTTCTGACCATGCATATATATTTCCTAGATCATAATTAAGCTTGTCTACTGCACTTAAAGTGTCGTCTGCTTTAAAAGAAATGTAAACTTGTATATCGTCGGCATAGGTATGGATACTTGCTGCACTCACATGCTTTTCCAGGTCGGCACAATAAAGTATGAATAATTAAGGACCCAAAATTGATCCTTGCGGAACACCCCTGTTTATAAATCTAGGTCTCGAGTGAACTACAGTTCCATCTTCATCCATTGTGTCCACTACTTGTGTTCTATTCTTTAAGTAATTAGAAAACCACTCGACAGCATCTGAAGAGAGACAATAGTAGTGCAATTTAGAAAGCAGAAGCGGTATATTTATGGTATCAAATGCACGTGAGTAGTCTAGTAGCACTAGAATGGTTCCCTCCCCTTTATCTTGCGCATTCAATATGTCATCTACTACATCTATAAGCGTTGTTACGGTGCTATGATTTTTACGGAAAACTGATTGTTTTTCTGGGAGAATATTGTTGGCTTCAAGAAATTGTGAAAGCTGTCTATGTACAATTTTTTCCAGAATTTTCGACATACATGGTAGGATGCTTATAGGTCGCAGATCTTTTAACTTTAAGGGGTTATCGGTTTTAGGGATAGGACGAATAATCGCTTTTTTCCATATGGATGGAAATGAATTCGTTTCGATTGATTTATTTATTATATTCGTTATCACGTTTAACGTACAGGGGAGGGACATCTGCCAACCTAGTTGTATAAAAAAAATGTATAAAGATTTTGTGATGCCAATGTTTTAAAGAACGTTAATGTTATTTATTTGAACGTCTTTATCGCTGGGATTTACTGATCTGTTCCAAAAATTGGTATTTTTATTTTATTTTAGTTAGTCTGTTTGTTGAAGAAAACTTTCAGATTTCTTAGGAATTTAAGGTATTCAAAAAATTTAACTCAGTTTAAAATTCGAACACCATTTAAACTGTTATACATAATATCTATTCTGAATTTAAAATTAGCTTCTGGGGTTTTTATATATGTACTAAATGAAAGAGAAGAGTTGACACTTAATATGCTAACCCACATCAAGCAATCTCATTATACGTCTTAGAATATTATTTGAGACTTTCTCCACGTAAATACAAAGTGCTGTAATATTGGGCGACATAATATTCTGCTATTTCTTTGTGATATTTTCTCTCAGCAACTCTTTAGTATTCTTAATAGCGATTACCATTAATAACAATTTAGCCTGTAATATCTCACGGCTAGATATAGGCTTCTTTCTCTATGCAGAAAAACGATCAGAGCTTAATCCACTACGCTGCTCCACTGCGGGTAGTTGGATATATATGACCACTGGTTAAGATCTAAATATTTTATCCAACGAGCTTCATTATTACATTTAATTCGTAAATTTCCATTCACGCTAATTTTAGTCCATTGAGTACACGTAAAAACAAAGTTTTAAATTACAAAATTCCCTTTTACTCTCTCCAGCTTTACTTTAAATATAATGTAATGAATGAACTATAAAAAAAACTTCCCATTCGGTCGCGGATCTAGGTTATAATTTAAAACATAAAAAACTAGTTTTTTGGAAACTGTCTACAATATTTTAGCTTTAGATACGAGTATAATATTCGTAATTAAAGAGAGTCTTGTTA
Organism: Melitaea cinxia; assembly: GCF_905220565.1. Taxonomy (NCBI): domain Eukaryota; kingdom Metazoa; phylum Arthropoda; class Insecta; order Lepidoptera; family Nymphalidae; genus Melitaea; species Melitaea cinxia. Next base: position 10,384,003 of record NC_059416.1, read on the forward strand.
CGAGGTTTTTCTTGTTCAAATTGTAATTTAAATCCTATGATATTTTATTTATTTGTTTATTTGACTTGTAGAATCAAATCGCGCTCCGTGTCTGATTAGGTGTCCTATATATTTTAAAAGAGTTACTGCGGAGTTTCTTACTGATTCTTCACTACAGAACCTTCATTCCGAATCGGTGGTAGATTCACTTTTAACAATAATTAAAATTTTACTCTGTAAGGTGACGATTAGAAGCTTTGAAGCCTATTGGATTATATTTGTATTTTATTTTTCCAAATCCTCAACACAGAATCCCATTTATTTCCAATAGGCGGTCGTTGATATGTGGTATTTATTGTTGATTATAAATATACGAGGGTAGATGGAAAAATTTGACGTTGGAATTATATCGTTTGATTTAAATTAATATTATTCGATTAGAAATAAGTTTTTCTATGTTAGTTCTAAATCAAAATTTTTAAATTTAACTTCATACTTTCAAATTTTTATGTCGTATTGTGTCATTGGCGAAATCGTCGGTTTTATTGTTAGTAGAAACATTAATCGTGTACTTGGCTTTCAAAATGCTATAAATTAATAATGTGTAAAACATTTTCATATTTAATTTTATCGTTTACGCAAATTCATATTTAACTCAACCATTTAATTACAACCATCAAGATACATGTTACGTGCCTTCTGTTAGATAATGGAATTTCGTTTTCAATATAATTTTCTTTTTTTGGTATGTAAATGCGAATAAATCTGTATACAATAGTACCTACTAAAATACAATTATACCTTTTAAACCCTTAAATCTAACACTCATCTTTAAAAAAACATGTTTTAAAATTCTATTTACTCATAATCTTCTCCATTCTAACAGACTTTATTTATAATTCGCATACAATAAACAATAACATTACCATCATTGTAGACTGCAGTTGCGTAAAACCGAATTAAGCCGGTTTGAACTAGTTTCACGAGCGGCTATTAAAACTGATTTTATTTTACACGTGCGTGTTTAAATTCACTGACGTTCGTGTCGAGCGGTGTTGTATAATTCATTTTTCAATTATCGTTACACCCGGTCATAATAGTAAAGCTTAGGCCGAATATAGACTCAACCCCCTCACTCAGGACTCATATACATAATACATGTGTACCTAAATCCGACTATTTTAGGTTCCATTACCAAAGGTTTTAGAACCTGTCACTGTATTTTTGTGGTTTGTTTTTCTGTGTGTTTTCTGTCGGATGATCTTTTAAGACTAAAGAGAAAATGTCTGTCACAAATTTTTGAAAAAGTGCTGATTGTAAATTACGGATTTCAATCGGAATTATCAGTACAAGTATTTGTTCTGAAAGAGAATAGAACCCGCAACCGCTTGCGCTAATATCACTATACATCAACTGAAAAATCATTTCATTTATTAAAATCCTTTCAGTAGCGATACAGTCCTATTTTTCTCAGACAGCGTTCAAACAAATCTCACCTGTATAATATTTGTGGACATCTTCAGAAGATGGTGTCTTGAACTTTGTGTACATAGGACGGTTTTAATATCAATTTACGAAAGTCCTTTTGATATATATATGTTTGTGTAAGTGAGTATGTCGTTATGTACACACAGATCTGTCTATGTGTGTTTATTTGCTATACGGATTAACAGATTTTGATACATGATGAGTAAGGTGTTTGTGCAGTCCTTGTGGGTCTCCCCGCCGTGCCTCGGAGAGCACGTTAAGCCGTCGGTCCCGGTTGTTATTATGTACACCTGATAGCGATCGTTACTCATAGTAGGGAATATATCCGAGCAGCGTAGTGGATTAAGCTCTGATCCTTCTCCTTCATGGGAAAAGAGGCCTATGCCCAGTAGTGGGATATTACAGGCTGAAGCGTACGGTTTTAAACGCCTTAACATGAGAAAAAATTACCCTTCCTTGGTATGTGCGCTATCCAATACAAAAACAATTTTCAAATTAGAATCAGTAATACCGTATATCAAACATATAGCGTTTAATCAAACAAATTAAAATTTTTAGCTTTATGATATTAGAATATATTTATCTGGTAGAAATAAATATCATCGAAATGTCAGGAGTTTCTGATAATCGCGGTAAATCTCGTAGTCAGAAACGTTAATAAATAAATAATAAAAATCTACAATAAGTATAAATCACTCTCCCTGCATTACATATGAACCGTATCGATTGTACTTGTATTTCACTAAATAGCTTTTAAGTGTTGGTTTGACATACCTTTTAAATATCCTACATGAACAACAAATCCGAAAAAAGGACTCGCGTGAGTTTTGTTTGTCGCGCAACTATAAAAAAATAAATATCTCCTATCTTTTCCTAGGTCAAACAACTTAATGCTTGTGTTATAGGTAACAGCCGACTGCTATAGCTATACAATAAAATAATACATATACAAATATATTAATACAAATATTACACCCAGACTCGGGAGGGAAACCTAACCTACTAGACATAGAGAAATTCGTCGTAAAAGTACTTTGTTACGACAAAGAAATGTTTTGTCACGTCTGTCGCAAAATAAGGACAAGGGTTAGGTTTGTATAGTTTTTTTAAATATATTTTGAAATGAATAAATGCCGTAACTTAAAACAACAATGCTTAATAATAATTTTAATGCGGCAAATTTATATGCAATAGATTGTTTTTCTGAGGTTGTTATATCTAAGCATGATATTATGTACAAAAAATATTTTGACTATAGCTATTATTTGTTTTGCCACTAGCTTCGTTTACGAATTGTACAGTTTTATGTATTGTGTGTGTGTTGATGTTTGTAGTGCTCAAATTTTAATGTGTCTATTTTTTTATAGTAAGTAATGTATAAATTCCTATAATAATAAGTATAAACCTGTAAAACTTAACTAAAAAAAATATTGAAGAGACTAAAAGATAAAGCACCGCGTCTTACAAAACTATAATTATATTTTGTTTAAAAAAATAGTTTTTTGTTTGTTTTGTGTCTTGTGTATAAAGAAAAAAAAATTATGTAACAAATAATATTTTAAGTAAATGTTTGATGTATTTTAAAATAAAATAATTGTATGAGTGGAAGATATTATTAAAATTAAAAATGTACAAAAATATTTAATGTAATTACGGATAATATAATAGTCAATAATAAATAAATTTATAAAAATTTTACATATCTGTATGTTAACATAAATTAAAAATAAAAATAATTTTTAAATAATATTTATTAAAATGTATTTTTAAAAAGATGTATAAATCAATTGAAATGTGCCATAATATTTATCTGAAAAAAATGTAAATGTATGAGAACTTATCGTTGTTTTTAAGAGAAATAAGGGTTTTTAATATTATTATTTAAGAAATAAATTAATATAATATTAGTATTTATACAAGCTCGCGGTCTCGACAACCACTTACACGCTACTTATACACTACTTATACCCCTATTGACACCCACGAGAAAAGAGGGCTAGCTAAATTCTCGACTGCCATAGTCACATTGATATGCAACACATATGATGATCTCATCATGCACGACTTAAGAAAACGGTTTTCATTTCAAAGTTGCCCAGAACACTTAGACTAAGACTATTAGAAATATGTAAACTTGACAACCCAGAATCTTTACATCATACAACACATCTAGTAATTTTATCAAACAGGTCGTATATTATTAAGAAAAAGACAAAAGACTCGATACACCTGCATGTAATGCAAAAATATATTTTTGTCTCGAGCATGTAGTTATGATTGGTTCTAATTGTTACACAATAGTTTATTTTTTGTTATTATAGTTAGAGTACCTAAAAATATCTTGTTTTTTGACTGACGTGACTTATTTAAAAGGCTTTTTCTACCAAAAAAAAAGGTAAAGATATTCTTTTTTGTTTTTTATTTAAAAAGGGAATATTCTTCTGTTCTTTAAAATGAAAATCAATAATACAACAAGAAAGACGAGCTCAAATCTCGGACTGAGACACCGTGCATGAGTATACGCGTAATGCTTTTCCGCGTGGGTACAAAAATGTTAAATAAAATGCAAAGCTCTCCATTCTCCTCCATTCTCGAACTATTTCAAATACAGAAGCGGAATGAAAAAAATGTTTTCAATTGAATTTCGATTCTCGATTGTTCTGGAATTAACGATATTGCTATTGGTTCGACGTATTAATGAATATCTTTGTCTCGCTCTTGAGTACTAGTCTTTATATATCCGTCTCGCTTACTAACAAATCAAGATCTAAATGAATGTAATGCAAACTCATGTAAAATATAATCTGTCTCACAAACGTTGAAACCAATAACCGCGGCAAATAAAAAGATATAGGTTATAAATACATCTCAATTTATTTTTTATCTTTATAGTAATTTTATTATGTTTTGTAACTAGAAGGTAATATCAGCCAGAAACTATAAAAGGTTTCTACTGAATATAATATATTATCATTAAACATATTTTATTTTTAATGTTTTTTTGTTCGATTCATGTTAACGATTTATTAATATTGAAAAAACCAGATTTGTGTTCTTTAATTTTAATTTTTTGATGATAATTGTTAATTACGCGTTCAACTGTCAAATCATTTGTGTTTTCATGTAAAATAATTTGTTAATATTTATGAAACGGTCGGCATTTTTATTACAAAATATATTCTAAGACTTTATGAGAATTCCTATCAGTAAATATTCCAATAAGGCTTAGTCAAGGAATTCTGCGGAATTTCTCACGACGCTCCAACAATTTGTATGTCAATTAAAATCATATTGTCTTCATCATCATCAAAATATTTTATAAAATAGATTTCCAAATAAAAATGAACGCTGCGAGCTTGTTGCTTTTGGTGTTTCGTATAAAAAAAATACTATTTTGCAGATTATTTTTGGTTCTCTGTACATACATATGTCGTATTAGTAGTTTGTATTTGATCAATAAGGATTTACCTATGTAAATATGATATTATACGAATATTTGGTGTCGTAATATATTTAATTAATATTATTTTACTAATAAGGTTTTATGGAAACAGAAATAATATACAGTATGAATGCTTTACAATAATATATCCTTTTTAACCGACTTCCAAAAAAGGAGGCGGTTCTCAATTCGACTGTATTTTTTTTTATGTATGTAACATCAGAACTTTTGACCGGATGGACTGATTTCGACAATTTTTTTTTAATCGAAAGGTGGTGTGTGTCAATTGGTCCCATTTAAATTTATTTGAGATCTAACAACTACTTTTCGAGTTATATCTAATAATGCGTTTTTACTTGACGCTTTTTTCGTCGACCTACGTTATAATATACCACATAACTTTTTAGTGGATGTACTGATTTTGATAATTGTTTTTTTGTTGGAAAAGGGATATCCCTAGTTTGGTACCGTGATAAGGAAACCAGGATCTGATGATGGGATCCCAGAGAAATCGAGGGAAACTCTCGAAAATCCGTAATAACTTTTTACTGGGTGTACCGATTTTGATAATTTTTAATTTAATCGAAAGCTGATGTTTATCATGTGGTCACATATAAATTTTATCGAGATCTGATAACTACTTTTTGATTAATCTTTAAATAATAATAACGCGTAGTTACTTGACTATTTTTTCGTCGATCTACGTTGTATTACTTGTCGATGTAATTGAAGTCGGTTTTTTTTCGTTTGCCTGCAAACACAATTATGTTTTTGATATATTTATAAAAAAATACTTTGAAACGTCAGGAATTAATGAATTTGGTAGACCAATGAGTTTAATTTTATATATTATTATGAGCTAATACGATTATTTTGCATACAATAAAAAATGTTACCATATTTTATTTATATAAATAAAAAAGAACATTTCTTTCAAAAAATAAATTATTGCTGCACGAAGGCTGCGTGTGCTGGAAACAAGTAAATACTGTAACTGTATTTTTTAATTAAATATATTATGATACAACGTGTTAGATTTGTATATAGATGTTTAGTGGTTTTATAGAAATTTGTAAATAATAATTGTATAAGAATAATTTAGACGATCGATTTATTTTGTAAATTAAATAAATGGTATTGAAAAATAAAGTATTATAAAATATATAGTGGTTTTATTATTGTTTATATTCAGTATTTTTTGAACTAAATTAATGATAAATAGGTAAACATAAAATTTTATTTTCTTGGGTTTTAGTGTTCTATACGAAAATGTTGCCAACGGAACCCTATTACGAAAATTTCAATGCTAGACTCAGTTGGTCTTATCGCCATCTTTCAAACAAGCTAACTAATAGCTAAATACTTATAAATTTTATAGAATATGTAATTTACTACGGCTGATGTAAATAAATCCTCCTTTCATTTATGCCCTAAGAATTGTTGACCAAGGTACATAGCACACCAATCTCAGGTCACTACAGTCTATCGCACCACTAGGTCATAGACCTCCCTAAGCACCAAACATCCCGGTTCTCCGCAATCCTCATCTACCCTCCACCGGCTGTCTTACTTAGATCATCGGTCCAGCGCGCCAGAGGGCGTCCCACACTGTGTTTGCCAACACGTGGTCTCCACTAGGAAACGTCTGCTCCAAAAAAATGAACACAAATTTAATGCAGATAAGAATTTACAAAAATGACTACTTACAAGAACGTTTTCTATAGGCAAGCACACACACACACAGCAGGAAATATCTTGGTTCCTGACGAGTCAGACTGGGGAAGTACCGCAACTTTAAAGAAAACAATAGCCAAATTATATTCCTTGTCGCTTGTTGATTGCTTGTTTGTTACCTAATTTATATAAAGAAATACCAAAATTATTTACTTATTGATTGTAATTTTATGCCCCTCATACATTAATATGACATTTTAACCTAAATGCGCGACCATAAACATTTTTATTTTAATAATAAATTTAGTAACAAAAGTAATTAGTAACAGTTCTTCCGTGACCATGGCGCATGCAACTGCGCCGAAATATCGAAGCCTCAAATATAAAAAGGTACATGGTGTAAATCCCGAAGAAACCAATTCAAATAAAAGTAATTTAATATAAATATTTTGATAATGTACTGACTTGATATGATAAAGAGTTAGCGTGTTCGCTGCTAAACGAGATGTAACAAAGTTCTCTTTCGCTCATAAGATTCGCTTGATTTATGAACACAATTTTCTTTGTGATTTATTAGAATTTGTTGAATTCTGAATTATAAAGTTACACAATTAACTTGTTATAGACTTCTATCAAATCTATAATATAAAAATGAGTCGCTGAATGTGTTGCTAAGCGCAAAACTCGAGAACGGTTGGACCGATTTCGCTAATTCTTTTTTAAAAATATTCCTTGAAGTACGAGGATGGTTCTTACGGAGAGAAAAATTCAAAAAAAAAAAAAAAACCTGAAAAAGTCTAAAAACAACACTTTTCTATACTCCCATACAAAAGATTTGTGATAATACTTAAAAGTCAATTTGAACTTTAATACCATACGATAAAGTTTGTGTTAGGCGATACGAAGTTCGCTGGGTCAGCTAGTCTATATATATATATATATAAAAGGATCCCTATTTCCATTAGTCACGCAGCGGTATGACAATTTACTGTGTTTTTTTAAGTAAAACTTCCTTATACACGCTTCACTTGTGGATTAAGCTGGTTAATGAATGACGAGAGCGTTACGAAAAGTGTGATGAAATATAAGCTAGTGAAGATAGAAAGAGAGTTACGTTTCGTAAATTTAAAGTCAGTCGTGTGATCTAAATAAAGCACACTAGTTTTTTTTTTGGATTTATTCTTTAAGGAAAAATAGTCCATCCATCGGAGGAAATATAGAGAGTGATCTCTTGCGAAACAACTGATGATCAGTGACGTTACTGCTTAGTGACGTTTTTAGCTGTTCATTTAGTTTATGCAAATGTTTGTGTATATGGGTATAACAGTACACCAGCATTTACTATACAGATACGAATAAAATGCTTTCATTAATGTTAAGTTTCATTTTTATAAATATTCATTTATCTCCTGTATACCTACATACCTTGAGTTCCGTTAATTGTATTTGTACTAGTTAATAATGTTGTTATAAAAATATGTTAAAACTAGCTGTGCCCGCGACTTTGTCCGCGTGGAATTTAACAAAATAGTTATTGTTCAGTTCGCAGAATTATAAAATAAATAAATTTCTAAAATAAAATTAGCCTTAGTTACTCTTTATTACATCAGTTAAAGCGTCAGCATCAGCTAAGCCAGTGAAAGTTCCGTCAAAATCGAATTAGCCTGAACAAATAGACAGACACACGGACAGACAGGCAGAAAAAAATTGAAAAAAAAATGTTATTTTGGTATACGTACCGTGTATACATTCATATGCATTTAGTAAAAAGTGGTTACTTTAATATTACGAACAGACATTCCAATTTTATTTATTTGTATAGATGTATGGATAAAAATCGTTGTTATTAAAGCAACGCAAGTTATTTTATTTGTTAACCTTCTTGGTTTGAGGAAAATAATCTTAGATATAAATAGAATTTAAGTACCAACGCAGTTACTTAAATCTATTTAAAATTTTAACAAAATAACATTTTCAAAATGAATACTAGATTATTATAACAAGTTAATCTCAAGGAGTAATGGACCAATTTCAATGCAAATTATTTTCATCAACTCCTGAAGATAAAGGTAATGTCCCATTGAAAATACTTCGAAGAATATCATAGCTTACTTTACCGTGGCAATGAAGTAGCTCATTGCAGTCATTAGACGTTTTCTCGGTGTTCTAAACAAACGCCATTATATTTTTGGAGTTTATTTTTAATCCGACTTCAAACAAAGGGCAGATTTTCAATTCGATTGTATTTTTTTTGTCTAGGTTACTTCATAATTTTTTTCTGGGTGTATCGATTTTGATGATCTTTTTCGTATTCTAAAGCTGCTTCTGATGCGGTTCTGTTTTAATTTGAGCGAAATCTGACAATTATTTTTTGAGCTGTCCCTAATAATGTGTATGGTGTTATACATGTCCATCTGAATTGAAGTCAGTTTTTTTTAGACGAAACACTATTATGTTATATTTCATTCTGCGTTTTGAGAAAATATTTATCTACCAATAATAATTCACCATTAACTTATGGTGGATTCAGATTATTGCACCCCCAAGTGCTGAAGCCGACATACGGTCTAGGACTGCCTACCCGGGCGTCCTGGATATCACCCGTACATCGGTTCCCCTGCGATACCAAAAAAAATGGTGGATTCAGATCCGCTTCGCCTCTTTAATAGGAGAAGATACTTTATTCATTTTATTCTTAATGAAAACTACGTAAAAAGAAGAAAACAAACTCCTAACGTATTAATTCAGAAAATAAAAGATAAATCCAGTTCTTAGTTTATCATTCTGTTTTTTTTTTTCATTTGTATCGTTTTTTTTTCATGCATCGGTCTCTACGATCCACAAAACTTTTTACATTTTATTTTCCCAACAAAATGACGTCGAAATGAACCATGTACAGTCTATTTTATTTTTCTATGTTGTTCAAACTAATTTGCTCAACTTATTACAATTTCTTTTATTCTCTGAACACAAAACTTCATACATTCTACCAAATTTTAATAAAACATCCTCCCAAGCACCAGATGCGCAGTAAATCAAGCGATTACGAAGAACCCTGCCTAAAGTTCTTAAGTACTTTTTACGTAAATTGTAACTAAATATTTTTCAAAATATACCAGTGAGTTGACTTCTCATTTAGAACATGCTAAAAATAGGCATTTGTATGACTTAAAAATCTCACTGAAAATCATAGTTATGAATCAAGAAAATTTCCTGTAGAACTCTTGGCTCAACTGAAAGGTGAGAAGTTGGACGATTACACCCTTAACTTTAACAAGAACCCCGCGATAATGAGAAAAGAAATTAACCGGGTTACCATTTTTTAACTGAGGCCCATTTTGTGCCTTACATTAAATTACTAACTAACATACAAGAGGCGGTTGCGGGTTTGATTCTCGTTCAGGGTAGATATTTGTATTCGTATAAATATTTGTTTCCGTCAGGATGTCGGTCTTTGTGGCTCTACCGACCATGCCTCAAGGTAAGCTGACCTTGCCGCCACGTTAAGCTCTCTATCCCGGTTGTTGTCAATCTTTAGTTCTAAGTTACTACCTGTATATGACAAATTTTGTATCTAATATGGAAATTGTATGTAGCATATGTGGTTCAATTATATATCCACTGAATATATTTATCCACTAACCGGTCACTGAACCGAACCACTGAACCGGTCGGAATAATACTTATACCATAAGATGCAGTTTTGGAGAAGAATTTATTATATGATATGATGGTGAATTCGGTTTATTACTCTTTTCTCATACAAAAAAGCAATTTAACAAAGATGTAACATAATAAATAACATTTTTTTACTCCCCTCGGGCTGCTGGATAAATTTAGTATTTTATTTTTAAACAGTCTTTTACCTTTTTATATTGAAAAGATATTTAAATCATTCAGTTTATTTTTATTTCATTGATATATAAAAAAGAAAGATTTTTATTTTTGTTTTTTTGAATCATTACATAGTATAAAACGAAGTCGCTTTCTCTGCTCGCTATCTTTAAAACTACGCAACGGATTTTGATGCGGTTTTTTTTAATAGATAGAGTGATTAAAGAGGAAGGTTTATATGTATAATAACATCAATTAAATAGTGGAGAAACACTGTTATTTTTGAGGTTTCTAATGTGATGTCGTAAATAATTACATTTTTTCCGCTTACATTTCAAACGCAGGCTGAACCCTAGGAGATTTATCAAAGTAATGTACTATATATTGTACGCATTAAAAAGGTCTACAGAAAACTCCGCTATGGTATATATGTATCTATCTCTTATGGAAATCCCACAGTAACATTTTTTTGTCATTTACTTTTCACGACAAATAATGGCTAATTTACGAAGCGATTTTAACTAATACAGCATTAATCTTTATCTAATTAAATACCATAAATACATTGTTGATTTAATACAGATCTATGTATATGGACCTTTACAGCATATGATTTAAATGAATATTTTTGAAGATATTAAAGATTTAAAAATTGCGGGACGTAGCATTTGCGGCGGTTCTGGCCGGCCGGGGCGGCGCGGCGGGAGAGCGCGTCGGAGGCCGCGGTTCTCTCTATAGCACTTCGAATTTAGCAGCGATCGCACGCGTCTGTTATCGGAGCTCTCTAGCGAGGAAGAAAACAATCACTACATACACGCGTAATATAATAGAGGGACATTGATAGTTTTTGCAACCGTGCGAAGCCGGGGTGGGTCGCTAGTGTTTGTAATAAATACTCAATAACTTTTATATAACTAGGTTTGCGTACAAGCTTACGGTAAACGATTCACTTGGCGGTAAACGATTACCGTAACCTATAGACGCCTGCAATACCAGAGGCACCGCTAGCTCGTTGCCAACCCTACCCCTAATTCTCCCAGGATCTCCAGTCAGTGAGTAAGGACTCACCACATAAACTCAACACTGCTAGAAAGCAGTATTATTTAGCTGTGATCTTTTGTAAGGTACTATCCCAGAGATACTTCCCCAGTTGGGCTGCTCTAGATATTTGAGCTGTGTGGTTACGGCATTAAGAATATAGCCACCCCCTCTCTTCCCGTGGGTGTTGTTAGAGGTGACTAATAGATAACACAGTTCCACTACCACCTTGGAACTAAAAAAGCCGATCAATGGCGGGTTATCTATCCAACTGCTGGTTTTGAAATACACAGGCCGAAGACGGGCAGCAGCATCTTCGGTGCGACAAAGCCAGCCCTGCGATCCCCAATCCACCTGCCCAGCGTGGTGACTATGGGCAAAACACATGAGTTCACTCTAGTTTAGGCGCGAATTCGTGGAGGCCTATGTCCAACAGTGGGCTGTATTAGGCTGTAGTGAGATATTTGAGCAGGATTTTTCCTACTGTGCCTGCCTCAGTAAATGGTCGATCTTATAAGCGGCTATATTTTAACAGGAAAAACGTAATAGCCAAATCGCGTAATCCGCGCGTGTATAGCCTCGAGCGAAAAGCTAGTAATGTGATAACTTTAAGTTAAGAATCTTAGTGAACTTAAATATTTGAGCTCCAAAGTTAATTTTTTAAACCAGACAGATTCGTAGCCAAAGTTACAGTAACAATAAAACATTCTTTAACTTAACGTCCATAAAAAATGTTTGCACTAGAAAAAAGGATTCGCTTGTACAGAAATATCTAAAATAGCGATAGTTTAAATAAACATAAAACAAAACTTTCATTTCGAAATATGAAAGTCGTTTGAGCAAAAAAAAACCTCGAATGAAAAAAAGCGTTTGATTATAAAAACGAGTGTGCTTTAGACCACACGACAGACGTAAAACTTCTTTAGCTCCATCTAACTTATATCTCCCTCTCAACTTCCGTTCACCTCACCCGATAACACTTTTCGTAACGCTCTCGTCACGCATTCATCAGCTTATTTCCCATCTGAAGCGTGCGTAAAGAAGTTTTACTTCAAAAAGCTTGTTCATTTTTTTATTATGCGTTTTATATTTATGTAAAAGTATCAAGATTCACAGATGCTTATTTTTGTTTAAAAATTTATGTTTAAAATTTTTGTCGATCAACCATCGTATCGATCATGCTGGTGTGGTCCTGTCGGGAGTCCAATAAACGTGGATTCATAATTTTATTTTCACCCGAAGTGGATATTTTTACTTTTACTTTTTAGTCACCTGAAAGATACCATAATTCCGTTCTCAAGGATGCTATCATAACAACCTGCCTTACATTTTTTATACGACTAGGGCTTCAAACAAGTGGTAAGCGGTTACCGTAGCCTACAGACGCCTGCAACTCTAGGAGCACAAAGCGACAAGCAGAAACGTGTTGCGACCCTACCCCAGACACTCTCCAGGAGCTTTGATACCCCATTCACCACAGGAACACAACACTTCTTGAGAGCAGTATTATTCAGCTGTGATCTTCTGTGAGGTTGAGGTGCTATATATATATATATATATATATATATATATATATATATATATATATATATATATATATATATACAAGAATTGCTGTTTAATAGTATTAGTTATATTTTTGCCAACATCCAGTAGTTATTGAGACAGGCATAGCAAGAAATAGTCTATTATATATATATATATCGAATCTGAATCTCGGAAACGGCTCCAACGATTTTCATAAAATTTAGTATATAGGAGGTTTCGGGAGAGATAAATCCATCTAGCTAGGCTTCATTTTTAGAAAATGTCGTATTATCCCTGTTTTTAGGGAGTGAAAAAATATCGTTAGAATACGAAGGTAAATTTCGCGTTTGTCAATTTAGTTGCAATAGCTCGGTGGAAAACAGCCGGTCGGGATCAACCGAGATGATCATGGTTCAAAACCCCATGTCGCTGATCAATTTTTTTCTTTTTTTCTAAAATTGCACTCGTTATTTTTTATTTAAATAGGCAGTTCTTATTTTTTATTATTATATCGGTAAAATCGAAAAATATTATTCATATTTTATGATTATTATTTTTTATTTTTGATTTTTTATATTTATGTATATTTTTTATTATTGTCGGTAAAAAAAATATTATTCATATTTTATAAATATGTAATTCGTATTTGAATATAATTCTCAAAAAAAAACACACAGTTTGTTGGAGCGCCTATCTGTTTTTGAGAGGCAATTACTTTCAATCTGGTAATTGTGTATTTTGTATCAATTTTTAATTTATCGTTATTTTTTATTTTTATTTTGCGTTAAGTCATTATTAATAATTGTGTTTGCAGGCAAACGAAAAAAAATCTACTTCAGTTACATCGACAAGTAATACAAGGTAAGTACACGAAAAAACAGTCAAGAAATACGCGTTATCAAAGATTACTCCAAAAGTTGTAATCAGATGTCGATGAAATATGACCACATGATAAATATCGGCCTTCGATTAAGTTCAAAATCATCAAAATCGGTACACCCAGTAAACAGTTATGTGGATTTTCGAGAGTTTCCCTCGATTTTTCTGGGATCCCATCATCGGATCCTGGTTTCCCTATCATGGTACCACACCAGGAATATCTCCTTTTTAACAAAAAAAGAATTATCAAAATCTTTTCATAAACGACAAAGTTATCCCCGAACATACATTAATATATATATATATATATCTCTCAATATATATATATATATATATATATATATACAAACCGGCAGCGAATCATTTTAACTTTCACTTCTACTACTAATCCTTCACGATTTACCGCGACATTAGACGCACGTTAAAATTTATGTATACTATATTATGTATTAAAGTTGTCTATATTAGTACTTTCATTTGTTTTACTGAATCCATCGCAAACAACTATCATAAACGTTTGATCAAGTGTCTAACGATAACAACCGGGACCGATAGCTAATGCGCTCTTCAAGGCACGGTGGGGTGACCCGCAAGTACAAACAACCATCCGGAGCGGGAATGTAACGACCGCCAGTATTTATCGCCTACACTCACCACTGCACCAGACCAGTCAAATTTACATACGTAATACGTATATGAACAACACTCTGTAGGCTGATTATGATGAAATAAAACACTTTTTTTCTTATATCCCCCATTAGCGTTTACTTGAAAGCGATTACATATTAACATGTTGATGTAGTGCTGGCGCGATTCAGAAATTTAAATAAATCTACCAACGCCATCTAGGCGTCACCGAGGAACTAAACTTATTCAGATACATTGTAAACAAAAAAGAAAGTTACAGTTACAAATTCCTACTGGTGTGTATGTTTAATCCGGACATATATGTTTATAAGTTCCTCTAAATTTACACAAGAAAATAATTCAAGTTGGATAAGAAATATCTCTTATCTGACAGTAGCACGTAGCCTTTATCTTGACGTTTATAATTTAGAGGAGGAATTAAATACGAATTTGGAAAGTAATATACGTGAAAAACCTACACTACACATTAGTTACGCTTTTTTTTTATTCTATTTTTTATTCGAAGCCGCGATCACAAGAGAACATTCCGATTCTTGTGTTCACTGCGCCAAGTTATTATCGAAAAATAAAAAAACATGTATTTTTATCCATCATAAAAAAAGTTGCATTCTACACTCCTTCTCTATATAATTCTCTAACTTCTCTACATAATAAGTATGGAAAATTTCATACTCCTCCGTCCGCGCAATTTTCGTGAAAAGGGGTACGAAGTTTTTACTTCACGTGTTCATATATAGAATATATTATTCGTGTCCATGAAATAATAAAACAAAAACGTCTAGTAATTAGTTAGTAGAATCTTCTCGAAATGAAATTGACAAAAAGTCCTTGAATTTATGACATTTTCCTGAATATTAATGCTATAACGGCAGCTTGATTTTCTAATTAATTATCTCCAACTCATATGGATTGTAATACGCTTCGCCTTACAAGGTTTCTCAATTACCGGCCTATTTGACAAAACATTGAAATTATCTGAAGGGTTTAATTTACACTCCCGTAAAGAGTTATGAATGGTGCAGAGGCGGCTCATCCTAAAGAGCGCTGCACTCTCACGAAAATTACATAGGTATAAGCACTTATATATATATTCTTTATGATACATACTATCCTCACATTGCATTCTTTCTATTCTATTACACCATTGAAACGAATAAAAGAATTTAAAAAAATAATTGTGTTTGCTCGCAAACGAAAAAAAAACCGACTTCAATTACATCGAAGAGTAATACAACGTAGATCGACGAAAAAATAGTAATACTTTGTTCGTATTCCATATAACGCGACATTATAAAATTGTAGAATTATATAATGTTCTACTGTTATTTCTAACATTTTGTTAGCGATTGTAGGCAGAAATTTCATAAAAGGCCCGTCGTCGATTCGCGCGAAGCGCTGACATCGCTTATTACAGCGGGTTTTTTAGTTGAAGCGGATTTATATTGAATTACGGTTTATGTCTTTTTTATTAAAAATATGTAATGTTCATGTTTTCACACAGCTCCGATGCACAACTGGAGTTTACCCCTTCAGATCAACTGTCTAAATAGGCACAAAAAGGCTTACTAGTCTAAGAAATATATTATTACTATATCAAATTGTAAATAAATGAATGCAATAACGCCATCTATCGGAACCTAATTGCGTTATTAGAAAACGTCTGAACGCCATCTCTAACAAGGTCATTCGTTCAGTAGATTTTACTGTTCAATTTTTTCATTCCGGGGCCTTAAATGAAAATCGATTCTTAAGGAGAAAACTCCAAAAACAGTCAAGTAAATACGCCATATCAGATATAGCTCAAAAAGTTCGAGTCAAATCTCAATTATATTTAAATGGGACCACATGACAAGCACCACCTATCGATTAAAAAAAGAATCATCGATATCGGTCCACCCAGTAAAATAGTAATGAGGTTAATATAACGTTGGTCGACGTAAAATAGCCAAGTAAATACCCAGTATTAGCGATAACTCAAAAATTAAAAGCTCAAATATATTTATAACGAATAAACTGCTACTTTCTACTCTAGTGGAATATTGTAATTTGATCGATAGTGAACGAAGTAATTTCATTACATTTTGATAGATGGCGTTGTGGCAAAGTATTGAACATGACCACAGTCGTCTTAACATCGTCATGTAAATACGTGTCATCAAAGATTACTCAAAAATTGCTCATTATATCTCAATCATATTTAAAACGGACGACATGACAAGTATTAGCTTTTGATTTATACAAAAAAGATCAAAATCAGTGCACCCAGTAAAAAGATATAACGTATAATACAACGTAGCGTGACGAAAATAATGTCAAGTAAATACGCGTTATCAAAGATTAATCAAAAAGTAGTTATCAGATCTCGATAAAATTTATATGTGACCACATGATAAACATCAGCTTTCGATTAAAGTAAAAATTATCAAAATCGATACACCCAGTAAAAAGTTATTGCGGATTTTCAAGAGTTTCTCTCGATTTCTCTGGTATCCCATCATCAGATCCTGGTTTCCTTATCATGGTACCAAACTAGGGATATCCCCTTTCCAACAAAAAAAGAATTATCAAAATCGGTACACCCAGTAGAAAGTTATGTGGTATAATACAACGTAGGTCGACGAAAAAAGCGTCAAGTAAAAACGCATTATTAGATATAATTCGAAAAGTAGTTGTTAGATCTCAAATAAATTTAAATGGGACCAATCGGCACACACCACCTTTCGATTAAAACAAAATTTGTCGAAATCGGTCTACCTGGTCAAAAGTTCTGATGTAACATACATAAAAAAAAAAAAAAAAAAAAAAAAAATACAGTCGAATTGAGAACCTCCTCCTTTTTTGGAAGTCGGTTAAAAATAGTTATAACAGTCGGCTGTTACCTGTAACACAGGCATCAACTTGCTTACCATGGGAGCAGACGACCGTGTGTGTGTGAATGTTAAAAAAAAATAATTTAAGTAAACTATAACAATGTATGTATACCACTACGGGCCAATCACCTCGTCAACATGTGATGCTGTTTAACAGCCTCTATACGTTTCAGTGATTGTCAATGACCTTC